>NW_027491129.1:1200000-2400000 GCF_021521415.1 Bidens hawaiensis | reverse complement strand
ACAATCTATAGATTTTTTGTGACATTCGTGACAAAACGAGGTATACTATATTCGCTATGTAGCGAGTAAACGATAAATCAATTAATTCGTAGTGCTTAAACGAGTAACCGAATGATACTGATTATGACCCGTATATATATACTGAGGGGTCATATACGAGTTATATATATATTTTAGTGGTTAACATATTGATATTTATGCTCCAGCATGTTTAAAACCATTTAAACGAAAAAGGTTTCGTTTATTGATACGCTATGAGTTTAAACGCAATCGTTAACATCAAAACGAACATTTTAGCATCCGTTAAGCCGAAAAAGATTTATAAAACACTTATATGACATGTTCTAAGAAATCCGTGAAAATATTTTGGATTTTTACGACGAGTCAGTACGTTTTTCTTATTTTGTAAAAATGAGTCGAAAAACACTCGTTTTCGCGTTGTTTTTCGCACCCGAATTAATTTTCTTCCGAAAAACCAGACCCGAATTAAATTTTGGACCGACAATTACGCATGGCACGAATACTGAGGACCCAATGGGCTAAAAGGTAGGCCCAATGGGACCCTATTGTTTGCGGCCGCAAGTATTGGGGGCTTCCCCCTTCTAATATATATATTTGTCTCTTGAATTTTCATGGACCATTTCACACCAAGATTAAAAACATTTCCTAGCCAGCTCGTTCACCTTCAAAACTCTCCAAAATACCAAGGTAAAATCCAAATTTTTGTGAACTTTTACAAGTTTTAATCATCTTACAATCTTATAAACATGTATTGATTAGTTTTAAACATGTTTAACCATTAAAAAACCATAAAAATCAATTAAAATCATGTTTTGATGTTAAACATATCTACAAATCAAAATCATAGAGATTTTTGATCAAAAACGCGGATTAGAACATGAATACGACGTTTTAACGGTTCGAAAGTTCGGTTTGAAACAAAACCGAAACCCTAATTAACATGGCTGTTCTATGGATGATTTATGCTAGGTTGGATTTTATATGATATGTAGATATAATGATTTTATGATCCAAGAACCGGAGAGTTGTTTAAACCATCGAAAACCACCGAAAACCGGCAAGGTAATACCGTATTACTCGTTTAGGGGTTGTTTGTGCTTCGATTTTGACGCGCTTGTTTTTAGGTTATCAAACTTTTCTGGGACATTAGGTATCATGTAAATGAGTCTCTGTTCAAATTTGGTGGTTTTTCGATAAACGGATAATATTTGGCGAATTTATTACCGTTTATTGGCGTTTATTCGGGAAAAATAGATAAACTTCATAAACAATTATGATATTTGGTTTGGAAGCCATACATGTTATGTTAAGATTTCTTGTAAAGTTTTGAGAGTATTTGGAGATGTCTAAGTATTAATTCTACAATTGTGTTTTAATCGAGTTTTAATAGCCTAAAAATGCGCAAAAAGGCATCTTTGCCAAAGAGTTAGGTTCTGAAGATTTTGCAGTGGCTACGTGATGATATTAATACCACTTGGAAAAATTATCGGATTTTTCGGATGTTGTTTGGTATAAACGGGCTATTTATTACTTAATTATAACTCATTAAATGAATTTTTATAAATAGATAATTAATCATAAAATTTCTGAAAATATTTTTACAAAATTCTCCATATTTTAATTTATTTTTACCAAAATTTCCAAAATTTATATATAAGTACATAATTATTTATGATTAATCAAAGATTTAAACTATAATTGTTTTAACGAAACCGGCAGTTTTGTGTTTAAGGGTTTAGGGTTTAGGGTTTAACGAAACTGGTATGTCAAAATGTCAAAAGTTGTCAAATATCTCATGTTTGGATGAATTTAATAAAAACAAACTCTCTACGAGAATTCCGGACAATTCGGGTGGATTGTACGTGTTTTGTATAATCAAACCCATGTGAAAACGGAAACGAACCCTGTGATCAAACCAGATACCGAAACTCCAAAATTCTTTCTTAAATCAAACAATTTATTCAATCAATATATTTACTAAAGTTTTTGTGAACTTACCTAATCCCGAAACGCATAAACGATCAACTTGGCTAGGCTCGGAAAACGGTGAAACTGAGCCAAGTCTGATTTTGAACATTTCATAGTAAACAACGTCACAATCTAAGACTATGGTCATGTTCTGGGCCTAACAGCTATACCCAGACTAGTTATACAGCCCGATTTAGTTTAAACAATGTACTAGTATTAACAGTATGATACCGGTTATAGGATTCAAGCTATAATCGAGACACACTACTTACTAACACGTATTACCAGCTTTTAACTACGATAAGGTGAGTTTCACGACCCCACTTTCTAAACTGTTTTACGAACTTTTGGGATAGAAAGCATGTTTACATATACGTTTATACTTGAAAACTTGTGATGATGTGAATTATCTAAGTACTAACACTTGAAAGTCCCCACAAACACAAGTGATTAACTTCGTGTCGGTGACGTGTGGATAGTACTATCGGTTTGACAAACCCAACTGACAGAGCCGGTGGGGTATGCCGGAACATGTTAACCCAGTTGCACATTGTCATTTATACTTATTACATTCTGCTATGTGGTGTTAGACATAGTACATACTTGGGGCAAAGTGGCAGTAAAATGCCAACGGGAGTGCATGGGCTGGGGTGGCTATGTGTTTTAGCTCGTTTCGGTGTCACTTGTGGCTTAGTATAAAAATATCATACACATACATACATACATACATTCATACATACATACATACATACATACATACATACATACATACTGTGAACTTTACGAACTCGTATACCGACTTTGTTCGTACTCGTGAAACTTGAAACTCACCAACTAGACGTAATTGACCAGTTTAAACTTGCTTTTCAGGTAAGCCGAAGTTGGAATGATTTGCTTACGTGTTTGGTGTTAGAAGGAAAGTTGAATAGCTGTGAATAGATGCAAATACGTACTAGTGAATAAGAAACCGAGAACTGGTTATGTGATTTTCATCTAGTTTATAAACTTAGTACCTACCAATGTAATATGATGTAAATTAGTTTGTCTAATTTCTTTATAAACAATGTGGTTGATACAGTGTTATCTGTTACATTCCTGTATTACGCTTCCTCAACTACCTAGTCGGGGTGTGACAAAAGTTGGTATCAGAGCCATTGGTTATAAAGAATTAGGATGTCTTTCAGGATACCCTTATATAACCAACCTTAGTCAGATTGACCGTACGTGTGTACCATCACCTGATAGTATGTCTTCCCCACCCATATTGACTTATCATAGGGGAAGAACCTTCAGTATCTATGTTACCAAGATACATTTCCTTACATGGAGTATACTTGTACTTAATCCAGAACCTCCCCATTTAGCCGACCCAACCTAGTTAGCTGTATTGACTAATCAGATACAAAAATACTTAATAGCTATAATCACCAACCTATAGAGAAGACGTGAGCTATATGATTACATGCTGGATATACAACAGGTAGTGATGAACTTACATTGATCCGATACTCTTTATTGACGAATCTTGGACATAGTGACAACCAATTTATGCGGTTGTCAAGCAATTATTGCAGCCTAAATGGTTGTTTGTGTGTGGTTATTGTATTATATACATATGTATAAATATAAATAAAAGTAGTATGGCTTGTTATACGTAGTCTTTTGATACCCTATGCAGCACTAGTAGTAGCATATTGCACTAACATGGAGGATGTTTTTAATCTACTATTGTTACTGACCCTTACTGGGTTATGCCTCTATATAGTGACAAATTTTAGTATAACTATTTCAGCGCTGGCCTACACCAGGTTAAGTCCATGTGCTGGGTTTGGATTACATACGTACAGTAATAGTTATGTGTAATACAAATGTGTTCTTTGGCATAGTTGTGTGTTTATGATTATTGTTATAGAATGGCCCCGGAGAAAACTAATACTATATTTTAGGGTGAGGTGGGCGAATGATTGCTCGCCACCTACAAGCAGTGATACCGACTATTGTAGCGCAAGTCACTGCTGGCAAACGTGCAAATACAACTGTTAACCAACCGTCGAGCACCGATACAACCGCTATTACTACACCTCCGCCAAACACTAATGCAGCTACGAATACTACTTCCCCATTGAATACTAATAATGCCACGAATATAACTCCCCCATTGTATACTAATATTTCTGGTAACACGAATTCCCCGCGAGAATGTTCGTATGAAAAGTTTATGTCGTGTAGACCTATAAATTTCAGTGGTACTGAAAACCTAGCGGATTGGTGAAATGGATTGAAAAGACTGAGTCCATAATTAACATTAGTGAATGTTGACTAAAGCATATAGTCAAATTCGCTACGAGTATGTTTCTGGATCATGCTTTGATATGGTGGAATATGATTGTACAAACTTAGGAAAGAGAAACGATTAACAGTATGACATGGTCTGAACTTAAAACCCTTGTAGTAGAACATTTTTGCCCAAGAAATGAGATCCATAAATTAGAATACGAACTTTGTAATTTGGAAATGAGAGGCGCTGATCAATTAAGTTACACAAATCGTTTCAATGAATCGATTCGTTTAATACCATGGTCAATTATTCCGGAATCCAAGCGTATTGAGCGCTACATTTGGGGACTGACCCCAGTCGTGAGAAATATAGTCAATTCCATATCCCACCCAACTTTGGAAAGTGTTGTATCTCAAGCGGGTGTTGTTACCTTTGATCTAATGAGAAGTGGTGTGATAAGGATGCCGGGGGAATATCGAGTTTGAAACGATCTGATTATGGGACAAGGATGCAAGAGAACCCTCAAAATAAACGAGCCCATCCGAATACCCGAAATTATGCCAAGAAAAGTCGAATGTGAAAAGAGGCTTATAAGGGGACTTTACCAAAGTGTGGGAAATGTAATCTTCATCATACCGATGATTGTAAATCAGTAGTTTGTCACAAGTGAGGAAGAACTGGACACTATGCCCCCAATTGCAGAACCCCACCAACAATGCAAACCGACCACAACCACCAACCCAACTATCTCGTCCTTAACCAACCAGACCACAACTCAATCAACAAACCCCACCACCATGAACCTCCGTACCTGCTACGAATGTGATAATACGGATCATTTTCCGAGATACTGCCCTAAGCGGAACCAGGGTGCAGTGACAAGGCAGAACCAAGCACAAGCATCAACCTCCAACGCAGCCAAGGGACGCACAATTGTATTAGGATCGTGTGAAGCGCGTCATGATCCGAAAGTAGTAACAGGTACATTCTTAGATAATGGTCAGTATGCTTCAGTTTTGTTTGATACGGGCGCCGATAGAAGTTTCGTATCTCTTAACTTTTTTCCCTTAGAAAGTATGCCATTAGTGATCTAACAAAACCATACACTATAGAACTCATTAACGATAAGTCTATACTTGTTAACCGAATAGCCCAAAACTGTTCCATTATCCTAAACGACTACACGTTTCTTATTGATTTACTTCCAGTGGAATTAGGAAGTTTTGATGTTATAGTCGGTATGGACTGGGTGTCTAAGTTTAAAGCAGAAACTGTTTGTGAGGATAAGATTGTTAGGATACCTCTTCTGAATGATGAGACGATGATTGTTCAAGGTGAGAAATCGGGTATTGTACTACCTCTCGTATCCCAACTTAAAGCACTGAAGTATTTGCGCCAAGGTTGTACGTTATACCTGGAAAGCATAACAGTTAAGGACCCCGATGAACAAAGAATAGAAGACATTCCAGTGGTACACGAGTATTCAGATGTATTTTCTGACGAGTTGCCTAGTTTACCACCGACCCGACAAGTCGAATTCCATATTAACCTGATACCGGGAGCAGCTCCTATTGTTAAGGCTCCTTACCGACTTGCACCTTCTGAAATGCAAGAATTGTCCAACCAATTGCAGGAGTTATTAGATAGAGGCTTTATCCAACCTAGGTATTCACCATGGGGAGCACCTGTATTATTTGTGAAAAAGAAAGACGGATTTTTTCGGCCGTGTATTGACTACCGAGAATTGAATAAAGTGACTATAAAGAATAGATACCCCTTACCTCGAATTTATGACTTGTTTGAACAGTTTCAGGGTGCGAAATATTTTTCGAAAATTGATCTCAGATCTGGTTATCAACAAGTAAGAATTCAGGAAGAATATGTACCAAAAACAGCTTTCCGAACTCGGTATGGTCACTTTGATTTTTTTGGTTATGCCTTTTGGGTTGACAAATGCACCTGCAGTATTTTATGGATCTTATGAACCGAGTTTGCAAACCCTATCTTGACATACTCGTGATAGTGTTTATCGATGACATTTTGATATATTCGAGAAGTAATGAGGAACACGAACAACATCTGCAGGTAATCTTGGAGTTGTTGAGGCAAGAAAAGTTATACGCTAAGTTGTCCAAATGTGAATTCTGGCTACAAGAAGTCCAATTTTTAGGACACATTGTGAGTCATCAAGGAATCCAAGTAGACCCTAGTAAAATCGAGGCTATTAAAAATTGGCAAGTACCTAAATCGCCGAAAGAAATTCACCAATTTTTGGGATTAGCCGGGTATTAGCGGCGATTTATTGAAAACTTTTCAATTATTGCCCGACCTTTAACCCTCTTAACTCAGAAAGATCGAACATATGAATGAAGAGAAGAACAAGAAATGGCCTTCCAAACGTTAAAACAAAAGTTGTGTGAAGCTCCAATATTAAGTCTGCCAGATGGAACTGAGGATTTGGTGGTCTATTCTGACGCATATCATAAAGGTTTAGGATGCGTACTGATGCAAAGAAAGAAAGTGATGGCATATGCTTCCCGAAAATTAAAAGTACATGAGAAGAATTATACGACCCACGAATTGGAATTGGGAGCAGTTATCTTTGCATTGAAAATCTGGAGACATTACATGTACGGCACCAAATGTACCATATATACCGATCACAAAAGCTTACGACACATATTTGATCAGAAGAATCTGAATATGAGATAAAGAAGATGGGTAGAACTGTTAAATGACTATAATTGTGAAATTAAATATCATCCGGGGATGGCCAATATAGTAGCTGATGCTTTAAGCTGAAAAGACAGAGTTAAACCGTTGAGGGTACGAGCACTTGGAATGATTGTCCTGAGTAGCCTCATCGAACAAGTACCCATTGCATAAACGAAGCCTTAAAAGAAGATCAATTAGAAAAGGAAGAACTGCACGGGAATGAAAAGAATTTTGAGAAGAAAATTGATGAAGTATTTTATTACAAAAACCGGGTCTTGATTCCTACACTTCATAAACTCCGCGAACTTATTCTTGATGAAGCAAACAAATCCAAATATTCTATTCATCCAAGTACTGATAAGATGTATAAAGATGTTAAGGAACTTTACTGGTGGCTTGGCATGAAAAAGGATATACCTGTGTATGTAAGTAAGTGTGCAACATGTGCAAGGGTTAAGGCGGAATATAAAAATGGGAACAAATTACCATGGATTTCATGACACATCTTCCCAAAACTCCTGAGGACATAATGCAATTTGGGTAATTGTGGACCTATTAACCAAATCCGAACATTTCATCCCAATCCATAACAATTACTCTATCGAAAAACTCGCCCAAATTTACATCGATGAAATTTTATCTCGACACGGAGTACCTCTTTCGATTATCTCGGACCGAGACAGTCACTTTACGTCACATTTTTGGCATGCAGTTCAAGAAGCTCTGGGAACCCGATAGATCTGAGTACCGCTTACCATCCCCAAACTGATGGCCAATCCGAGCGAACTATTCAAACCTTAGAAGATCTACTTCATGCTTGTGTACTGGAATTCAAAGGGAACTGGGATCAACATCTCCCACTTATTGAGATTTCTTACAATAACAGTTACCACAGTAGTATACAAGCAGCTCCTTATGAAGCACTATACGGGTGAAAATGTAGATCACCACTTTGTTGGACAGAAGTGGGTGATACTCAAATTTCAAGATCCGATTGAATCCAAGAAACAACCGATAAGATTCATAAGATTAAACGAAAGTTGAAAGCCGCCAGTGACTGACAGAATAGCTATGCTGATGTTCGTAGAAAACCATTATCTTTTGAAATAGGCGACAAGGTGTTTTTGAAAGTATCTCCATGGAAAGGTGTTATAAGTTTTGGAAAGACCGGTAAATTAGCCCCGAGATACATTGGACCTTTCGATATCATTGCAAAAATTGGTCCCGTAGCCTACCGACTAAAACTACCTTTAGAACTGAGCACCATTCATGATTTGTTTCATGTATCGAATCTGAAAAAGTGTCTGAATGATGAAACGACAATAGTACCACTGTAAGATGTTCAGATCAATGAAAAGTTAAAATTCGTAGAGGAACTAGTAGAAATTGTGGACGGGAAAACTAAACAGTTACGACACAACAAAATCTCATTGGTAAAAGTTCGGTGGAACTCGAAATAAGGACCCGAATATACTTGGGAACGAAAGAACGAATTCCGAAAGAAATACCCACACCTGTTCCCTAGAAATAAAACCGATGACACATTAAATTACGAGGAAGAAATTTGTTAACGGGGGAGAATGTGACATTAGTGACAAAACGAGGTATACTATATTCGCTACGTAGCGAGTAAACGATAAATCGGTTAATTCGTAATGCTTAAACGAGTAACCGACTGATACTGATTATGACCCGTATATATATACTGAGGGGTCATATACGAGTTATATATATATTATAGTGGTTAACATATTGATATTTAGGTTCCAGCGCGTTTAAAACCATTTAAACGAAAAAGGTTTCGTTTATTGATACGCTATGAGTTTAAACGCAATCGTTAACATCAAAACGAGCATTTTAGCATCCGTTAAGGCGAAAAAGATTTATAAAACACTTATATGACATGTTCTAAGAAATCCGTGAAAATATTTTGGATTTTTACAATGAGTCAGTACGTTTTTCTTATTTTGTAAAAATGAGTCGAAAAACACTCGTTTTCGTGCTATTTTCGCACCCGAATTAATTTTCTTGCAAAAAACTAGACTCGAATTAAATTTTGGACCGACAATTACGCAGGGAACGAATACTGAGGACCCAATGGGCCAAAAGGGAGGGCCAATGGGCCCTTATTGTTTGCGGCCGCAAGTATTGGGGGCTTCCCCCCTTTTAATATATATATTTGTCTCTTGAATCTTCATGGACCATTTCACACAAAGATTAAAAACATTTCCTGGCCAGGTCGTTCACCTTCAAAACTCTCCAAAATACCATGGTAAAATCCAAATTTTTGTGAACTTTTGATCAAGTTTTAATCATGTTACAATCTTATAAACATGTATTGATTAGTTTTAAACATGTTTAACCATTAAAAAACCATAAAAATCAATTGAAATCATGTTTTGATGTTAAACATGTCTAAAAATCAGAATCATATAGATTTTTGATCAAAAACGCGGATTAGAACATGAATACGACGTTTTTACGGTTAGAAAGTTTGGTTTGAAACCAAAATCGAATCCCTAATTAACAAGGCTGTTCTATGGATGATTTATGCTTGGTTGGATGTTATATGATATGTAGATATACTGAGTTTGTAATCCAAGACCCGGAGAGTTGTTTAAATCATCGAAAACCACCGAAAACCGACAAGGTAATACCGTATTACTCGTTTAGGGCCTGTTTGTGCTTCGATTGTGACGTGATTGTTTTAAGGTTATGAAACTTTACAGGGACATTAGGTATCATGTAAATGAGTTCCTGTTCAAATTTGGTGGTTTTTCGATAAACAGAGAATATTTGGCGAATTTATTACCATTTATTGGCGTTTATTCGAGAAAAAATAGATAAACTTCATAAAAAATTATGATATTTGGTTCGGAAGCCATACATGTTATGTTAAGATTACTTGTAATATTTGAGAGTATTTGGAGATGTCTAATTATTAATTGTGCAATTGTGTTTTATTCGAGTTTTTAAAATAGAAAATTAATCCTAAAATTTCTGAAAATAATTTTATAAAACTCTCCCTATTTTAATTTTATTTTAACCAAAATTTCCATAATTTATATATAAGTACATAATTAGTTATGATTAATCAAAGATTTAAACTATAATTGTTTTAACGAAACCGGCAGTTTTGTGTTTAACGGGCTGACTGGTATGTCAAAATGTCAAAAGTTGTCAAATATCGCATTTTAGTATGAATTTAATAAAAACGAAATCTCTACGAGAATTCCGGACAATTCGGGTGGATTGTACTTGTTTTGTATAATTAACCACATGTGAAAACGGAAACGAACCCTGTGATCAAACCAGATACCGAAACTCCAAAATTATTTCATAAATTAAACAATTTATTCAATCTATATATTTACTTAAGTTTGTGTGAACTTACATAATCCCAAAACGCATAAACGATCAACTTGGCTAGGCTCGGAAAACGGTGAAACTGAGCCAAGTCTGATTTTGAACATTTCATAGTATACAACGTCATAATCTAAGACTATGGTCATGTTCTGGGCCTAACAACTATACCCAGACTAGTTATATAGCCCGATTTAGTTTAAACACTGTACTAGTATTAACACTACGATACAGGTTATAGGATTCAAGCTATAATCGAGACACACTACTTACTAACACGTATTACCAGCTTGAACTACGATAAGGTGAGTTTCACGACCCCACTTTCTAAACTGTTTTACGAACTTTCAGGGTGGAAAGCATGTTTACATATACGTTTATACTTGAAAACTTGTGATGATGTGAATTATTTAAGTACTAACGCTTGAAAATCCACACAAACACAAGTGATTAACTTCGTGTCGTTGATGTGAGGATAGTACTATCGGTTTGACAAACCCAACTGACAGAGCCGGTGGGGTATGCCGGAACATGTTAACCCAGCTGCACATTGTCATTTATACTTATTACATTCTGCTATGTGGTGTTAGACATAGTACATACTTGGGGCAAAGTGGCAGTTAAATGCCAACGGGAGTGCATGGGCAGGGGTGGCCATGTGTTTTAGCTCTTATCGGTTTCACTTGTGGCTTAATATAAAAACATCATACACATACATACTGTAACACCCCGTAACCGCAGCGGAAACGTACACGGGATGCAACAGACACATCTGATATCAACAGCATTGCTTATAAAGAAAATACCACTACATTAATTTATAACATATTACATTGTTGCGAGTTTCATTACTGTCTAGGTGTTACACACATATTTTACCGATAAGACATTAATAAATTCATTACAAAACAAAGAGCAGCAAGCTTCCAACAGGTAGCACAGATAGTTAAGCACACATCAATCAATCCAACTTGGGCATACCTAGAAAACATGTAAAGAAAACGGGTCAACTACGAATAGTTGGTGAGTTTCACTAATTTAAATAAACACTGACAAATCATTTTAATAATCATTTATTAACAATAAAATCATGCTGGGAACTATGTTACCCCAGAACATTTCCAATAACTTTCTGGGAACTATGTTACCCCAGAACAATAATAACCCCTGGGAACTATGTTACCCCAGAATAATAATAACCCCTGGGAACTATGTTACCCCAGAACAATAATAACCCCTGGGAACTCTGTTACCCCAGAACAACAATAACCCCTGGGAACTATGTTACCCCAGAACAATAACAACCCCTGGGAACTATGTTACCCCAGAATAATAATAACCCCTGGGAACTATGTTACCCCAGAACAACAATAACCCCTGGGAACTATGTTACCCCAGAACAATAACACATTATAAACATTTTGTATATTCTATGCATCAGTCCATATATATATAAATGTACAAGTATTTCCATACGATCGGTATGTACTTAAATACTTTAAATAAGACATGTTTTCCTCCCCGGGAAAATATAATTAAAACAATTCATTAAAAGGGGCTCGTGAAAACTCACCTTGTTGTGAGTCGGTGAGTAATATAAGGAACAGCTACGTGCCTGGATCTGTAATATAATATCTAGTCGTTACTATATAATTCCCATAACTTAAATACGTATCAATCGGTACATCTGGGAACATTGTTAACCCAGTACTGTACTCGATTCGGGGACAATGTTAACCCCGTGACACTTCTAAGGACTCAGATTGACATTGCTTAGAGTTTGACAGTCAATTTAGTTAAGGTGATGAAATTATAGCTCGGTTTGACACCCCGTTTGGCCGTGGGGCCCGTTTCCGGTATTTCGGTGCCGGAAACGGTAAAATCGGGTAAAATTACCCAAATCATCCGAATTATTTTCGGATGATTTATTTTTACTTAATTTACTTAGATTTATGAAATAGTCTATTTTTAGAGTTTTCATGTACCAGTCAGCTCGCTTATGCGAACTATGCCGGTTTACACGTTTTAAGCTTTAAAAACTTGTTTTTATGTTCTTTTTAGCACAAATAATTACCCGATTAGTCTCGGGTCTTGAAATTTTGCACAAAACTTAATTTGACAGTAAGGAATTTTGTAAAAATTTTCCAGTTTTATTTTCCTACATTTACATTTATTTATCTATTTTTAAATCTTGTTAAAACACTAAATATATGAAAAATACCAAAACACTTTAGAAAAATCCCAAATTTTTCTGGGATGATCTTTATCATCCTCATAACTTTCTGGAATTTTCCCAGATTTATTTTCCTACATTTACATTTATTTATCTATTTTTAAATCTTGTTAAAACACTAAATATATGAAAAATACCAAAACACTTTAGAAAAATCCCAAATTTTTCTGGGATGATCTTTATCATCCTCATAACTTTCTGGAATTTTCCCAGATTTATTTTCCTACATTTACATTTATTTATCTATTTTTAAATCTTGTTAAAACACTAAATATATGAAAAATACCAAAACACTTTAGAAAAATCCGAAATTTTTCTGAGATGATCTTTATCATCCTCATAACCTCCTGGAATTTTTCCAGAATTTAAAACTTATTTTTCAAGCCATTTTCACCCAAAACCGAGCTAGAAAGCCCTAGAACTCGTTTCACCGAAAAGCCTACTTAGACTTTTCCAACTGAGCTCAAATTTTGTGGGTGACTTTTATATGTTATAAAAAGCTTATCTTAAATTTTCCGGAATTTTTCATCTTGTTTTGCTATTTTTCACTATTTTTGGCCAAAACCGAGCATTAAATTCACCAAATATTCATCTTTTATCCAAAAATTACCAAAAATTCACAGATCTCATATTTTCATGTGTAGATCATCTCTGTGAAATTTCGTGACCCGAATCTAAGCACACGTAAATCTGTCCATTTTTTTCATAACACACAAAAACCGAACTATCTTGTGTTTTCTAGCTTTAGATCGCAAGGATCTCGGTTTCTAGCCTTTGCTAGCCGCTAGATACAACACTTACAAGCACAATAACACTATACCAAGCAAACTATACCAACAATCAAACCATTTCTTTCATAGTGTCGGTTTTTAAGTAAAAACAAAGGTTTTAACCGTAAAAATCCGTTCTCGACTCTTTTTACTCATTTCTTGGACCAAGATCCTTTGTATAACTTGTATACATCCCTTGATCATACGAGAACCGGTTCCATCTCGGGTTTTTACCCATATTTCACTTGGAACCTCTTGTTCTTGCAAAACAACTCAAAGTAAAGAAACCAACACCAAAGATCATGTATTATAACATGTTTATACCTTGTGTTCTTGATTAGAAGAGGTGGATTTGATGAACACTTGAAAGTATGAAAGGATTTGAGAGAGTTTTGGGAGAGTTTTGGGTTAAAAAAAAAAAGAAAATGATAGATAATATGAACATGGGGGGGGGGTGGCCGGCCATATGTGGGGGTGTGGGGGGGGCCCACATCTCAAATATTGTCCACACATTTGGATTATGCAATCCGGATAATGTTGTGGATAATCTGGTTCAGTTCGTTTCTCGTTTAAACTCGTAATTCGGCTTAAAACGAGCATAATATGGTCGTTTTTCGGGTTAAAATAAAATTTACATACAACCGACTTAAAAACTTTAAAAACTTAACCCCTGACATTAAAACATCATATTATCGGTATTTGTGCATCTTTTTCGGTTTGATTGATCGTCTCTTGCTTGGTTTGGTGTTAAAGGTTTCGTTTAGCGTACCGACGTACCATTAAATCGAAATCCTTTTTCTGTGCTATAATTCACCTATCCCGAAGCATTAATACTTCGTATATATCACTAAACATTATATACGTCGTCTATAATGTAATTCCCGATCCGTTCGGGTTTCAATAACCGATCATTGATTAGTTGTAATCCCAATACGATTCACTATATAATCGAGTATGATTCGTACTATGAATCATATATACTCGTATATATGTACTATAACACATATAATCAATATTTAAATGACACGTAAATAGTATATTCCGGCTAGGGTATACCTGGATTTGCCGGAATCGTTACATTCTCCCCCCGTTATAAAAATTTCGTCCTCGAAATTTTACGCGTCCACTACTTCCTTTTGAGGAAATAGGTGGGGGTATTTCTTCCGAAATTCATCCTTTCGTTCCCAAGTAAATTCTGGGCCTCGTTGTGAATTCCATCTAACTTTGACCAACGAGATCTTATTGTGTCTAAGTTGCTTGATCTTACCGTCCACTATTTCGATGGGCTCCTCTACGAAGTTGAGCCTATCACTTATTTGCACACCCTCTAAGGGTAACACCGATGTTTCATCCGCCAGACATCTTTTCAAATTCGACACATGAAACACGTTATGAACTGCACTTAGTTCCTCAGGCAGTTCTAGTCGGTAAGCTACCGGACCGATCTTTGCAGTAATAATGAATGGTCCAATATATCTAGGGGCCAACTTCCCCGCCTTTCCAAACCTGACCACTCCTTTCCAGGGTGATACTTTCAAATATACTTTTTCACCCTTCTCAAATGACAACGGTTTTCGACGGGTATCGGCATAACTCTTCTGCCGATCCCGCGCGGCTTTCAGGTTGTTCTTAATTTCAAGAATCTTGCTGGTCGTCTCCTGGACCAGATCCGATCTAATGATCTGCGGGTCACCCACTTCAGACCAGCAAAGTGGTGATCGGCACTTCCGCCCATACAATGCTTCATAAGGTGCTGCCTTTATACTGCTGTGATAACTGTTATTATAGGAAAATTCAACGAGTGGGAGATGTTGATCCCAATTTCCCTTAAAGTCCAGTACGCAAGCACGAAGCAAATCCTCCAAAGTTTGAATGGTCCTCTCAGACTGACCATCGGTCTGAGGGTGGTAAGCTGTGCTTAGGTCAATACGTGTTCCCAATGCTTCTTGGACAGCTTGCCAAAGTTTGGAGGTGAAATGGCTATCCCTATCGGAGATGATCGAGATGGGGATGCCATGACGAGACACTATTTCATTTATATAAATTTGCGCAAGTCTCTCAGTGTTAAAAGTATTCCTAATTGGAATAAAATGTGCCGATTTGGTTAATCGATCCACGATTACCCAAATCGCATCATGACCTCGGGGTGTCTTGGGGAGATGTGTCACAAAATCCATTGTGATCTGCTCCCACTTCCATTCGGGAATTTCCGGCTGTTGCAACATTCCCGAAGGTTTCTGGTGCTCCGCCTTAACTCTCGCACACGTCGTACACTTGCCGACGTATGTGGCTATATCCTTTTTCATTCCTGGCCACCAGTAAAATTCTTTCACATCCTTGTACATTTTATCCGATCCCGGATGTATGGAATATTTCGATTTATGAGCTTCGTCCATGATTAAATCACGAAGGTCATGGAGGGTCGGGATCCACATCCGATTTTTGAAATAAAGAATTTCGTCCACACGCTGTTCGAAATTCTTCTCATTCCCGTAAAGTCCTTCTTTAACCAATTGGCCCTCTTTCAACGCCTCGCGTTGAGCGACTCGAATTAAATCTGAAAGGTTCGACTGGACTATCATCCCCAACGCTCGCACACGTAGTGGCTTGACTCGATCCTTTCTACTCAAGGCATCGGCTACAACGTTAGTGTCACACCCCGATCGTGATGGCGGAAAAATCGAGGTGCGGCGACTAAGTCGTGATTGTTGAGCACAATAGTATAAAAGTCTAAATGCATAAACATAACCAAAATGTCAAATATTACATCAACCAGGTAACATGAAACAAATTGTTTTAATACAAAATATCAAGTTTCCAACAACTCCTAGTCTAGCCTTCATCTTTCTAAGGCCTCTAAACTTGCTAGGGATTTCTTGCTGCATTATTTCCTGAAAACATGTAACAAACTGTCAACTACATAAAGTAGATGAGTGAATTCATAGGTTTAAAGAAAAGAGTTTTATACACAAACATACTAGTATAGGTTGTAGGGGTTTATATATAGGGTGTACCTGCGGCTAACCCACCACTCCTACAACTTATACTACTATGTTTGGGTATAATTCCCAGTTTTTAAAATGGTTTGTAAGAAAAGATCTCTTGGTTTTCCCACAGAGGTTTTTGTAGTAAGTCAAACATGAAATGTTCTCCTGGGCTCTCAACGGGCTTATCAATCTCCCATTAGAGTCGTATGTGATAAGATTACTCAAAGATTTGCGGTCTCCCAACGGTACATGTAGCACATAACAGTTAAGCATAAACAAGGACATATAGATTTGAGCATGCTAAGTTTACTAGATAAACCAACACCAAAATCCCATTGTTTACTAGTATCCAAGATGATGGTGAACAAATGATGATGATGATGAATGATGATGAAACCCAATGATCACACAAGACTTGATTGAACTCACGCAAGACTTAAACCAAGACTACCTCGTTCTTGCCATCCAGGACTCAGCTAGGTTCTACCGAGAGTAGGATAGACACCCCAAAGAATCCTGGGTTCCCTTGGTCCCTACCGAGAATAGTATAGGTCCTCAAGAGTTATGGATTTCACCGAGACTAGTATGAAATCCCATGAGTTACGAGTGCCACCGAGAATAGAATGCCACTCATGGTCGTGAGTTCTACCGAGAGTAGAATAGACTCTCGCGTCCAATTCAACTCATGATGTTTTGATCTCTAGATTTCCATGCTGACACAATGACTATGATGATATGAATTTGATTCCCGTTCCCATGATGTCAATGTTCACAGAATTTCCCATACTCATTGATTTCCAATGTTCTTAGATCTCCATGAGTTAATGGGTTTTCCCCATGTTCATAGATTTCCAAAGTTTATAGATTACCAAGAAGCTCGTGGATTTCCGCACGTGTGTAGAAATCCAAATGTTTATAGTTTAAAGAATGTTTGCATAAATGATTTTATCCAAACGTGTAAAGTTACCATGTTTAATCCAAATGTTTATAGTTTAAAGAATGTTTGCATAAATGATTTTATCCAAACGTGTAAAGTTACCATGTTTCCACCCCATAGTTTTGAAAAGCTTAAATAGGGGCTATGAACTCACCTTGATCTTGGGTTAGGATGGTGCTACAATAGATCTCCTTAGCCTAGAGTTGGACATATATATAAGGTTAACAACGTGCTATAAGTCTAAGAAAACGAGCTTACGTGACCTCGAGCAAAAACTGGGTTTTAAAGACGAAAACAGCTTGGTTCTGGCTTGATTCGATCGAATAGGAACACGTTCGATCGAATAGGAACTTGTTCGATCGAATAGACACACATTCGATCGAATAGACACACATTCGATCGAATAGACACACATTCGATCGAATAGACACACATTCGATCGAATAGACACACATTCGATCGAATCTGAGGCACACTCGATCGAACTAGAAACACATTTGGTCGAACCAGTTGGGAAAACTCGTTCGGTCGAACATGGAACTTGTTCGATCGAATAGACACTCGTTCGATCGAATACGAAACTCATTCGGTCGAATGAGTTGGAGACCATTCGGTTGCTTTCCTATTCGGTCGACCGGACTGGTTCGATCGACTGGTTCGATCGAATGGGCTGATTCGATCGACTGATTCGATCGAATGAGTCTGATTCGACTCCTTCAAGCTGGGCGACGGAGAAACCTACGGGTTTTTCAGATTTTTCCAGATTTTTGACCCAAAATCGAAGTTTTTGACATGGAAATGCTCGGGATTGAAGGGACTATCGATTCCCAGTGATTTTAAACACAAAAGCCTGCATTTTGACACCAAAACAAGACGGTTTTTGACCCGAAAACTCAAGAAACGAAAATGGGTGTTTTTGCTCGATTTGAGGCCGAAAATGGTTATGAAAATGGATGATTTTCAAGAAGATCTTACCAAGAACAACAACAAACAGATTTGTGGACTCGGATTTGAAGTTTGAAGACTTTCTCTCTCTAGTTTCTCTCTCTAGAATGAGAGTGTTTGGGTGGGAAGTGTTGGTGGAAATGAAAGAGATGGTGTAAGAATACTTGATTTTCCGCTTAAATACTCGGGTGACTCGGGTTCGGGTTTAGGCTACCGACGGGTCAAGACTAGTCGAGTTCATAAGTTTTTAAACAAACTAAAACTTTTTCAGCAAAACTTTTATAAAACCATTTTCCGAATAATTATTTGAAATCTTTTTAAATAAGAATATTTAATTTTTCGAAAGCATAAAAATTAATATTTTTCAGGCGTAAATGTCGTTTTATAAAATAAACATTTTAAATGATAAAAGCAGATTTTTCCAATGATATGGGTTCCGAACTTATCGTCCAGAATCCCAAAGTCTATAGTTTCCGATGATTTCACGATCCTAGTTTACCAATCGAATTTCAGGGCGTTACATCCTCCCCAATTTAGAGGAATTTCGTCCCGAAATTTAGAATTTAGTATAGTTGATGCAATGATGTTTTAGATTAAATGATCCCTTGATGACCACTATGCGCCACTACCCCTAATATTCGTCTTGGATACCACCCAAATCAAGTTGAAGGGGTTTATATATAGGGTGTACCAGCGGCTAACCCACCACTCCCTCAACTCCACTTGGGTGTTTCTTTCGACTCCTATTAGTTCAATGACACACAGGACGACACACTATTTTCCACTACAAGGCATCACCTTCAAGCTTTACATCAGACATATTCATTTCGGATTGAAGGGGTTTATATATAGGGTGTACCAGCGGCTAACCCACCACTCCTTCAATCTCCAATGAATAATTCCCTCAATAACTCTTGAATTTAACGCCTCACAGCTGCCACGCTAACTATGAGTCCCTAATTCCAAGTCTCGCTTCAGACATAATCAACTTGTGCCGAAGGGGTTTATATATAGGGTGTACCAGCGGCTAACCCACCACTCCTTCAACATTCATTGATTAATTCCCTACACGAAGCTTGAGTTCACGACTCATAGTTACACAATAGCATATTGTTTATACACGTATACACCTGTGAACTTGATGTTATTATATTCCGGACTATAATTACGAGTTCACCTTGTATCAATGTATAAACTCCATTGTGTGCGGCTAGAAAAATCGACACGACACCACACACACACACACAACCATGCTTCATGAATGTTAGAATGATGACAAATTTTGGCTCAATGATACATAGTTTACCCCAATGTTTACATGATTAAGTATGCACAACTTGTGTTTTCCAGCACGAGTCATGGGTAGCCAAACTTGGTGTTATGCAAATAAGAGAATATTTATAAGCAAATAGGAACAACATGATACTTCATTGATTGATATTGGTCCCTGATTACATGATTACGATTACATAGACTCCAAGATTTCTAGAATTACAAAGATGATGACTATGCGAACAGATGAGGGTATTCCTCCTTCATCTTATCCTCTCGTTCCCATGTGAACTCGGGTCCACGATGGTTGTTCCAACGTACCTTGACTATAGGTATCCGGCTTCGCTTAGTCTTTTTGACTTCTCGATCTAGGATCTCGACAGGTTCCTCAACAAAGTATAGTTTGTCGTCGATGTGAACCGTGTCGATCGGGATTTGAGCGGTCTCGTCAACGAGGCACTTTTTGAGTTGCGACACATGAAAAACGTTGTGAACACGGCTGAGTTCTGGAGGCAATTCCAAGCGATAGGCTACAGGTCCGACCTTTTCGATGATCTTGAAAGGTCCTACGTACCTTGGAGCAAACTTTCCCTTTTTCCCGAAGCGAACAATGCCCTTCCAGGGGGAAACTTTGAGCATTACGTGATCGCCTATTTGGAACTCCAGAGGTTTGCGGCGTTTGTCAGCGTAATACTTGTGTCGACAGCGGGCGTCCTTAAGTCTTTGCTGAATGATGGCGATACTGTCAGTGGTTTCCTGTATCAGTTCCGGGCCGAGGATTTGAGAATCTCCGGTCTCGGACCAACACAGTGGAGAACGACATTTCCTGCCATAGAGTGCTTCGAATGGCGCGCATTTGATGGTAGCATGATAGCTGTTATTGTATGAGAACTCTGCAAGAGGAAGGTGAGTCTCCCAGCTACTACCGAATTCAAGGATACAGGCTCTGAGCATATCCTCCAGGGTTTGTATGGTCCTTTCGCTCTGTCCGTCCGTTTCAGGATGATAGGCAGAGCTAAGTTTCACACTTGTCCCAAAGGCTTTCTGAAATGACTTCCAGAACCTTGACGCAAAAGAGGGGTCACGGTCAGACGTGATGCCCTTAGGCACACCGTGACGGGTTACGATCTCACGAATGTAAATCCGCGCCAGCTTCTCCGTAGTGTAGTCCTCGCGGACAGGGAGAAAGTGGGCAGACTTGGTCAAGTAATCCACGATAACCCAAATCGTGTCATAACCGCTGGGTGTCCGCGGGAGTTTGGTAATGAAGTCCATAGCGACTTCGTCCCACTTCCACTGCGGTATGATCGGTTTTTGTAACAGGCCAGAAGGTCTCTGATGTTCAGTCTTGATCCGCGAGCATGTTAGACACTTACCGACGTATAAAGCTATGTCTTTCTTCATACCCGGCCACCAGAAATGAGACTTGAGATTCTGATACATTTTATCACTGCCCGGGTGAATAGAGTATCTGGATTTGTGCGCTTCGTTCAGGATAAGTTCTCGAAGTGGTTCAGAGTTTGGAATCCACATGCGATTTAAGTAGTAAAGTATACCATCAGACTTGGTTTCAAACTTCCGTTTGGCACCGCAAGATAGCATATTTTTGAGATCACCACCAGCAATCGCTTGCTTTTGAGCTTCAAGAACCAAGGAGGGAAGATTGGACTGAATACGGATCGCATGCAACTGGGTCCTTTCCTTGCGACTTAACGCGTCAGCCACTACGTTAGCCTTTCCAGGGTGGTAGCGGATTTCGCAGTCATAGTCACTTAGGAGTTCAACCCATCGACGTTGTCGCATATTTAGCTCCCTTTGGTTGAGGATGTGTTGTAGGCTCTTGTGGTCGGTGAAGATGACACATTTCGTACCGTATAGGTAGTGTCTCCATATTTTTAAGGCAAAGACCACAGCACCCAATTCCAAGTCGTGAGTGACATAATTCCTCTCATGACTCTTGAGTTGACGCGAGGCGTAAGCGACGACCTTACCGCGTTGCATTAAGACGCAGCCTAGACCTTGGCTCGAGGCGTCGCAATAAACAACAAAATCATCGTTACCCTCAGGAAGCGACAGGATTGGTGCATGGCAGAGTTTATGTTTCAATGTTTGGAAAGCCTCTTCTTGCTCTTGGTTCCAAATGAATGGTTCCCCTTTTTGAGTTAACATTGTGAGGGGCAACGCGATCTTTGAAAAGTTCGAGATGAATCGACGGTAGTACCCAGCCAAACCAAGAAATGAACGAATTTCGGTTGGCGTTGTAGGCGCTCCCCATTTTTTTATGGCTTCAATCTTGGCAGGGTCGACATGAATGCCTTCCTTGTTAATGATGTGACCTAAGAATTGAACTTCCCTTAGCCAGAATTCGCATTTGGAGAATTTGGCGTAGAGTTGCTCTTTCCTCAGCAGATCCAAGGTAAGCCTGAGATGAAGCTCATGGTCGGCTTTAGAGCGGGAATAAACGAGAATATCGTCAATGAAGACGATAACAAACTGGTCCAGGTATGGACGACAAATGCGATTCATGAGATCCATGAACACTGCAGGGGCATTCGTCAAACCAAAAGGCATGACTAGGAACTCGTAGTGTCCATATCGAGTTCTGAAAGCGGTTTTCGCGATGTCGTCCTCCATGACACGCACTTGGTGATAACCTGAGCGTAGGTCGATCTTGGAAAAGTAGGTGGCTCCTTGCAGCTGGTCGAAAAGATCGTCAATCCTCGGTAATGGATACCGATTTTTGACTGTGAGTTTGTTAAGCTCACGATAGTCTATGCACATCCGGAAAGATCCGTCCTTCTTCTTGACGAAGAGGACTGGAGCTCCCCATGGAGACGAACTAGGGCGAATAAAACCCTTGTCCAGTAGTTCCTGCAGCTGGCTCGATAATTCCTGCATTTCAGACGGAGCCAAACGATACGGAGATTTTGCCACGGGGGTTGCACCGGGAACTAACTCGATGTGGAATTTGACTTGTCGGCTAGGAGGAAGTCCGGGTAAGTCTTTAGGAAAAACGTCTGGAAATTCACGCACGACGGGGACATCAGAGAGCTTCTTCCCCAAAGATTTCTTGATGGAGACATGAGCTAGGAAGGCGAGACACTTCTTTCGAAGGCATCGCCGAGCTTTAAAGCAGGAGATTAATTTCAGACATCTGCCTGATCTTTCTCCTTGAATAATTATGGACTCGCTAGAAGAACAAGGAACGCGAATGAGCTTCTCAGCACACACCACTTCCGCGTGGTTGATGGACAACCAATCCATCCCAACAATTACATCGAAACTTCCTAAATGCATAGGGATGAGGTCAATGTTAAGAGACGTCCGATCAAACGTAAGCGTGCAATTGCGAACGATTTTGTTCACTTGGGTAGACTCTCCGTTTGCCATTTCGACAGAGAAAGCGGGGTCTAAGACAGAGGTTCCTAGATTAAGCAATGGGACCAACTCGCTAGAAATAAAACTCCTATCTGCACCCGTGTCAAATAGAATAGAAACCCAGAGATTGTTAAGGATGAACGTACCAGTAATGACGTCAGGATTTTGGCGAGCTTCAGCAGCGCCAATAGTAAAGGCTCGGCCTCGGGCCGGAGGAAGATTTGCAAGACGAGGACACCTGCTCCTGAAATGGTCCATGGCTCCACACTCGAAACAGCTTCGAGAGTTGCTGGGTTGGGAACTGCTGCTCTGTATCGCCAGTTGATTACCTTGAAATCTGCAGCGTTCCGCTAGGTGCCCCAAACGTCCACAGTTCGTGCATTTCCAGCACGGGGTTCCGGCAGGATGATGAAATTGGCAAGTGCCGCACTTGGGGTGAACCCCAGTGTACTCCCTCTTTGGCCTTCCTGAAGGGGTGGGAGCAGGAGCGACAGAGCTGATTGGGGTTGCGGGAGTAACCATCGCGTAACTGCTAGCCTTACGCTTTTTGATGCGGTTGATCTTTTTGGATGAGCCTTCAGCGGCCTTGCCCGTACCTTTGGCTAGGACCCCAGTCTTAACCTGGTCCTGGGTCAGTCGGGCAGCTAGTTCAATGGCCGCTTGTAGGGTTGATGGGTCAGCCCCGATAACGATTCCACGGACAGTGTCAGGTAGGCCATTGATGTAAAGCTCAATAGCCCGGGAGGGAGGGGTGACCAAGTGTGGTACGAGAAGGGAGAGCTCGTGAAAACGCTCCGTGTACCCTTGGTGATCGGCGCCCTTCATTTTGTGTACCCAAAACTCAGCTTCAAGTTTCTGCACCTCACTGCGAGGTACGAACTCGCGGGTAGCCAATGCTACAAATTCCGACCAGGTCATGGCCAAGGCAGCCTCACGCCCACGGGTTCTTATCTCGTTGTTCCACCAGGTCAGCGCGCGTTTAGACAACATGCTTGCCGCGTGCGTGACTTTCAGTGTCTCAGGGCACGAGCTAATAACAAAGGCTGCCTCCATCTTTTCGATCCACTGGAGGAGACCAACGGCGCCTTCTGTGCCGCTGAAGCTGGTGGGTTTGGTAACCATGAAATCCTTGTATGGCTTATTAGCTGGTTCATTTGCGTTCTGAGCTGGAATTTGGTTGGCCCCAGAGGTTCCTTCTTGCCTCAGCCCTTGGCTGATGGTTGTTACCATGCCTGGTAACACAGCCGCGATCTGCTGGGCTATAAGGTTGGCTAATTCAGCGGAGTCCATGGAAGCGGGTGCACGTCTGGGAGGCATTCTTCGCAAAACGAAAAACGAGCGTTAAATAGAATCAATGACACGCCAAAGATTATGAATAGAGGACATAGATTATACCAAGAACACATAATGACATGACTCAAGAGATTAACAGTTAATATGCAACACATAAGCACGTAGCACGTATATAAGTGTAGACATGTGATTGTGATGCATGAGCTATCTAGAGTCAAGGATCCTAGGTTATAGCCTAGGTCGGTTTCCTAATTCCCTATAACCATTGGCTCTGATACCAATCTGTCACACCCCGATCGTGATGGCGGAAAAATCGAGGTGCGGCGACTAAGTCGTGATTGTTGAGCACAATAGTATAAAAGTCTAAATGCATAAACATAACCAAAATGTCAAATATTACATCAACCAGGTAACATGAAACAAATTGTTTTAATACAAAATATCAAGTTTCCAACAACTCCTAGTCTAGCCTTCATCTTTCTAAGGCCTCTAAACTTGCTAGGGATTTCTTGCTGCATTATTTCCTGAAAACATGTAACAAACTGTCAACTACATAAAGTAGATGAGTGAATTCATAGGTTTAAAGAAAAGAGTTTTATACACAAACATACTAGTATAGGTTGTAGGGGTTTATATATAGGGTGTACCTGCGGCTAACCCACCACTCCTACAACTTATACTACTATGTTTGGGTATAATTCCCAGTTTTTAAAATGGTTTGTAAGAAAAGATCTCTTGGTTTTCCCACAGAGGTTTTTGTAGTAAGTCAAACATGAAATGTTCTCCTGGGCTCTCAACGGGCTTATCAATCTCCCATTAGAGTCGTATGTGATAAGATTACTCAAAGATTTGCGGTCTCCCAACGGTACATGTAGCACATAACAGTTAAGCATAAACAAGGACATATAGATTTGAGCATGCTAAGTTTACTAGATAAACCAACACCAAAATCCCATTGTTTACTAGTATCCAAGATGATGGTGAACAAATGATGATGATGATGAATGATGATGAAACCCAATGATCACACAAGACTTGATTGAACTCACGCAAGACTTAAACCAAGACTACCTCGTTCTTGCCATCCAGGACTCAGCTAGGTTCTACCGAGAGTAGGATAGACACCCCAAAGAATCCTGGGTTCCCTTGGTCCCTACCGAGAATAGTATAGGTCCTCAAGAGTTATGGATTTCACCGAGACTAGTATGAAATCCCATGAGTTACGAGTGCCACCGAGAATAGAATGCCACTCATGGTCGTGAGTTCTACCGAGAGTAGAATAGACTCTCGCGTCCAATTCAACTCATGATGTTTTGATCTCTAGATTTCCATGCTGACACAATGACTATGATGATATGAATTTGATTCCCGTTCCCATGATGTCAATGTTCACAGAATTTCCCATACTCATTGATTTCCAATGTTCTTAGATCTCCATGAGTTAATGGGTTTTCCCCATGTTCATAGATTTCCAAAGTTTATAGATTACCAAGAAGCTCGTGGATTTCCGCACGTGTGTAGAAATCCAAATGTTTATAGTTTAAAGAATGTTTGCATAAATGATTTTATCCAAACGTGTAAAGTTACCATGTTTAATCCAAATGTTTATAGTTTAAAGAATGTTTGCATAAATGATTTTATCCAAACGTGTAAAGTTACCATGTTTCCACCCCATATTTTTGAAAAGCTTAAATAGGGGCTATGAACTCACCTTGATCTTGGGTTAGGATGGTGCTACAATAGATCTCCTTAGCCTAGAGTTGGACATATATATAAGGTTAACAACGTGCTATAAGTCTAAGAAAACGAGCTTACGTGACCTCGAGCAAAAACTGGGTTTTAAAGACGAAAACAGCTTGGTTCTGGCTTGATTCGATCGAATAGGAACACGTTCGATCGAATAGGAACTTGTTCGATCGAATAGACACACATTCGATCGAATAGACACACATTCGATCGAATAGACACACATTCGATCGAATAGACACACATTCGATCGAATAGACACACATTCGATCGAATCTGAGGCACACTCGATCGAACTAGAAACACATTTGGTCGAACCAGTTGGGAAAACTCGTTCGGTCGAACATGGAACTTGTTCGATCGAATAGACACTCGTTCGATCGAATACGAAACTCATTCGGTCGAATGAGTTGGAGACCATTCGGTTGCTTTCCTATTCGGTCGACCGGACTGGTTCGATCGACTGGTTCGATCGAATGGGCTGATTCGATCGACTGATTCGATCGAATGAGTCTGATTCGACTCCTTCAAGCTGGGCGACGGAGAAACCTACGGGTTTTTCAGATTTTTCCAGATTTTTGACCCAAAATCGAAGTTTTTGACATGGAAATGCTCGGGATTGAAGGGACTATCGATTCCCAGTGATTTTAAACACAAAAGCCTGCATTTTGACACCAAAACAAGACGGTTTTTGACCCGAAAACTCAAGAAACGAAAATGGGTGTTTTTGCTCGATTTGAGGCCGAAAATGGTTATGAAAATGGATGATTTTCAAGAAGATCTTACCAAGAACAACAACAAACAGATTTGTGGACTCGGATTTGAAGTTTGAAGACTTTCTCTCTCTAGTTTCTCTCTCTAGAATGAGAGTGTTTGGGTGGGAAGTGTTGGTGGAAATGAAAGAGATGGTGTAAGAATACTTGATTTTCCGCTTAAATACTCGGGTGACTCGGGTTCGGGTTTAGGCTACCGACGGGTCAAGACTAGTCGAGTTCATAAGTTTTTAAACAAACTAAAACTTTTTCAGCAAAACTTTTATAAAACCATTTTCCGAATAATTATTTGAAATCTTTTTAAATAAGAATATTTAATTTTTCGAAAGCATAAAAATTAATATTTTTCAGGCGTAAATGTCGTTTTATAAAATAAACATTTTAAATGATAAAAGCAGATTTTTCCAATGATATGGGTTCCGAACTTATCGTCCAGAATCCCAAAGTCTATAGTTTCCGATGATTTCACGATCCTAGTTTACCAATCGAATTTCAGGGCGTTACAGTTAGCCTTGCCGGGGTGATATCGTATGTCACAGTCATAGTCACTCAGCAACTCGACCCATCTTCGTTGCCTCATATTCAGTTCTTTCTGATCGAATATGTGTTGCAAACTTTTATGATCAGTGAATATGGTGCACCTTGTACCGTAGAGATAGTGTCTCCAGATTTTAAGTGCAAAGATGACTGCTCCCAGTTCCAAGTCATGAGTAGTGTAGTTTTTCTCATGAACTTTTAACTGTCGAGACGCATAGGCTATGACCTTTTTATTTTGCATTAACACGCATCCTAACCCTCTACGGGATGCGTCACAATATACAACAAATCCATCGTCTCCGTCGGGGAGACTTAAGATTGGCGCTTGGCACAATCTTTGTTTTAGCGTTTGAAACGCCGTTTCCTGCTCTTCACCCCATTCATATTTCCGATCCTTTTGAGTCAGGAGGGTTAAAGGTTGGGCGATGCTGGAAAAGTTCTCTATAAATCGACGATAGTATCCAGCTAAGCCTAAGAATTGGCGGATTTCTTTCGGAGATTTAGGCGCTTGCCAATTCTTAATAGCTTCAACCTTACTCGGATCAACGTGTATTCCTTGGTGGTTTATAACATGACCGAGGAATTGCACCTCTTGCAACCAGAAGTTACACTTGGAGAATTTTGCATATAACTTCTCCTGATCCAGGAGCTCTAAAACTAACTTTAAGTGTTGCTCGTGCTCCTCTTTACTCTTCGAGTATATCAAAATATCGTCAATAAATACAATGACGAACTTGTCGAGATAGGGTTTACAGACTCGGTTCATGAGATCCATGAACACTGCTGGCGCATTTGTTAGCCCAAAAGGCATAACTAAAAATTCGTAGTGGCCGTAGCGAGTCCGAAACGCAGTTTTTGGGATATCCTCCTCTTGAATTCTAACTTGGTGGTATCCCGATCTAAGATCAATTTTTGAGAAATAGCTCGCACCTTGTAGTTGGTCGAACAAATCATCGATTCGGGGAAGAGGATATCTATTTTTGATGGTTAATTTGTTCAATTCCCTGTAGTCAATGCACATTCGAAGGCTTCCGTCCTTCTTTTTCACAAATAGTACAGGTGCACCCCACGGGGAATAACTGGTGTTGGGTTTTAAACAAGTTTATCAAAGTCAAGTTAACCATATTTAACTAGAAAACGCAACGGAAGCTTATATCTTAATACTTGTTAAAGAACATACCATTATGTTAAAACTAAAACCCAATGAACAAGGATCAATATTACAAGAACAATATGCTCACAAAATGTAAATGTACCTCCTTATACCTTATAGGAAGATGTAGGTTGTTGAGGGGATGATGAATGAAAGGCAAGCCTCCAAAGAAGAAAACCTCAAGAGAGTGATACCCCAAGCCTTTTGCAACAACACCAAGTTATTTGCTAGGATTCTTGAACACCAAAACAAGCTCACCAAGCTCTCCCAAAATGCCAAGGTTGGCCGTGAGTTTTAGGAGAGGGAAGGAGAGAGTTTTTGATTCAAAACTTGAATTCAAAATGGAGAGAGGAGTGATCCTTTGCATGTGTTGTGATTGGAGATGTATAAAGGAGATGTCAACACAAAAGGACAAAATAATAAATGGACAAACCATCCACCCACATGGGGTGGCCGGTTTTGTTATTATTTTTTTTTTTTTTTTTTTTTTTTTTTTTTTTTTTTTTGTTTTAACATTTAAATATCTCCATCTCTTATTTTATAAAACTCATTTTTATAAAATGCACATACATTTATGTAATTATTTAACCAATTAAATAATTAATTTATATAAACAAATTATCCAGATAATTTATTTAAATCCTCAAGTGTGTTTGTTTAGAAAACCAATTTTCTAAACACGTAGTGTTCGGTATTCATTTAAATGATCAAATCATTAAAAGAATACATTTGGTGTCGTCTAGCTTGTTATTGGGTATGACCCGACTTGGATCAAACACAGTTAGCCACATTAGTATAATTATGTGTCTCGGGCATACGTAATTCCAACAATCTCCCACTTGCACGAGATACATAGAAAATTAATGCAAGTGGTGAATACCGCCTAACAACAGTTCACCACCCCTAATGTGTTTGACGAAGCGCCATTCAATAACATCATCCCTTCAAGTCCCTTACTTGATATGATTTAGGTGAATCTATCATTATATCCCTTTGTTACTAGATGTCATGTTGAATCTAAGAGACATAGGTGATCATTCTCTTTACAATTCAACTTTATCAGGCCTTAGACATCTAAACTCTCAACACATAAGAGGAACAAATTCCGTCTTGACTGTATACGCCTCTCACTATCACTTTATACTCCACCTGAGCTCATCCTTATGTACCATCTTTTACGAATAGCGAAGGGGAGAGTCAAAGTGTAATACTTGGTGAAAATCAAGACCCAATATACATCTCAGGTCTAAGGATAATATGAAATTCTCCTTTACTCAAAATTACTAATGATCAAGTCAATCGACTCCATGTAGTAATATTGAGAGCGGGTCAGTCCAATATTTGTATCCCACAAATATCTATGAACCTTGGCAGCAAACCTATGCTCCATATTCATTCCTTATGAATATCCACCAATCCTAGTTCATAATAGTCTTGCTTCATATTTGTTCCCACAAATGTGATCGACTACGGACTTTTAGAATAAGATAACTTATTCATGGATTAAACATGCAAAATTAGAATTTAACTCAAGATTCCATAATCATATAAAAGTTAAATTACAAAAGTCTTTTAAACGTAAATACAAAATAGATCAAATCCAATTACTAGAATATCGAAGTCCTAAGCCACTCGCATGACGCTCATGTTTCGGTCTTTCTAGGAGCTTCGTGAATGGATCCGCAAGATTTTGATCAGTTCCAACTTTGCGAATACATATCTTTCCCTTTTCAACTTCATCCCTTATGTAGTTGAATCTCCGCTCTATGTGCCTTGTCTTTTGGTGTGAACGAGGTTCCTTGATTTGTGCAATCGCACCCTCGTTGTCACAAAAGATTTCTAGGGGGTCTTGAATGGAAGAGACCACCCCTAGATCAGTAATGAATTTCTTCAACCATGCAGCTTCCTGAGCTGCTAATGAAGCGGCGATGTATTCTGATTCTGTAGTGGACAATGCTACCACTTCCTGTTTTGAGCTCTTCCAAGAGACAGCTCCTCCATTAAGAGTGAACACATACCCAGACTGTGATCGAGAATCATCTCGATCAGTTTGGAAGCTCGCATCCGTGTAACCTTTTATAGCGAGTTCCTCCTCACCAGATCCATATATCAGAAACATATCCTTAGTCCTCCTAAGGTATTTCAATATGTTCTTAACAGCCATCCAATGACTGTCTCCTGGATTCTGTTGGTATCTGCTTGTCATGCTCAAAGCGCATGACACATCCGGTCTAGTACATATCATCGCATACATGATGGATCCTATAGCAGAAGCATATGGGATTTGTTTCATCATGTCTTGCTCACCCTTTGAGCTTGGACATTGAGCTGAACTCAATATGGTCCCTCTTTGAATAGGTACAAAACCTTTCTTGGAGTTTTCCATCTTGAACCTTTTCAAGATTTTATCAATGTATGTACTTTGGTTCAAACCTATCAAGCGCCTTGACCTATCCCTATAGATCTTTATTCCCAAAATATAGGCAGCTTCACCAAGATCCTTGATGGAAAATCTACTTCCAAGCCAAGCCTTAACGCTTTCCATGGTTGGAATGTCATTTCCAAATAGTAGAATGTCATCGACATACAATACTAAGAAGGTAATTATACTCCCACTAGCCTTTTTATACACACAAGCCTCATCAGCGTTCTTGATGAACCCAAAATTTTTGATTTCTTCATCAAAACGATGATTCCAAGTTCTAGATGCTTGTTTCAATCCATAGATTGATTTCTTTAACTTGCATACCTTTTTAGGATGTTTCGGATCGACAAAACCCTCAGGCTGAACCATATAGACATCTTCCTCAAGATATCCATTTAGGAAAGCGGTCTTGACATCCATTTGCCAAATTTCATAATCATAATGTGCGGCTATGGCAAATAATATCCTAATAGACTTTAGCATTGCCACAGGCGAAAAAGTTTCATCATAATCAACCCCTTGAGTTTGAGTGAAACCTTTAGCTACAAGTCTTGCTTTATAAGTATCCAAGTTTCCATGCATATCCGTTTTTCTTTTGAAAATCCACTTACTTCCAACAGCTTTGGAGTTGAGTGGTGGTTCAACCAATTCCCAAACTTGGTTGTCATACATGGATTGCATCTCAACGTTCATGGCTTCAAGCCATTTGTCACAATCATTCTTGGACATTGCATCACGGTATGTGGTTGGTTCATCCGAATCTACCACGTAGCAACCTTCTACAAAAAATCCATATTTTTCAGGTGGATTGCTAATTCTACCAGATCTGCGAACGTTTTGCGTGTTTTGATCAACCACTTGATCACTTTCAACAACCTCTTGTTGAGTGCTAGTATCAACCAATTGTGTATCATCTTGTGATTCTTGATCCTCATCAAATTTCACTGTTCTACTATTAGTTCCTTCCTCAAGGAACTTAGTTTCCAAGAACTTACCCTTTCGAGCAATAATAACATTTTGCTCACTAGGATCGTAAAAGTAATATCCTAAATCATCTTTAGGATAACCTATAAAGATACACTTAGTGGATCGGACTTCTAATTTGTTTGGGGTGTATTGCTTTACATAAGCTTCACAACCCCAAACTTTTAAGAATGATAGCGATGGAGCCTTTCCATGCCATACTTCAAAAGGTGTCTTCTCCACTTTCTTGGTTGGAGCCATATTCAATATGCGAACAGCGGAAAGTAAAGCATAGCCCCAAAATGATAGAGGTAAAGTGCTTCTAGCCATCATCGATCGAACCATATCTAATAGGGTACGATTTCTCCTTTCAGACACACCATTATGTTGTGGTGTTCCAGGTGGAGTAAGTTGTGAAATAATTCCACAACTCTTAAGATGATCTTGAAAAACACTACTTAGGTATTCACCTCCTCTATCACTACGAAGTACTTTGATTGTGGTTTTGAGTTGTCTTTCTACTTCAGCTTTGAAGTCTTTGAACATTTCAAAAGCTTCATCTTTGTGTTTCATTAAGTACACATAACCATATCGACTATAATCGTCAATAAAGGTAATGAAGTATCTTTCACCATTCCTAGTCATTGGTCTAAAAGGACCACATACATCCGAATGTATGATACCCAATAATTCTTTTGACCTTTCAAAAGTTTTATTAAAGGGTTGCTTTGTCATTTTGCCTTGTAAACAAGATTCACATACATCAAATGAATCAAACTCATTGGTTTCTAGAATACCACTCTTGCGAAGAGTTTGCATGCGATTCTTGCTTATATGTCCAAGGCGACAATGCCAAAGATAGGGATCACCCAAGTCCTTCTTGAGTTTCTTGGTGTTGACATTATACATTGAACTACTATGTGACATACCACTTTGATCTATTTCATATATACCATTCATGGGTATAGCTTTAAAATAAAATATGCCATTCATCAAAACATGAATATCATAATCAATAAACTTAAGATCAAAGCCACATTGTTTTAAAAGGGACACGGAAATAATGTTTCTCCTTAACTTAGGAGCATACAAAACATTTTTCAAAATTACTTCCAAACCACTTGGAAGCTTTAACATGTAGTCTCCTTGAGCTTGGACTTCAACTCTTGCTCCATTGCCCATAAAGAGACTAATGTCCCCTTTGTTGAGTTGCTTACTTCTTTTGAACCCCTGCAACAAATTGCAAATGTGAGTTCCACATCCGGTATCAAGTACCCATGTATTTGAAGAAATAACATTTAGTTCAACATATATAGTAAAGATAATACCTGAGGTTTGCTCCGCATCCCTCTTATCTTTTAACGCTTTGAGATAGGTCGGACAATTTCTTTTCCAATGACCTATCTCTCCACACTCAAAGCATGGATCTTGCGTCGCAACCTTTTGCTTCTTTTCCTTCGGTTTGTAGGGCGTGATGGCTTTCCTCTTTCCCTTTCCTTGGACGTGGCCCTTGCCCTTAGCAACACTTGCTTTGGGGTTGGAGTTATGTCCCCTTTTGCCTTCATTGATTGTTAGAACGGGTAAAACCCTTTTACCCATTCCCGCTTCGGCCGTTCTTAGCATTGCGTGAAGCTCACCAATGCTTTTGTCCCACCCGTTCATGTTATAGTTCATGACAAAGGTTTCAAACCTTTTGGTCAAAGAGTTGAGGATCAAATCCGTAGCCAACTCATTAGAGACGGGACAATTCAACCTACGAAGCTTTTCAATGTAGCTTTTCATCTTTAGGACATAAGATGAGACGCTTTGGGTTTCCTCCATACGACATGCATGAAACGCTCGAACCGTTTCGAAACGTTCCGCTCTAGCTTGTTGAAGGAACATTTCCTTCAATTGAGTTATCATGTCGTATGCCCCATGATGCTCGAAATCCTTTTGGATTTCGGGAATCATAGTTCCCAACATGAGGCAAGAGGCTTGCACCGAATCTTTGGTGTACTTAACCCAATCGTAATAAGCCTCCTCATCTTCCACGTTAGGCTCGTCGGGAATGGGATCGTCTAAGACATATGATATCTCTTCTTGCTTGAGAACTATTCTCAAGTTGCGATACCAATCCATAAAGTTATTATGGTTTAGACGATCCTTTTCAAGGATGGTTCTTAAGGATAGGTTACGGGTGTTATGGGTAGAGGTGTTTGCATTGTTAGCGGCCATCTACAAAATTTAACAAAGTTTTATTTTAGTATTATAAACAATTTAATTATTAATACCCTTTTATTCCAAATTTTAAAATAATAATTAAATTCTAGAATCCAACGATAAATCAAATTTTGGTTAGGTGACCTTTATCCCGTTATTTGATTTAACAAGGTAGTCAACCTTGACAATTGCAACCCTTTGCAACTTCTAGAGGTATGGGACCATTCGAAATCCTTATTTCGTGTTGGCATGTTTATCCCATCAACACCATTGGACCCCATGCTTAGGTGACCTTTATCACATGGTTTCCAATTCAAGTCGTCCTACTTGTATAAACATGTAAGATTAACATACAAGTGGTTAGGTGACCTTTATCCCACAATTATGTTAATATTACCTTAAGTATATTAGTTTGCTCTAAAATGGTTAGGTGACCTTTATCCCATTTAAAGTTTCCTAATACGTTAAGTGTCTTACAAAAGGATGGTGTTAGACTTGTTTCCTTGGTAATTATGAAAAAGGGATTTTTAAGTTTTCCAATATTCTAGTTTGAAAAACATTATGCCATATCCTAACATGCATTTAGTAATATGGCGATTTTGAAAACCAATTTTCAAGGTTCTAGTTATAATAAAACCAATTTTATTATATGTGAGTAATCGCTTAGTTTTAATAAACCCATTTTATTAACTAATTGACGCGATATTACCAAATATATATTAGAACCCGTTTTATGCTAGTTGTCGTTCCTATGTGACGGTTTGGATATCCTAATATCTATCAACCACACATTACATAAAGTAAAACAAACAACCAAGCATACATGCAAAATATAGTCATAACCGAGAACCGCTAAGTTTGACCATACTTGTTAGCCGAAACAAGTATAGGTCATAAGTCTCACCTAAGGGACAAAACATGACACAAGGATGGAATGTTGACTCCCACTTGACCTTGCATCCAAATGCTTCAAGTATCCTTTCCAAGTTGTTTGTGTTCTTGTTGGGCTTGTAAATGGGCTCCAAACTTCCAAAAGTCTTCTTGGGCCCAAGAGTGAAATTTATGGGCTTAATGGGCTTGAATCCCATGATGGGCCGGTGAGGCCCAACAAGCCCAAAATTTGGTCCAAGGCCCAAATCCACCAATTCTTGCATCTTCAATTTTTACAAAATGTATCCTAATACATATTTTTCTAAAACAAAGAAAATGCAACTAATCTATTTATTACATACCAACTTATGAATAAATAAATTACACAAGCCTAAAATATGAATTATTACAACCATATTGAATAATAAATATAACCAACATACACATAACAACAATCAACACATCCAAGGTCTCGGTTTCGGTTATGACACATCCAAACATACCAAATGTTCTAAGCATGCAACCTAAGCAACCAATGCCTAAATACATCAAAAAAAAAGGCAGCCCCCCCCCCCAAAGGAGGCTACGGCTCAACCCCCCCCCCCCCCAAAATTTTGCAATTTTGATATTTTCAACATCCAAATGTTAGTAATGGTTTCCTAAGATCTTTGCATGCATGTCAAGATCTTACAAAACCATGAGGGGTAAAATCCACCAAAATTTCGGACCCCTTTTCACCCATGAAAAAACCGAAATCTATGAACATGCAAGGAGCATAAGTCCTTGTAACCGGCTCTTGATGCCATTGTTGGGTTTTAAACAAGTTTATCAAAGTCAAGTTAACCATATTTAACTAGAAAACGCAACGGAAGCTTATATCTTAATACTTGTTAAAGAACATACCATTATGTTAAAACTAAAACCCAATGAACAAGGATCAATATTACAAGAACAATATGCTCACAAAATGTAAATGTACCTCCTTATACCTTATAGGAAGATGTAGGTTGTTGAGGGGATGATGAATGAAAGGCAAGCCTCCAAAGAAGAAAACCTCAAGAGAGTGATACCCCAAGCCTTTTGCAACAACACCAAGTTATTTGCTAGGATTCTTGAACACCAAAACAAGCTCACCAAGCTCTCCCAAAATGCCAAGGTTGGCCGTGAGTTTTAGGAGAGGGAAGGAGAGAGTTTTTGATTCAAAACTTGAATTCAAAATGGAGAGAGGAGTGATCCTTTGCATGTGTTGTGATTGGAGATGTATAAAGGAGATGTCAACACAAAAGGACAAAATAATAAATGGACAAACCATCCACCCACATGGGGTGGCCGGTTTTGTTATTATTTTTTTTTTTTTTTTTTTTTTTTTTTTTTTTTTTTGTTTTAACATTTAAATATCTCCATCTCTTATTTTATAAAACTCATTTTTATAAAATGCACATACATTTATGTAATTATTTAACCAATTAAATAATTAATTTATATAAACAAATTATCCAGATAATTTATTTAAATCCTCAAGTGTGTTTGTTTAGAAAACCAATTTTCTAAACACGTAGTGTTCGGTATTCATTTAAATGATCAAATCATTAAAAGAATACATTTGGTGTCGTCTAGCTTGTTATTGGGTATGACCCGACTTGGATCAAACACAGTTAGCCACATTAGTATAATTATGTGTCTCGGGCATACGTAATTCCAACAACTGGGACGTATAAATCCCTTATCCAACAATTCCTGCAACTGGTTGGATAGTTCTTGCATCTCGGACGGTGCAAGTCTGTAAGGGGCCTTAGCAACAGGGCCGGCTTGAGGTAATAAGTCGATTCTGAATTCGACTTGTCGGGTTGGCGGTAATCCAGGAAGTTCCTCTGGAAAAACATGTGGAAATTCGCGTACCACGGGAATATCGTCCACCCGTTTTTCCTTAGAATCAGCGGCCGTCAGGCTCGCTAGATACGCCACACATCCCTGACGTATATATTTCAACACCTTGAGGTGGGATATAAATGGTATCATGGTGCCGGATTTTTCTCCCTGCACTAATACCTCCTCGTCATCCGACACCCGGATCTTGACGGTTTTCTTTTCACAGTTTATTTCTACCCTATTACGAGCCAACCAATCCATTCCCACTATCATGTCAAAACTACCCAATTCTACCGGTAGTAAGTCAATCAGGAAGGATTGTTCGCTTAGAATAAAAGGGCAATTCCGAACAATCCGATTAACTATCATGGTTTTACCGTTAGCGACCTCTACGGTGTAGGGTTCTATGGTTTCACCAGTAGGAAGGTTTGCTATCGAAAGGAATCTAACGGAGACAAAACTTCTATCGGCGCCTGTATCAAATAATACAGAAGCGTAATGATCAGAGACGAGGAAGGTACCTGTCACTACGCTGGGGTCCTGGCGCGCCTCGTTCGCTCCCATCACAAATGCCCGGCCTCGCGCCGGATTGGACGACGATGGCTGACCCGCGAGTTGTCTCCCGTTTCCTCCCTGATTCAGTTTCGGGCAGTTCCTTTTGAAGTGATCCGTGCTGCCGCATTCGTAGCAAGCACGGCTAGTGGTCACCATCTGGTTTCCTTGCGGGTTCTGCTGTCGGGCTGGTTGAGTTCTAAATGGTTGCGCCCGAATAGGTTGTGGTTGACGGTTCAGGTTGTTCAGATTTGTCTTACAATTTGGTGCGTAGTGTCCAACCCTGCCACACCGGTGGCACACCACCTCCTTGCACACGCCACTATGGTGGTAACCACATTTCCCGCATTTAGGAAACGTTCCCCTCTGCGGTTCTTGCCTTCCGCCCGAACTAGTCATGGCATAGCTCTGGGCAGCGGGCCTAGCTCGTTTGTTTTGCTGTTTCTCTCGGATCCTATTGTCATATGTACCTCGCTTTCCCCCAGCCGACTCTCCCGTCGCCTTTATCGATCCGCTCCTTAAGAAATCATACGTGACAATACCAGCCTGTGTCACTGCACCCTCATACGTCTGGTGCCCTCCCGCGTTAACTATGCTCCTCACTACTGGAGTAAGTCCCCAAATATAACGTTCCACCCTTTTTGACTCTGGGGTGACCAACCACGGCACTAATCGTGACAGTTCATTAAACCGGTTGGTATATCCCAAGTGGTCCGCCCCATGCATCTCTAGGTTCCACAACTCATGTTCCAGTTTCTGCAATTCATTCTTTGGGCAGAAATGTTTCAAAACAAGGTCCTTAAGCTCTGCCCAGGTCATGCGGTTTGTCGCCGCTTGACCTCGAGTCTGTACTATGGTGTTCCACCATGTCAAGGCATGGTCTGTGAACGTACAGGTGGCGTACTTAACGACACAATCCTCGGGACAGTTGCTGATATTTACCACTGATTCTATTTTCTCTAACCATTTCACTAACCCATTCGGTCCTTCCGACCCGTTAAATTCTAAAGGCTTGCATAACATAAAGTCCTTGATTGAACAACCCCTGGATGGTCCAGTGCGGTTGGTCTCTACAGTAGGGATAGGACCATTACTGTCGGTAGCGACCACCGTAGGCGGTGCGTCATTACTCGGAATCGTGTTATCGGTAGGTGGAGGATTAGCATTATGTTCCCCGCCATTATTTATGGGCGTTTGATTGCTCGGAGGGGTTGGATTAGATGAATTATTAATACTGGCGGCGATGCGCGATACTATATCCGGTATCGCCGCCTCCAACTGTTGAGCAATCAAACGGCTCACATCTACTTCCGATACTTTCGTTGATCGTTTCGGTGCCATTCTACACAATCATCAAAGAAATATATATAATCAATACCATCTCAAAATATAAAACACAATACATACTTCATTCATTAGTAAACATTGATTCATATTACACAAACATCAATTTACATACTTCCAGTCAACATTACATAACTACGTTTTAATACAAAGGGCCTATGTTGGTATCATCCTCGACATAACCCGCAATGGGTCAGTGCTTGAATGATACCCAAAAGTATCGATAATGATATGCCCTACAAGAGACCCCCTATGGGCCAGTGGTTGTACTATAACTAAACAAGATTCACTCCGTGTTAGTATCACCACTAACTACTTACACGGAGTATCAAAAAGCGGTTCAAGATTCTACCATCCAACACGTCTACACATGGTGGTAAACCAACCCCACCAACACCGCCACCAGCACCACCAGCACCGCCATCATAACCCGCATTCGGGTTTCCATCTGGTCGATCAACCAGTGGGAGTATGAGCACTCCCTTTTTAACTGGTTAATAGCATACTGGTGGTCCAGTATGCTGTCCCCGAGGTACGCCCGCCTCTGTACCCCCACGACCAGGGCGGCAGAGTGCTCGTTCACCTGCTCGGTGAGAACACGTAGCCAAGCCGTCAAGTCCCGCTCCTGCCTTGGCAGACCCCACACAGGTAGGGTTGCAGGCTCGGGTTGGGGGCGGGAAGACTCGCCCCGGTGGTATGTGGATCTGGGTGGGGTAACAGTGGGCGGAACATACGGGGCACTGATCCGCGCCGTGAGGCGGGGACCGTGTCTGGGGGGAATCGGGGTGGTCTGTGGTGCGGGCGGGGTAGGAGACCTGGTAACCCTAGCAGGGGAGGGTACACTAGCACTCCTAGCTGGGGTGGTCTGTCTAGAAGTACTATGACTAGCCTCCGAAGGCTCGGAGCTGGGTGCTACACTTGGGCTTCCAGAGGCCCCGGAACTAGCCTCTTCCGGGTCCTCTTCCGTCGACACACTAGGTGTTCTTGCCATTATACCTGCACACAAGTTAACAAACATATAGTCCTTTTCGTAGTGTAATTCATAATTAAATTAACACATACTTATTTATACAACTTTACCACATAATAATATTATCATATATTTACACATATGTTGCCAATTTTACCTATTTAAGTCCCCCGTGACTTCCCCTGAATTTCCTCGTGCAGACAAGTCTGTTATTATGTTCCGGACCATAATAACCCACTTGTCCATCCAAGTTCATCCCGATCTCGTCACAATATATTATTAGTTGATATTCAGATCCTATAATACTTGAGCTACTGGTTATATTTTAGGTATCTTTTTCAGACATCCTAATTCTTTATAACCAATGGCTCTGATACCAAGTTCTGTAACACCCCGTAACCGCAGCGGAAACGTACACGGGATGCAACAGACACATCTGATATCAACAGCATTGCTTATAAAGAAAATACCACTACATTAATTTATAACATATTACATTGTTGCGAGTTTCATTACTGTCTAGGTGTTACACACATATTTTACCGATAAGACATTAATAAATTCATTACAAAACAAAGAGCAGCAAGCTTCCAACAGGTAGCACAGATAGTTAAGCACACATCAATCAATCCAACTTGGGCATACCTAGAAAACATGTAAAGAAAACGGGTCAACTACGAATAGTTGGTGAGTTTCACTAATTTAAATAAACACTGACAAATCATTTTAATAATCATTTATTAACAATAAAATCATGCTGGGAACTATGTTACCCCAGAACATTTCCAATAACTTTCTGGGAACTATGTTACCCCAGAACAATAATAACCCCTGGGAACTATGTTACCCCAGAATAATAATAACCCCTGGGAACTATGTTACCCCAGAACAATAATAACCCCTGGGAACTATGTTACCCCAGAACAACAATAACCCCTGGGAACTATGTTACCCCAGAACAATAACAACCCCTGGGAACTATGTTACCCCAGAATAATAATAACTCCTGGGAACTATGTTACCCCAGAACAACAATAACCCCTGGGAACTATGTTACCCCAGAACAATAACACATTATAAACATTTTGTATATTCTATGCATCAGTCCATATATATATAAATGTACAAGTATTTCCATACGATCGGTATGTACTTAAATACTTTAAATAAGACATGTTTTCCGCCCCGGGAAAATATAATTAAAACAATTCATTAAAAGGGGCTCGTGAAAACTCACCTTGTTGTGAGTCGGTGAGTAATATAAGGAACAGCTACGTGCCTGGATCTGTAATATAATATCTAGTCGTTACTATATAATTCCCATAACTTAAATACGTATCAATCGGTACATCTGGGAACATTGTTAACCCAGTACTGTACTCGATTCGGGGACAATGTTAACCCCGTGACACTTCTAAGGACTCAGATTGACATTGCTTAGAGTTTGACAGTCAATTTAGTTAAGGTGATGAAATTATAGCTCGGTTTGACACCCCGTTTGGCCGTGGGGCCCGTTTCCGGTATTTCGGTGCCGGAAACGGTAAAATCGGGTAAAATTACCCAAATCATCCGAATTATTTTCGGATGATTTATTTTTACTTAATTTACTTAGATTTATGAAATAGTCTATTTTTAGAGTTTTCATGTACCAGTCAGCTCGCTTATGCGAACTATGCCGGTTTACACGTTTTAAGCTTTAAAAACTTGTTTTTATGTTCTTTTTAGCACAAATAATTACCCGATTAGTCTCGGGTCTTGAAATTTTGCACAAAACTTAATTTGACAGTAAGGAATTTTGTAAAAATTTTCCAGTTTTATTTTCCTACATTTACATTTATTTATCTATTTTTAAATCTTGTTAAAACACTAAATATATGAAAAATACCAAAACACTTTAGAAAAATCCCAAATTTTTCTGGGATGATCTTTATCATCCTCATAACTTTCTGGAATTTTCCCAGATTTATTTTCCTACATTTACATTTATTTATCTATTTTTAAATCTTGTTAAAACACTAAATATATGAAAAATACCAAAACACTTTAGAAAAATCCCAAATTTTTCTGGGATGATCTTTATCATCCTCATAACTTTCTGGAATTTTCCCAGATTTATTTTCCTACATTTACATTTATTTATCTATTTTTAAATCTTGTTAAAACACTAAATATATGAAAAATACCAAAACAATTTAGAAAAATCCCAAATTTTTCTGAGATGATCTTTATCATCCTCATAACCTCCTGGAATTTTTCCAGAATTTAAAACTTATTTTTCAAGCCATTTTCACCCAAAACCGAGCTAGAAAGCCCTAGAACTCGTTTCACCGAAAAGCCTACTTAGACTTTTCCAACTGAGCTCAAATTTTGTGGGTGACTTTTATATGTTATAAAAAGCTTATCTTAAATTTTCCGGAATTTTTCATCTTGTTTTGCTATTTTTCACTATTTTTGGCCAAAACCGAGCATTAAATTCACCAAATATTCATCTTTTATCCAAAAATTACCAAAAATTCACAGATCTCATATTTTCATGTGTAGATCATCTCTGTGAAATTTCGTGACCCGACTCTAAGCACACGTAAATCTGTCCATTTTTTTCATAACACACAAAAACCGAACTATCTTGTGTTTTCTAGTTTTAGATCGCAAGGATCTCGGTTTCTAGCCTTTGCTAGCCGCTAGATACAACACTTACAAGCACAATAACACTATACCAAGCAAACTATACCAACAATCAAACCATTTCTTTCATAGTGTCGGTTTTTAAGTAAAAACAAAGGTTTTAACCGTAAAAATCCGTTCTCGACTCTTTTTACTCATTTCTTGGACCAAGATCCTTTGTATAACTTGTATACATCCCTTGATCATACGAGAACCGGTTCCATCTCGGGTTTTTACCCATATTTCACTTGGAACCTCTTGTTCTTGCAAAACAACTCAAAGTAAAGAAACCAACACCAAAGATCATGTATTATAACATGTTTATACCTTGTGTTCTTGATTAGAAGAGGTGGATTTGATGAACACTTGAAAGTATGAAAGGATTTGAGAGAGTTTTGGGAGAGTTTTGGGTTAAAAAAAAAAGAAAATGATAGATAATATGAACATGGGGGGGGGGTGGCCGGCCATATGTGGGGGTGTGGGGGGGGCCCACATCTCAAATATTGTCCACACATTTGGATTATGCAATCCGGATAATGTTGTGGATAATCTGGTTCAGTTCGTTTCTCGTTTAAACTCGTAATTCGGCTTAAAACGAGCATAATATGGTCGTTTTTCGGGTTAAAATAAAATTTACATACAACCGACTTAAAAACTTTAAAAACTTAACCCCTGACATTAAAACATCATATTATCGGTATTTGTGCATCTTTTTCGGTTTGATTGATCGTCTCTTGCTTGGTTTGGTGTTAAAGGTTTCGTTTAGCTTACCGACGTACCATTAAATCGAAATCCTTTTTCTGTGCTATAATTCACCTATCCCGAAGCATTAATACTTCGTATATATCACTAAACATTATATACGTCGTCTATAATGTAATTCCCGATCCGTTCGGGTTTCAATAACCGATCATTGATTAGTTGTAATCCCAATACGATTCACTATATAATCGAGTATGATTCGTACTATGAATCATATATACTCGTATATATGTACTATAACACATATAATCAATATTTAAATGACACGTAAATAGTATATTCCGGCTAGGGTATACCTGGATTTGCCGGAATCGTTACACATACATACATACATACATACATACATACATACATACTGTGACCTTTACGAACTCGTATACTGACTTTGTTCGTACTCGTGAAACATGAAACTCACCAACTAGACGTAGTTGACCCGTTTAAACATGTTTTTCAGGTAAACAGAAGTTTGAATGATTTGCTTACGTGCTTGGTGTTAAATGGAAAGTTGAATAGCTGTGAATAGATGCAAATACGTAATAATGAATAAGAAACCGAGAACTGGTTATGTGATTTTCATCTAGTTTATAAACTTAGTACCTACGAATGTAATATGGTTGCTACCAGTGTTATCTGTTACATTCCCGTATTACGCTTCCGCAACTACCTAGTCGGGGTGTGACAGAAGTTGGTATCAGAGCCATTGGTTATAAAGAATTAGGATGTCCCTTAGGAGACCCTAATATAACCAACCTTAGGCTCGATTAGCTCTGGGAATAAAATAATATTAAAAAATATATAGTATAGGTTCCCAGCCGGATCTACACAGGAATATCTCGTAACACGAGGGTGCGGAATCCCCACGTAATACAATGCGAGTGTAAGACAAATAATATGTTGAATATGTATTTAAACACACGAGATTATACTGTAAAACTTGATGTATTGCAAGAGTCAACACGTGATACACAAGATCACAAAAACACGTTGTTTAGAAAAACCCCTTCTTTTTTTTAAACACAAAATACCTGAAGTTGAGGTATTTATAAACCTCGACAACTTCGCCTAACACACTAGGAGAAGTTGTCATAACTTCGCTGGTCTACAAGTTCACCCAACACATGACGAACATATAACAAACACTATTCAACACAAAACAAACAAACTAAACGATTACAGACACAACTAAACACGAGATGCTGAACTACTGGCATCATGCACCAACAGACTCCCCCTTGGGAGTAGCTTCATATCTCTATTTTCTTTCTCGTGTCTTGTAATCCCAAAAATCTCGTACCCCTCGTCTTCAAGCATGGACGCCCTGCCTTACACAGACAGAGACCACCCTCTGGGACTTCTTGGCATCATCCTTCCACGCAGGAATGTTGAATATCTTCCTATCGTTCAGTACCTGCAAATCAGCTTGAGACAAATTAACCAAGTGCATGGGATTATACACTCTCAGAATCTCCTGTTCGTCCTCATCTTCCATGACAGCTTCAGCGGTCTGGCAGTCAACATACCGCCACTTGAGATTCTTTAACCCATCCTTGGGCATCATCTTCATCGGCACCTCTTTTAAACACCGAAACGCTTATACTTCATCACCATCCAAGGCTTGCCGTCAGCCCTCATTCCTCTTTCCTTGTCTTCAACTACCTTCCCTTTATGTGGCTTTAGCAACTCAAACTTCTTCTCTTTCACACTTTCTTTCCACACGATCCTTCCAACCCATCTTGCAAAATTATCATCACTTCGATTAATCAACCTTAAATGAGGCAAATCTTTCAACTCACACTCAGGCAAAGTGTTAAACGATCTCAAAGCCTTCTTAAAATACTGAATCCCATCATAACCCTTAACCACAAACAACTTTAACTACTCGTCATACAGCCAGCAAATGATACCCTTCTTTGACTCAGTGTACTCCTTGATGTTGTAAATCTTCTTAAACATTGTTGGCACCGCGGGCTTCTTTGTCTTGAAGAACCACTGAGCACATCCATCTTTCCATCTCGGCTATTCTTCCCATTCAGACTCATCTGACACATTTGCATCTTGGTTACCATGGTAATTATACGAGAATACATGGTTCATTGTATTGATTGTACGTGAATATATAATTCACCGTATTGGTTATGCGATCAAACGATCGATAGTTATTGAAACCCGAATGAATCGAGGGTTCAATTATAGACGGGATATATGATATTTAGAGATGTTACGAAATATTAAAGCTTCGGGGTAAGTGGATTATAGCACAGAAAAAGGATTTCGATTTAATAGTACGTCGGTACGTTAAACGAAACCTTTAATACCTAACCGAGCAAGAGACGATCGATCAAGCCGAAAAAGATGCGTAATAACTAATAATATGACGTTTTAAGTTAATAAATGTCATGGTTTAAGTTTTTAAATCGGTTTTATATAAATTTTATTTTTTAGCCGAAAAACAACCGTTTTGGCCTCGTTTTAAGCCGAATTAAACGTTTAACCGAGAAACGAACTGAAACAGATTATCCAAAACATTATCCAGATCATGGAAATCCAAATGAGTGGACTAGATTGAACAAGTGGGTCCCACCCCACCCATCCAATAGTTCCGATCGGAACACACACACCCACAAACCATTTCATTTTCTTTTTTTCACACACCCAACTCTACAAACCTTCAACTCTCTCAAACCTTTGATCAAAAACCCGAGTTTTCAAGCAAGAACACAAGGTAAAAACCGAGTTGTAATCGTGTTTATCTTCTTTTCTTAAGTTTTCTTTCAAGAAAATAAGGTTTCAAATGAAAAATGGGTGAAAACCCGAGATGAAACCGATTCTTGCATGATCAAGTGATGTATACGGGTTATACAAAGGATCTTGGTCCAAGAAATGAGTTAAACGAGTCAAAAACGAATTTTTACGGTTAAAATCTTTGTTTTTATATCATAACCGTAACCATGAAAGAAATGGCTTGATCGTGAGTATAACTTGCTTGGTATTGTGGTATGTTGTTTGTAGGCTCTGTATTTAGTGGTAGATAAGGCGGAAATATGAGTTTGTAGCTTGTTGTGGCGGAAAACGAAAGGTATATTCGGTTTTTGTCGGTGTATGTGTTTTTGGAAAGATTGTTGGTCGTTTAGAGTTAGGTCACGAAATTTTACAGAGGTGTTAAACACATGGAAATATGAGTTCTGTGAATTTTTGGTAATATTTGGATGAAAGATGAATATTTGATGAATTTAATGCTCGGTTTTGGCCAAAAATGGTGAAAAATAGTTAAATATCATGAAAAATTCTGGAAAATTGTGGATAAGCTTTTAATATCAGGTATAAGTCACACACAAAATTTGAGGTCCGTTGGAGAAGTCTAAGTAGGCTTTTCGGTTAAACGAGTTCTAGGGATTTCTAGCTCGGTTTTAGTAAAAATGGCATTTAAAAGAAGATTTTGGTTTTGGAAAAATTACAGGGGACTATGTGGATGGCAGGGGACATCCAGGAGAAATTTGGGATTTTTCTAAGATCGTTTGGTATTTACGACATATTTAGTGTTTAAATGGTGTTTAAAAATAGATAAGTAAATGTTAAATATAAGAATTAATTCTGGAAATATTTTTATAAAATTCCCCACTGTTAAAAAGTGATTTGTGCAAAATTTCAAGATCCGAGAGTAAACGGATAATTATTTGTGCTAATTATCAAACTTTTAAAGTAAAACGCGTAAACCGGTAAAGTTCGCTTAAGCGAGCTGATTGGTGTACAAAAACCCTAAAAATGAACTATTTTCATGTAAATCAGCTAAACAAGTAAAAATAAATCATCCGAAAATAATTCGGATGATTTGAGTAATTTTAATCTATTTTAACAGTTTCCGGTACGCCAAAGACGGAAACGGGTCCCGCGGCCAATCGGGACGTCTAAACCGAGCTATAATTTCACATCTTTAATTAAATTATCAGTCAACCACTATTTACGGGTCGTGTGTGACCAAACTCATTTTTGAAACATAAAAACGGATAACAGTGCTAGGCACACAAAACGAGAAAAACGACTAATTGTAGTTGTGACCTTGGAACTCTAAACGACATCACAATCTGAGTCCGGAGAAGTATTTCTGGGTTAACATTGCCCCCGGAACAGGTACAGTACTGGGTTAACAGAGTCCCCAGATGTACCGATTGATAAGGTTAAAGATTATATAAACAATAATTGCATAATAACGATCGTAGGGATCATATTACAGATTGGACGTGTTAACTGATATTGATTGTTGTTACCTGCTTGCATGTGCTAAGGTGAGTTTCACGGGCCCCTTTTACTGAAATGTTTTAAATATTTTCCCGGGGCGGAAAGCATATTTCTATCAAAATGTTTAAGTACATGCCGATCGCATGGAAATGAATGTATTTATATAATGTTTATTGTACGGGAAACGTACGGTAATGTATTAAAATGGTAATTGTCTGAGTTGTTAATATTGTAAGGTCCAGCAACAGTGTTCTGGGTTAACAGTGTCCCTAGAGGTTATTGGAAGTGTTCTGGGTTAACAGTGTCCCAAGAGGTTATTGGAAGTGTTCTGGGTTAACAGTATCCCCAGAGGTTATTGGAAGTGTTCTGGGTTAACAGCGTCCCCAGAGGTTATTAAAGGTGTTTATGGGTTGACAGTGTCCCCAGATAATATTATATTATGATATGGATTTATCATGGTTTACTAACATTGTGAAACTCACCAACTATTCGTAGTTGACCCATTTTCTCACATGCTTTTCAGGTACAACTAAGATAAAGTGATTGATTACGTGCTAAGTGCTTGATGTTTGTAAAGTTTGCGTGCTGGACGTTAGAATACATTATAACAGATAGAATTATGAATCGTATTGTACGATGTGTGTATCACCTAGACGGTAATGAAAAATGAGATAATGTAATTTTGAAGTATATTAATGCATTCGGTTTTCTTTATAAACAATGTGGTTGATATCAGGGGTGTCTGTCGCATCCCGTTTACGTTTCCGCTGCGGTCACGGGGTGTTACAGAACTTGGTATCAGGGCCATTGGTTATAATGAATTAGGATGTCTTTAAAAGATACCGAAAATATAACCAGTAGCTCAAGTGTTATAGGATCTGAATATCAACTAATAATTTATAGTGACGAGGTCTGGATGAACTTGGATGGACAAGTGAGTTATTATGGTCCGGAACATAATAACAGACTTGTCCGCACGAGGGAATTCAGGGGAATGTCACGGGGTACATTAATAGGTAAAAATGGCAACATATGTGTACAGTATATAATATTATTTATATGTGCTAGTGTGTATATATATATATACGTGTGCATATCTTGTGGGTTCAAGTATTGGGAAATAAGACCCGGATAAGGAACCGGGGGATGTGATAATAAAAAGTACCGAGGATGCTGAAATTTCTAGAGCGTCGGTTGGTGATAAGTCGGACTTATCGGGTTATAGTTATGATGGTACCAAATCAAATCTCCCGTTTGACATTAACCAGAAATGTCTAGTAACCGTCACTCCCAACCAAAAATTGATAAACCCCATACCCTACCAACACCGGTACCGCCTATTCTAATAACTTCCTATGTTATCCTTACATCCATTAGATGTTTACACCCATGTATGCTCGAATAGAATGATTACCTATACACAAAGAAGTGTTGGAATCATTATGGCATAGTTGGTTGTTTGTTCGTAGGAGGTATACTGTGTATGCCGGATATACGAATAGACACGAATATTATAACTCCGTGGTACGTAATCGTTCGGTGCTCACGGTGAGCATGTATCGGTTATGCTGACATGCAAAAGGATATTGAAATCAAGCATATTAAACATTGATCTTTGTTGAGAAAGGTCTATATGTCAGTTGGTGACAAGGGTTATGAAACGTATTTAAACGTTAACCGATGTCAGGTTAAGTCCATATGTTATTATATTTGTGGGGCATATATACTAGATGCCGGTATGTGTAATATATGTGATAATATTTGGTGTGTATGTGTACCTGTTGTTATGATTGAGCTGGTAACGAGTTATATGGTGAGATTAGTATTGATTACTGCGTACGGGATGAGTACGGCAGAATGACATAAAAAGAGTAACTCCAATGATGGAGATTGATATGATTCAGTTGATTGCTCAAAGATAGCAGATGATGATACCGAATGTCGTATCACTGTTCACTGCTAGTGTTGATGCAAATGTGATCGCGGAATTATAGATCGAGCAATCACATGATTATGAATATTTCAACTCTTAATGTAATTACTAAGAGTAAAAATGTTACACCGAATGCTATTATAACTACAAGTATTAGTTATAAACTAAACATGAATAGTAGTCGTAATGAATTAGATCCGGTATGAAGGATATGTTTGTTGTTTGTGGTAAAGAAATTATTAATAGTTTACTGATGGTAAAGGGAGGAATAGATTAGCGAGTGGATGGAAAAGATCGAAATGGTTAAGGATATTGGTAAGAGTCTAGAATATTGTGTAGTGAAATATGCTACAGATATGTTGGTAGATTATGTTGTATAGTGATGGAACACGATGGTACAAAAATTATAGTTGGAAAATTATTACTCAGATGATATGGTCAGGATTTAAAATTCTAGTACCGGAGCACTCTTATTCGAGTAATTGAGGTCAGAGATTTGAAACTGAGCTATGAAAGATAGAAATGTTGTGTGCTGATCACTTAGAACGCGCTAATCGTTTAAAGGAATTGTCATGTCTGGTAACATGACTAATTACTCCTGAAAAGAAGCGAAGTAAGTGCAATATTGGGGACTAACTCCATCGATAAGGAGTATAGTCAAACCTGTAAAATATACAACCTTTGGAAGGGTTGTGTCGCAAGCCAGCATTGATATATTTGATTCTATGGGAAGGGGAACGAAAGGACGTTAGGTGAAACGTCGAGTGTTAAAGAAGAGAAATGGTAAAGGTATAGTGCAAGATAGACTTGCGAATAAGTAGGTACGTCCTACAACCCAGAATTATACTAAGACTAGTTCTGTTGCGAAAACATGAACCACATAAAGAGTCCTTCCTTAAATGTGGAAAATATGGTTATCGGCAGGATGAAGAATGTCGGGTGATAGTAGGCCACAGGTGTGGTAGAGATAGACGTAATGTCCCAATTGTAGAACCAATTGAAGCCATGTGAACCGGCAACCCCAACCCATTCATGTACAACCACTCCGAGCCCAACAACTTCAATAACAATCCATCCGAAGAAATCAAATTATGCCAAACAGTTGTATTTGCTATGAATGTGGCATTACAGAACGATTCAAGAGAAATTGCCCAAAGTTGAACCAAGGTGTAGTTGGAAGACGAACCTCATGACAAGCATCAACCTCTGATCAAGCAAGGAGCCGTGCTTCTGTGAGTAATTCAAATAAAGCACGTCATGATCCAAAAGTGGTGTTAAGTACGTTGTAGTTTTAAATCAATAGGCTTCAGTGATATTTTTACGGTCGTCGATAGAAGTTAGTTCCTGCTAACCTCCTACCCTTTGGAAAGATACCGATTAGTGAAACTATAGAACCCTATACTGTAGAATCGCTAACGGTAAATCCCTAATGGTTAACTAAATTGTACGGAATTGTCCTATTATTCTGAACGATTAACCTTTCCTTATTGACCTACGACCAGTAAAGCAAAGAAGTTTTGACGTAATGGTTAGCATGGATTGGCTAACTCAACATGAAGTAGAAATCAAATATGAAAAGAAGATGATTAGAAGGAGAAACACATATATATAGAAATATATATGTGTTGGGAACAGAAAAATATATAACGTACAGAGAAAAGTGTACGGTATAATGTTGCCACTCAAATCTCATCTTGAGATGTTATAATATTTACGACAAGAAGACGTGGTGTATTTGACAAACGTGATTGCCAAAGTATTTAAAAGAAAACATATAGAAGATATCCCGATGGTGCGCAAATTTCCACAAGTTTTCCCAGAAGAACTCCCTGGATTACCGCCAACCCGACAGGTCGAATTCAGAATCGATGTAATGTCTCAAGCTGGCCCTGTTGCTAAAGCATCCTGCCGACTTGCACCGTCTGAGATGCAAGAATTATCCAATCAGTTACAAGAATTGCTGGATAAGATTTTATACGACCTAGTTAGTCACCATGGGGTGCACCAGTTTTAATTGGGAAATGAAGGACGGAAGTGTTAGGATATGTGTTGATTAGGGAGAATTGAATAAAGTGACGATCAAGAGTAGGTGCTCACTTCTTCGAAGTGAATGATCTGTTTTAACCAACTGCAAGGGACGATTTATTTTTAGAAAAATCGATCGTGGATATAGTTATCACCAAATGAGAGATCCAAGAGGAAGACGTTGCAACAACAGTGTTTCGGACTCGCTACGGCCATTATGAATTCTTAGTTATGCCTTTCGGGCTGACAAATGCGCCGGCAGCATTCATGGAACTCATGAACCGAGTCTGTACCTTTATTTTGACAAATTTGTCATAACATTCATTGATGATATTTTAATATATTCGCAACGTAAAGAAGAGCACGAGCGACGGATAAGGAAAATTGTGGAAATGTTAAAGCAAGAGGAGTTGTACGCGAAATTTTTGAAATGTGATTTTGAATAAAGAATGCATAATCCCCTGTAATGTTGTAAAACAACAAGGATTTCACATAGAACCAAATAAGATAGAAACCATTAAAATTGTGCCAAGCGCCGATTTTAAGTCTCCCCGATAGAGACGATGGTTTTGTCGCGTATTGTGACGCATTGCGTAAAGGGTTAGGATGCGTGTTGACGCAGTATATTAAGGTTATAGCCTATGCTTCCCGACAGTTAAAAGTACACGAGTAAAATTACACTACTCACGACTTAGAACTGGGAGCGGTTATCTATGCACTTAAAATGTGGAGACATTGTCTCTACGATACGAAGTGCACCATCTTCACTGATCATAAAAGTGTGCATCACATATCCGATCAGAAAGAACTAAATATGAGGCAACGAAGATGGGTTGAGTTGTTAAACAATTAAGACTGTGACATCCGTTACCACCCGGCAAGGCTAACGTCGTAACCGATGCCTTGAGTAGGAAAGATCGGGTTAAGCCATTGCGAATGAGGGCGTTGGGGATGATAGTCCAGTTGAACCTTCGAACCTGATTCGAGTCGCTCAACGTGAGGCGTTGAAAGAGGAACAATTGGAAAAGAAGGAACCTTACGGCATTGAGAAGAATTTCGAACAGCGCGTGGACGAAATTCTCTACTTCAAAAATCGGGTTTAGATCCCGACCCTCCATGACCTTAGTGAATTAATCATGGACGAAGCGCATAGATCGAAATATTCCATACATCCTGGATCGGATTGGACTATTGATGATACGAATATCTGAAAAGATTTTGTTAATGACCGAGAGTGGAGAAAGATATGGTTACGTATGTTGGTGAAAATTTAAGTTATGCAAGAGATAAGGCAGCATACCGAAAACCCTTGGGAACGCCACAATAACAGAAAAGTCGCCAATGATAGTGGGAATAAATTACATTGGATTTCGGGATGCAAATTCCCAATATATATCAAAGGCATGAGGAAAATTGGGTAATCGCGGATCGATTAACCAATCCTCGCATTTCATTCCAATCTATGACGATTACCACAATGAATTCTTGCCTAAATTCCTGATGGTGAAATGGTATCTCGTCGTGGAGTGCCATTTTCAATTATCTCAGATCAAAATAGTCACCCTACTTCCATTATTGGAAGGCGGGGAAGGAAGCATCGAGAGCTTGAAGCTTTTTATGGGTGAAGTAATTATCACCAATTTGTTAAATTGAAAATGGGCGTCAATCAAGCCATAAGATTGGAATTGATTCGAGAAACAACCAATCGGATTTATAATATTTAAGACAAGTTGAAAGCAGCGCGTGATTGGCAAAGGAGTTATGCCAACGTTCAAAGGAAACCATTGTCGCCGGAGAGAGGTGACAAGGTATTTTAAGGCGTCACCTTAGAAAGGTGATATGAGTTTGGCAAAATCGAAAATAGCTCCTTAATATATTGGACCTCATGAGACTATCTCCATGATTGGTCATTTAGTTTATCGATTAAAGTACTCCAGGGGCTAAGTACTATACATGATGTTTTGCCATGTATACGGATTAAAAAGTACCTAAACGATGAGGCAACGAAAGTACTAGTAATGGAAGTACTCATAGAAGACATATTTGATATCATAAATAATTCCGTTGAGATAGTAGACGGGAAAACTAAACAGTTTGGACACACCAAGCTTTATTGATTAAGATTAAGTGGAATTCATAGCGAAGACCAGATTATACTTGGTAACACGAGGGTGAATTCTGAAGGAAAAACCCCCACCTCTCTCTCGATGGGAGATAGTGGGCGTGTAAAATTTCGGGGACGAAATTTCTTAACGAGGGGAGAATGTAACGATTCCGACGAAACCAGGTATACCCTAACCGGTAGACGTTAGTTATGTCATATATAATGTCGGGTACACGGGTTACCATGGTAATTATACGAGAATACATGGTTCATTGTATTGATTGTACGTGAATATATAATTCACCGTATTGATTATGCGATCAAACGATCGATAGTTATTGAAACCCGAATGAATCGAGGGTTCAATTATAGACGGGATATATGATATTTAGAGATGTTACGAAATATTAAAGCTTCGGGGTAAGTGGATTATAGCACAGAAAAAGGATTTCGATTTAATAGTACGTCGGTACATTAAACGAAACCTTTAATACCAAACCGAGCAAGAGACGATCGATCAAGCCGAAAAAGATGCGTAATAACTAATAATATGACGTTTTAAGTTAATAAATGTCATGGTTTAAGTTTTTAAATCGGTTTTATATAAATTTTATTTTTTAGCCGAAAAACAACCGTTTTGGCCTCGTTTTAAGCCGAATTAAACGTTTAACCGAGAAACGAACTGAACCAGATTATCCAAAACATTATCCAGATCATGGAAATCCAAATGAGTGGACTAGATTGAACAAGTGGGTCCCACCCCACCCATCCAATAGTTCCGATCGGAACACACACACCCACAAACCATTTCATTTTCTTTTTTTCACACACCCAACTCAACAAACCTTCAACTCTCTCAAACCTTTGATCAAAAACCCGAGTTTTCAAGCAAGAACACAAGGTAAAAACCGAGTTGTAATCGTGTTTATCTTCTTTTCTTAAGTTTTCTTTCAAGAAAATGAGATTTCAAATGAAAAATGGGTGAAAACCCGAGATGAAACCGATTCTTGCATGATCAAGTGATGTATACGGGTTATACAAAGGATCTTGGTCCAAGAAATGAGTTAAACGAGTCAAAAACGAATTTTTACGGTTAAAATCTTTGTTTTTATATCATAACCGTAACCATGAAAGAAATGGCTTGATCGTGAGTATAACTTGCTTGGTATTGTGGTATGTTGTTTGTAGGCTCTGTATTTAGTGGTAGATAAGGCGGAAAGATGAGTTTGTAGCTTGTAGTGGCGGAAAACGAAAGGTATATTCGGTTTTTGTCGGTGTATGTGTTTTTGGACAGATTGTTGTTCGTTTAGAGTTAGGTCACGAAATTTTACAGAGATGTTAAACACATGGAAATATGAGTTATGTGAATATTTGGTAATTTTTGGATGAAGGATGAATATTTGGTGAATTTAATGCTCGGTTTTGGCCAAAAATGGTGAAAAATAGTTAAATATCATGAAAAATTCTGGAAAATTGTGGATAAGCTTTTCATATCATATATAAGTCACACACAAAATTTGAGGTCCGTTGGAGAAGACTAAGTAGGCTTTTCTGTTAAACGAGTTCTAGGGATTTCTAGCTCGGTTTTAGTAAAAATGGCATTTAAAAGAAGATTTTGGTTTTGGAAAAATTACAGGGGACTATGTGGATGGCAGGGGACATCCAGGAGAAATTTGGGATTTTTCTAAGATCGTTTGGTATTTACGACATATTTAGTGTTTAAATGGTGTTTAAAAATAGATAAGTAAATGTTAAATATAAGAATTAATTCTGGAAATATTTTTATAAAATTCCCCACTGTTAAAAAGTGATTTGTGCAAAATTTCAAGATCTGAGAGTAAACGGATAATTATTTGTGCTAATTATCAAACTTTTAAAGTAAAACGCGTAAACCGGTAAAGTTCGCTTAAGCGAGCTGATTGGTGTACAAAAACCCTAAAAATGAACTATTTTCATGTAAATGAGCTAAACAAGTAAAAATAAATCATCCGAAAATAATTCGGATGATTTGAGTAATTTTAATCTATTTTAACAGTTTCCGGTACGCCAAAGACGGAAACGGGTCCCGCGGCCAATCGGGACGTCTAAACCGAGCTATAATTTCACATCTTTAATTAAATTATCAGTCAACCACTATTTACGGGTCGTGTGTGACCAAACTCATTTTTGAAACATAAAAACGGATAACAGTGCTAGGCACGCAAAACGAGAAAAACGACTAATGGTAGTTGTGACCTTGGAACTCTAAACGACATCACAATCTGAGTCCGGAGAAGTATTTCTGGGTTAACATTGCCCCCGGAACAGGTACAGTACTGGGTTAACAGAGTCCCCAGATGTACCGATTGATAAGGTTAAAGATTATATAAACAATAATTGCATAATAACGATCGTAGGGATCATATTACAGATTGGACGTGTTAACTGATATTGATTGTTGTTACCTGCTTGCATGTGCTAAGGTGAGTTTCACGGGCCCCTTTTACTGAAATGTTTTAAATATTTTCCCGGGGCGGAAAGCATATTTCTATCAAAATGTTTAAGTACTTGCCGATCGCATGGAAATGAATGTATTTATATAATGTTTATTGTACGGGAAACGTACGGTAATGTATTAAAATGGTAATTGTCTGAGTTATTAATATTGTAAGGTCCCGCAACAGTGTTCTGGGTTAACAGTGTCCCCAAAGGTTATTGGAAGTGTTCTGGGTTAACAGTGTCCCCAGAGGTTATTGGAAGTGTTCTGGGTTAACAGTGTCCCCAGAGGTTATTGGAAGTGTTCTGGGTTAACAGTGTCCCCAGAGGTTATTAAAGGTGTTTATGGGTTGACAGTGTCCCCAGATAATATTATATTATGATATGGATTTATCATGGTTTACTAAAATTGTGAAACTCACCAACTATTCGTAGTTGACCCGTTTTCTCACATGCTTTTCAGGTACAACTAAGATAAAGTGATTGATTACGTGCTAAGTGCTTGATGTTTGTAAAGTTTGCGTGCTGGACGTTAGAATACATTATAACAGATAGAATTATGAATCGTATTGTACGATGTGTGTATCACCTAGACGGTAATGAAAAATGAGATAATGTAATTTTGAAGTATATTAATGCATTCGGTTTTCTTTATAAACAATGTGGTTGATATCAGGGGTGTCTGTCGCATCCCGTTTACGTTTCCGCTGCGGTCACGGGGTGTTACAGTTTCCAAACACTTCCTCATCATCCACAACCACAACATTTTCACCACCTGTGCTGCCTGACGGACCAGCAGACTCCCCCTGAGATGTGGAAGTCCCAAGAGTTTGTCCAGTTCTTGGCAACTCACCACCTTCTCCTTTCGATGCATTGGGATCATCGTCTATGTCCTGTCTCTTCTTCGTTCGAAACTCGTCACCCTTGCAACTAGTCTCCCCCTGAGATGCTAAGAACTGCTTCAAAGCTTGACAACTTCCCCATAGCGAAGTCAGACTTCGAAAATTTTGAAAGAAAACGACCAAAACGAGTAACCCAGATTTTAAAGAAGATAAACCATAATTCAAACATCATAGCTAATACTAAATAAAGGAAGGGGATCAAATTTTAGTCTTGCAGAAACCCAACGTGTTTTTAGAAAAGATTCAAACAGGAATCATACTGATTAAGAGGCTGTCACACAGATCCATGTTCAGCGGTATTATGACATAGAGAAACAGGTTGTAGGAAGTATGGTTTTCATTGCTTCTGTGATACGGATTAGATTCAATTAAGCTCAAAATTTATATGGACATCACATGAGAGATTGTGTTACCTTCTATCTATTCTCAAGGCGTATTTGGCTTTCCCCAAGTCACCCCGAGTTGACCTCGACCCGTAGTGTCTGATTAATCAATGAGCACGCGTCGATCTTCTGAGTCATCTTCCCGATCTTTCGTATACTTTTAACTTTTCTATCTTGCCTCTTTATAGATATTTGTAACAGAATTAGCTTCAAAAGGCTTATCTATAATAACTAGAGAGTTTTTTTCTTTTCTTTTTTTTTTAACATAATAATACAACAGCAAATCTAAGACACCTGCAAGTCCCGAATCTGGATCACTGCAGATACTTAACACTATCTTCTCGGGAATCAGAACACTCACGGGCTCGTGTATGACTGGGTAATCACTTTTTCGCCTATCATTCGGAAAGATGTATGTGGAAACATGCACAACTCAAAATGATTCTCCACAGTAAATCGAGAAGATTTAGTTTGTATCACTTCTACTTTTACGCACCATAGAAAGCTACCATAACATATAATGACTGTTCTAGAGTCTTTTAGGCCTAATAACTTCACCAGTTAAGCACACAAAATCAGTTTATCTATCACTTTCCAAGGTTGGATCAATTTTCATTTTAACACCATACTGAACTTCTTACGAAGTTATAGACTGAAAAATTATATCATCTCGCTAAAAAATTTAAATTCTAGCTCCCCGATCAAGTCAAAGTCTTTAGGTAAAAGGCTATCCTGAAGATCCAATGGATCAGCCGGACCGACCACATACGAGTATGTGTCCCTCTGACTAAGTATGAACGACTAATTTTAAGCGAAAGAATGAAAACCCATCATAAACCGCCCCGGTCACTTTCAGTCATCTGGTTAATAGCTATCCTTATAATCTACACGTAGAAGTAAGGATCAAACATATCCTAGGATATGTCCTTCAAACTTGAGTTATCCGGGATTTTAAGCGATAGTGATTTTTTTTTAAACAACAAGAAAAACATGGTTACCCGGGATTGATCATCCCATTAAGCTCGACAAGGTTTTGAAAACGGTTTATCACAGATCTGAGAGACATTCAGAAGATTGCGCTTTAACTCTTCCACGAGATTAACCTTTTCCAACTAGATTCTCCCATTTGTAACAGTACCAATCCCAATAATTCTTCCTCCACTTTCTCCTTCAAAACTAACTCTTCCTCCTTGAACAGTCTTCCAATCACGTAACAATTTCTTGTTACCAACCATGTGCTAGGAAATCCTCTGTCAACAACCCACATGTTGTTTACAGCCCTGTTTGACTGTTCCTGCACAATTAAAGAAATAGATTAAAATCTGGTGACCCAAGACCTTCTAGTCTTGGGTCGATTAAATCTGTTATCCGGCATCCAGTACCTTGGTTGCCAAAGTCAGTTGGAGGAGAGTTTCTATAAGTTCTATAAGAGAAACTTCTAGATGACTGGCTATGAGGCTATCTAAACCTTCGTGAGTTAATTGAATTATAATTGTTTGTTTGGTAATTTACTGGGAAAAAACGAGACTGATGATTGGAAGTTGGTGTGTTCACATTCTTACTAGAATCATAATTAGTATTCGTTTTATTCTCAGTTTTGGTAGGCCTTATATTTCTAGATTTTCACTGTTTCAAAGGACAGTCAGCGACAAGATGTCCTATCCTGTTGCATCTAAAACAACCTATGTTCGATCTCGTCTGGTTGTTTTGAACTTTCGTCTTAGAAGTTGTTGCAGATGTTGAGGTTGTATTACTATCCGTTTGTCTAACATATGGTGGGACGAACGGATTTAGGGAAGATTTCTTCTCATCAAACTTATAGCCCTCCCCTCATTTCAGTAACACAACCTCTTCTTTTATCTCACCCGATTCCGATGTGTTGTCCGAATTTGACGAGACAGAACTAGAGATAGAACTAGTGACATTTGAACTTGTCTAACTAGTTTTACCCTCATTAACTTCAGTTTCTTTAGTAGAAACTTTTATTGGCACTGTCTGACTAATTTCAACATTAGCAGATTGCTGATTACTCGGATCATAAGTATAATTATTGTTGTATGGTGGTGGAACTTCAAAGAATCCAATCCCCCCTTTGTTAATCGGGGAACGTTGAACACTTATGATGTGATCTAACATTGCAGAAGAGTTTCTAAATTGTTCAATTTTTCTGTTCAGTTCCACCACTTTAACCTGGTAATCAGCTATCTGTTTATCTCTTTCAGCAATTAGTTTGGTCTTTTCTTCTAACACTTCGTAACTAAGATCAATCACTTGTATTTTTACAGCTAGAGTGGATTTAAGACATCTGATATCCTTTTCACTAGCTTTTATTTTTACCGAGTAACTATTTTCTTTAGTTTTAGAATAGTGATGTTCTTCTTTTAAGTTTTTAAATTGAGTATCCAAACTAACAAACTGATCAGTTAATGTTTTCAATTGATCAGACAGGTTTTCACATTGTTCACAATGAAGTTAAGAACTTACCTCCGAGAGCTGATCGTTCACTTCTGCCATGTATGCTTGATTTTCCCCCGTGTCTCTCTCACTTCCTCCAGTTTCAATGTTTACCAGATTTGCCTGTTCTAACACCTCCTCAACTTGTATATTCCGGTTGTATCCACCGTTCTGTTGATATACCATAGCCCTATTTTCACTACCACCCCCATTTTGTTGAGCAGGCCTGTTCTGACTTCGTTCGACTCTTTCATTTGTACATTCCTTAGCAAAGTGACCATTTTGTTGACAGTTATAACAGCGAACCTTTGATTTATCAAACCCTGGTCTTTCTCCAACGAACTTTCTGTCCGTTTTCTTCATGAATCTCTTTACCCTTCTTACTATCATAGCCATCTGCCACTGCAGATCCATCTCTTCCAAATCATCAGCATCGATCTGATCATAATCTTCATCCAAAGTTGCAGGGTCGACTATTTTACCTTTGATGTACTTCTCATAAGATGCAATGAAGGATGCATAGAGAGAAAACTGTTGTTCAGTTGATTTTACACTCATGGGCATCTGTGAGTAGTTATTGTTTGGAGCATTGGATGAGAAATTTCCAGTTGTAGTTTGAGGTTTTGAGGACTTACTACCTCCTGCTACAAAACATATGTCTCCATCCATATTAAGGATCGCATGACCATCTGGAATGGAGTTTGATTCCCCCTTTGAGTAGTAGGCAGTGGATTCTGATTTTGAACTTGAGTTTGGAGTGACTTTCACACCATACATTCCCGGATCCTGAACCTGATCAGTCGGTGTCTCCTTTTGAACCATGTTTAGTTCAAAATTTCGTAACTTATTGACCACTGTTTCCAAATCAATCTTTTCAAAGTCCTTATCTTCTCTCATCAGAATAGTGTACATCTCCCATTTTGGTGGGAGAGCATCAAGAAGTTTCTCTACTATCTCTTCTTCCTTGTATTCAATGGAGTAATTATTTAGTTTGGTCATCAAATGATAATATCGTGTGATGATGTCATAAAGTGATTCGTTTTTCAGATACTTGAATAAGGAGAATTGGGTTTTTAGCAGCTTTGTCTTGGAGGTACGTATCCCAACATTTCCTTCATATCTATTCTCTAGTGCTTCCCATAGTTCTGTAGCAGTTTGTATTTTTTGAAGGTATGAAGAATCTCTTGTGGAAGTGCCATTGTAATAGCTGTATGCGCTTTACTCTCTGCCTCGTACATTTTCTTTTCATCATCTTCATTGTACTTCTTTTCACGACCTTCAAACATAGACGTTGGTGGAATTTACCCGTCTTGAATGCAAACCCACATCTTTGCGTCTTGATACTTCACATACTGTTCAAATCTATCTTTCCATGCAACGAAATCGGTACCTTTAAGTAGTTTCGGAGCTTTAGTTGCTGAACCAGCTTCAACCTCCATTTTTACCAGTTCTATAATGTTTAACGAAGTCTTAGTTGAATGAATGGTGATTCAAGAATCGAAAACAGAATTCTGTGAACAGCTATAGGGAAGTTAGGACAACTTCGCTCTAGCTTGTAACTTCGCTACTTCTCAACTTCGCTACTTCTCAACTTCGCTGAAACCCTATATCTTCACTGAAAACCCTAGTTTCAGTGACGGCAAATTCGCCTGACGAACACTGGAGTTTCGAATGTTTAATTAGGTCGATTGCGAGGGACGCGAGGGTGATTTGTAGGTATATTTGATGAGGGAAGATGGGAAAAAGACAAAAACGAGGTAGTTCAACGTAAACTCGTTCCACGAATAGTCAAACGGAACGATCTTAACACCCGTGTGATAATCCCGAACCACACAATCACGTGCAAATGGCTCTGATACCAATTGTTGGTTCCTAGCCAGATCTACACAGGAATATCTCCTAACACGAGGGTGCGGAATCCCCACGTAATACGATACGAGTGTAAGACAAATAATACGTTGAATATGTACACAAACACACGAGATTATACTGTAAAACTTGATGTATTGCAAGAGTCAACCCGTGATAAACGGATCACAAAAACACGTTGTTCAGAAAAACCCCTTCTTTTTTTAAACACAAAATACCCGAAGTTGAGGTACTTATTAACCTCGACAACTTCGCCTAACACACTAGGCGAAGTTTCGCTGGTCTACAAGTTCGCCCAACACATGGAGAACATATAACAAACACTATTCAACACAAAACAAACAAACTAAACGATTACTGACACAACTAAACACGAGATACTGAACTACTGGCATCATGCACCAACGTATACTGATGATTCTCGGGATGAATTCGAATGGACACGTGGGTTATTATGGTCCGGAACGTAATAACGGACTTGTTTGTACGAGGGAATTCGAGAAGTGTGTATAAAATATAGTATTAAATAAATATTTATCTATATAAAGGATTATCTGTGCTAATGTGTACGAATAAATGTAAGTACTAAACTGTAATTAATATTATACATTATTATAATTAATGTTATCAAGAATTGTTATTATTATTGTAACCTTTGTACAGAGGGATGCCGAGAACCAGATATGATGCAACTGATCAAGTACCAACACTATCTCTTGAGAAGGAACATCGAGAAAAAGACTCAGAGGAGAACATATATGTAGAAACAGATGGAAATCAGAGATATGAGGTGATTCCATATGAGGCGCCATTGATAAGCCTTACTTATCAGGCTATAGATGAGATTGTTATTCCCCTAAAACATCACCTAAGCATGAGGTAGGATTCACCAGTACTTACCACTAGAACTCCTAGATTTACCACACCATACCCCGGTGACTACACCCACTCATAGAGCTAGTCAGACTGACCGTACGTGTGTACCATCACCTGATAGTATGCCTTCCCCACCCATATTGACTTATCCTAGGGGAAGAACCTTCAGTATCTATGTTACCAAGATACCTTTCCTTACATGGAGTATACTTGTACTTAATCCAGAACCTCCCCATTTAGCCGACCCAGCCTGGTTAGCTGTATTGACTAATCAGATACTAAAGTACTTAATAGCTATAATCACCAACATATAGAGAAGACGTGAGCTATATGATTACATGCTGGATATAAAATAGGTAGTGATGAACTTACATTGATCCGATACTCATTATTGACGGCTCTTGGACTTAGTGACAACCAATTTATGTGGTTGTCAAGAAATTATTGAAGTATTCCCTTTTCTGCACAAAATTCTTGCATAACTCCATTTTTGAACTCAGTACCAATGTCACTTCTCATCATTTTAACCTTCTTACTCAATTTGTTCTCAATCATTGTTACACAACCCTTAATCAACTCTGCAATCGCATCCTTGTTACTCAGGAAATAAACCCAAGTATATATTGAATAGTCATCAATGATCACAAGACAATATCTTCTCTTTCCTATACTTGGCACACTCACAGGACCAAAGAGATCCATGTGAAGTAATTCAAGTACTTGATCAATTGAATTGATGAGCTTTATCTTATGAGAGGATTTGTGTTTGCCTTTCTGACATGAACTACAATGCTCTTCCAATTTGAACTCTCTTGTAGGTAAGCCTATTACATGCTCACCTTTGACAAGTCTATTCATGTTCTTCAAGTTCACATGACACAATTTCCTATGCCACAATTTTGACCCATTTTCAGTGGATTTAGAAACAAAACATGCTCCACCCCTTGAAATAGCATCTTTCGTGTTCAACTCATATAGGTTGCCATTTCTGGAGCCATCATCATAATCATTTCAGGTGGGATTACAAATTCTGGTTTTAGAATGAAACAGTGTGAGTCATCAAAATCAACTTTGTACCCCTTATCACACATTTGTGATATGCTCAGTAGATTATACTGTAGACCCTCAACATGAAACACATTATCAAAAGAAACTTTTCCATTTGTCAAAATTCTTTTCCCAACAATCTTTCCACCATTTTTATCACTCCCAAAAGCTACAAGACCTTCAAACTTTTCTTTATAATTGACAAGTGACCTCCTGTCACAAGTCATGTGCCTAGAACATCCACTATCCATGTACCATATGTCGTTCAGAGGAGTGGAATGTTCCTGAGATGATGATACAATTTCTTTTTCAATTATGGCCATGAATGCCCTTATGCTGTGTAGCTACAGCAACATTTCCTTGATATCATCTGCAATGTCTTCTTCAATGTCTTCTTCATGATTGCTCCAATCAAGATTTCCCATATGCTGTGTAGCTACAGCAACATTTCCTTGATTTCTGATCTGATTTTGATTGTTTGGAACAGGGTTGTTAGGAACAGTTTGAAGGTTTTGGTTGTTATTTCTTTGAAAACCTTGATTCTGAGGCACTCCTTGATTATGATTGTTCATTTGAGGCTGGAAGTTGTTGAAGTTGCGATTATAGTTGTTGTTGGGATTTTTGTTAAAATTGTTGTTGAAGTTGTTGTTGTTGTTGGTTCTCTGCTGATTCTGTTGATATTGAGGTTGCTGATTTCTTTGTTGGTTTTGATACTGGTTCATTTAAAGTTTCTTGGCATGTTACATTCTCTAACACATTATAGCAAATGGCTTTTGACTTATCAAAACCAATTCTTTCATTAGGTCCTGATAGAAGTGACCTACTAGTCCTGTTGTATAGCCTCTTGCTTCTAAGAGCCAACATGGCTGCTTGCCACTTCAAATCCTGATAGAAGTGACCTACCAGTCATGTTGTATAGCTTCTTGCTTCTAAGATCATCTTGTACCATACTTGTGTGAATTAAATTCTTTGCAACAAATGCATTATATTACTCTGTAAACATTGAAAACAAGGCCTGTGTTTCACTGCCTTGACCATTTCAACCACTAGTATGAGGTACATGCCCACTTGCCATTGAGGAAGAATCAGTGTCATCAATCAGTTGCACATTGAACCTTTGCTGGTTTCCAATATTAATTGTGCTACCACCAACAAAATATTTTGGAGTATCAGCATTATGCTCAACTGGTTCTTCAATAATGGGAATTTGTTGTTGATTCTTGGTAGTCAAATTTCCTATGGGTGCAATCAGTGCATTTGAAACATTGAAGCAATGTCTTTTCTCCTTAATCATCTCATTCTCTATCATCTCAATCTCTACATCCTGAAGGAAACACACTACATCATCCAATTTCAAATCATTAAAGTTGTGCTTCTGAAGGATAAATTTGCAAGCAGTGTACCATACCTTTGGCATTGAGTTGAGCTACTTGGTATTCAAGTCAAAGTCAGTCAAGACATAGTCTATGGTTATGAGATCATTCACTATTGCTAAGAACCTTTCAAGAATGGACTTCAACCTTTCTCCATTTATTATACCTAAACCTCTCTAACTATTGTTTCTGTCTCTGATTCTTGATGTTTTTGTGCTCAATGATTCCCTCAAACATTTCAAGTATTGCATCATACATTTCCTTTTCAATGGCATGATGTGAAACCTTGGTGAGTATCTCCCAACACAGACCTAAGTTCAACATTGCTAAAGCCTTGTCATCTAATTTTCTCATTCTTTCTCTCACAGCTACATTTGTACCTGGATTTGCACCATCTTCCTCAGCCCCTTGTGGACCTTCCCTGATTGCCTTCCACATATCCACATCATTATAGCAAACGGCTTCTTCAAACAAGACCTTCCATTTTGTGAAATTTTCTTGTCCATACAATCTAGGAATCTTGATAGTAGACACTTCTTGTTCTTCGTAACCAGACATTTTGAAAAGTCAAAATCAATTTCTTTGTAAAAACATAGATCAAAATATAAACAGATATGAAAACTGGTTGTTCAGATCTGATGTGTCTGATGCGATTAGAACAAGATTTATATATAAAACTTAAACCTTTAAATAAAATAAGGAAGAGAAGACACCAAAAGATTGTAGATCTAGAAGAAAAATGAAGAACAGAGCTGCTGACATCACTTTTCAATGGAACAGTGATCTGCTTACGTCATCTTTCTTCAAATCTTCAATCAACAACAAGAATCTCTCCAAAATAGCAGCAACAAGCTCTAATACCACTTGTCAGGTCCCCGATTTCAGCTGGATTTTACTCAAATCAAGTCATAACTCACACAAATAGATGTGTCGATAAGGGAGTTAATGACGGGTTGCTATATTTAGAAATATTCCCGTTTGTTAAAGGCGGAATCAATAACAAATGATGTGGTTGCTAAAAAATAATCAAAGGTAACTAACACACACAAGATTCACTCAAAAGATTTCCATTTACATAATGTTCATCATACAAAAGGATAATCGATTTAGGGTTTCATGAAGGGAAAGTTTATCCGTACAAATCCTAGGACAGCCGTCATTTTCAAGAAATATTTTTTCTTATCCGAAAAGTGTAAAGGCTAGAATCTGTAGGAGGCGTGCCCTAAATTATTCTATTTATAGGCCTGCCATCCAAAGGCAGCTGCCATTCCTTCTAGAAACCCCTAATGATAATACATATTCAAAATTACATATTCAGAATTATTCTAAGTGTATAACAAGTCTTCCGGGTAGGCTTTGCAACAATATTCATTTTCCGAGTAGGCTGTGTGCTCTGCAATCCTTCAGCACTTGGTAACATAGAAGTGTGCCCTGGATCAGTTTCCGGGTAGATTTTACTTGAAGAGTATTTTAACAAGTAAAATACTCACCGGGTAGACTTCAATCTTCTTAACTTTGCCAGACTTTGCCCGACAAACCCTTACGAGCAACCTTGTTCTTCGATGGTCCCTTCAACTCTTTACTATAAGATAGCTTATTAGCAAAGTGTGCCCGGCAGCATTGTTCCTTGCTTGAGTTGAACCTTGCCCGATGTTACTTAAAGATATTTCATTAAAACATCAAGTCTACTTGGACCACTGTATTATTAATGAATACCTAGCCCGGTCATCTTATCACTTGGCTTCATGAACTTGGTTAGCCAAAAGCTTACTCGGAAGTAAACCATACTTGGCTATGAAGAACAAACTTTCTTGATATAGTGATCCTTGCCCGGATTGTCATAAACTAGTGAACCTTGCCCGGTAATACACTGATTTGCAAACCCTGCTCGGATATCCACTAAAGAAGACTTCTTGAAGATAACCTTGCCCGATAGACAAAATATCATGCCCGGCTAAGTAAGAGCTTGCTCGGAGGTCTAAGGTATGCCCAGATCCATACTTAGTGAATTCTGAGGCGGTTGAGAAGATTCCAATCTTTCATATATCTTTCTTAGGTCAAATCTTTGACTCAACAACTTTGAAATAGAAAATGAAAAATACCAAAAAGAGTTTTATTTTATTTTACATATTATTTATGTTATTTAAGTTATTTTAAGTATGTGTTTTTAAGTGTAAAACACGTTAAGGTACTACATCTTACCACGCCGGGTAAGGTTCGTAAGGTAAAATTCATCGGGACTTGTGTTTTCGTTCATTTTAATTGTTCTTTCATTTAGTTCTTTATTTAATTGATTATATAATTCCTTAAAAATTAAATTGAAAAGAGTTTTAATTATCAATTCGTTATATGTGTTGATAACAAATGAGGTCATTCTGATAACGAATTATCTCAATTCGTTAACTTTAATTCGCTTCCACCACTCTGTAACGAATGATCCAATTCGTCATCTGACATTTTAACGAATTAACCATGAATTACCACCTCGCTCGTTATTATTTCGTGATAAGTTTTAAAGAATTACTCATTCGTTACCACGTATTATGAATTAGATAACGAATCAGCTGATACGTTGTCTTGGGATATTTGCCGATTCGTTCAATACAGTGAACTATTGAGAACGATTCAAATCATTCGTTCAAAATCTTTTTCTTCTTCCTTAAGCGAAGCTCTGCCAAAATTTTTCCAGAAAATCCGACCATCACAAAACCTTCTTTTGATCATCTATTAAGCTACTAAATGTATTCACAATCATGACGCAATTATTTTCGTCAAAATAGATGATTGTTTGAGGGGTTAATTTGATGATTCTAAAGTCGGGTTTAACTTATAAATATAAACTATGATAAAACTAATTTACAATGAGTGTTTGTCAAAATGGGAAACATATATCGGTTGTCGATGTATTTCCGAGATGATTAGTGTATTATGCAGATCATTACATCGTGTTACATAGTGTAATTGAATCTAGGTTTCATGTTTGACTTTCAATGTTCATCTCAATTTGACTTTGATTCCTAGTTAGTCAATATTATAAATTGTTGGTGACCATTCGTTATGCGTTCACTAATTGACACTCATTCGTGTTCAATTTGTTACATATGCCATAATGAATCAACTATTTCGTGATTTTGATAAAGAAATACATCTCATTCATTCCTTCATTCGTTATTCCTTTGTGGGTGATTCGTTATGCCTGATTCGTGGTCTTGCATAGATAACAAATTAAACAATTCGTTATAATAAAGTATCTAATTCATTATAACGAATCAGTCAAGAATAACGAATCGCACTTGGACTTATGTTTTGAAAATACAAAACATATTTTTAAAATATTTATATTATTTGATTGTTCGTTTTTTACTAAATCTCGGGTTTATTTATTCTCAGTTATGGCTGACGAAGTTATTCAGGAAGTTCGCTTGGCTGAGCAACCACCTATACAACAACCACAATAGCCGGAATCTCCACTGTTGTCGTTTGACAAGAAGCATAATATATGTGCTTTCATGGGGGGGGGAAACTTTGCTAATGCTGACTTGTATGGTGATAGGATTGCCTTTATACGATGTTCTCGTTTAGGCTATGCAGTGACGACTGACACGAAGAATCACTTCAGTATTGTACGACCATTTTGGAATTCATCACACTACATTGAGTCGGAAAAGCAAATAGTCACCGAGATCAACAAGCTGCCGGTGATCATTACACATGGTGTCATTAGACGGGTGCTGAAGGTTGTAGGTAACATGGACAACCCGTGCGAGATTAACAAGACATTGATTCGCGGGTTATTTCAACGAGTTTTCTATTCGGGTTCTCTCGATCGTTCCATGTACAACAAGGCTAACTTGTGCCCCACGTACAAGTATTTATTAAATGTGCTTATTCATAGCCTTGGGGGTTCATAAAGGTGGATACGACGAGTGCCGTACCATGTTACAATCGGAATTCGTCGCATTGATTTTGAACAAACCGTTAAATTTTTCAGAGATGATCTTCTGTCATCTCAAGGAAAATTGCTTGGTCAAAAAACCGACGCAATAAGTTCCGTATGTATCCATGGTTTATTCAGCTGATCATCCAGGATATTATTCCTGATTTGGAGAGTGATTTGACGCTACGAGATGATGTGTTAAAGCTCGACCATATGACTGCTGATACTGCCAAAAGGATGAATACCTATAGGCAGGAGACGCCGAGCACCAAAAGTATGATTGGTCGCATCTCGAATCCGGCGTATGTATGTCCCTCTAATCATGGTTGGATCACGATGACTCAGATTCTGAATAATAAGTGGGGCCATCTGGGAATGAAGGTGGAGATGATGGAGATAATGGTGATGATGGTGGTGATGGTGGTCAACGACATGCTGAAGTTGAGGCAGCAAGTTCTCAAGCAACTCAACGGAATCGTAAAGGGAAAGTGACGGCTCGTGACAAACCATCCAAACGTCGTATATCTCAGGGTTTAGGTATATCTTTTGGTTCACAAGAACCAAGGTAGTCTGCTCCTCAATGACCGGAGGTGCCGGTTACTACTAGCACCCCGGAATTAACATTGACGACTACACTTACGTCAGATCCTAGTCTTGGTATGATTCCTTAATCTGGTTTATCTTCGATACCAAGGCCTCCTGCTATTACTTCGGTGATTCCCCCAACACCGTCCATGATGCCGACTCTTACTATGGACGTCTCTTTTATGAGAATTTGTCGTCCTCAAGGTCCCATAGAGCCGGTACCTCAGTCATTTCATGCTTTGCCCTCGAAAAATCAGATGAACATGCTCTTGAGTTTGATTCATCTACATGAGAATCAAATGGCGGCTGATCCTCAAGATCAAGAGAAAATGTTAATTAATCAACGACGTATGATGGGATACGTCTCTTATTTCCAGAAGAGACGAATGAGCTTCGTGAGATTGTCACAGCTCATGGGGTGAAGATAAAAGAACAACAGCACCTCATTCTTCAGCTTATGTGTAAAGATGATGAATTAAAGAAGCTGAAGAACGACGATGATGATCCTGACGCATCAGGTGCTGGAGGTAGTGAGCCGAAACAAGCTCACGGCTCATCCTCTAGTGCTGGTACGAGCGGCGGTGAAGAAAATGATAGAAAAATGGTGGTCTATCAAGACTCGACTAATGTTCAACCAATTGAGTCGGTCAAAGCCAACACCCTGTTCATGGATTACAAGATGGGCATCGTGATGAGTTCTGCCAATCTTGATGAAATAGAAGAAGGTTAGTTCGTCGATTAGTCCTTAACGCGGAACAAATTTCCATATTGTTGGTACTAAACGATGAAGAACTTGATGCTTTGGAAACCGAAGATGAAGAACGATGAAGAACTTGACGAGGAAGTCTTAAAGGACCCGATGATTCCTCATATGAATAGTCGTTTATTTATGAAGATGAAGAGATCGAGATTGAAGATGTGACAATAGAAGAGTACCCCGATCTTTATCAACGATCCAATGTTGATCAAGGTGTTCCTAATTTTACTGAAGAAAATGTCAAAGTTTCTAAAGATCATTTGGAGAGAGTTTCGAAGAATAAAGCCAAGATTCTTGAATGGGATTCTGATCCGTCCGAGGCTGATATTGTTGGTAGGTTCAAGAACCGTACAAGCGGGTTCGTATGATTATCGAGGCTTATCGATATGTTGATTTAGAACAAGAACTGGAAGCTATCGCATGTGCCAAAGCTAATCAGAAGACAACCTTCAAAGCTGTGTCGACAGTAAAAGGTGATATCATCTCCTAGCTTTATGATTCTGAATTAAAGGTTTATATCGTCAAATGGAAGAACGGTTTTCAGTATTATTAGAATATCACTGACGTTCTCCCATTACCGTGTTGTTGGGATGAGAAATTGTTTAAAGGAAGATTGGAATCTTCTCAACCTCTCAAGAAAACACTAAGTATGGATACCGAGACCACTTGGATATTCCAGCAATGTTTTGCTTGTCCTAGCAAGGTATTTTGCTTTTCGGGCGAGGTTATCTTCTTGAAGTCTTCATAAGTGATAATCCGAGCAGGTTTCACATTGTCTAGCAAAGGTGTTCTTCAGGTCTAGCATGGTTTTCTCACTAGGAAACTCTTGACTTAACAAAGCTAATGAAGCCAAGTAATTTGGAAGATCTAGCAAGGTTTGATTAATAAACAGTAGTCCGAGCATGCTTGAAGAAAGTTGAACAAGAAATATTCTAAGGACTTTCTCTAGCAAGGTTCAACTCCGAGCAAGCTAAAGTGCTACCAGCACAAGTCAAATAGTGTTACCAGCACACTTCAGTTTGCTTAATAAGTTATTCATTAACAAAGAGTTGAAGGGATTCATGAAGAACAGTTTGCTCGTAGGACCATATCGAGCAAAGTTTGCTATGGTCAAGAAGATTGAAGTCTGCTAAGAGATTATTTTCAAAGGAAAATACTCTAAGTAAAGTCTACCCAGAGTACTGTTTACTAGCACACTTCAAGGTTACCAGGTCTGCTCGAAGATGATAAAAGACACAATGTCTACCCGAAGACCTGTTTTACACTTAGAATCTTTTGTAATATGTTTTCTTAATATGTATTAATGATTAGGGTTTCTAGAAGGAATGACAGCTGTTAGGTGGCATGCCTATAAATTGAATGATCTAGGGCACGCCTCAAAGTACACGAGAGACACAATACGATACCTGAACATTATTTGACAACGATTTGACGTCTGATATATTCGTACGGATATTCTGCCTAGAACCAAATCATTCCTTTCTTAGAACCCTAATGATTTCTATTTTGTAATCAAACTTTCTATTAATGGAAATATTTTGAACTTAATAGTGTGTGTGTCTTCATTGTGTCCTTTAAAGAAACAATTAGTGTGTTATTGATTCCGCCTTTAATACACTATTATTATTTTCCATTCTAGCCCCGTCTTTAACCTTCTTGTCAACACTATTTGTGTAGGTTGCGACATAGATGGATTGAACGATCTAGGGATGTTCATACCCACGCGAGTTGACCTTTTATTAACCGCGGTAGAGATCATCGAGCATAATGGTTTCATCAACATTTTCTCTTCGAGGTAAACCGTGGACTTAATTCTTTAAGCCACAGATTCCGATATGTAAACGTATTGATGAGATTGATCCTCGTACATGATGGAGGAAGCTCGTGCATAAAGTAAGCCATCGAAGATGATGAAGTACGTACCGGTGAAGACATTTCCACAGGGTCTTCATATAACATTTAATCGTTGGTACTATGACAATCGTACCGGTGAGGCTGTATTGTGCTGGGAAAAGGCTTGAAGACCAGATTCATTAGAGTTATCGATCCAATGTAGCTCGTTAACTTATCGAAAACGGACAATGACGTGTTGTTCGTGAACAATATTTGATAGAGCACCAGGAATACTACAACCGAGCTATATAGTTCCAGTGTGTCGTACGTGTATGTCACGAGTTTGGGATTCATAGTTCTCATGATTGGCAGATAAAGCGCTTCAAGTAATTTAAAGACAAAGAGCTCAAGACGAGGGGGGGTGTTTGTTAGTGCAAGGTTTTGTCTTCTTGAGTCTATGTAATTATTTAGTGTAATTTTTTATTATTATTATCATGTAAGGTTATTTATAGAAATTAAGTTAGTTCATTAATGTATAGGCTAATTCGTTAAGGATGTTTAACGAATTAGCCAGTTCGTTATATGTAAGGTCCGTTCGTTAAGGATGTTTATCGAATGGACTATAATTCGTTATGTATGTTCCCATTCGTCATGGAATTATGACGAATGGGGGCATAAAAAATCACTGATTCTTTATGCTTTCCTATTGTGTCTTGTAAATTAACGAACTGGAGCCAATTCGATACGGGATGTGTAACGAATTGGTCTCCATCGTCTACTTAAAGGTTGTTCATAGCCACATTATTTAAGTTTTTGAGATTAATTATATCGAACCTCTATCCGAATTATCTCATGCTCAATTCTTCCTTAACATATTACTAATATACATACTACAATTCCTAATACATATATATACACAATTAATAGCATATCATAAACTAGATCCCAAGGTATTAGATCAATTCCGATTAACAATATTGATTAGATCTGGATGATTCATACGTATTTACAAATTTCTTAGCTTGCTTTCTTTTATAAATCTCTAGGTTAGAACATTCAGATAAATTCTAAAGCATATCGGACCCAGTTTGTTTAAGAAAATGGTTTTGTTTGAACAAAATTGGTTTAGATTCCTTTTGAGGTTTACATTTGTTTTTCTTTCTTTCACCATTTAACAGAAAAATGTTTTCTTGCAGTCAAAAACCGTCTTAACACACTTGGGTTTTACAAGTGCTAAGGGAAATACTTCATCAACAATAAACTATAACTCCATTTAACTTGTAATCCTTACAGTTTCTCCCAACATTAACTGGATTCACAAATAAATTTAGCATTTCGTTTGACTCAACCTTCTTGTCAGGTCTATTTGGTGCAACATAAGATGATGTTTTATCAGTTTTAGATTTTCATAAATTTGTGGTTCACAAAAAGTATGATTTTCTAAAGCTATTTTTAGTTCATTACTTAGCGTCTAGATCTTTGTTTAACGTATTTTGGTATCAGAATACTGTATAGGGGTATTTTGGTAATTAAAATAAAGTTACATTAGCCAATGTAAAGCTCATCCGTCAGAGTAGCTAATAACGAATGAGCTATGCGTGTCTTTGGTCCTCTTTCATTAGGGGATGTTAACGAATGAAGGTAACATATGAGGTAATACGTTTAGTTAATGAATGATAGTAAAGTATTGATAGCGAATGAGAATCATTCATTAGGGAGTGTCTAACGAATGAGCTCATCGTCTATATACATCTCCTATAAGTTATTCAAATTAAGAGTTCTGATTATTATCCAATTCCATCTCGTTTGAGAGAACCATAATCTCATCTATTACGTTAACAAATATGTTCATTTGATATGAATACTATTAGGTTTCGGTGTGATTTTTTTAACCGTGTTAGTGTGTGTATTGAGAGGGTATTTTGGTAGAGTAACGAGAGGATTTGGAAACAAATGAGAATTGTTATAAATTCAGAAAACGTATAGTGTATATATAGGAGATGAGGTCATTCGTTAGACACTCCCTAACGAATGAGCCTCATTCGCTATCATATAATCATTCGTTAACCTAACGAGTGATCCCATACGTTAACATCCCCTAATGAATGAGGACAAAAAACATGCGTAGCTCATTTGTTATTAGCTACTCTAACGAATGCGTAATACATCAGCAAATGTACTTTACATAAATTACTAAAAGACCCCAATACGTTATTCGAATGTCAAAATACATGTAAAAGACCCCCATCTCATCTCAAGTGTTTATGTCTTCATTGTCTGAATCCGCTAGTCTTCTAGTCAACACAACTACGTATTTCAAATGCATGGCATACACGTACAACACTCTAGAACTAAATAGCTTGCTCGTTATCTTTCACGTGCGCCCTTCTGATCCAATTCCTAAATAATACTTTTTTGTCGGACACAAAGAGGTTGACTAGCCATATCGGGTCAATAACTCTTATGAACTCGGTCTTAAAACCCGATCCCAATACAATTACTGCCTCGCCGGTCTTGTCATTGATAATATCATCGATCAAATTTCTTAAAAAGACTTTGAGGAAAATTCTTTATAGGAAGTTTCTTTAACATGCGTAGCGGCTTTACATTAAGTACCAAATTTCTCTAAACGGTATGTGGATCAATCTCATCAATATAGTTCCGTGTTCGCAGATGCGATTTGAAGATCTTAAAACCATAATTTACCTCGTGTACCAAGTGTCTATAGAACCGTGCAGCCAACTGAATTCCACTCGACTCATGAATGGCTTGATAGCTAATGCACAAGCATCCCAACGTGGCATGGTAAGCACACCAATTATATGTTTGAAGTATTGAACCCCCGTGCTCCGACTTCACGATGCATCCTTAAAATCCAGTTTGTACATCCATGAAATAATGTTACCTTTGACTTTCTTAACTGCAACTAACTTTTTCATTAGTATGCTAATTCTCGAGCCTTCGACTGCTTATAATCTTCACATTCATCATATCTCTGGACCTCAATATTTTTTTTAATCTTCTTTGACATGTTGTGCTTGAACATACCCTTAGAAGTTCGTAACTCGGTCTCAGATACTTTAACCTTCCCTTTCTCTTTCTCTTTCTCTTTCCTCAGACATTCGTCAGCTACTTTGAAATTCTTAGTTGTAAAGAACATGATTCCCTTATCAGAGTTAGAATGAGTATGCATATCAGGATATTCCTTAGCTGTGACATCTTCTATTTCAATGTCATCATAATTAAAAGACATATTCCTCAATATCAATCACCTCAACATCTTCCTGTCTCTCCAATTCATCCATCACCTCTTTGTTGAAATTAAGAACTGTCGGTCCCGTATAGCTCACTTAATCGTTCAATCACTCACAATCGTAACCCACACAAAAGTGTTAACAAGAAGCTTATGAAATACTGTTTTTATGAAAAACAAAGAATATTATAGGCGAAATCAATAATACTCTTAATATTGCTCAACGGACATGAAAGTAACCAACACACAAAGTAACTCAAAAGATTTCCATATATATTGTGAAGGATACAATGAAAATCAATTAGGGTTTCAACATGGAATGTTTGAATTCTTGGCAGCTTTTCCGTACAAGATAAAGACAGTAGTTAAAAGTATTCACTCAGTGTCAATTGTTGTCATAGGTGTGCCCTAAATTTCCTTTTATAGGCCTGCCCTGACACTTGACATTCCTTCTAGAAATCCTATTGATTGACATTAAACATATTCAAACGTATTACAAACATTCTAAGTGTAAACAGGTCTTGGAGCAAGCTTAACAGCTTTTGTCATTAGCGAGCAGTCCTGGTAATAATTAAGTCCTTCTAATAATCATTAGATCCACAACAACTCGGATTCTGAATGGGAAGAGGGACCAGGTCGTAATGTAGGTGATGATGACGGTGGAAATAGGGGTGATGGTATACATGTTTAGGTTGAGGTAGCTAGCTCTTATGCTGCTTAACAGAAACGAAAGGGAAAGGTGAAGATGACTTAACAACTTCCTAAACGTCGACTTCGACATGGTTATGGTGTGGAGATAGGTCCACAAATTCAAAGGCCATCTGTGCAACAAAGGTTGGTGGTGTCTCTTATTGTTAGCACCCCGGCTATCACTCTCACAACGACAGCATCATCGGATCTGAGATTCGTTTCGATTCCCCAATTGTTGTTATCTCCATTTCCCACACCTCGTGTTACAATGATGGTAACATCTCCAGCTCCTACAACGAGATGCCGATACAACCTCCAGAATTATCTTACACGAGAGCTACTCATCCACAAGGCCCGGTGCAGCCTATACCTCATAACTTTCATATCATGACGCCTGCATAGCAAATGAATATGCTACTTAGTTTGATTCTTCAATTGACCTGTAAAGACGACGCTTTGAAGAAGCTCAAGAATGATGATACTGATAAAGACCCTAATGCTGCTGGTGCAAGTGGTAGTGAGCCGAAACAAGCTCAAGGTTCCTCCATGGTAGGTACTAGTGGTGTTGATGCACGTGATGATCGGCAGATAGTATTTTATCAATATACTACTAATGCCACTCTATCGAGTCGAACAAAGCCAACACCATATTATTTATGGACTACAAGAAGGGATTTCTGATAAGTACTACTAATGCCGATGAGATCGACGATGGTGAGTTCGTTGATCATGCCAAGTCTCTTGATCACATTTCTTTGTTGTTGGGGTTGAATGATGAAGAAACGGATGCGTTGGAGGTGTAGAAGGACGTTGAGGTAATTAACGATGAGGAAGTCCAGTTTGATACGAGTATTCTACATGGAAATACGTTGTTTATTTATGATGACGAGGAAATTGAGATAAAGGATGTGAAGGTAGAGGAGTACCTTGATCTTTACATACGTTCAAATGTTGACCACGGTGTTCCATTGGATCCTGAATCTGCCGAAGATCATCTAGAGAGAACGACAAAGAAGAAACATAACGCATCAGCAAAGAGGTCGAGTTCGTTGGATCCTGATGATGAGGGATGATTTGGGGAAAACAACAAATCCCTAACCTCAAATATTATCAAAGCCTATAGGTATGTTGACCAAGAGCACCAGTTGGATGTCAGTGCACGTGCCCAAGAAAATCAGAAATTGTTTCTTGGTTGTATGATTCGAAGTTGCGAGTACGTCTTATCAAGTGGGATAACGGCGTTCAATATTTTCAATATGTTACTGACATTTTCTCACTGCCGAGGTGGGTGGAATGTGTGAACTCTTGCCAATCGGCCTTTCATCAACCGTGGTGGAAATCAATTAGCATGATAGTTTCACCAACATCGGCTCTTTGAGGTCAACCACGGGTTTAAATTTTGCATGTATCAACAAGGAAATATATCGATGAGATAGATCCTCAAACTGGTTGGAGAAAGCTCATGTTGAAGTTTAAGCTGCCAAATACTATGAAGCGAGTGACTATGAAGAATTTTCTGCAAAATCTTCACTTGTCATTCAACCAATGGTTTTACGGTACGAGCGAGGCGGTTACTGTTTTGGGAAAATATCTGAAGACTAATTTTATACGATTCATATATCCTATATGGCTTGTTAACTTATCAGATATGGACAATGAAGTGCTGATCGGGAACAAGATAATTATTGCAAGTCATGAAGACTATAACTATGCTATGCAATTCCAACATCTGTCCATGTTTGTCATGCGTTTGGGATTCATAGTTGTGCAGATAGGAAGTCAAAGCGATTAAATTAATTAAAAGACAAAGAGTACGAGAGGAAGGGGTGTTTGTTAGTGAACGGTTTTGGTCATCTTGAGTCTTTGTAATTGTTTGTAATTTCTTATTATTTTAATGTAAGGGTAAATTAGTAATATAGTAGTCCCATTTGTGATTATATATGCTCATTATCAAGGATGTTTATCGAATGAGGCCATTCATATTTAACTATGTTCATTTGTTAAGGATATTTAACGAATGAATATCTAATTGTTATTATTCTTTACCATTCATCATGGAATGTTGACTAATGGGGTACATCGAATGAAGGTCATTCGTTACAAAATGTGTAAAGAATGGCATGTTCAACTTTAATTTTAATCAATTCTAATTCCCTTTATAATTCAGCTTTTTCATCCACATGTCTATTAATAGCAATTTTCTTGTCATTAACAGTGTGAGTGAGCATAGTTATAGTTTTTTCATCTTGGAAAATTTTGTTCCACAAATTTTCTCACATGATGAAGCTTTTCATAAGCCTCTTTCACATTTTGAAAATCAAGAAACATTTTGTTATAATCATTTTTAAGCAAGTTAAAACCTGTTAACAATAAATTAATAAAAATTATTTTTCTTCATGTGATTTACAAATGCATTGAATTTCATCAGACAAAAATTTTACCTGACTGGCCACAGTAGCTTGAAGTACAGAAGCACCATTCTCAACATGAATTCCTTCTTGATCAACCACTTCATATTTGTCACTTGATTCACTCTTTATGCAAAATCAGTCTCACTTGTTTCTACCTCTAGTACATCATCACTTCCAAAATCTATCTTCCCATATGGAACTTCTTCGCCATTGAACCAACCTGCAAAACTTTCAAAGACCTCAGGTGGAAAATATGATTTAAAGAATTCATTTGGAATTGATTGAAAACTTTTTGGAGACTCCTCAATATAAATTTCTTCTTCAGTATCCTTCAATCCTCCAATTTCTTCATCAATTTTGTCCTCTTATTTTTGAGAACATTCACCAACTATCTATGCGACATTAGCTATATGGACAACCGAATTCTAGTTGAACCCCTCATCAAGTTGAGCATGACAAGCCTTTTAAGAAGAGGTTTCTTGTTTCTTTTCAGCTTGTGTTGGTAAGCTTTGATGATAAATTACTGGTCAGTTGTAGTCTCGGCTAAACGTATTAAGTGTTAATAACCAACTTCAGGATTGGTACACTCCCTCTTGAAATGTCCTTTTTCATTGCATCCAAAGAATTTAACCTTTACCTTATCAAAACCCAGCTTAGCAGCAGTTCCATCCAAACAATATTTCCCAGTTATTTCCCTAAACCTCTGAGCCCTCCTAATCATACTCGCCATGCTCCAACGGATTTCCAGAATGTCCATGTCTTCTGGGTCGATCAAGTCATAATCTTCCTCTGTCATGTTATAATTGTCAATACGACCAGCGATTAGGCATTCATATGAATCTAAAACAAAACCCAAAAAGGCGATGTGCTCTTGAACATTCTCCACAGTAAGTCCATTATTGTTTTTAATATTCTACAACATCAGAAGGTGAACTTGTTGTCTTTGATGATTGTTCATGAATATCGGTTGAAGCATTGGTACCAACATAGGAACTTCTGAAATGAGGTATGTTGGTTTGAGAAGAACTTCCACCAAGACTGCCATTAGTCACATACGCAGTTTGAATCTTTTGACTTGGTGCAATCACGGATTGTGAAGAATTGAAATACAAACCAATGTCTTGAACAGTAGATGAATTCTTCATTTTTTGTTTCTTTCTCAACTCATGTTCGTGTGCCTCCAGTTTCTCAATGAATCATGCCAAAGTGATTCTTGCATAAGCTACTAGATTTGATTGTTGAATCATGATAAAAGTACTCCAGTTATCAGCCGTCTTATCTCTCTCTTGTGTGTGGTGTCTCTCTAGGCGTGCCCTAAATTATTCTATATATAGGCCTTCCCAGACTGCTGTCATTTCTTCTAGAAACCCTAATCAATGATACATAAGTTAAAAATCATATTACAAAAGACTCTAAGTATAAAACATGTCTTCGAGTAAGCTTTGCAACTTTTGTCATCTTCAGGCAGACGGTAACGAAAGTGTGCTGGGGAACAGTTCTCCGGGTAGACTTTACTTATAAAATATTCGCCTAGCTGACTTCAATCCTCTTGACCATAACAAACTTTGCTCCATATGGTCCTACTAGCAAGCTTGTTCTTCAGAAATCCCTTCAACCCTTTGTTAATAAATAACTTATTGAACAAACTAAAGTGTGCTGGTAACACTGTAGACTTGTGCTGGTAGCACTGTAGCTTGCTCAGAGTTGAACCTTGCTTGACAAAGTCCTTAAGATATTTCCTTATCAACTTTATTCAAGCATGCTCGGACAACTGTTTATTGATAATAAACCTTGCTAGATCTTCCAAAGTACTTGGTTTCTTTAGCTTGGTTTAGCCAAGATCTTGCTCGGAGACAAACCTTGCTTGGCTTCAAAAACAATTTTGCAATACAAAGTGAACCCTGCTCGGATTGAAACTAAAGAGGACTTCAAGAAGATAACCTTACTCGGAGAGCAAAATACCTTGCTAGGATAAGTAAAACCATGCTTCGGAGGCCTAAGTGTGCTCAACATCCATACTTGGCCAATTTCAGAGAGGTTGAGAAGATTCCAATCTTCATTTAGCACTTTTCTCATCCCAACAATCTCTCCCTATATTGGAACAACTCAGCTGTACCAAATCACCTCTATGGTTACATACACTTAGTCAAAATACACATCAAATTCCAAAATGAAAGATACATATCTTATTGAAAATATTACAAGTGGAAATTTTGTCTAATTGACATTACAAATCAAACCTAAGCTTGAATTATAATCTTATCTTCTTGAGCTTGTGGCTGCTTGTCTTCTGGCCAGCTTCACACTTCTAGCTATTTCCTTGAACAAAAATAGTTCCTGATGATAAGGGTGGTTGTCAGGAACAGACCATATCATAATATCCTGCATATCATCATCATGCAGGAATGTCTAGTCTCCATCTTCTTTAGTAATACCCAAGGCCAGTCCATCAGAGTTTCTGAGAATGTAGGAATCATCTTGTTATTTATAATCAATTCGAACAATCCTACCATTTCTCTAGACTTGAAGATTAGGCCATGTCATTTGCCTTCTCATACTTATACACACCATCATGTTGGCCAGAGGGTCTTTGTTCTTCACTTTTGAAATGTAGTCAATCTCAGCATATCTGATATCCTTCAATCTCTTAGCTCTTCTTGTTTTCTCATATTCAGAGATTTCCCATTATCTCTTCTTACTTAGCATTGGGAATCCTTTCATGGCCTCCTCCTTTATATGTTTAGATAGTTCATTCAACTATCTTCCTACAAACTTATGACTGTAATGATAATCATACAAGGTCCATATTTGCCATCTCCTACAGTTTTTCCCTTTTAAATTCAGCAAAATCATCCTTGTAGATGATTTCCTTCAACTCTCCACTTTTCATAATCACTTTCAGCGTTTCAGATACAGTGTCTAATAAGAGTTTTTTAGGTAGGTCCACATTTGATGGTGGCCTATGTTGTCTCCGGTGTTGTCACACCCCGGTCGTAATTGGCGGAAAAACCGAGGTGTGGCGACGGGGTCGTGATTGATTGAGCACAATAGATTAAAAAGTCTAAATGCATAAACTTAAAACATGTCAACATTTCAACAATACAACAGGTAGCAAATTCATTCCATTACAACAGATAAAGCTAACATCAATCCTAAATGTCTTCCATCTAAGGCCTCTATCAGCTATTTGCTACTTCCTGCTTCATTTCCTGAAAACATGTAACGAAAATGTCAACTACATAAAGTAGATGAGTGAATTCATAGGTTTAAGGAAAAAGGGATTATACACAAGCATACTAGACTAAGTTGTAGGGGTTTATGTATAGGGTGTACCATCGGCTAACCCACCGCTCCTACAACTTATCCTACCATGCTTGGGTATAAAGCCCGGTTTTGAAAAGGTTTGTAAGACAAGACAAGCGTACCAGACTAGGTTGTAGGGGTTTGTACATAAGGTGTACCATCGGCTAACCCTCTATTCCTACAACCTACTCTGCTAAGCTTGTTTACATTTATAAATCCAAGGTATAAAGATAGGTCAACTAATAATGTAGTGATAAGCCTTACACAAGACTGCAAGAGTTATGTAATATGATCCCATGTATTGTTCCCATGTATACAGGTGTAATGATATCAAGGTTATATGTATAAAGATACCAAAGAATCATATGTAACCATGTCTTGATGATAATGATGATAATGCATAATGATCACACGAGACCTGACAACAACCCACACAAGACCACACGATGCTACTTGATTTCCATGATGGTAACCCAAATCGATCACTTTGGATACCATAAGAGAATTCGAAAGCGTCCACTTTAGTATCTCTTGGATTCCTAATCGATCACTTAAGAAATTCTTCGGATTCTTAATCGAACACTTTAAGAACCCCCTAGGTCATGTGTATTCTAAATCGAACACTTTAGAATCCCACATCTAGTAACGGCCTGTCTACCAATCGACCACTTGGAGACCAAACACATGCACTAGTGTGACCTAAACTGCCTATGTTCACACAACCACTAGACTGACCAATGAATGATGTGTTTTCATGATAATGTATAACGGGCATATGACATTGATTTCCAAAGTCCAATGTTCCCTAAGCGATCAATGATTCCCATGTTTACTCCTGAATAATTGATTAGACATACACAACTTCCGAGAAAGTTAAGGTATGAGTAACCTGCCATGATTACTTGTTTTCCCCAATATTCATAGTTTGCAAAAGATTTGCCAAGAATGTTTATGATAAAGAATGTTTGAATAAATGAGTTTTGTCAAAACGTGTACAGTTACCATGTTTCCATCCCAATGATTTGAAAAGCTTAAAAGAAAAAGGGGGCTATGAACTCACCTTGTTGGCTAAGTATGGTTGCTAGGGTGGTCGAGTGCTGCCAAACGTCGATCCTCTAAGTCTAGACAAGGACATAATAGGTTAACAACACGCTTTAAGTCTAAGAGTATAAGCCTACGCGACCTCGAGCAAAAACCAAGTTTTAAAGTTGAAAACAAGCTGATTCTGGCACATTCGGTCGAATAAGGGCAGGTTCGATCGAATCTGCCACCTGTTCAATCGAATGTGGTACTGGTTCGGACAAAGGGGCTGGGAAGAACACGTTCAGTCGATTGAGGACTCGTTCGGTCGAGTAGGATGTACATTCGGTCGAATACAATCATATTCGATCGAATGTATATTCTGATCCGGTTAGTCTGTTCGTTTGCCCACTGGTTCGACCGAATGGTCTCTTGTTCGACCGAATAGGAGATGGTTCGACCGAATGGTCAGGTTCGATTGGTCTATTCGACCGAATAGACCTATTCGACTCCTTCAAGCCGGATGACGGAGAATCCTACGGGATTTTGACGATTTTCATGATTTTTCGCCCAAAATCAAAGTTTTATACATGGAAATGCTCGGAATCCATAGGGCTATTGATTCCTAACGTTTATAACAACAAAAGTATGCTTTTTGACACCAAAAATGACGATTTTTGACCAAGAACACACTTGAAACAAAAGTTGGGGTTTTTGCTCGATTCGGGGCCGGATTTGATGATAAAAACGTATGATTTTCAAGAAGATCTTACCAAAAACAACAATAAACAGATTGGTGGACTCGGATTTTGGATTGAATAACTTTCTCTCACTACTCTCTCTCTAGAATTGGGGTGCTTGGGTGTGGGTGTGGAAGAGATGAAAGGAAAATGGTGGAGTTTGTTCTTGCACTACGCTTATATACTTGGTTCTATCGGGTTCGGGTTTCGGTTACCTACGGGTCAAGGCTAGCTGAGTTCATAAGTTTTTAACGAGCTAGAACTTTCCAGTAAAAATTTTATAAAATCATTTTTCAAGTAATCGCTTGCAATCTTTTTAAATAAAAACCTTTTATTTTTCGAAAACACAAAATTAATATTTTTCAAACGTAAAAGTTCTTTTTATGAAATAACATTTTTTTGGCTGAAATAAACAGATTTTCCAATGATATGGATTCCGAACTTATCGTCCAGAACCCAAAGTGTATAGTTTCCGATGATTTCTTGATTTTAGTTTACCAGTCAAATTCCAGGGCGTTACATCCTCCCCAACTTAGAAGAATTTCGTCCCGAAATTTAGATTTTTAGTATACTTGATGCAACGATGATTTAGATTTCATGATCCCATGATGACCACTATGCGCCACTACTTCTAATATTCGTCTCAGATACCACCCAAATCAAGCTGAAGGGGCTTATATATAGGGTGTACCAGCGGCTAACCCACCACTCCTTCAACCTTACTTGAGTGTTTCCTTTGACTCCTATTAGGTCAATGACACACAGGACGACACACTATTTTTCCACTACAAGGCATCACCCTCAAGCTTTACATCAGACATATTCATTTCGGATTGAAGGGGTTTATATATAGGGTGTACCAGCGGCTAACCCACCACTCCTTCAATCTTCTGTGAATAATTCCCTCAATAATTCTTGAATTTAATGTCTCACAGCTGCCACGCTAACTATAAGTCCCTAATTCCAAGTTTCGCTTCAGACGTATTCAACTCGTGCTGAAGGGGCTTATATATAGGGTGTACCAGCGGCTAACCCACCACTCCTTCAACCTTTGTCGAATACTTCCCTACACGAACCTTGAGTTCACGACTCCTAGTTGCACAATAGCCTATTGCTTATACACGTATACACCTGTGACCTTGATACAATTATATTCCGGACTATAATTGCAAGCTCACCTTGTATCAATGTATAAACTCTATTGCGTGCGGCTAGAAAATTTGACACGACACCACACACATACACACAATCATGCTCCATGAATGCTAGAATGATAACAAATTTTTAGCTTAAATGATGTATAAATTCCCCAAGGTTTATATGATTGAGTAGATATGACTTGTGCTTTCCAGCATGAGCCCTGAGTAGCCAAAGTTTGTGGATGCAAATAAAAGAATACTTATAAGCATAACAAGGCAACATGATATTCATTGAATAACACAGTTATTTGATACATGCTGCAAATTTATATTGACTTCTAGACAATTAGATTACAAGAATATAGATTAAGAGAACAGATGAGGGTATTTCTCCTTCATCTGATCCTCGCGTTCCCAAGTAAACTCGGGTCCGCGTTTGTTATTCCATCGAACTTTCACAAGCGGTATGCGGCTAAGCTTGGTCTTCTTGACCTCGCGATCCATGATCTCGACGGGTTCTTCAACGAAAAGCAGATTGTCGCTAAATCGAACCTCGTCGACGGGAATGTGAAGGGCCTCGTCAACAAGACACTTCTTTAATTGCGAAACATGAAAAACGTTGTGAACTCTACTGAGTTCCGGTGGCAGCTCAAGACGATAGGCAACTGGTCCGATCCTTTCAAGGATTTTGAATGGTCCAACATACCTAGGAGCGAACTTTCCCTTCTTCCCGAAGCGGACTACGCCCTTCCAGGGGGAAACTTTCAGCATGACACGGTCACCAACTTGAAACTCGAGTGGCTTGCGTCGTTTGTCGGCGTAGTACTTATGTCGGCATCTAGCGTCTTTGAGTCGCTGCTGAATGGAAGCAATTTGATCGGTTGTCTCCTGTATTAGTTCGGGGCCGATGATCTGTGAATCCCCGGTCTCGGACCAACACAAGGGAGAGCGACACTTGCGGCCGTAAAGAGCTTCAAACGGCGCGCATTTAATGGTAGTGTGGTAACTATTGTTGTAAGAAAATTCTGCCAGTGGCAGATGAGCCTCCCAACTACTACCGAAATCGAGGATACAAGCTCTCAACAAGTCTTCTAGGGTTTGTATGGTCCTCTCGCTCTGCCCATCCGTTTCTGGATGATAGGAAGAGCTAAGCTTCACACTTGTCCCAAAGGCCTTTTGCAAAGATTTCCAGAACCTGGAAGAAAAACTGCTATCACGATCAGACGTGATGCCCTTAGGCACACCGTGACGGGAAACGATCTCACGAATGTATACCCGCGCCAACTTCTCCGTAGTGTAGTCTTCACGAACCGGGATAAAGTGGGCGGATTTTGTTAGAATGTCCACAATAACCCAAATTGAGTCATGACCGCTAGGCGTCCGTGGTAGCTTGGTGATGAAATCCATAGCTAACTCTTCCCACTTCCACTGAGGGATAATAGGTTGTTGAAGTAGCCCAGACGGCCTTTGATGCTCTGTCTTGACTCGCGAACAAGTCAAACATCTCATCACATACGAAGCGATATCTTTCTTCATCCCGGGCCACCAATAATGGGGTTTAAGATCTTGATACATCTTGTTGCTGCCTGGATGAATCGAATATCTGGACTTGTGGGCTTCATTAAGAATAAGCGTCCGAAGAGGCTCAGAGTTCGGGATCCACGCTCGGTCAAGAAAATAGAGGATGCCGTCTGATTTGGTTTCGAATTTCTGCTCGGCTCCACAGGACAAAACGCCCTTGAGATCACCATTCACAAGCGCTTGATTCTGAGCTTCACGAATTAAGGAAGGAACGTTGGATTGAATCCGCATAGAGTGCAGCTGGGTCCTTTCTTTACGACTCAATGCGTCAGCCACCACATTAGCCTTTCCCGGGTGGTAGCGAATTTCACAATCGTAATCGCTGAGAAGTTCGGCCCAGCGTCGCTGCCTCATGTTCAACTCTTTCTGATTGAAGATGTGTTGTAAGCTCTTGTGATCGGTAAAAATGACACACTTCGTACCGTACAGGTAATGTCTCCAGATTTTTAGGGCAAACACCACTGCACCCAACTCCAGGTCATGTGTGGCGTAGTTCTTCTCGTGCACCTTGAGTTGTCGAGAAGCGTAAGCGATGACCTTCCCTTGTTGCATTAAAACGCAACCGAGGCCCTGATTCGAAGCATCGCAATAAACGGTAAAGTCATCGTCACCTTCCGGAAGTGATAGGATCGGTGCTTGGCAAAGCTTATTCTTCAGAATTTGGAAAGCTTCCTCTTGATCTTGTCCCCACACGAAAGGTTCCCCTTTCCGGGTCAAAGTGGTTAAAGGCAAGGCAATCCTGGAGAAGTTTGAGATAAAACGGCGGTAGTAACCGGCCAGACCAAGAAATGAACGGATTTCGGTAGGTGTTTTAGGCGCTACCCAATTTCTGATGGCTTCTATCTTGGAAGGGTCGACGTGAATGCCGTCGACATTGATGACATGTCCCAAGAATTGAACTTCCCTTAGCCAAAATTCACACTTGGAGAACTTGGCATATAGTTGCTCTTTTCTGAGAAGCTCCAAAATAAGCCTGAGATGAAGCTCATGATCGGTCCTCGAACGAGAATAAATGAGAATATCGTCTATGAAAACAATGACAAACTGATCAAGATATGGACGGCAGACGCGATTCATCAGATCCATGAAGATGGCGGGAGCATTGGTCATTCCAAAAGGCATAACCATGAACTCGTAATGACCATAACGAGTTCGGAACGCAGTTTTCGGGATATCCTCTTCCAGAACACGCAACTGATGGTAACCAGAACGCAGATCGATCTTAGGGAAAAACGTAGCACCCTGGAGCTGATCAAATAGATCATCAATTCTCGGTAATGGGTACCGATTTTTGATAGTGAGCTTATTAAGCTCCCGGTAGTCAATGCACATACGGAAAGTCCCGTCCTTCTTTTTGACGAAGAGTACTGGGGCTCCCCATGGAGACGAGCTAGGGCGAATGAATCCCTTGCTAAGAAGTTCTTGAAGCTGATTTGATAATTCTAGAAGTTCCGACGGAGCTAAACGATACGGTGCCTTAGCAATAGGGAGAGCACCAGGAATAAGATCGATACGAAATTCCACCTGCCTGTTAGGAGGAAGTCCAGGCAGATCTTCGGGAAAAACATCAGAAAATTCACGCACAACAGGAAAGTCCTGCAGTCTCTTGTCTTCGGATTTCCTGAGAGTAACATGAGCTAGAAATGCGGGATACTTCTTTCGAAGGTACCGACTGGCCTTTAAGCAAGAGACGACCCTTAGGCATCCACCCGATTTTTCGCCTTGAATAGATAGAATTTCGCCAGAAGGTAAAGGGATACGAATAAGTTTCTCGGCGCAGATTACTTCCGTGAGATTGCTGGACAGCCAGTCCATTCCCACAACTAGATCGAAGCTTCCAAGGCGAAAAGGTATAAGGTCAATACTGAACGATGTGGTGACAAGAGTAAGAGTGCAATTTCGGATGACAGACTTCACTTGCTTGGACTCCCCACTAGCAAGTTCAACAGAAAAGGCAGGGTCCAACTCGGAAATTTTTAATTTCAGCAAAGGAACCAATTTGCAAGAAACAAAGCTCCTATCAGCTCCTGTATCAAAAAGGACAGACACCCAGTTGTTGTTAAGAATAAAAGTACCAGTAATAACATCGGGGTTTTGGCGTGCATCGGCAGCTCCAATGGTAAAAGCCCTTCCGCGAGCCGGAGGGATGCTGGTGACGCGGGGGCATCTATTTCTGTAATGGTCCATAGCGCCACACTCGAAGCAGCCTCGAGCAGGGTTAGGCTGAGGGTTAGCATTCCCCACAGCCAGTTGGTTGCCAGGACTCCTGCATCGCTCCACCAGGTGTCCGAATCGTCCACAATTCGTGCACTTGCGGCACGACTCTCTAGTTGGGTGATGATAAGAACATAAGTTGCACTTGGGATGAAGCCCAGTATATTCCTTTCTTGGTCTTCCCTGAGTTGTTGTGGCTGGAGCGGGGGCCATGGAGTTGATAGGCGTAGCATCAGTGATTGCAGCTAAGTTGATCGCCTTCCGCTTTCTATTGCTCCCCTTATTCGCCCTCCAGTCGGAGGATTTGCCCTTATCCTGATGCAGGACACCAGACTTGAGCTGTTCCCTGGTCAGACGGGCAGTGAGGTCGATCGCTGCCTTAAGTGTAGTGGGGTCAACTCCAACCGCAATGCCCCTCATGGAGTCCGGAAGACCGCTGATGTATTGCTCGACAGCGCGAGAAGCTGGGGTAACCATATGGGGCACCAATAAGGAGAGTTCATGAAATCTCTCCGTGTACTTCATGTGATCCGCGCCCTTCATCGTGTGCGCCCTAAACTCAGCCTCCAGTTTCTGGATCTCGGTTCTCGGAACGAACTCTTGCGTGACTAGCTCAACAAACTCAGCCCAGGGCAGGGCTAGAGCCGCGTCTCGTCCCCCGGTTCTTATCTCGTTATTCCACCACGTGAGAGCCCGTTTGTGGAACATACTCGCTGCGAATTTTACCCTGAGTTCATCCGGGCAGGAGCACATGTTGAATGAAGCTTCGACTTTCTCGAACCACTGGAGGAGACCAGCGGCTCCCTCGGTTCCACTAAAACTTGTAGGCCTAGTGTTGGTAAAAGACTTATAGAGCTTATCGGCCTGAAGCGTGGGATTCGGTTCTGGGGCTTGGGGTGCACCCGAGGTTCCTTCTTGCCTCATGTTGTTTACCAGACCCGGGAGAACTGCTGCAATTTGCTGCGCTATGAGGGTAGCGAGGTCAGCGGGGTCAACATTGACGGATGAGCGACGAGGAGGCATTCTATTAAAAGAATAAGAATGCGCATTAGTTAAAATTGAGAATAAAGAATAACTGGATAAGGAATTGCCAAAGAGTACATCGCTACTAGATTTACAGTTAATGATGCAACACATAAGCACATAGCAAGCATATAAGTGTGGGCATGTGATAGTGATGCATGAATTATCTAGAGTCAAGGGTCCTAGGTTATAGTCTAGGTCGGTTTCCTAATTCCCTATAACCATTGGCTTTGATACCAATCTGTCACACCCCGGTCGTAATTGGCGGAAAAACCGAGGTGTGGCGACGGGGTCGTGATTGATTGAGCACAATAGATTAAAAAGTCTAAATGCATAAACTTAAAACATGTCAACATTTCAACAATACAACAGGTAGCAAATTCGTTCCATTACAACAGATAAAGCTAACATCAATCCTAAATGTCTTCCATCTAAGGCCTCTATCAGCTATTTGCTACTTCCTGCTTCATTTCCTGAAAACATGTAACGAAAATGTCAACTACATAAAGTAGATGAGTGAATTCATAGGTTTAAGGAAAAAGGGATTATACACAAGCATACTAGACTAAGTTGTAGGGGTTTATGTATAGGGTGTACCATCGGCTAACCCACCGCTCCTACAACTTATCCTACCACGCTTGGGTATAAAGCCCGGTTTTGAAAAGGTTTGTAAGACAAGACAAGCGTACCAGACTAGGTTGTAGGGGTTTGTACATAAGGTGTACCATCGGCTAACCCTCTATTCCTACAACCTACTCTGCTAAGCTTGTTTACATTTATAAATCCAAGGTATAAAGATAGGTCAACTAATAATGTAGTGATAAGCCTTACACAAGACTGCAAGAGTTATGTAATATGATCCCATGTATTGTTCCCATGTATACAGGTGTAATGATATCAAGGTTATATGTATAAAGATACCAAAGAATCATATGTAACCATGTCTTGATGATAATGATGATAATGCATAATGATCACACGAGACCTGACAACAACCCACACAAGACCACACGATGCTACTTGATTTCCATGATGGTAACCCAAATCGATCACTTTGGATACCATAAGAGAATTCGAAAGCGTCCACTTTAGTATCTCTTGGATTCCTAATCGATCACTTAAGAAATTCTTCGGATTCTTAATCGAACACTTTAAGAACCCCCTAGGTCATGTGTATTCTAAATCGAACACTTTAGAATCCCACATCTAGTAACGGCCTGTCTACCAATCGACCACTTGGAGACCAAACACATGCACTAGTGTGACCTAAACTGCCTATGTTCACACAACCACTAGACTGACCAATGAATGATGTGTTTTCATGATAATGTATAACGGGCATATGACATTGATTTCCAAAGTCCAATGTTCCCTAAGCGATCAATGATTCCCATGTTTACTCCTGAATAATTGATTAGACAAACACAACTTCCGAGAAAGTTAAGGTATGAGTAACCTGCCATGATTACTTGTTTTCCCCAATATTCATAGTTTGCAAAAGATTTGCCAAGAATGTTTATGATAAAGAATGTTTGAATAAATGAGTTTTGTCAAAACGTGTACAGTTACCATGTTTCCATCCCAATGATTTGAAAAGCTTAAAAGAAAAAGGGGGCTATGAACTCACCTTGTTGGCTAAGTATGGTTGCTAGGGTGGTCGAGTGCTGCCAAACGTCGATCCTCTAAGTCTAGACAAGGACATAATAGGTTAACAACACGCTTTAAGTCTAAGAGTATAAGCCTACGCGACCTCGAGCAAAAACCAAGTTTTAAAGTTGAAAACAAGCTGATTCTGGCACATTCGGTCGAATAAGGGCAGGTTCGATCGAATCTGCCACCTGTTCAATCGAATGTGGTACTGGTTCGGACAAAGGGGCTGGGAAGAACACGTTCAGTCGATTGAGGACTCGTTCGGTCGAGTAGGATGTACATTCGGTCGAATACAATCATATTCGATCGAATGTATATTCTGATCCGGTTAGTCTGTTCGTTTGCCCACTGGTTCGACCGAATGGTCTCTTGTTCGACCGAATAGGAGATGGTTCGACCGAATGGTCAGGTTCGATTGGTCTATTCGACCGAATAGACCTATTCGACTCCTTCAAGCCGGATGACGGAGAAACCTACGGGATTTTGACGATTTTCATGATTTTTCGCCCAAAATCAAAGTTTTATACATGGAAATGCTCGGAATCCATAGGGCTATTGATTCCTAACGTTTATAACAACAAAAGTATGCTTTTTGACACCAAAAATGACGATTTTTGACCAAGAACATACTTGAAACAAAAGTTGGGGTTTTTGCTCGATTCGGGGCCGGATTTGATGATAAAAACGTATGATTTTCAAGAAGATCTTACCAAAAACAACAATAAACAGATTGGTGGACTCGGATTTTGGATTGAATAACTTTCTCTCACTACTCTCTCTCTAGAATTGGGGTGCTTGGGTGTGGGTGTGGAAGAGATGAAAGGAAAATGGTGGAGTTTGTTCTTGCACTACGCTTATATACTTGGTTCTATCGGGTTCGGGTTTCGGTTACCTACGGGTCAAGGCTAGCTGAGTTCATAAGTTTTTAACGAGCTAGAACTTTCCAGTAAAAATTTTATAAAATCATTTTTCAAGTAATCGCTTGCAATCTTTTTAAATAAAAACCTTTTATTTTTCGAAAACACAAAATTAATATTTTTCAAACGTAAAAGTTCTTTTTATGAAATAACATTTTTTTGGCTGAAATAAACAGATTTTCCAATGATATGGATTCCGAACTTATCGTCCAGAACCCAAAGTGTATAGTTTCCGATGATTTCTTGATTTTAGTTTACCAGTCAAATTCCAGGGCGTTACAGGTGTGCAGCTCTTGTAGTGGGAATTTGGACTTTTGAAGCTGAGGGACTAGAAGGAATTGCCTTTTTGGGTTTTGTGGCCCTCACTTCCCCAAATTTCTTCTCATACATGGCAGTAACCATTTCTATTTGCATTATCACTAAATCAAGGAGATTTTCACCCTTTCTCTGGCTAATCTGGTGATCATGCCCATCACACTCTCATCTCCAAGTTGACTAGCAGGGACAAATCTTCCTTCCCTTGTTCCAACTTCAAAGTTTCTTGGATTTCTCTGTTCAGCTTTTAACCTTTCCCATTCATCCTTTTCTTCATAAAATAATTGTTTCAGTTGAGCCTTTCCCAAGTTATCAAACACATTCTCAGACATGCCTTTGCTCAGCATCAGCCCTTTTATGTTATGATTTTGATCTCATCATCCCATGGATCCAGGTGTTTAACTGGTTCAGGTTTTACTTGCACAATAACAGGAACTTTTGAAGTTTTTGAAGATTGAGCCCTTTCTTGATCATCTTTTTCTATCTCAGACAGGTACAAGGCTAATCTCTCACTTTTATTCATTTATTGGATCTCAGTCAATCTCCCTCTTGCCTCCATCTACCTATCAAGCATCTTTAACTGTTCATCCTCCCACTTTTTCTTCTTTTCAGCTTTTTTTCTTTTTCAGCCAATGTAACAACTCTTGGACTCTTTGTAGATTTTTCAGTATCATCCTTCTTTGATAACATTTTGAAGTAGGATTCAACTTGTGCTTTTGAAAGACTGTCAACCATCTCCATAGCCATGCCTCTATTAATCAGATATTTGCACTTGCCTCTAAACCACTTGAACAACTCATCAATCTTCTCTTTCTGAATTGTTTCCCTTCTCATTCTTTCTTTTTCCTCTCTCTCTCTACTCTTTCCACATTTGCTTTGTAATGTTCTTCTGATTTAGCAAAATTCATCTTACCATGCATTCTTAAGTAAGATCTGTACGTGTTAGAGTCACAATTCTTCTTTTCCATCTTCCTCTTTATCTCATCAGCCTCCTTATAAACAATTTTTTGCAACTCCTGATCTATCATGGGAGCCAAAATTTCAAATTTGTAACCATGCTTAATCAAGCTCACAATTAAAGGATGGTTTCGCCTTGCACTATCCAACATTTGTTGTATATTTTCCCCTTATTCATCTGTCATGTCAATGTTTGGGGAGTCAACAGTATCATCCTTAACAACATCAACATCCACAATATCTTTAATAGTATCATCATCATCTTCAGTAGATTCATCCAGTGCCTCAATCCTTGGTTCATTCATATCAGGCTCCTTTTCAGGCATAACGATTTGCAAAGGAACAACGTTTAATGGACTCTCATTTTCATTTGGGCTTTCCACAAAATATTCAGTCCCTTCAACATTTTATTTGACACGACATTCAGTAACCTTGGGATTAACATCTTCATCTTTATCAGTCTCTTCATCCCTCTTCCTCTTCTATATATCTTTCCAAATTTGTTTCTAGCCTCATCATCATAATTCCATTCGTCAGGGTTTTCTCAATATCTTCTTCAATTTTCTTTAACCACTTTTTGACTGCAATTTTTGTTACTGATTCTCCAGCTTCATCAGTTACTATCTGCTTATCATCTTTGTTGTGTTCAACAGTGCACGAAATTTCAGCCTCAGGTTGGGCTTGCTTTAACTTGATCATCACAAGAGCTAATGTGTTGTCGACCTATTCAGCTTGGTTCATTTTGATCAGAACCTCAATAACCTCATGCTCTACTTCTTCTTCCACATTAAAAGTTTTGGCAATATGACCCTGTTCAAACGAAGTTTCATGTTCAATAAATTCTTCAGCTATCATGGATTGGGCAATTCTCTCCCTTTCCAATGTTTCAAATAATGTATCAGCATGTCTCTTGGTAGCTTGTTCAGCGAATTCATCCTTATCCAATAAATCATCAACTGATTTGTTCTGAGTTTCATCATCCTATTCAGTATTAACAATAAACTTTCCTTTTCCCTTCTCCTTTCATCATCATATTCCCTCACCATTTCTGGTTCATTGGGAAAGTTTTCAATATCATCCAACAGGTTCCTAGTTCTTTTTGAAGCAGTTTTATGCTATAATGAAGTAGAAATGTGGCAGTCTATCAAGAATGGACCTTATGTGGCTGATGAAACAAATAAGAATCTGGTTGTTGAAGCAAGAATGACGAAAGTTGATGATAGAGCACTGGCTATGTTGAAATTGGGTGTATCGTGGGATATAATAACAAAAGTCGCTCATCTAAAACTGCTAAAGCAATATATGATGCCTTGTTAGAAATGTTTGAAGGCAATCCAGAATTGAAGAATATCAAGAAAGAGACGATACACATGAGAGAGAGAGATAAGACGGCTGTTCTTTAATACGTACAGATAAAACATTCCTTCTGAAACCCTGGTTGATTTTCGTTTGTATTGTTTGATCATTCTATAAACGGAAATCTTTTGAGTTACAACTGTGTTTGTTACCTTAGTATTTATCAAGCAACATTTTGTGTGCTAGTGATTCCGCCATTAATACATTATTGTTCTTACCCTAAATAGCAAGTCGTTAAACTTCTTGTCAACACTTAACCGTGTCGGTTGCGACAGTGGGATAGTGATCGATATACGTGACCGACAAGTGGTATCAGAACTTGTTGATGTGCTAAAAGTAGTCAAATAATTATTAACTAAAATTATACTAATCTAGACACTAAGTAATAATCTAGACCCTTAAACTTAAATTAAACTATTGACCGGCAAGTGAACCGATCGACTCTATAATATCTAAGTATGTCCGGATATCGAACCCACGAGACTCTTTAAATTACGAAACTAGCAAACTAGACTCAACTACAAGACACGACTATTTATTAATAATATTTGAGGGGGAATTTAATACTAATAATTAAAACTCTAAATAATAATTAACTAAAATTAATTAATTTACTAATAATTAATTAATGATTACTTAACAATTAAACTAATTAAAACCAAACCCTAATTAATATAATAATAATAAAACATAATCATAACCTTAAACTAATTAATTAATTAATAAACCTTTAACCTAATTACTTTTAAATTAATAAACAATTAAACACTTAGATTAATTTAGATGACAAAGATAACTACCTACGCCCCCAAAGTTACGGTTATTAATTAAATGAAAAACTCACGTTATGGAACTGGGATTATAAAATAGAACTTTGACAGAAATCCTGAACAGGTCCCTTGAACTTCAAGAAGATGCCAATGGATTTCTAACAAGTTTTAAGACTCACCAATTTTATATTAAACTTCCTTACGGTTATTTAATTGCTTATGTCTAAGTATCTTTTATGACGAAAACCTACCTTACAGCGCGGAATTCAAAGATAGCAAAGCAGAATCAATTAACTTAATAGACTAAACTGACAATCAAACCTAGATGGACTCCATATGAAGGACTAAATCTAGAAATCCCGACAAGCAAAGATCTATCAATAGCCTATCACCTTACACCTTTTTAGACTAGCAGCTCACTTTTATCTGTTTAATTGATATTATTGTTTCTATGACTTTAATCGATATTAATCACAAAGTAATCAAGAAAACACAGTAAATGACCTAACAAAACCCTATCCTATGAAACAATCGACAAGGGCAATGTGAAATAATAAATTCAAGTAAACAAAACCAAGCAATCAAACGCATCAATTAAAGCAAAACTCTACAGCTTACTTAGAACATAAAATCCATAACGAAACGAAATACAAACAAAATAAAACCAAACTAAGGTTCATCGCGATCTAGGTTGTTTATGGAATTTAGCCTAGCATCATACAATCTAAATAAAACAAAAAAAGTAATACTGAAAAACATGGTGAAAATCTATTAAATGGAAGATTAAAGGCGATAAAACCCGTAATCTCTAAACGTGAGCGTATAAGTCTTCACCGGCTGTCCTCTTGCCTTCAAAATCACCAAGAAACTCCAAAATATGCTCCAAGAACTCTCAAAATCGGCTTGGGTCTTCAGTTTTGTTTAAGTTTAAGTTAAACATGTTTAAATACCCAAAAAATGCCCAACTTGAAGCAAAAACGAAATAAATCATGCCCAGCATCCTCTAGGCGCCGCACGACGGGATATAGGGAACCCCTCCGCGCGGCGCGCCGTGCTTCACCAAGGGTACCCCTCTACTGACGAGCTAGCCTCGGTCTTCAACGGAGAAAATTCCAGGTTTTCCAGCGGTGGTCCTTAGGAACGAATACGTGACATAAACCTAAAAACGCAACAGACTAAGTAAGTAGACTAAAAATAAAAACTAAAACAAAAATAAACTAAAATTTAATTAGACTCATACGACTCAAACGAAAATAAAACAAATAGCACGTATGTAGCAAATAAGTCCAATTAAAGCAAATAACACAATCGCTAAGAAATCCCTGGCAACGGCGCCAAAAACTTGATGTGCTAAAAGTAGTCTAATAATTATTAACTAAAAGTATACTAATCTAGACACTAAGTAATACTCTAGACCCTTAAACTTAATTTAAACAACTGACTGGCAAGTGAACCGATCGACTCTGGTACAGCTAAGTAAGTTCAGATATCTAACCCACGAGACTCTTTAAATTACGAAACTAGCAAACTAGACTCAACTACAAGACACAACTAGTTATTAATAATATTTTAGGGGGAATTTAATACTAATAATTAAAACTCTAAATAATAATTAACTAAAATTAATTAACTTACTAATAATTAACTAATGATTACTTAACTATTAAACTAATAATAAACTAATTAAAACCTATCCCTAATTAATATAATAATAATACATAATCATAACCTTAAACTAATTAAATAATTAATTAATAAACCTTTAACCTAATTACTTTTAAACTAATAAACAATTAAACTTCCTTACGGTTAATTAAAAGCTTATGTCAAAGTATTTTTATGACAAAAACCTACCTTACAGAGCGGAATTCAAAGATAGCAAAGCAGACTCAATTAACTTAATAGACTAAGCTGACAATCAAACCTAGACGGACTCCTTACGAAGAACTACATATAGAAATCACAACAAGCAAAGATCTATCAATAGCCTATCATCTTACAGCTTTTTAGACTAGCAGCTCACTTTTATTTGTTTAATTGATTTTATTGTTTCTATGTTTTAATCGACATTAATCACAAACTAGTCAAGAACACACAGTAAATGACCTAACAAAACCCTATCCTATGAAATAATCAACAAGGGCAATGTGAAACAATAAATTCAAGTAAACAAAACCAATCAATCAAACGCATCAATTAAATCAAAACTCAACAATTTAATTAGAACATAAAATCTATAACGAAACGAAATCCAAACTAAATCAAACTGAACTAAAGTTCATCACGACCTAGGTAGTTTATGTAATTTAGCCTAGCATCATATAGTCTAAATCAAACAAAACAAGAAATACTAAAAAAACATGGTGAAAATCTAATAAACGAAAGATTAAAGGCGATAAAACCCGTAATCTCCAAACGTGAACGTATAAGTGTTCACCGGCTATCCTCTTGCCTTCAAAATCACCAAGCAACTCGAAAATATGCTCCAAGAACTCTCAAAATCGGCTAGGGTCTTCAGGTTATGTTTAGGTTTAAGTTAAAGAAATACTAGTAAGACAATATGGATCATGATAGTTGTACCCAAGGTTTGCCTCGCATCCCTCTTGTCTTTCAACTCCTTAAGATAGGTTGGACAATTCCTCTTCCAATGTCCTATCTCACCACAACTAAAGAACGGGTCCTCCGAGCTAACCTTTAGCTTCTTCTCATTTGGTTTGGGTGGTTCCACTTTAGCATTCCCTTTAAAATAGCCACATCAATTGTAATATGTGTCTTGGGCAGACTGATTCCAATAGTTAATTGGTATGAGTATGTAAATAGTACTACGTGTATTCAGACGAGTTTGGATAATTATTGATTGTTTGGACATGCCAGGGTTTGTTCGCGAGTTTAATACGGGTTTATTGAGCTATATTATGTGTTGAAATTGGTCGTGTTATGGATAAGTAATCCCGAATTGTTTGTGGTTTGGATTGATGTCTGGTTCTGAATTGTTGAAGATCTGGAAATCTTCTGAAGATTTGATGATCACATTCATTACGTATAATAATTCATTCGTTATACTGTATCTGCCATTTGTTGTAGTATAATAACCATTTTTGGGCACGTGACAGGTTGTTATAATTGTTCACTCGTTTACTGTAGATCATTCGTCATCAAAATCCCATTCGTGATAAACTCATTCATTATAGAATCACCATTCGTGATAGACCGATTCATTTTAAATATTCCTTATTCGTTAAGCCTAGTCGGTATGCTATTCGTTCGCTGATTCGTTACGATTAACTCATCATTCGTTACTCAGAAATCAAACATTCGTTATAGTTATTCGCTACTATAGTGGTGTCATTAGTTACAGTAATTCGTGACTTTGCTAAATGGGAACCAATATTCCCCACCACATTTAGGATCATACAACCGGATTTTTCGGTCCCGTATTTCGTTTACTATACCACTGTCGCAACCTACACGGTTAAGTGTTGACAAGAAGGTTAACAACTTGCTATTTAGGGTACGAACAATAATGTATTAATGGCGGAATCACTAACACACTAAATGTTGCTTGATAAATACTAAGGTAACAAACACAACTGTACCTCAAAATACATTTATGATACCTAATATGAGTTTCATATTTTGACGTTTCAAGGAGCTTCGAGAGTGGATCCGCAATATTTTGGTCGATGTAAACCTTGCGAATACATATCTTTCCCTTTTCAACTTCATCCCTTATGCAGTTGAATCTTCGCTCAATGTGCCTTGTCTTTTGATGCGCACGAGCTTCCTTAATTTGAGAAATCGCACCCTTGTTGTCGCTAAATATCTCTAAAGGGTCCGGAATGGTACGGACCACCCCTAGATCAACAAAGAACTTACTTATTCACGCAGCTTCTTGTCTTATCAATAAGACGGGGATGTATTCCGATTCTGTGGTGGACAACGCTACGACATCTTGTTTCGAGCTTTTACAAGACACTGCCCCATCTTTATAATGAAAACATATCCTGATTGTGATCGAGAATCATCTCGATCTATTTGGAAACTCTCATCCGTGTAACATTTTACAACGAGTTCCTCCTCATCAGAACCTTATATTAGAAACATATCCTTAGTCCTTCTAAGATATTTCAATATTTTCTTAACCACCATCCAGTGGCTACTTCACGACTTTTGTTGGTATCTACTTGTCATGCCCAAAGCACATGACACGTCTGGTCTAGTGCATATCATTTCATACATGATGGATCCTATAGGTGACGCGTATGGGACTCCTTACATTTTATCTTGCTCATCCTTTGAGCTTGGAAATTGAGACGAATGCTATATCTCATAGTCATAATATGCCGCTATTGAAAATAGTATCCTAATTTACTTTATCATTTACACGGGCGAGAACGTCTCATTATAGTCAACCCCTTGAGTTTGAGGATCCAAGTTTCCATGCATATCAGTTTTCTTGTTGGAAACCAACTCAATTCCAACCGGTTTGGTGTTAAGAGGTGGTTCAACCAAAATCCCATACTTCGTTACCCTGCATGGATTGCATCTCAATATTCATGGCTTCAAGCCATTTGTCACAATCGGATTGTGACATTGCAGCATGGTATGTGGTGGGTAATCCATATCTTTCGGGTGTATTACTAATTCTAGCAGATCTGTGAAAGTTTTGTGTGTCTTGATCAACCATTTGATCATTCTCAACAACCTCTTGTTGATTTCTAGTATCAACAAAACGTGTATCGGCTTGTGGTTCTCGATCCTCCTCGAGTTCCACCATTCTACTAGTCTCTTCCATAAGGAATTTAGTCTCCCGGAACTCGACCTTTTGAGAACTAAACACCTTTTGCTCGGTTGAGTTGTAGAAATATTATCCCATATAGTCTTTGGGATATCCTACAAAGATACACTTAGTGGATCGACTTTCTAATTTGTTTTGGGTGTTGTGCTCAACATAGGCCTCACAACCCCATACCTTTAAATATGATAATGATGGAGCACTTCCATGCCATATTTCAAAAGGTGTGTTGTCCACTTTCTTAGTTGGGGCCATATTTGGAATAAGGGCAGCAGAGAGCAATGCGGAACCCCAAAATGATAAAGGCAAAGTGCCTCTTGCCATCATAGTTTGATTCCTCTTTCGAACACACCATTATGTTGTGGTGTTCTGGGTGGAGCGATTTGTGAGATGATCCCACAAATCCTAAGATGATCTTGAAATTTATCACTAAGGTATTCACCTCCTCTATCCGAATGAAGTACTTTTATGGTTTTATTGAGTTGATTTTCTACTTCATTTTGGATGACTTTGAACATTTCAAAAGCTTCATCCGTGTGTCTTAACAAGTACACATACCCATAACTCCTAGAATCATCGATAAAGGTATCATCGATGAAGTATCTTCCACAATTCCTTATCATTGACTTAAAAGGACCACATACATCCAAATGTATGTTCCACTAAATGGTTCCACTAAATGGTTCCTTTGTCATCTTTCTTTGTAAACAATATTCACACTTATCAAATGAATTATCTTTATTTGTTTCCAAAAGACCATTCTTTTGAAGTGTATGCATGCGATCTTTGTTTATGTGACCAAGGCGACAATGCCAAAGATAGGTCTTACTCAAATCCATTTTGAGTTTCTTCATTCTTGATTGGTACAACACGTTATCAAAGGATGTGTTATCATGAGCTGATTCATAAATTCCATTAGACGGCATTGATTTAAAATAAAAGACAACATTCATGAAAACACAAATACCACTGTCTACAAATTTCAAATCATAACCACATTGTCTTGAAAGATAAATGGAGATAATATTCCTAGTCAAAGTAGGAGCAAACAAAATGTTTTTCAAAACAACTTCTGTGACACTCGTCAATTTCAGGTTACTCCGTTAATCCGAACTCCGTTAATTCAAACTTAAGATCACACGAACCATAACGCATATCTCATTACATTTAAACTAGGGTTTAAATGACGCATGACAATCACTACACAAGTAGTCTTTCGGAATTTCACCGAAACACACACGAGTCGGCTCAAACCATTGGTGAACACACGATGAATATTATAAACAAGTACTTGATATAATTATGTGTTACGTTTATATATATAAATGTGTACTTGTATGCATGTCATTATATTATGGAGGTGATTTATGTTTTATGCTAGAATTATACAAAATAAAAGTTGAGGGTGCTAGTTGTAACTTGTCATTTATTTAGTTAATATATAAACAACCTTAACCATAAACCCTAACCCTCTTCTCCCTCTCCCTCTACCACCTGCGACGGCAGCCCCCCCTCCCCCTTGGATCGACCGATTACCACACACACACTTACACATACAAGTTGTTTTACAAGGTTGTTGAAGGATCCAAGGTGATAACTAGGTAAATAAGCTTCATATCTAATTTATTCTATCATTTAATTGTATGATTAAACCTGTAAACATAAACCCTAAGTGTTAAATATGTTGTTTGTTGATGATTTAGGGTTACATGCATGATTGTTAGTTCATAGGTTAATTGTTTATTGAGTTTTGATGAAAACTGATGCTGGAAAAATTATTGAATTCGTGTTTGGACGACTGTAACTCGATGTTAGTTTTATGTTTTGATGCGATTGTTGATTCTATTATATTCTAGGTCGAGTCTAGTTTCTGAAAAGTCCGAGTTTGTAATTTTTGGACGTATAAAAGTTTGTTTTTGTTATTTTACAAAACTGTTGTGCAAGGCTGATTTGGGAGACCTGTTGTTAGTCTGTTTTGCGACTAAATATCTCATAAACTACAAGACCAAATGGGTTGGTTCCACTTCTGAAAGCAAATATATTGAGTTAGGAATCTTACCCAATTGGTCTTGCATTAATTGGATTTATCATTTAACGGGAATAACAAATAACATTCTGTTGCGCATGATTCTGACTGCTGTGAGTTTACTTTAATATTTTGAGCATTGTGAGAAATCTATGTGGAATAAAAATACAATAAAAATAGTTCTGGAAACCTAACTCATGTGTACTTTTGTGAAGATTTTTGGTGAATTATTTGATATGTTATGATCTGTTTAATAGAGTAATCTTTCAAGTAGAAATCTGTCCTGATAGAACTAGCTGCTGAACTATATGAAAATACATGAAACGTGCTTGTTGCTAGATAATTGCCATGTTTTTGACTAAATTGCCCTTGTGGGGAATGATTGCTAGTAATGTACAATATTAATACTTGACACGTAAGTAGTTGTTCACACATGTAACGTATCACCAATGTGTTTGTTGAGTCACACACAATTCACAAACAAATCACGAAACGTATCTTATGCATAGGTATTATGTGCCGAGTCTAGAGACTCAATAATAGTTCCAACACTTAGAAAATATCTTCTTATTTTAGAACGCTAGTGAGGATTTTCTGTGGCGCGCATCTCTTGGTTGACTTGTTTTTGAGTTCTTCGCAAACAGTGAGTTTCACGTTTCCCCTTTTACTCTTTTAAACGCTTTTACTTGGGGGAAAATACATACTCCGAAACGCTTTTGATTTTGCTATTAGATTATATATCACTTGTAAAGGCTAAGTGGCAAACAAAACAACTAAAGTCATTCATAACATCGAACCGTTTAATATTGGAAAATAGCGAGTCTCTTTTGAGTAGTACTACTGGGTTTGACAAACCCCACCCAACGCTAAACTCGACTGGAGGTCGAGCGGGTGTAATCTTGGCTAACACATTTTCCATGGTCTGGATAGACATGGTGGCAAGGCAATTGATAAACAGTCAGCTTCGGTGTCGAACACTTAGTAATACTTGTTTTTTAGGCTAGCTACCTATAGATATATAATTGATTTAACATTATCTGGTAACGCAAACGCAAACGCAAAACGCAAACGCAAACGCAAACCGCAAAACGCAAACCACCAACCCCGTGTTGACACTTTTAGTATGTTATTCTCAGGTAGCCGAGGCGGGCGCGCGGTATAGGAACATGCATTACACTGAACTCTATCGTTTTTTCAAACTCGTTTTTAAACTGTTATTAATTGAGTTGTAAGTCGTCCTGCGTGACGCAACACTTTGTTTATGAATTTACGCTTCCGCACTTATTTACACTCAAATGTTTTGTGGTTTGAAAACTTTACTTATGGTTTGATTATAACTAATGATTCCGATCCTGTTAGTTCACACCCTCTGACGGTAAAATTCCGTTAGTGGATTTTGAGGGTGTGACAGATTGGTATAAGAGCCATTGGTTATAGCGAACTAGAATTGCATGCATACTAGACTATAACCGCAACGACCCATTAGTTATAATTATTCACACTGCATATATATTTTGTTTAGTCTTTTGTTATCTCTTCTCTTTACCTCATCCACTCATACGCGCGCATACATGACTTATCCTGTATGGATGTCGACGCCACCATCATCATCATACGACCAGATGACTCATGCTCATGGAAAGGAACCGCAGCTACCTACCTCGTCGCCACCCCGAGTAGGCCCGGAACTAGAAGCCCCTGCACCGAAGAGGTATCGCCTTTCTGGAGGCACGTACGACGACGACGTTAGCTGGGATTGGTACCCGAGTCTGATCAGGCGTATGGTTTATCGCGAACAAGTTCCCCCACTACCTCACACGAGCCGCCATGCTTACCCCAACACCTTACCACCCATAACCGAACCTATAGAGCGAGTTCTCGCAGCTATTGTTTCTTGTTTAGAACGTGACGCGGGTTTTATGCGCTCGGTGAGGGAGAACGTTTCCGGATTGATAAGAGATGGAACCGAGGCTAGGGAAGAAATTTCCCGCCTGACAGCGGCTTTGAAGGAAATGCAGGATACTAATGAGCAGCAGATGAAGATTATGAGAAAAATGCAAGTAGAGATGATCGATCTGCAAGAGCAACTCCTTGTGGCGAGATCCCGGACAGAGATAGCTCTAGAGCGATGCAATATCTTACAGACACAAATTGCTCAGAACGCAGCAGAACCTGAGGAAGAACCCGAGGAAGATACTGAGGAGGATGCACACTCGGACGTGTCCTCAGGCGACGACATCTCAGGATGATAACACCTAGATGTCTGGAAGAAACGCTGGTCATGGTCGCGGTAACATTAAACTAACCACAGCAAAACTCCAAACCCTACTGAATGACCACGCGGCGGCGGATCTAGCTGCGCAGGTTCAGAATCAAGCCATAGGTAAAGCCGGAGTCTGTACTTTCAAGAACTACCTAGACTGCAAGTCTAATTCATTTGACGGAACTGAGGGAGCCATAGGTTTCTTGCGTTGGGCCGAGAAGGCAGAGTCAGCTTTCGAGATGTGTAACTGTCCACCCGCCAGCGGGGCCAAATTTGCTGCTGGAACACAGGAAGACTCTGCTCTCACTTGGTGGAACTCCAATGTGCAAATTCTTGGGTTGGATTTGATGCGGGAAGAGCATTGTCCTAGAGAGGAAATCGCGAAGTTGGAATCTGAATTTTGGACGTCGAAAATGATGGGTTCCGAGATTGAAGCCTACACCACCCGTTCCCATGAGCTAGCAATGATGTGCATGCGGATGGTTGACCCGCCGAGTAAGAGAATCGAGATGTATATCGATGGTTTGGTACCCCAGGTTCAGGGTATGGTGACGTCTTCCAAACCGGCTACGATTCAGCAAGCGATCCGAATAGTCCACAATCTGACAGACCAAGCAGTAGCACAAGGTGCGTTACCACTGTAACACCCCGTAACCGCAGCGGAAACGTACACAGGATGCAACAGACACATCTGATATCAACAGCATTGTTTATAAAGAAAACACCACTACATTAATTTAAACGTATTACATTGTTCTGAATTTCATAACCATCTAAGCGTTATCACATAAGTGTTACCGATAGTACATTAACATATTTAATGCAAAATATAGATCTCTAGACTTCCACAAAATAGCACACAGCATCGAACACATATCACTCATTCCAATTTGAGTGTACCTAGAAAGCATGTAAAGAAAACGGGTCAACTACGAATAGTTGGTGAGTTTCACTAATTTAAATAAACCATAACAAATCATTATAATAATCATAAATAAGCGATGTAATTATGCTGAGCCCACAAGTGAGAACTCTGTTAATCCCAAAACATATCGATTAACCTCCGGGAACTCTGTTACCCCAGAATACTTCCAATAACCTCTGGGAACTCTGTTACCCCAGAAACACATTTAATAACCTCTGGGAATTCTGTTACCCCAGAAACACATTTAATAACCTCTGGGAACTCGGTTACCCCAGAACACTTTTAATAACCTCTGGGAACTCGGTTACCCCAGAACACTGTTTCGGGCCTTACACTGTTAGCAACTCAGACAATTACCATCTTAATTCATTACCGTACGATTCCCGTACAATAAACATTAAATAAATACGTTCATTTCCATGCGATCAGCATGTACTTAAACACTTTGATAAAAACATGCTTTCCGCCCCGGGAAAATATTTGAAAACAATTCAGAAAAAGGGGCTCGTGAAACTCACCTTCTTGTGAGCAAATGTTGTACTACGGTGCACGGCTACTGGTACAGATCTGTAATACGATCCCCAAATCGTTACTACACAATTTCTATCAATATAACTTAAATTCGTGTTAACCGGTACGTCTGGGGACACTGCTAACCCAGTACCGTACACGATCCGGGGACAATGTTAACCCCGAAATACTTTTCAGGACTTAGATTGTGATATCACTTAGAGTTCTTTAGTCAAAACTACCGTTAGTTTGTTTTCTCGTTTTGCGTGCCTAGCATGGTTATCCGTCTTTATGTTTTCAAAAAATGAGTTTGACCACACACGACCCGAAAATAGTTGTTATTGATATTTTCATTAAAGTGGTGAAATTAGAGCTCGGTTAGACACCCCGTTTGGCCGCGGGGCCCGTTTCCGCCTTTAATACACCGGAAACGGTTAAGTCGGGTAAAATTACCCAAATCATCCGAATTATTTTCGGATGATTTATTTTTACTTGATTAACTTAGTTTCATAAAAATCATCCATTTTTAAGGTTTTCAAACACCAGTCAGCTCGCTTAGGCGAACTTCGCCGGTTTACTCGTTTTAAGCTTTAAAAGTTTGTTTTTAAGTTCCATTTAGCAAAATTAAATATCCGTTTAGTCTCGGACCTTGAAATTTTGTACAAACCATATTTTGACAGTAAGGAATTTTATAAAATTTTTCCAGAATTAATTTTTATATCTAAAATTTATTTAACCATTTTTAAACGTCATTTAAACACCAAATATGTCGAAAATGCCAAACGACCTTAGAAAAATCCCAAATTTTTCTGGGATGACCCCTGTCACCCACATAGTTCCCTGTACTTTTTCCAGAACCAAAAACTCATTTTTCATGCCATTATTACCAAAACCGAGCTAGAAATCCCTAGAACTCGTTTTACCGAAAAGCCTACTTAGACTTCTCCAATGAACCTGAAATTTTGTGACTTTTATATGTTATAAAAAGCTTATCTTAAACTTTCCAGAATTTTTCATGATGTTTAGCTATTTTTCACCATTTTTGGCCAAAACCGAGCATTAAATTCACCAAATATTCATCCTTTATCCAAAAATTACCAAATATTCACAGATCTCATATTTTCATGTGTAGATCATCTCTGTGAAATTTCGTGACCCAACTCTAGGTCTATCACAATCTGTCCAAATTATCTAAATCATACGAAAACCGAACTACCTTGTGTTTTCTAGCGTTAGATCGCAAAGATCTTGGTTTCTAGCCTTTGCTAGCCACTAGATACAACACCTACAAGCACAACAACACCACACCAAGCAAGTTATACGCACAATCAAGCCATTTCTTTCATGGTTTCGATTAAAACATCAAAACAAAGATTTTGACCGTAAAAATTCGTTTTTGACTCTTTTAGCTCCTTTCTTGGACCAAGATCCCTTGTATAACTTGTATACATCACTTGATCATGCAAGAATCGGTTTCATCTCGGGTTTTCACCCATTTTTCATTTGAAACCTCATTTTCTCAAGATCATGGAATCAAAACTATGAATCAACCATTAAAACCATGTTTTTACCTTAAGATTCTTGTTAAAAATCAAGGATTTGGATGAAGGTTGAAGTGTGTTGAGAGGATTTTGGAGTTGGGAGCTTAGAAAAAAGAAAATGTAATGTGTGTGTGTGTGTATTGGGACCGATCGGTCCATAATGGTGGGTGGGGTGGGACCCACATCTTCATTCTTGGCCACAAACTTGGATTGTGTAATCCGGATAATGTTGTGGATAATCTGGTTCAGTTCGTTTTTCAGTTAAACGTTTAATTCGGCTTAAAACGAGGCTAAAACGGTCGTTTTTCGGCTTAAAAATAAAATTTATATAAAACCGATTTAAAATCTTTAATAACTTAAACCATGACATTTATTGACTCAACACATCATATTGTCGGTCATTGTGCATCTTTTTCGGCTTGATCGATCGTCTCTTGCTTGGTTTGATGTTAAAGGTTTCGTTTAACGTACCGACGTACTAATAAATCGAAATCCTTTTCTGTGCTATAATTCACTTATCCCGAAGCCTTAATACTTCGTAAACCTTACTAAACATCATATATTTCATCTATGACGTAATCCCCGATTCGTTCGGGTTTCAATAACCGTTCATCGGTTAATCGTAATTCCAATACGACTAACTGTTCATTCGAGTATAATTCGTACTGTGAATCTTATATACTCGTATAAACACATTATAATTCATATATTCAGTATTGAATAACACGTAAATAGTATATTCCGGCTAGGGTATACCTGAATTTGCCGGAATCGTTACAACCACCTAGAGGTTCCACCTCTAAAACCCGAGACAACTCAAGCACTGACAACAACAACAACCCGAGAATGGAAAGAGGAAATTTGACAACACCAGGTCCTGATCATCGAACCCCCCATAGCAACAACACTACCGTAAGCCCGAACTCACTCGGAGCTTCAATAATCAGCGTTCCAACAATAACAACATCGGTGGAGGGCAGGGTTCGAGTGGCTATGCTAGGAAATACCCGAAATGCAACAAATGCACCTATCACCATGCTGGGCTATGCGACCGTATCAAATTTCTGAGATGCGGAAAAATGGGTCATCAGGGCAAGGAATGTAGGGGAGACCTAGCGGCAAATGGTGCTCCTAAACAGCCTAAGGCGACTAAAGGGTGTTTCGAGTGTGGTCAAGAGGGTCATTTCAAGAAGTATTGCTCCAAACTAAAGCAGAATGAGAACAATGGAGGCAGCAGCGGTGGCGGAAGCAGTGGTAAAGGTAGAGCTTTCGTCAATGGGTCGGGCCAGGCCCGCAACGATCCGAATGTGGTTACTGGTAAGTTTCCTGTGAATGACTGTTTAGCTTCTGTTTTGTTTGACACTGGAGCTGATAGGAATTTTGTATCGAAAGCCTTTAGTAAAGTCTTAGACTTAACTCCAACCCCGTAAGATGCTAAGTTCCCTGTCGAATTAGCTGACGGTAAGTCTGTAGAAACAACTCATGTACTTGCGGGATGTAAGTTGAAACTGTCAGGTCATACTTTTGATATCGACCTCATACCTTTTACACTTGGTAGTTTCGATGTCGTTGTCGGCATGGACTGGCTATCCGAGAACCGAGCGGAGATTTTATGTCGCGACAATATAGTCCACATCACTACCTCTTCCGGCGAGATCATTTCGATCCAGGGAGAGAAGAGCGGCATGACCACCAGCGTCATCACCCTCATGAAGGCGCAGAAATGTCTACGAAAGGGTCATCCGACAATTTTAGCCCATATTGTCGAGAAACCCGCGGAGGAGAAACAAATCGAAGACATACCGATTGTGCGAGATTTTCCAGAAGTCTTCCCGTAGAATTTGCCTGGACTCCCACCTATTCGGCAAGTCGAATTCCAAATCGAATTAACCCCCGGTGCAGCACACATAGCACGAGCCCCGTATCGGCTCGCACCGGCAGAGCTTCAGGAGTTGTCTACTCAATTGCAAGATTTGTTGGATAAGGATTTTATCCGACCTAGTTGTAACTTGTCATTTATTTAATTAATATATAAACAACCTTAACCATAAACCATAACCCTCTTCTCCCTCTCCCTCTACCACCTGCGACAGCAGCCCCCCTCCTCCTTGGATCGACCGATTACCACACACACACATACACATACAGGTTGTTTACAAGGTTGTTGAAGGATCCAAGGTGATAACTAGGTAAATAAGCTTCATATCTAATTTATTCTATCATTTAATTGTATGATTAAACCTGTAAACATAAACCCTAAGTGTTAAATATGTTGTTTGTTGATGATTTAGGGTTACATGCATGATTGTTAGTTCATAGGTTAATTGTTTATTGAGTTTTGATGAAAACTGATGCTGGACAGATTATTGAATTCGTGTTTGGACGACTGTAACTTGATGTTAATGTTATGTTTTGATGGGATTTTTTATTCTATAATATACTAGGTCGAGTCTAGTTTCTGAAAAGTCCGAGTTTGTAATTTTTGAACGTATAAAGGTTTGTTTTTATTATATTACAAAACTGTTGTGCAAGGCTGATTTGGGAGACCTGTTGTTAGTCTGTTTTTCGACTAAGATATCTCATAAACTACAATACCAAATAGGTTAGTTCTACTTCTGGAAGAAAATATATTAATATAGGAATCAAACCCAATTGGTCTTGCATTAATTGGATTTTTCATTTAACGGGAATAACAAATAACATTCTGTTGCGCATGATTCTGACTGCTGTGAGTTTACTGTAATGTTTTGAACATTGTGAGAAATCTATGAGGAATAAAAATACAATAAAAATAGTTCTGGAAACCTAACTCATTTGTGCTTTTGTGACGATTTTTGGTGAATTATTTGATATGTTATGATCTGTTGAATAGAGTAATCTTTCAAGTAGAAATCTGTCCTGATAGAACTAGCTGCTGAACTATATGAAAATACATGAAACGTGCTTGTTGCTAGATAATTGCCATGTTTTTGACTAAATTGCCCTTGTGGGGAATGATTGCTAGTAATGTACAATATTAATACTTGACACGTAAGTAGTTGTTCACACATGTAACGTATCACCAATGTGTTTGTTGAGTCACACACAATTCACAAACAAATCACGAAACGTATCTTATGCATAGGTATTATGTGCCGAGTCTAGAGACTCAATAATAGTTCCAACACTTAGAAAATATCTTCTTGTTTTAGAACGCTAGTGAGGATTTTCTGTGACGCGCATCTCTTGGTTGACTTGTTTTTGAGTTCTTCGCAAACAGTGAGTTTCACGTTTCCCCTTTTACTCTTTTAAACGCTTTTATTTGGGGGAAAATACATACTCCGAAACGCTTTTGATTTTGTTATTAGATTATATATCACTTGTAAAGGCTAAGTGGCAAACGAAACAACTAAAGTCCTTCATAACATCGAACCGTTTAATATTGGATAATAGCGAGTCACTGTTGAGTAGTACTACTGGGTTTGACAAACCCCACCCAACGCTAAACTCGACTGGAGGTTGAGCGGGTGTAATCTTGGCTAACACATTTTCCATGGTCTGGATAGACATGGTGGCAAGGCAATTGATAAACAGTCAGCTTCGGTGTCGAACACTTAGTAATACTTGTTTTATAGGCTCGCTACCTATAGATATATAATTGATTTAACATTATCTGGTAACGCAAACGCAAACGCAAAACGCAAAACGCAAACGCAAAACGCAAACGCAAACCGCAAAACGCAAACGCAAACGCTTTATTTATATAAACTTGTGAACTCACCAACCCTGTGTTGACACTTTTAGTATGTTATTCTCAGGTAGCCGAGGCGGGTGCGCGGTATAGGAACATGCATTACACTGAACTCTATCGTTTTTAAATAGTTATTAATTGGGTTTTAAGTCGTCCTGCGTGACGCAACACTTGGTTTATGAATTTACGCTTCCGCACTTATTTACAATCAAATGTTTCGTGGTTTGAAAACTTAACTTATGGTTTGATTATAACTAATGATTCCGATCCTGTTAGTTCACACCCTCTGACGGTAAAACTCCGTTAGTGGATTTTGATGGTGTGACAACTTCCAAACCACTTGGAAACTTCAAAATGTAGTCTCCTTGGGCTTCGACCACTACAACAAAAAAGGCTTTTTAGGACCTTTTGTGTGGGACGCTTGTAAAATAGGGTCCTAAAATATATTTAATAGGACAAATTAACTTTTGGGGTCCTTTTACAGTATACACTACATAACCAGTGTCCTAAAAAGTTATTTAATAGGATGGATGATTCTTTGGGGGTCGTAATATCATATAACTTAATAAGACAATTAAAATGTAGATTCTAATAAAGTTATCTAGTAGACATGTAGTTGTTGGTGTCTCATTATGTTGTATTGTAATAGGACACTTGATCACCGGAGGTCTTATTATACCATAAGTTAATTGGACACTTTGTAGTTAAGTCATAAATATTCGGTGTTATAGGACCCTTTCTAGTCGAAGTCATATAAGAACATAACTTAATAGGACATTTGATACTAGGGTCTTAAAACTTTAACCTTTATAAGACGCTTAATTATTGTGGTGTTATTATAATACACCGTAATATGACATTTGATATTTGAGTCATAAAACATCTGTTTTATAGGACGCTTATTCACAAAAGTTTTATTATAATATAACTTAACATGACACTTGACACTTCAGTCACTATAAAGAAAGAGACCATTAGAGACTAAACTATCATGGACTGATATATTAGTCTTAAATACATACTATCTGGGACTGATTTATCAGTTACTAATACTATTGGGGACTGATTATTATGTGATTGATGTTGGTGACTAATAATCAGTCGCAAATATTCTACCTTGTTATTGGAGACTAATTTAGGCACACATATCTCTACCTTTTAATAATTTTATTTCACATATTACTTACAGGTAACATTTTTTTTTTTGTATTTTATGGTCTTTTTAAAATATCAAATTAAAAAATTACAAAGTTTTTTTCTCACATTTTTGTGTTTATTGTCCTTGATTGTAGTAATAGTATTTACTATTATCATTATTGATGTATTATTATATTTTTAGAACAATATATATATATATATATATATATGTATATATATATATATATATATATATATATATATTGATACTTTTAAAACTATAAAAAAGATATTATAAATATTTACAATATTAGTAAAAATAATTAATTAATAGTAATAGATTAATAATTTTTAATTTGATATGATATATGTAGTGGAGACTATTAAGTGAAAAAAATGTCGTATTGACTAATATGTGTATAAATAATGTTAAGAGCTAATAATAATTGATCTAATAAGTTTAAAATGTGTGTATATTCTGTAAAAATTGTATAGAGTCGGTAAGTTTAGCAGCACCCTTACCTAAAATAACTCATAATTTGACACGTTTAGACATAGACAAATGAATAAGTTAATGTTTTTTTTTTGGTACAAAGTTGGTGAAATTAAAAATTGATGTCGACCACCCAGTGAGCGGTTCAACTGCATATTTTCCCGGCTATAATACGGTAATCTATTTTGATCGATCCCCAATTAGGCATTTGTTGTTGTTATTCAATTTGCATTTACCCCTAACTTAGGGTTTGCTTATCAATTTCCCTGTGTGAATCGGAAAAGAACAGAGAACAAAAAGAAGATATAATCATAAGAAGAAGAAGAAGAAAAACAACCATTTGTGTCGTGTTGTGTTGGTGTATGATCAGTTATGAGCGCTTCGAAGTTCATAAAATGCGTGACTATCGGTGACGGGGCTGTCGGAAAGACATGTCTCTTGATCTCATACACCAGCAACACCTTCCCCACGGTATAATATAATTATTATCATGCTTTTGATTGTCAACAATGTAATTTATATGTATATATTATGTAATTGGCTCCATTCCTTTCTATCTGATAAAGATCCCCAAATTTGAAATGTTAATGTATCATCTGATTTTGATCAACAATATTTAGAAATTTGGGGTTAAATTCCTTTTTTTTTTCTTCTGAACATGATTACGTGCCAATCGTGTTTGATAATTTCAGTGCCAATGTAGTTGTCAATGGTGCCACTGTCAATCTTGGCTTGTGGGATACTACTGGTAATTTTTATAATAAATCTTCACTTTTTATTTATTTATTTTTTTATCTAGCAGTATATTAATGCTGTCAAATTGAAACACTGGTTACAGGACATGAAGATTATAACAGATTAAGACCGTTAAGCTACCGCGGGGCTGATGTTTTCATTTTAGCCTTTTCACATATTAGCAAGGCCAGCTATGAAAACGTTTCTAAGAAGGTAAATAGTTGTCTTTCAAGAAAACAAATTATGTTTTGATCCCGGGGGTTGAGGCGTGGGTCTACGCGAATTCGGCCGGTTCCCATCATGTTCGTTACGGTACCAGAGCTAAAACAAAGCCAAATTAAACAAAACAAAAAAACTTGGTCATTTTTCATTAAGGTATTGGAACTAAAACAAGACACGGTGAGTCTGCTTGAATTAACAAGGAGATTTCGAGGAGCTCACGAGCGGCTCGGCTTGTTTATTCACCTACTAGTGACAGTGGTATTTGAAAAGCCATCTTTTGAGTAGTTAATTATCAGTAATGATTCCTTATTTTGATGAAACAAGAAACTCGTCGTCGTTTGTACTTCTATATGAATATGCATGCACCTGTTGTATGATGTGTGTTGCTTCTGCTATTTTATTAATGTTGCAAACTGTTTAGTTTTAAGAAATATTTAGATTTAATTACAAGACAAAATTTATGAAGTTTACAAATTTTAGGCTTATAATAGTTTTACAAATGTCCCTGCTGAACATAGTTAAGCTGCCATTTAGGTGTTGTGCATTATCTTAGCGCTTTGATTAGTAAGTTCATAGATCTAACAGTTGCTTGGTGTTCGTCTCATTCGACTTTCTGCTTCTACATTATCTCTATTGACAAGCTTTGTGGCACTAAAAGTATATATTTTTTTTAATATTATTGCAACATAAGTTATGATAGTAGAAAATTGGTTTATAAATTATACAAATTTTAGCTCTAATCTTTAACAAAAGTTGAATTATATCTTTACTTTCAAGCTATATATGATCTGTATTACTTTTTTTCAGATTATTTTTTATATAAAATGTTAGCTTGCTAGTGTAAAACATTCTTTTTGTAAAATGATTTTTGCACTATAATGAATCGAGTTTAATATATAACTGTTTTTTGAAAACTAAAATCTAGGTCGGAGATGAAGTTTTCCTCAAAAGTATTCTAAATCCTACTGACCCTGTAGAAAGAGGATGGGTGAAGAGCCTGGACCCAAATGAGCTAGTTGGTGGTACAGAGATTAGACCAAAATGGTGTGAGGTAAATGTTCAAGTACCAATAAAAATAAATGAAAAGTTTGTGAGACAATATGGGTTATTTTCCACAATTGAAGATTGTATTGGTGCATCCATCGCATGGCCTTCCATTCATCTCGGTATGTATTTGTTAAACTTGTGATACAAATACTTTTAATAACATGGAACTTAATGCTTATACATGGATGGTTTATTTGTAGGTAGTCGATGAGGATTGAGGACGAATGATGACTTAGGATTTTATGGTGATTGTTTCGACCCGTTTACATGAAACTCTTTTCTTGTTGGTCCTATTAAATGAAAGGTCCTATAAAATAGAATTTTAAGAAGCTTTTGTGCGTACTAAAAATCCCTTTTTGTTGTAGTGGACATCAACTTTAGCTCCGTTCCCCATAAAGAGACTTGTATCTCCTTTCTTGAAAAGTTTACTTCTTTTGAAGACTTACAACACATTGCTAATATGAGTTCCACTTCCGGTATCCAATACCCATGTATTAGAAGAAATACTATTAAGGTCAAAATGGATCATGACAGTTGTACCTAAGGTTTGCCCCGCATCCCTCTTGTCTTTCAACTCCTTTTGATAGGTTGGACAATTCCTCTTTCAATGTCCTTTCTCACCACAACCAAAGAACGGGTCCTCCTAGCTAACCTTTAGCTTCTTCTCCTTTGGTTTGGGTGGTTCCGCTTTAGCTTTCCCTTTAAAATAGCCACATCAATTGTAATATGTGCCTGGGGTAGACCTAGTCCAATAGTTAATTGGTATGAGAATGTAACATAGTATGGTTTAAGTGTATTCAAAGGAGTTTGGATAAGTATTGATTGCTTGGACATGTCAAGGTTTGTTCGCGTGGTTAATACGAGTTTAGTGAGCTATTATGTGTTGAATCTGGTTGTGTTATGGACGAGTAATCCAGAATTGTTTATGGTTTGGATTGATGTCTGGATCTGAATTGTTGAAGATATGGAAATCTTCTTTAAGATTTGAAGATCCCATTTGTTACGTATAATGATTCATTCGTTATATTGTAGTTTCCATTTGTTGTAGTATAATAACCATTTCTGGACACGTGACAGGTTGTTACAACTGCTCATTCGTTTACTATAGATCATTCGTCATCAAAATCCCATTCGTGATAAACTCATTCGTTACAGAAACACCATTCGTGATAGAGTTATCTGTTTTTAATATACCTTATTCATTAAGCCTAGTCATTATGCTATTCGTTCGATGATTCATTATGATTAACTCATCATTCGTTACTCAGAAATCAAACATTCGTTATAGCTATTCGCTACTACAGTGGTGTCATTCGTTACAGTAATTCGTGACACAATTTGTTACAAAACCCGTACTTATTCGTTACCATATCCTTATTACCTCGTTTGTGTAATTGTTCATCATTCGTTACACTTACAAATTTTTACAATTTACACCCTTAAGTTTTAAACTTTGACATTATTAACTTAAAATTGGATTTGTTGATAATTTAACCCATATTTTTACATGGCTAACTTTTACGTGTTGGTAGTTCAAAATATGACGATGCAACAAATTGTTCATTTGGACGCTGAAATCGGTTCACACAAATGTCCTCAACTCATGAAATTCAGTGACTTTGCTAAATGGGAACCAGTATTCCGAGCACATTTAGGATCCTACATTCTGATTTTTCGGTCCCGTATATTGATCACTATACCACTGTCGGAAACCACACGGTTAAGTGTTGACAAGAAGGTTAGCGACTTGCTATTTTGGGTATGAACAATAATGTATTAATGGCGGAATCACTAACACACTAAATGTTGCCTTATAAATACTAAGGTAACAAAAACAATTGTAACTCAAAATATTTCCATTTATAGAATGATCAAACAATACAAACGAAAACCAATCAGGGTTTCAGAAGGAATGTTTTGTCCGCACGTATTAAAGAACAGCCGCCACACTCAATAGTCAGGAGTAATATCAACCGTCTTATCTCTCTCTCATGTGTGTCGTCTCTTTCTTGATATTTTTCAATTCTGAATTGCCTTCAAACATTTCTAACAGGGCATCAAACATGGCTTTAGTAGTTTGATGATGGCAAACTTTTGTTAGAATCTCCTAAGATAGACCACATTTCAACATAGTCAATGCTCTATCAATAACTTTCTTCATTCTTCCTTCAACAACCAGATTGTTGTTTGTTCCATCCGGCACATGAATTCCATTCTCGATAGACTGCCAGATTTCTACATCATTACAGCATACAACAACCTCAAACAGAACTTTCCATTTTGTGAAGTTTTCTTGTCCATACAATCTTGGAATTTTGATAGTTGAGACTTCTTGATCCTCGTACCCAGACATCTTTTTTGAGATTTTAAAAATATTTTGAAAAAAAAAAAAGAAAAACGATTGACAAACTTAAACAGATTTTAAACTTTTCTTGAAAAATATTCAGATCTGTGGATGAAATCCTTAGATCTGATATATCTGGTCAGATAAGAGAAAGATCCAAGATAAAAATCAAACTTTTAATGTAAATAAGAGAAAGAAGACACCAAAATATTGCAGATCTGGAATGAAATGAAGAACAGGGTGGCTGACGTCACAAATCGATGAAAAAGTGTTCAGCTGACGTCATTCTTCATCTTAAAATCAGAAATAATAAGCAACGATTCTTCACCCAACCAGCAGGAACAAGTGATATAATGCTAAATGTTTATGTTTACCATGTATATTTTAATTAATATTTTAATTGTTTTTGTTCGTTTTTAGTCAATATTTGTATACTACTAACACTTTTATGTGTCGTAGGTTCCGGGAGTTGATTGTGATCAAAAAGGACGAAAAACGAGCTAAAAAGAGCAACAACGGAGATCCGGAACGCGTCAGGAAGAAGCCAGAACAGAGAACCGGTCAGACCGGGCCGATCTAACCGCCCCCCTTGGTGGAGCACGCCGCGCCGCACTGAGGGGTTTCCCATATCCCGTCACGCGACGCCTAGAGGATGCTGGGCATGATTTATTTCGTTTTTGTTTCAAGTTGGGACTTGTTTTGGGTATTTAAACAAGTTGCAATTTGTTGAACTCATATTCGCAATTTGTTGCAAGGGTTCATAAGAAGTAAACATTTCAAGAAAGTAGATACAAGTCTCTTTATGGGGAACAGAGCAAAAGTTGATGTCGAAGCCCAAGGAGACTACATGTTGAAGCTTCCAAGTGGTTTTGAAAAACATTTTGTTTAATGCTAGTTTGACTAGGAATATTATCTCCATTTATCTTTCAAGACAATGTGGTTATGATTTGAAATTTGTAGATAGTGGTATTTGTGTTTTCATGAATGATGTCTTTTATTTTAATGCAATGTCGTCTAATGGAATTTATGAATTAGTTCATGATAACACATCCTTTGATAACATGTTGTACCAATCAAGCAACAAGAAAGATGACCAAGTGTGAATCTTGTTTTCAAAGAAAGATGACCAAGGAACCATTTAGTGGAACTAACGAAAGGGCAAAAGATATATTAGGTATCATACATTCGGATGTATGTGGTCCTTTTAAGTCAATGATATGGAATGGTGGAAGATACTTCATTACCTTTATCGATGATTCTAGGCGTTATGGCTATGTGTACTTGTTAAGACACATGGATGAAGCTTTTAAAATGTTCAAAGTCATCCAAAATGAAGTAGAAAATCAACTCAATAAAACCATAAAAGTAATTCGTTAGAATTGAGGAGGTGAATACCTTAGTTATAACTTTCAAGATCATCTTAGGAGTTGTGGGATCATCTCACAACTCGCTCCACCCGAGACACCACAACATGATGGTGTGTTAGAAAGTAGGAATCAAACTCTATTGGATACGATTCAATCTATGATGGCTAGAAGCCCTTTGCATCTATCATTTTGGGGTTTCGCATTGCTCTCCTCTGCCCTTATTCTAAATATGGCCTCAACCAAGAAAGTGGACAAGACACCTTTTGAAAGATGGCATGGAATATGATCATATTTAAAGGTATGGGGTTGTGAGGCCTATGTTAGCACAACATCCAAAACAAATTAGAAAGCCTGTCCACTAAGTGTATTTTTGTAGGATATCCCAAAGACTATATGGGATAATATTTCTACAACTCAACCGAGCAAAAGGTGTTTAGTTGTCAAAAGTTCGAGTTCTTGGAGACTAAATTCCTTACGGGAGGGACTAGTAGAATGGTGGAACTCAAGGAGGATGGAGAACCACAAGCCGATACACGTTTGGTTGATACTAGCAATCAACAAGAGGTTGTTGAGAATGATCAAATGGATGATCAAGACACAGAAAACGTTCGCAGGTCTGGTAGAATTATTAATCCACCAGAAAGATATGGATTTTTCTTGGATGGATGTTGTGTGGTAGATTCGGATAAACCCACCACATACCATGCTGCAATGTCATAATCCGATTGTGACAAATGGCTTGAAGCCATGAACGTTGAGATGCAATCCATGCAGGGTAACGAAGTATGGGATTTGGTTGAACCACCTCTTAACACCAAACCGGTTGGAAGTGAGTGGGTTTCCAATAAGAAAACCGATATGCATGGAAACATGGATACTCACACTCAAGGGGTTGAATATGATGAGACCTTCTCGCCCAAGGCAATGATAAAGTCAATTAGGATATTATTTTCCATAGCCGCATATTATGACAATGGGATTTGCCATTCGTCTCAATTTCCAAGCTCATAGGAAGAGTAAGAGAAAATGAAAGGAGTGCCATACGCATCAGCTATAGGATCCATCAAGTCACAATTCGATTGTGACAAACGGCTTGAAGCCATGAACATTGAGATGCAATCGGATAAACCCACCACATACCATGCTGCAATGTCACAATCCGATTGTGACAAATGGCTTAAAGCCATGAACGTTGAGATGCAATCCATGTAGGCCAACGAAGTATGTGATTTGGTTGAACCACCTCTTAACACCAAACCAGTTGGAAGTGAGTGGGTTTCCAACAAGAAAACCTATATGCATGGAAACTTGGATATTCAAACTCAAGGGGTTGACTATGATTAGTCCTTCTCGCCCGTGGCAATGATAAAGTCAATTAGGATATTATTTGCCATAGCCACATATTATGACTATGAGATTTGGCATTCGTCTCAATATCCAAGCTCAAAGGATGAGAAAGAGAAAATGAAAGGAGTCCCATACGCGTCAGCTATAGGATCCATCATGTATGCAATGATATGCACTAGACCAGACGTGTCATGTGCTTTGAGCATGACAAGTAGATACCAACAAAATCCGGGAAGTAGCCATTGGATGTTGTTTAAGAGTATACTGAAATATCTTATAAGGACTAAGGATATGTTTCTAATATACGGTTCTGATGAGGAGGAACTCGTTCTAAAAGGTTACACGGTGAGAGTTTCCAAACAGATCGAGATGATTCTCGATCATAATTAGGATATGTTTTCATTATGAATGATGGAGCAGTCTCTTGGAAAAGCTCCAAACAAGATGTTGTAGCGTTGTCCACCACCAAATCGGAATACATCCCCGTCTTATTTACAACACAAGAAGCTTCTTGAATAAAGAAGTTCTTTGTCGATCTAGGGGTTGTCCGTACCATTTAGGACCCTTTAGAGATCTTTTGTCCGTACAACGAGGGCGAGATTTCTCAAATCAAGGAAGCTCGTGGGCATCAAAAGACAAGGAACATTGAGCTGAGATTCAATTATATAAGGGTTGAAGTTGAAAACGGAAAGATATGTATTCGCAAGGTTTACTCCGATCAAAACATTGCGGATTCACTCACGAAGCTCCTTGAAACGTCGAACATGAAACTCATATTTGCGCCTTAGGACGTCGATATTCTAGTGATTGGATTTGATCTACTTTGTACTTGGATATCGGAACAGTTGTTATTTTGATTCATTCATATGATTATGATTTATCATTATGAAATTTTGAGTTATGTTCCATTTTTGCATGTTTAAATCCATAAATAAGTTAATTATTCAAAATGTCCGTGGTCGGTCATTTAGGTGGGAACAAATATGGAGGTAAGACCATTATGAATATGGATTGATGGATATTCATGATGAATGAATATAAATTAAGGAATTGCTACCAAGGTTCAGAGATGTTTATGGGATATAAGTATTGGACTGACCCGCTCTTAAATGTTACTACGTGGAGTCTTTGTGATTGATCATAATTAAATTCGAGTAAAGGAGAATATCATAGTATCCTCCGACCTGAGATACATATCGGGTCTTGATATTCACTAAATATTATGCTTTAAATTATTTCTTCATTGCTCTTAAACATGACAGTACATAAGGCTATGTTCAGGTGTAGTACAAGGTGATCGTGAGAGACGTATGTAGTCAAGAGGGGGATTTGTCCCTCTTATTTGTTGTGAGTAAGATGTCTAAGGCCTGCTGAGATAAATTAACAAAGAATGATCACTTTGTCTCTGGATTTGACATGACATCTGTGACAAAAGGATAAGTGATTGATTCACCTAAATCATTTTCAAGTAAGGGACTTGAAGAAGATGGCACTTTGTCATACGTATTAGCGGTAGTAAACCGTTGTTAGGCGGTATTTGCTACTTGCAACAATGTTCTATGTATCTTGTGTAAGTTTGAGATTGTTGGACTCGTTCTCTCAAGACACATATTACAATTGATGTGGCTAGTAAGTTATGATCCAATTTGGGTCATACCCAATAATATGCTAGACAAACACCCAAGATATTTATTTTAAGATATGATCTAACAAATAAATATTAACACTTAGATTATTTATAAATGGTAATTATTTGAGTTACAGCTGTGTTTGTTACCTTAGTATTTATCAAGCAACATTTAGTGTGTTAGTGGTTCCGCCATTAATACATTATTGTTTTTATCCTAAATAGTAAGTTGTTAACCTTCTTGTCAACACTTAACCGTGTGGGTTGTGACAGTGGTATAGTGATCGATATACGGGACTGATAAATCAGGATGTAAGATCCTAAATGTTGTCGAAATAATGGTTCCCATTTAGCAAAGTCACTGAATTTCATGAGTCGGGGACATTTGGAATGTGAACCGATTTCAGCGTCTAAATGAAGTATTTGTTCCATCATCATATTTTGAAATGCCAACGCGTAAAAGTTTGCCATGTCAAAAATATGGGTTAAATTATCAACAAATCAAATTTTAAGTTAAAAACGTCCAAGTTTAAAACTTAAGGGTGTAAATTGTAAAAATTTGTAAGTGTAACGAATGATGAACAACAACACAAATGAGGTAATAAGGATAAGGTAACGAATTAGAACTTGTTTTGTAACAAACTGTGTCACGAATTACTGTAATGAATGACACCACTGTAGTAGCGAATAGCTTTAACGAATGTTTGATTTCTGTGTAACGAATGTTGAGCTAATCGTAACGAATTAGCGAACGAATAGCATAACGACTAGGCTTAACAAATAAGGTATATTAAAAACGAATCGGTCTATCACGAATGGTGATTCTGTAATGAATTAGTTTATCATAAATGGGATTTTGATGATGAATGATCTACAGTAAACGAATGAACAGTTGTAACAACCTGTCACGTGCCCAAAAATGGTTATTATACTACAAAAAATGGCAGCTACAATATAACGAATGAATCCATATACGTAACGAATGGGATCTTCAAATCTTTAGAAGATTTATAGATCTTCAACAATTCAGATCCAGACGTCAATCCAAACAACAAATAATTTTGGATTACTCGTCTGTAACCCAACCAAGTTCAACACATAATAGCTCAATAAACTCGTATTAACCTCGTGAACAAACCCTGACACACACTCATACCAATTAACTGTTGGACTCGGTCTGCCCAAGACACATATTACAATTGATGTTGCTATTTTAAAGGGAATTCTAAAGCGGAACCACCCAAACCAAATGAGAAGAATCTAAAGGTTAGCTCGGAGGACCCGTTCTTTAGTTGTGGTGAGATAGGACATTGGAAGAGGAATTGTCCAACCTATCTTAAGGAGTTGAAAGATAAGAGGGATACCGGATGTTGGATACAACTGTCATGATCCATATTGATCTTAATAGTATTTTTTCTAACACATGGGTATTGGATACCGGATGTTGAACTCATATTTGTAATTTGTTGCAAGGGTTCAAAAGAAGTAAACATTTCAAGAAAGGAGATACAAGTCTCTTTATGGGAAACAGAACAAAAGTTGATGTCGAAGCCCAAGGAGACAACATTTTGAAGCTTCCAAGTGATTTGGAAGTTGTTTTGAAAAAACATTTTGTTTGCTCCTAGTTTGACTAGAAATATTATCTCCATTTATCTTTCAAGACAATGTGGTTTTGATTTGAAATTTGTAGACAATGGTATTAGTGTATTCATGAATGATGTCTTTTATTTTAAAGCAATACCGTCTAATGGAATTTATAAATTAGTTCATTATAAAACATCCTTTGATATCATGTTCTACCAATCAAGCATCCAGAAATTCAAAATGGATTTGAGTAAGACCTATTTTTGGCATTGTCGCCTTGGTTACATAAACAAAGATCACACACATACACTTCAAAAAAATGGTCTTTTGGAAACAAATAAATATGATTCATTTGATAAGCGTGAATCATGTTTACAAAGATTATTAGTACACGGTTTTGCGTCTTGAGTCTTTCTAATTATCGTATTATGTTTATCATTTATTTTAATATAATATTTATTATTATATTAAGTTAGTTCATTAATGGAACAGTCTAGTTCATTAGGGATGTTTAACGAACTAGACATTAAGTTTAGTTTCCTCCTGATTCGTTAAGGATGTTTAACGAATCAGGAGGCGGTTCGTTATTATTTTTTATTTAATGTAATGTAACGAAGCAGGAGTCTAGTTCGTTACGGAATGTGTAACAAACTAGACCTTTCTTCTATATATAGTGGGTTCGTCCACTGTTTAATTTAAGTTTTGAGTTATCCTATTGAATCTCTGTTCGTTTATCCTCTCAATCAAAGCTTCACATCTTTAATCTATTACTTAATATATACACACCAAATCAACTAATACTAATATATATATATATAATTGATAATCTATAAGAGTAATCATGAACTAGATCCGTTAAATCGTTTATTGAGCTCTAGGTATGAGATCTTAGGCTTTCACAAGTGGTATCAGAGCTTTCGGGGATTCGATTGCTCTTAATTTGGATGTTAATTCATTATTTGAGGATTGATTAGTATATGTTTAATATTATTTCGTTTTCGGTTTGATTTTGATCAAATTCAGTGTGATTTTGGTTGAATATGGATTGATTTTGGTTGAATTGTGGTTTGTTACGGTATCGGGAAGGTTTGGTGGATTGGAATTGGAAATTAGATTTAGTTAGTGTTGGATTGGTTTGGATCAGGATTTGGCCAAAACAGGGTGTTTGTTTTTGGTTAAATTGGGTTCGAGTTAAAGTAAATTGGTTTACGTGATGGTTTGATTTGGATTCGCTTTAAGTTTCCGAGTATTTTGATAGGTTATTCGCGTAATTTGGTGTAGTAACGAGGTGGTATTACAGATTTGGGTTTGTTTGTTGGTGTTCTTTGTTTTCTAGAAATGTTGAAAATGGAGATGAGGATTTGAAGATCTTCATCACCTGTTGAAGATTCTTCTTTGTTAACTTAACTCATTAACGTGATTCGTTAGTTTTAATCAATTTTTCATCCAGTTCATTACTTAGTTCGTCATTAATCTAATTCGTGTTTTCCAATTTGTCAGAAACGTGTCTGATTCGTTAACCTCGAATCTCACAAACTTTTGCCACGTGGCAATACTTGTCAGAGTTTGTTATAACCTTTATAACAAACTGATTCGTTATAGTTGATTCGTTATATTAATTCGTTACTTTGAATCAGAGATTCGTTATCTGATTCGTTAACTGGACATTGTGATTCGCTAAGATTTCACTTAGTGATTCGTTACTTGGTTCGTTATGTCTTGTCACTCGATTTCAGCTGGATCTTATTCAAATCATGTCATAACTCACACAGATTGATGTGTCGACAAGGGAGTTAATGACGGGTTGCTATATTTAGAAAGATATCCGTTTGTTAAAGGCGGAATCAATAACAAACATACGGTTGCTTAATAAGTATTCAATGATAACCAACACAAACAAGATTCACTCAAAAGATTTCCATTTATATAACATTCATCATACAAATAGAATAATCGGTTTAGGGTTTCTTGAAGGAGGGTTATATCCGTACGAATCCTAGGACAGCGGTCACTTTCAAGAAATATTCTTTCTTATCCGAAAAGTGTAAAGGCTCAAAATCCGTCTTAGGCGGCGTGCCCTAAAACATTTTATTTATAGGCATGCAACCCTAGGACAGCTGTCATTCCTTCAAGAAACCCCAAACGTACATACATATTCAAATTACATAATCAGAAAATATTTTAAGTGTAAAACACGTCTTCCGGGTAGGCTCTGGATAAGTAATCTTCTCCGAGTAGACTGTGTGCTTTGCCTGCCTTAGACTTGGTAACATAGAAGTGTGCTCGAGATCAGTTTCCGGGTAGACTTTACTTGAAGAGTATTTTACCAATGGTCCAATCAACTCCTTGCTTTGCCAGACTTTTCCTGACAAACCCTTACGAGCAACCTTGTTCTTCAATGGTCCAATCAACTCCTTGCTATACAATAACTTATTAGCAAAGTGTACACGGGAGTACAGTTCCTTTCTTGAGTTTAACCTTGCCCGATGTTACTTAGAGATATTCAATTTATACATCAAGCTTGCTCGGACCATAATTATTAAATAATACCTTGCCCGGTCTTCCAATCACTTGGCTTCATGGACTTGGTTAGCCAAAAGCTTTCTCGGGAGTGAACCTTACTTGGCTATGAAGAACAGACTTGTTTGATAAAGTGAACCTTGCTCGGATTTACATAAACTAGTGAACCTTGCCCGGCAATGCACTAATTTGCAAACCCTGCTCGGTTATTCACTAAAGAAGACTACTTGAAGTAAATATTGCCCAACAGACAAAATATCGTACCCGGCTAAGTAAAAGCTTGCTCAGAATTCTAAGGTGTGCCCGGATCCATACTTAGCGAATTCTGAGGAGGTTGAGAAGATTCCAATCTTCCATGTACTTCATTTTGGTTAAATCTTTGACTCAATACGTTAAGTAAACTTAGTGATTCGCTACTTTGATTCGTTACTTAGATTCTTGTTTCGTTAACTTGATTCATTAACCTATTTAGTCAAACTGATTCGTTAATTTGACCTGATTCGTTGACTCAGTTCGTGTGACATTATTTCAGATTCGTTAACACTATTCCTGATTCGTTACTGTCAATTTGTTATCTTGATTCGTTCTAAATACTGTTCACAATTCGTTAAAGGTACTATTCATAGTTCGTTAATATATTTTCAAGATTAACCATTGAAGTTTGATTGTCTTGTTACGTATCAAGATTGTCGGTTTTAACGCGTTAGCTTCTCAAAACGTGCTAATGCAGCAAACGTTTCAATTGGACACGGAAATTAGATCTCATTCCAAGTGTCCTAGATTGATGAAATTTAGTGACTTTGCTAAATGGGAACCTCGTTTTCGTGCTCATCTAGGTTCTGTTCACCCTATTTGTTCTTACTGTTTGAATGATCGGTGATCAGACAATTGGGTTCACACCGAAAGCTATCTCATAGTATTCTCAAGAAGAAAAGAAAGCTTTGGAGATTAAAACGAAAGCATACTCAACGCTTACAATGGCATTACCTGAAAACATATTACATCAAGTTGGTAGCATCAAAATTTGTGCTTCGTTGTTTCAACACATTCGTCTGAGAAGTATGGGTAACACTACAGAAAGTAAGAAAGTTATGTTAAAGTTTCAATTTAGAAATTTTAATTTGCTTAAACGTGAGACTGTTGAAGAAATGACAACACGATTTAATCATCTGTTAGCCGAAATGGACAAGATGAAGTTAGAAACTTCTGAAATTGATAAGATTGATACCATCAAGAGTGCTTTACCGAGTTGTTACTCAACTTTCTTAATAGTGTTGAAAGAAAATAATTATTTCAGTAATGAAGATTTGACTGCGACTGAGTTTATGCAAAAGATTGAAGCTCGTGAATATGATCTTAGGTGTCAAAAGTCTTCAAAAGAGAATTAAGATCCAACTTTTTATGGTGGAAGTATGCCTTTGAGTTCTACAATTTCTCCAATCACCGCATTTCTGACACAAAATGCAAGTGACAATGCTACAACTATCTATAGTGATTCATGTGCTTGTTTCTACACTGCTGGAAGATCTGGGTCACCTGGTGCTTCTGGTTCTTCTGGAAATTCAACTCCTGCAAATCAATTCTCATCACAACCAAATATGAACATGAGGGAGGCTGAACAAAACATTGCTTTCTTTTCTTCCTTCATGACTTCTTATGAGAATTTGGTTAGTAGTAAAATTGCCGCAAGTGATTTAACTGATGAAGATTATGACCTAATCGATCCTGATGATTTGGAACTCATGGATTTGAAATGGAATATGGCAACGATCGTCAAAAAGGTGAAAAAGTTCATGCAAAGAACTGGCAAAGATCTTCCATCTCAAAACAAGAAATTGGGATTCGATAAATTGAATGTTAAGTGTTATAATTGTCAAGAGTTGGACATTTTGCCAAAGAATGTGATAAGACAAAGAAGGGGTATACTGGTCCTAGAAAACAAGATCAAAGTTCATACAGGAAAAATGGAAAAGATGTGGGTAAGTCTTCTCGAACTAAACCATCTTTTTCTGGATCACAAGCTATGCTGTCCAACATAGATGGAACTGATTGGTCACATAGATTGCTTTGCAATGATAATCAAGCTAATCTTGCTATGTTTGGGTTAAATGAAAATTTCCAACATGCAAGTGGGAGTGAGCTATCTTCTGATAATGATATTGAGTCTGATTTTGATGACTCATGTGAACAACTTCCAACTACTTTAATGATATTAGTACTTCAGTTCCTATTGCTGTTAATGTTTCTTCTAATGTGTCTTGTGTTGAACGTGAGAAAAACAAGCCTAAGTTAGAATCTTTGAAAAAGCATAATGACTGTTTAGTGAAAGAAATTTCTTCACTTAAAGACACTTATCGGCAATCTTTAGACTCTCAAATGAAATCTAGGGAAAAGATTGAAGCGTTGCCGACAAGTAACCATGATCTCAAAGCTAAATTGTCTGTTAAAATGACAATCAATGATCAAAATTTACAAGAAATCTTGAAACATAGTTCAAAGATAACCGAGCCTGAGAATGAAGTTCTTGAGTTGAAAAATAAGTTGGGCAAATTCAGAAACTCATCCTTTTTGCTAAATGAGATAATTGAAGTATCTGGTAAGCAAAAAGATTCAAAAAAGGGTATATGTTTTGTTGAGATACCACCACCATTTCAAAATGATTATAGAACAAATCCGTTTGCTAGAAAAGAAGAAGAAGTGTTTGTGAAAGAACCCGTTGTTTCTGATAAACCTAAACAAGTAAAATCTGAAAATGTTAAAGCCCAACCACCAACTCAAAAACCTCATGTTGAAAGGAACAATGCTTTTGTTGAGAATGTTGATAAAGTCATCATTGAGGATGTGTTTGATCCTGAAGTGATACACAAAAACCAGAACATTCCATGTTCTAATCACATTCTTTGTGAACCTCGTGAATTTGAGGAGGCCGTGTATGGTTCACACACAACTCATGCGAGAAAAGAAGATCAAGTTAAAGGTAAACTGGTGAAGGTTAAGAAATCAGAAAAACCCAAAATTTCTGATGAGGATTTGATGCGTTTTATTAATCCTATTGTTTCAAAGCCATCAACTGGTTGTGTGTTTAACTTAAAAGGAATAGACACGATGTTCACTGAGAAAGAGATTCCGATTAGCATTATCAAACCGGAGCTGATTGAAAGTGTTTTTCAAAAGGAAACTTCCAAGACACAAGATCCTGAACGTCAGTATACTTTTGCCAAAACATCAAACACCTCTAACCCATTGATTAAAGCTAAACAAGTATTAAAAAATTCTAAGAAAGTTCAATTTGTGAAATCAACTGGAACTGACACTTTGCAAAGCTTTTCAAACTGCTCTAATCTTGATATCTATTTGAAAAAGAAATCGGTGTCATATGATGATTTGGTCAATAGTTTTACTAAGAATGTGAGTTATCAACCTTCTGTGGCATCTGTTTTTGCTGAATCTCAAAATTATTGTGTGGACATGCGAAGTTGTTTTCTTTGTGGTCAACAAGGTCATGTTGTGAGAAACTATGGACAGAAGAAATCTCAGAATCTTCCTCCATTTGTCAATGAACAATCGAAACCGATTCTTGTGATAAAGGAGATTTTGAAGCGACCTTTGTCGTGTGATGATGATACTCACATCATTCTTTCAAATGTGAATCCACGAAAGGTAGTACATGTGAGTGAAACTTATAGTCATATTAAACAATAGTTTGTTCCAACTTAGCCAATATGCAAGAACGTGAACTCAAATGTAGTTCAAGCAGCCTATCTGAGACGAAAGTCTATAAGGCCTGTAACTTATTCTCAAGTTGTTGGACAACAATTGAATTCGGCTAAATTTGTTTCTTTTAATGAAACTCAAAAGGTGCCCAAGACTGAGGCCTGGGCTGCCTTTTTGAACTAATCACCTTTACTTTGTGTGTAGGGTACATCCAAGACCGTGTCATGTGAAAACTGGATAATGGATAGTGGATGTTCTCGTCATATTACTGGAAATCTCGACCTTTTAACAAATGTCAGAAATATTCAAGGGGGTTATGTGGCTTTTGCTGGGAATTCTGGGGGTATGATTACACAAGAATGTGAAGTTTCAAATGGTCACATTACATTTGAAAAATTCAATTACTGTGACAAGGTGGACCATAATTTATTAAGTGTGTCACAAATCTGTGACAAGAAGTACACTACAATATTTACCAATAAAGAATGCCTGATTCTGAAACCGGGATACGTAATTCCCGAGGACATGGTTGTCATGCGATCACCTCAATCGAATGATATTTATGTTTTGAATATGAGTTCTAAATTATCAACATCGATCGAAACATGTTTTGTCTCAAAAGCAACCGAGAAGGACTCTACTCTATGGCATCGTAGAATAGGTCACATTCATGTTTGAAAGATGAATTATTTAATAGCGATCGAAGGTGTTTCTTTGAAGAACTTTAAATTATCTGACCACTGTGTTGCGTGAAAGAAAGGCAAGCAGAAGAAAAAGTCACAACTATCAAAGTTATTGAATTCCATTGATATACCTTTAGAACGACTTCATATGGATCTTTTCTGTCCAGTGAATCGTGCTAGTATCTCGGGAGAATGGTATTGTCTTGTGGGTACCGATTATTATTTTGGATATTCACGGGTCTTATTTATGAGCTCGAAAGATCAAACACTCGTTATTGTTCAAAATTTAATCACTAAGATCGAATCACTATACGAGCAAAATGTGAGGAGAATTCGAAGTGACAATGGTACTGAATTTAAAAATACTGTATTGGATTTCTATTGTATACAAAAGGGAATTCATCGAGAATACAGTACCCCATATGTACCATAACAAAACGGTGTTGCTGAAAGGAAAAACAGAACTTTGATTGAAGCCGCTAGAACTATGCATGCCGATTCTAAGCTTCCTGTTCAATTATGGAATGAGGCTGTGAATACTGCTTGCTATACGCTTAATCGGGTTCTAACTGTTAAGAGACTCAAAAATACGAGTTATGAGCTTTTGAACAAACGAAAGCCTAACATAAAGTACTTGGAACCATTCGGGTGTCCTAGTACGATGTTGAAAAAGGTTGTGGGTAAGTTTGAAGAAAAATCCATTTAGCAGTATTTCTTGGGTTATGCTTCTCAAAAGAAAAGGGTATTTAATTTCACTTTCGGTTGTGTTGAGAAGTGGTACATTTGGACTGTCAAAAGTAAACAACACCTTCTCAAGAGAAAGGTTCTGACTGAATGTTTGATTATGATGGTTTATTTAATTCATTTACTTCAACAACTGAGCAACCAGATGAAGACCTGGTTCGTGCATATTTTGAAGATCAATTGGTAATTCCAAGATTTGCAAGTTCTAATGATGTTGAAGCTCCAAATGTTGCTCCAAATGAAGATCTTAGTGATGATCCTCCGGCTTCTTTAGATAATGCTTCTACTTCTTCTGATGATAGTCAAGTTGTTGATCAGGTTATTGAACTTGATAGTGATGATTCAAATCATGAGCTTGGAGAACATGACACTAACTTATTCGAAAATGTTGTTGTTCCTAAGAATCCCACTCTTAGGATTCATAATTATCATCCAAAGGAAAACATCATTGGAGAACATGATGTGGGTGTTCAAACATGTCATCAAGTTGCTTCTTCGAGTGAGAATAATGTATTGTGTGCTAATGCAGATTTACATTCTTCTGGAATTGTAAATGTTGCCAATTGCATTTTCTTTTTTATCCCAAATTGAGCCAATAACGATTAGTATGGCACTTCAAGATCGTTCTTGGGTAGAAGCCATGCAAGAGGAATTGCAACAATTTGCACGTTTGGGTGGTTGGGATCTTATCGACAAACCCGCTAGAGTTAAGAAACCAATTCCAACTAAGTGGGTATTTAAATGCAAAAAGGATGATCGTGGGGTGATTGTGAGAAACAAGGCATGACTAGTGGTGCAAGGTTTCCATCAGCAAGAAGGTATAGTCTACACTGAGGTATACGCTCTGGTTGCAAGATTGAAACTATACGAATTTTTCTGGCTTATGCGGCATACAAGAATATTAAAGTCTATCAAATGAATGTTAAAAGTGTTTTTCTCAATAGTGAATTACACGAGGAAGTGTTTGTGTTACAGAATCCTGGCTTTGAAGACCCTCATTATCAAGACCGAGTTTATCGCTTAAACAAGGCCCTTTATGGTCAACATCAAGCCCCGAGAGCTTGATATGGCACGCTTGCCGACCATCTGAATGATAACGGCTTCAAACAAGGGACTGTTGACTGCACTTTATTTTATAAAAATATTGGTGATGATATTCTTCTCGTTCAGATTTATGTCGACGACATTATTTTTGGGTCAACAAACGACGCGTTATGTAAGGAATTCGAGATGTTTATGAAAACTAAATTCGAAATGAGTTTGATGGGAGAGATGAACTTCATTTTAGGGTTGCAGGTTCACTAGTCTGCGAAAGGAATCTTCATTCACTGGACTAAGTACGTGAACGATGTCTTGAGCCGATTCAAGATTACTTCCGGAAAAATCCCTTCAACTCCTCTCCCTGTGGGTCACAATTTTTCACCGGATGAATTGGAGGATATCGTCGATTCTATCCTCTATCGAGCGATAATTGGTTCATTGATGTAACTCACTGCTTCTCACCCTGATACAATTTTTGCTATTTGTTTATGTTCTAGGTACCAAGCTAGTCCCCGAGTGACTCACCTGGCAGCGGTGAAACGTATTCTTTAATATCTGAGGGGCAATCCAGACATCGGGTTATGGTACCCCAAGGACGATAATTTTGAACTTACCACCTATTCTGACTCAGACTATGGAGGGTGCAAGATTAACTTCAAATCGACCTCAGCAGGGTGTCAATTCTAAAGAACCCGGCTTGTTACCTGGTAGTGTAAGAAGCAGACAACGGTCTCCACTTCAATCGCCGAAGCTGAATATGTTGCAGCCTCGAGTTGCTGTTCCCTGGTTTTGTGGATACAACAACATCTTCACGACTACGTTTTGAAGTTTCTTACTACTCCCATTGTAATTGATAATTTTGCTGCCATTAGCATCACCAAAAATCCCGTACAACATTCTTAAATGAAACATATCGAAATTGGATATCATTTCATACGGGATCGTTTTGAAAAAAGTTAATTGATCTTGAGAAAGTACATACTGATTTTCAAAAATCCGATCTATTTACCAAAGCTTTTGACAAAACACGTTTTCAATTTTTTCTTGGTTTAAATGGATTAAAAACTCTTGCTGATATCCTGAAACAAGGACGACTATATTTATTTTCGGTTTATTTTTATTTTAAATTTTGGTTTTGGATTTTAGGGGGTGAAAAATAGAAAATACAAAAATATTGTGCTTTTTTTTTGTATAGATAAAACCCAAAAACATTGCAAATTTTGAAAAATCAAAAATATTGTGTTTTCTTGTCGTTAATGTTTTTGCTTTAAAATATTTTGAAAATCCACAAACATTTTAAAATCTTGAAAAACAAAAAAGATTGTGTTTTTCATTTTGTATAGAAAAATCCGAAAAATCAGAAAGACTGTGAACTTTTATTTTGTTTATAGGAAAATTGAAAAAGACAAAAATATTGTGTTTTATGTAAGTAAAGAGAAAAACAAAAAAGATTTTTGCATACGTTCGCTGAAAAGTATGTCAATTACTCATATTTGAAGGACATATACTAGTATATGTTTGTCCTTATATTTACTCGTAAATGTTCGGGATAGCCATTTACCTGACAATGGAAAGTAGTTGGGGCGTTTGTTATAAGTTTTTACTTTATTTTCTCGCTGAAAATTATATCTGTTATTTAAGTTTGTGGAGCATGCTTGCATGTATTGGTCATGTTTTCTACTTGTAGATTGATAGGATAGCCATTAATCTATTGACTGAAAGTGACTGGGGCGATTAAATTCATTTTGTTTTATGCTCCTCAAAATTTTTAGTTTTTGAAGCAAAAAGAGAAAATGATAGTACATTGATTGTTTGACCCCATATCCAGCAAGAAATAAACTTAAAAGACTTAGTGCTTAATTACATTGGCCCATTAGAATGTCTTAAACACGCTAATAGAGTAAAGTATGTGATATAAACATAAAGAAATGTCAAATTGAAAGAGGTGTTAGTCTCTTGCAAAAATCTCGGTGAGGATAGCAGAAATGTAATAACCTGTCATACTCAAACCTTATAGTTGTTTGATCACCCAAAAATAAAATAAAGCAAATAACAAGCGTTAGGCTTCTGGACACTGTGAGTCTTTATGCGACTTAATCATCTGGGTATTCTTATGCATGAATATTTCACTCGCTTTTAGAGCAAACCCAAAGTCATTAAACTTGATCACCTCTGTACTTCGTACAATTTAAACTACTGACTTGATCAAATCCGTTGTTGGTCATACAATTGTTCCTCCCTTGTGCGCGTCTCTATACCAATAAAAAACGGACCCCAGGGGATACAGTGTATGTAAGCCGACAGATGGACTCGTGCATACTCACTCACAGTAAAGGAAACTTGATGCATTGCTCAAAAGTTCTAAAAAACTTCAAAAACTTTGATCAACGCTATAATGGTTAAAGTCAAGTTGGGGTGATATGGCAAAAATCAAATTAAGCTTGAACCGAGATTAGAGGCTGATAGTTTCTGATATTCTATGCGCTAATTGAACCATTATTCACATCACAAAAACTCTTGAAAGTTTGTTATAAGATTTAAGTGGACAACAATATCAATGACCGACTTAACGCCAGTCACGATATCGCTGAAATATAAAACTGTGACCGATCCAGTGTATGTAAGCCGACAGATGGACTCGTGCATACTCACTCACAGTAAAGAAAACTTGATGCATTGCTCAAAGGTTCTAAAAAACTTCAAAAACTTTGATCAACACTATAATGGTTTAAGTCAAGTTAGGGTGATATGGCAAAAATCAAATTAAGCTTGAACCGAGATTAGAGGCTGATGGTTTCTGATATTCTGTGCGCTAATTGAACCATTAATCATATCACAAAAACTCTTGAAAGTTTGCTATAAGATTTAAGTGGACAACAATATCAATGACCGACTTAACGCCAGTCACAATATCGCTGAAATATAAAACTGTGATGGAAGGGCAATTTAGTTAATATAATTCTCTGCTTAAACTCACCAAAAATCCAAAAATATGTACTGCTTTTGAAAAATCATGCAAAAACACAAAAACGTTTTCTGTTTTATGTTTTTATTTTCGGATATTTTTTCTTGTCAATACATTCTTTCAAAATTTCAAAATACAAAAAAGATTTTGTTTTTCAGTTTACATAAAAACACATTAAGGTATTTGATAATCGAGATATGGGTTCTCGTTGAGTTAATTTTATTTAATTAATTGGTCTTAATATTTAATTATCCTTTTATTTAATTATTTAATTTATTTATTTATTTATTAAATTTAAAATTACATAAGTGTAATTCGTTAGTCATGTATAACGAATCAAAGTCATTGATAACAAATTGGATTCTAATTCGTTAGATTGATTCGCTTCCACAACTCTATAATGAATGACTTCTAATTCGTGAAATATAACTTAACGAATCAAACACTAATTAAAGCTAATCCGTTATTGTTTTTTCTTAAACTTTAACGAAATGACTCTAATTCGTTATGCTACGTGTGCATTATAACGAATCACCTGATTTGTTATTTAAAAATTCAAACGAATCAAATGATTAGTTGCATTGAAAACCATGTCGTGTCAGACTATATAGGGATTAGTGAAGGCAAATTACATATTCAAATAAGGTTACTTACTTACACTTAGTCAAAATACACATCAAATCGAAAGTCAAATTACATATTCAAATAACATAAACAAATTACATATTCAAAACCTGTCCGTAGACATTACATAAGAAAGCCTATTCTATAAATTTTGTCTTTTCCATTCATTGTAGGCGGTTTGTCATCACATTGCTATTACAGATGCAGCTCTTTGCCTAAAGATATTGAGAATTTGGTAGTGAATGTGCCCTTCTGGAATCACCAAATCACTTATATCCGTCAAGTCTTCATTATGCAAGTAGGTCAAATCTGCATCTTTCTTGATTATGGCCAGAACCTTTCCATCAGAATTTTTCAGTACATAGTGACCGGCATTTTCTTTGTATTCTAGTTCAGCAATGATACCATTTCTTTGCAGTGTGTAGTTGGGCCGTGTCATTCTTCTTTCAAGACTTATGCATGTGTTCATATTTGATAGGGGATTCCTATCTTTGACATTCATCACAAAGTCTCTTTCAGCAATGTCCATTCTCTTCAATTTTTCTGTCCTCTATGACTTGTGAAGCCGAATCATTCTCCAGCTTCTCATTTCTTTTAAGAATGGGAACCCTTTGTCAGCTTCTTCATACAAGAATTTTGACAAATCATTCATCTGTCTACCTGCCAATTTGTTTCTGTTCCGATAATCATACAATCTAAGAGTCACCATCCTTTTCAGTTGTTCATCATTGTATTCACGAAAGTCACTCCTAACAACAATCTCTCTCAACTGTGTGCTTTCCATAATCACCTTCAATGACTCAGTAACAGAATCAAAGTACAGTTCTCTTGGTAGATCCACATCAGATTGTGGTCTGGCTCTTTGTTGTGCAGAATTGCTTGATTCACCTCTTCCTCCTTGACCTCTTCCACCTTGTGGAAATCTTCTTGAAATTGGAGGCCTGAAAGGAATAGACTTCATTGGTTTCCCAGGCCTCTACCATTTCAGTTGGAAGATTGACAAGTTCAACAATATTATCTCCATGTTCTTTAAGTTCTTGTAACATTTTTGTCATTCCAGGAGTGTTTGCCAACCCAGCAGGTACAAATCTTCCATCTGCATAGTATCTTGGGTTCTCACCTTCTCTAAAAGCTTTTTCCCATTCATTCTTTTGAAGATAGAAAATGGTTTTCAGATCCTCCTTTTCCAAGACATTAAAGTCTGCTTCACTCATTCCTCTTTGATTGATCATTATGTTCCTCAGAATGTTGATCATCTCTTCATTCTCCCAAGGAACAAATGGTTCATCTTCAGGTTCAGGATTTACTTCTTGAGGAGTAGGGGTTTCAACTGATTTGACTTGTTCTTTTGTCTTCTCCCTCAATGTTTGAATTCTTCTTTTCTTAGCATGAGGTTCATCAGTTTCTTCAGCCTGTTTGGTAGACCTTTCAGTTTGAGCTCTTTTCAGCTTTTCTTTTCTCTTCAATTTATTATACTGGTCTATCACTGATTCTCTTGACAGATGCTCAACAATATCAGGCTTCATACCTCTCTCCAGCAGGTATCCACACATTCCTCCAAACTTTTTCTTCAAAGCATTTGTCTTTTCAAGTTTCTCATTCTCTTTTATACATTTTTCAATGACCTTTTCTCTCTCGCTGTTGTACAAATCTTGAAGTTGGTCAAAGTTAAAATGAGACAGATTTTTTTCAGAATAGTTGTGCCTTCTGAGATAATCCCTGAATTTTTGACTCTCTCTGTTTTTCTCTTCCATCTTTTTCTTCAGGGCATCTCTCTCTTTATCAAGTCTTTTCTGCAATTGATCATCATCAATATCAGCCAATGAGTCAAAACTTATTCCATATTTTCTCAATTTTACAACCAACGGATGACTCTTCTTAGCCTCTGTCATGCTCAACTCAATGTTTGCCCTCTGTTCATCAGTCATCACACCTTGTGGGGACACAACATTGGCAGCTTTGAAAATTTTTTCTTGATTATTCTCAGGGTCATCATCATTATCATCTGAATCCTCAGACTCATCCTCTCTTTCAGTTAAATCATTCACTTCATCAATCTTTGGTTCATCAGAAGGTGGATGATCTGGTTCACTTCTGTTTGACACATCAGGGACACCTTGAACTCTTTCACCTGGTTGCAAGGTTTGTAGTGGGAGAGACCTTATAGGACTAGCTTCATCTTCTGGTGTTTCAACAAAATACTTGTTCTTATCATCCCACTTGCCCCTCTTATCAGCTCTTTCATGTTCAGACTGCTCATATGTCCTCTTTCTCCTCATGTAGGTCTTGGCAAACGTATTGACTTTTTCAGTAAATTCTTCATGAGGCTCAGGAACATTCACCCTTTCTGACTAGTTGTCAGTAGGATTCTTCTTCAGATCTTCTTTTACTTGCTCAGTCCATTTCGTGGGAGCCATTGAAGCAATGGATTCACCAATTTCTTCTTCAATAATCAGACCAGTATTCAGATTGGTTGGTTAAGCAGTTTCTGATTGTTGACTTTCAGATTGAAACTTGCTAACCACCATAGCCAATGATTTTTCAGCCTCCTCTTGCTTTCTCAGCTTAATCAAGGCTTCAATTACTTCTTGATCAGCCCCATCATCAGAAATTTCTTTTGCAAGTTTGGCTTGTTTGATCAAGTTCTCCTGTTCTGCAATTTCTTCAGGAGTCATGGACTGGGCTAGAATTTGCCTATCTCTTGTTTCTCTTAAGATGTTCTCTTGTTATCTCAGAGCATTAGCATCAGCAGTAGCATCATCTGTAAACACCACATCTTTTTCTTGATATGCCTCAACAGGCTCTTCTACACTGACATTTTGCCTTACCTTTCTCAATCCTCCTCCTTACATCCTCTTCATTCTCAGACTGTTCATAGTCATCAATTTCTTTCTCTAGAGCCTCTAACTCAGGATCATACTCTGCCCTCTTGTAGCTTTCTGGTTGTTCAATTTGAGTGATGGGCTCCTCAACAGCAGTATCTCCTTCATTTAACACTCCAGTTGTCTCAAACCCAATCTTGTCAGTTAAAACATCAGTAGCCATATCAGTTGTAGCTACATTCTCTACATTTTCTTCAACATTTGTCTTTTCAGTGTCATCCACTCTCTCAACATTCTCCTAATCAATTCTTTCTTTATTGTAATCATTATAGTCTTATTCACCAACATCTGATCTGTCACCATCATACTCTTCATCCTCAATCCTCCTCTCCTCACTACTTTCCTCTTCATCATCATACTCAGTCATAATCAATTTTAAACTGTCTGCAGTCACAACAATTGTTCCAGTTTCTTGAACATTTACACCAGAGACAGTTGGTATAGATTCATTCTCCCCCTGTTTTGGGGCAGCTGAGGTCTTCTCAACCTCCTGCACCAGGGCTTGAATTCTTAAGTTTTCTTGCACCAACTTCTCTATCAGCATCACATTCTCCTCTGTCACCTCCACATTTCTTCTTCTCAACTCAGCATTTTCTTTCAACAAGGTTAGAAGGTCAGTGTCAGTGGGTGGTGTTGAATGTGGTGATGTGGTGAAATGTTCAAACTCAGGTTGTTCTGTGGTGTGAGTTTGGAATAAGGATGGTGGTGGTGATTGTGTATGAGGTGGGCTTGAAATGAATGGATCAGAATGACTTGGGCTAAATGTTGCTGGTGTTTGTGGTGTTGGTGGTATAATTTGTTGGTCAAGGTGTGGTGGTGACTGTGGTGGTGTTGGAATAGGCTGATCAATTTGCTCAAGTTGCTCCCCATGATCAGGTGCAACAATGCCCACAGCTACCCTAGCTCCTCCATCATCTCCATTCGAATCATCATCATCTCCATCATTAGAGTCATTATCATCACTCTCAACATCATCAACTTCTTCCTCCTCTGGGCTTAACTTAGGCACAGGCATCACATCCAAATTATGGTCTAACAACCATGGTAAAATCTCAAAAGGAACTTCAGCATTGAATCGATTGGCCACACCCGGATTCTTGATTCTCTTGTAAGTGTCAGGGTTCTGGAGTAGGTGGGTTATGCCAATAGTGGGTAGATCTTGCAATTCTTGATTAAAAATTATCTTTAGAAACCTTGGATACTGCAAAAATCTATCTACCTCAGCCTTCTTTAAATTTCCCACCATGCCTTCAAATATCATCTTTGAAAAGTTAAAAGGCAGATCATATACAATACCAATAGTGGCATTAGCTAGATCACGACTCATTAGAGTCCATGACACCTTCCGAGGAGCAAACCCTTGTATCACATGGTGTATCAATAATCTGTACAACATAGAGAACATTCCCTTTTGAAATTGCCCCTCATGTACTGTCCCCTGATATCCCATCGTCTGTTTAAAAATTCTCATCAGGTGATCAGTATTAAAGTTTATATGGTTATGATTATCATCGCGCAACTGCAAGCAACGTCTAATCATTCTTTCATTGACTTGTATCTCTTGTCTTGCAACTGTTGCTTCAATTCTCCGACCATTAACATCATCAACTAGTCTTGCAGATCTCCAGAAATCCAAAGAATGATTTCTGTAGATAACAGGACTTTCAGTGAAAGCAAAGCTGACAATTGATCAAGCCATCCATGTAATCATTGGTGCCACTGGCTCATTGTCAGGTTTGACTTGCAGAAGTGCACACATATTGTGTTTCTTTTCAAAAGCATACTTAGGTTGAACTTCTTCTTCTTCTGCCATATCTGAACAACACAATCAAACATATTCAAAATGAAATTAGTCATAAAGTTCAGTACTTTAGATAATTTCAATGTATAAAAATGAAGAAGAAAGTGAGAAATTTCATCAAGAACCTGTTCTTCGACAAATTTATAACCTAAACACATAAACAGAGTATTAGTAATAAGATACATAATAAAAACCCATTCTAGTCTAATCGTGACCGGAAAACACATTAATGTTGCTTACCGAGTCGGAATTAGAGGGCTAGTACAAGTTAGGGTTTGGATTGAAGCAAAATGCAATAAGTCGGTTAGGTTTCTTTGCGAGTAAGCAGTTTGCAGTGGAAGGAGATAGAGGGAAAAGTAATGTTGAAAATTTTGCCGAACTCCCTCTTATATACCTTTTGAAAGTGGGTTTTAAATTATCTTTGTCTTTTTGTGAATTATTAGCTGTCATACAGTAACATTATCCACTTGATATATTAAAAACAATATTTATCTTTTGAGGTAGTAAAACCTTACTCGGAATTATTCTTTTCAAAGTCTACTCGGTATACATCCACTTACAAAGCTTTCCCGGTCAAACTTTGCTTGGAAAATTTTCATTTTTGAATATACAAAGTTTTCCCGAATCCTTCTATTTATAAACTTTGCTCGATCAAGCTAATTAATTTAAAGTTAAGACATAATGAAGAAAGCTTACCCGAAATACTAGATTTCTTGAGAATTTAGTCACAAGATAAATAATCAAGTATCAACATCAAATAAACATCCTTACTAGGAATCAATCAAGACACCCATATAGATTTCTCAATTTCAAATTTAAACTTATCTAGCATAAACCCTAATAAGAATCATAATCAATTTTATCATATCAAATAACATATTCAATCAAGCATACTTGAAAACATAGTGTGCCCGAGCAACCATTCAAGAGAATAATGTGCCCGAACACCTTTCTAATGCAAAGTATACCCGAATAACCTTCATATAGTACACAGTGTGCCCGGAAAAGGATTTCTAGCAGACAGTGTACTCGGAAAGTTAAGTTTCGAAATTACCAAGTATATTGAGGGAACAAAAGTGTACCCGAAATATAAAGTGTGCCTGGAAAACAAAGTTTGCCCCAAAACACTTGTAATTTCAAAGAAATCATAAACATACATATCACAGAGCATGCTCGGAATGAAATTAAAACACATAAACATTTAAGTGTGCTATAGTCTAAAATTTCAAAGAGCTTGCTCGAAAATCCTATGTTAGCACTAAGCTTGCTAGGATAAACACATTCAATCATCAGGTATGCCCTTACTCGAGGGAATTTCAACATGTCAAACCATACCCGAAAATGACAAACTTAAATAATAATATCTAAGTGTGCCTGGAAAGATTAACAAACCTTTCCTAACAGCATATTCACATAAATCACAAAGCTTACTCAGTGTACTAACTTAGGTTAACAATGTTTGCTTGAGCTCACAATCAGCATATAAAATGCAAAGCTTGCCCGAAACAAGAATATCTTGTTAAAAAGCTAGCTATACCACATAATCAACTCAAGACTTCAAGCTTGCTCGGGAAATGAGTACAACAGTGTACTCTACCCAGAAAGTGTAAATACTTCAAAGCATGCCCGAAAATCATAAACTTAGTAAAAAATGACTAAGCTTGCCCAGAAAGGTCATAAATCATCAAACCTTACCCGAAGTAACATATTCAAACATATTCAACTGTTTTGTACCCGGAAAGGTTATAAAACATCAAACCTTACCCAAACTTACATATTCAGCCACTTAAAGGCAAAATGCAACACTTTTTGACTTAAACCACTTGCCAAAATATATTTTTCATTAAAGATCATAGTTTAAGAGCAAATGGTGCATTTAGAGATCAAATTTTAGTTCTATTTCTCTTCAAAACAGTTTCTTCCATTTTCAGAAAAGATCTCAAGAATGGAATCATATTGACTAAGTAGCTTTCTCAATATTTCATTCTCAGCATTATTATGACAACTTAGATAGGTTAACAGCAGGTATAAACTTAGCATGAATTTCATTTCTTTGGTGATATTATTAAGGTTCATTTTAAGCATAATGCATTAATGGTCAACACTGTGCTATGATGCCTCATATCTCTCCTCAAAGCTTATTTGGCTTTCCCCAGATCACCCCAATTTGACTCCAACCTCCTGAATTTGGTCAAAAATTGTTTTTGTTTGACAGAACTTATTGTATCTTTTTATTTTTCGAGATTCAAACATATATAGAGATTGAACGTTGGACTTACAGTTAAATAACAGGCCTTTCATTCAAGATGAGACTAATTTTGCCAACATCTTTGTAGTTCTTAGATGTAACACTTATCAACTTTTGGTTGATTTATTTATTCTTCCCCTTGTTTTTGATATTTTCTTAACTTTTCTAACACATGTTTTTTGACATATTTAAAGATGTTTCATTTTTGGTTGACCAAATAACAACAGGCTCGTGTATGATTGGGTAATCACTTTTCTGCCTATCATTCGGAGAGATTTTTCTTGAGACATGCAAAGACAACTATGTATCTTCGCATAAAGATCAACATATTCATTATGTTTATATCACCTTAGATTTTACATCATCATGGGAAAGCAACCATACATGTTAATGACTATACTATGGTCCTTTTAGCCTATTAAATCCATATGATTGGCTAAGCAGTCAATGTACTATCATTTCCCATATAAACACAGTTTAATATTCAATCACCCCAATATCTCTTAATTGTCAGGTTAATGGTTATCCTGTTTGACCACAAGTGGTTTACAGGACCAAACATACCTGTGAATATATGTCATTTCAAAGTCAGAGCTATTGACATAGTTTTAAGTGAAGGAATAAGAAACAAGTCATAATTGCTCCAAATGCATTCAGTTTTCAGATCAATGGCTATCCTTTGAATCTGTATAGATTTAAGGACCAAACAAACACAAGTGCATATCCTTCCAACTGGGCAAATGACATAATTTTCAGCAAAAAAACTACTTGAGTCTTTTCTTTAAAACTCCTTCTTTTAAGCTTCTTTAAAGCTTGAACTGAATAACCTTATCATATCTCAACACCATGAAACAACTTGCTCATGTTTTGACCAAAATAGAGTATTTATGTAAAATTCATTGGAAAATCTTCATTTCATCATTTAATTTTGACATAAAAACATATTTTGACACAAACAGTTGTAACATATTCAAATCTTAATCAAACATGAAATCATCAAGACAAGTAGACAGTACTAACAATTAAATTCCAACTTATCTTAATAACATCAGAAGAACAGATAAAGTACATATTCAAGCAATTAAGCAATGATATTAGCTAAGATTACATCAACAAGTAATTCATAACAAGAACACTTATCCTGACATCACAAATGCACATTAACTGAAAAAAATGCAAACATATAAATTCATTTAATCATTTCAAATTTTTCACACATAATCAGTCAAAGCACAAAGCAGTTAACATATTTAGTAGCATACTCAAGTAACATAATCAAGCATATTCACTAAATATTCAATATGTGTAATCTCTAGCAACATAATCAGTTAAAACAGAGAGACACACAGCTAGGCACACATCCTTAATCAGATTTCATCAGAGTTGATCATTCCTAGGGCTTTCAGAAGAAAGTTAAACCTGGTTCTATCAACTGGTTTGGTGAATAGGTCAGCCAAATTGTCACTTGTATCCACTCTTTGCATTTCAATCAAACCTTTTTCACTACAATCTCTGATGAAGTGATGTCTGATTTCAATGTGCTTAGTTTTAGAATGTTGAACTGGATTCTTAACAGTAAAATATGCAGCAGTATTGTCAATAAGAATAGGGGTGTTCAGAAAATTCAAACCATAGTCCAGCAACTGATTTTGAATCCATAGAATTTGTGAACAGCAGGCAGATGCAGCAACATATTCAGCTTCAACAGTAGAGATTGAGACTGTAGTCTGCTTTTTGCATTGCCATGACACTATCCTTTCGCCCAAAAATTGGCATCCTCTAGAGGTTGACTTTCTGCTCATGTTGCAGCCATCATAATCACTGTCTGTATATGCAATCAGATCAAAAGCTTGGTTCTTTGGATAGCAAATCCCTAAGTCTGGTCTTCCCTTCAAATATCTGAATATTCTTTTAACAACATTCATGTGGGAGACTTTTGGACTTGTTTGGAATCTTGCACACACACATACAGCAAACATGATATCTGGTCTTGTTGCAGTCAGATACATCAGAGATCCAATTTTGGCTCTATATTCATGTTCATCTACAGTCTCCCCCTTTTCAACTGCAATCATCTTTTCTTTGGTGTCCATTGGAGTTGAAGCAGTCTTGTACTCATGACAGTTGAACTTGTTCAAGATGTCCTGCACATATTTGTTTTGGTGAATGAAGATCCCTTCATCTTTCTGTTGAACTTGCAATCCAAGAAAGAAGTTCATTTCTCCCATAGAACTCATGCTGTATTTGGACTTCATTACCCCTTCAAACTCCATGCACATTTGTTCATTTGTAGATCCAAAGATGATGTCATCCACATACACTTGTAACATAAGCAAGTCTGATTCCTTTCTTTTGTAGAAGAGTGTTTTGTCAATGGCTCCTCTTTTGAAACCATTTTCAAGAAAATGATTTGACAGCTCATCATACCATACTCTAGGGGCCTGATGCAATCCATAAAGGGCTTTGTTTAGTTTAAACACCCTGTTTGGATACATTGGATCCTCAAAACCTGGAGGTTGATCTACATACACCTCTTCATCAATCTTTCGATTAAGAAATGCAGACATAACATCAAGCTGGAACACTATAATGTTCTTTGAGGCAGCATATGCAAGAAAAATCCTGATTGCTTCAAGTCTTGCAACAGGAGCAAAGACTTCCTCAAAGTCTATTCCATCTTCTTGAAGACATCCCAGTCCTACAAGTCTAGCTTTGTTTTTAATTACCAATCCCCTTTCATCCCTTTTGTTTCTAAAAACCCATTTGGTTCCTATTGCATATCTGTCTATTGTCCGATCAACAAGATCTCACACATGTAGATCTCTGAACTGTGCCAGTTCCTCTTGCATTGCTTCTACCCAACTATTGTCTTTTAGTGCTTGAGCAATGTTCATTGGCTCTATTTGGGATAGAAAGTAGGAGTAAAGACAGATGTTTGCAATTTCAGAATGACTTCTTGTAACTCTTTCATGCAAATCACCAATGATGTTTTCAGAAGGATGATTCTTTTCCACATAAGGAGTTTGTATAATCATATTTGTAGACAAATTTGTATCAAGATTTGTTTCATTGAGCTCTGGTTCTTCAATGATAAAATCAGCTTCTGCATCATGAAATTCTAGTACTTCATCATTATGTTTTCCTGAAGTAGATGCACCATTGTTTTCTAAGTTCAATCTTTGAAATAGATCTTGAAATCTTGCTGTAGATGCAGTTTCTTCTCCACTTGCTTGGTTGCTTGTGTCACTCTCATTCTGAACTTGATCATTCTGTACATCTTGATTATTCTCAGTATGATCATGTTCAACATTGTGATTGTTTTCTTGATCAGGTTCACCAATATCACATGAGGAATTCTTCTCAAAAGTATACTTCTTTTCTTTTCTAGCAACCTTTTTCCATAATTCTTCCAAGTCCAATGATTTCTTCTTTTTCTCTTCAATTTCACTGGTCTTGTAGAAAGATTCATCAAAGTCTTCAGGATAAATCTTGAAAGACCTTATTAACTTTTCATGATCAAACAGCCATGATGCACCATCAACTGTATTGAATTGGTTCTCATTAAAGATAATATCAGATGATTCTATAACATTTAAGTGGTCTTTCACATAAACTCTGTAAGCCTTTGAGTGTATAGTATATCCAACAAAGAAACAATCTAGGGACTTTGTTTGAAACTTGTTCAAATAGTCTCTTGTGTTTAGTAGAAAACATTTGCATCCAAAGGGCTTGAAAAACATGATGTAAGGCTTTCTGTTGTGAAATATTTCATATGGAGTTTTGCTATGCCTTTTGTTGACAAGTACCCTGTTCTGAACATAGCAGGCTGTATTTATGGCTTCAGCCCAAAACGTGACATGCAAATTTACTTCAGCTAACATGGTTCTTGCAGCTTCAATCAAGGTTCTATTTCTTCTTTCTGCTACACCATTTTGTTCAGGAGTTCTAGGAGCTGAGAATTGTTGTAGTATATCCTTTTCTACACAGAATTCTTTCATAACTCCATTCTTGAACTCAGTGCCATTGTCAGTTCTCATCATTTTGACTTTCTTATTCAACTTGTTCTCAATCATTGTCACACAACCTTTAATCAACTCTGTAGTCTCATCCTTGGTACTTAGGAAATAAACCCAAGTGTATCTTGAATAGTCATCAATGATCACAAGACAATATCTTTTCTTCCCTATACTTGGTACACTTACAGGACCAAAAAGATCCATGTGAAGTAATTTAAGTACTTGATCAATTGAGTTGATGAGCTTTGGCTTATGAGTAGATTTGTGTTGTTTTCCTTTTTGACTTGAACTACAGTGATCTTCCAATTTGAATTCTCTTGTGGGTAAGCCTATGACATGCTCACCTTTAACAAGTCTGTTCATGTTCTTCAAGTTCACATGACACAGTTTCCTATGCCACAATTTTGACTCATTTTCAGTTGTTTGGAAACAAAACATGCACCTCCTCTTGAAACAACATATTTCATATTCAATTCATACAAGTTACCCTTTCTTGGTGCCATCATCCTAATCATTTTAGATGGAATCACAAAATCAGGTTTTAGAATGAAATAGTGTGAATCATCAAAACTAACTTTGTATCCTTTATCACACATTTGTGATATACTAAGCAGATTGTATTGAAGACCTTCAACATGAAATACATTATCAAATGAGACTTTCCCATTTGTCAAGATTCCTTTTCCAACAATCTTTTCACCATTCTCATCACTCCCAAAAGCTACTGGACCTTCATACTTCTCTTCATAATTGACAACTTGTCACATGTCATGTGCCTAGAACATCCACTATCCATGTACCATATGTCATTCAGAGGAGTGGACTATTCCTGCACATACAAAGAAAGTTTGATTAGTTGAGTGATGAAGTGCAAGCCTTATCAACTTGCAGCTCATCAGATTCAGTTTCAGACACAGCTTGGGAAGTGAGTGTAGTTGGTTCCGGATCTTCTTGAGTGATTTCTAGGATCTTCTTGAGTGATTTCTAGATTGTCTGAATTGTCTGTTTCATAACAACACTCTCTTGGAGTTTTAACTAGTGATGTTGAGTTCTGATACTCAGCTGAGTCAGTGTCACACTCTTTTATCACATAGTCCTTCTTTTCAGAGTAGTCTCTTACATCAACAACTATCTCAACCTTAATCTCAGGCTTAGGTTTCCAAAGAAAACCTTGTGGTTCATATCCATACTTTAACAGAAACTTCTCATCACCAGTGAGTTCTGTTGGTTTCTTTTTAGATATCACATGTCTTTTTGTATTCTCACTGCTTGATGATCTTTGAGAACTATCAGATTTGACAAACTGATTATCCCTTTTTGGGATTGTTCTCAATGGATGAGAGTCCTTCTTAACAGTTTTCACATGCTTCACTGTAGATTTAACCTTGTTAACAAGTTTGTTTACATGTTTCTTGACTTTTAGTGAAGGCCTTTGGCTCTCTTTTTCCAGAACTACCTCTGCACAATCCTTTCCCATTCCCAAATATTTTTCATATTTCATTTTATATGCCACAAAGTCTTGTCCATATTTTTTTTCATCTGGGACATGAAAAGGCTTGAATTTAAGTCTTTCATTACAGTCTGTATGATAACCATATTCATCACACTTCTTGCACCAAACCTTTCCTTTGAATACTTCATGTTTTTTTGGTTTCTTGAACCTTTCACTTGGTCTTGGTGAATCAACTCCAATTGTCTTTTTAGATTTTAAACTGTCAAAATCAATTGAGAAGGGAACAAATTCAGCTATCGTTATGTCACTTCTTTCCACTTTCCCTTTAACAAAAACAATTTCTCTTATACTTAAAGGTTCTTCCTCTATGCTTTCCTTTTGTCTTGATTTCCTCTTTTCATATTCCTCCATTGTTTCTACTTCTCCAATGTCAAAGTCTTCAACACTTGAGAAAATAGGGTAAACAGGAATAAAATTTTCACATGCAACTGTTTCAACTTCTTTCAATTTTTTATTCTGTTTAATTCTTTCCAATAGAGCTTTGCTTGGAGGTCTCACTGCATTAGAACTTGGTTTTGATCCTTCACACATATCAAACGACAGATGTCCACTCTTGGTTATTTCATTTTGTTTCTTCATTCTTGATGTGACAGGTGGATACTTTGGGAGTTTTTCAATGGATTCTGGTTTCTTGAATCTTCTTCCTTATTCAGCAGCTTTAATTTCCTCCTCAGTAATTTGATCACTTAAATCACTCAAGTCATCTTGATTCAAGTCAATTGACTCAAGGTCATCTTCAGAGACTTGAACTCCAATTGACTTTTCTTTTTTCAGTTCTTTCATCACAACAAACTCTCATTCTTCACTCACCTCAACATTCTTATACAAATCCACAAGTTCTCCTTTATCTTGAAAGACATCTTTGAATTGTTGTAGATATGCATTTCTTTTCTCTTTATCAACTTTTGGCATAAAGTTTTTGTTAAATGATGGTGGTACTGCTTTGTATCTGTCTTCTTTCTTGACTTGATTCAGAATTCTACAGACGTTTCCAGTGGATACCAAGTTCTTCAAGAATTCATTTTCAGTTTGTAGTTTTGTGTTCAGTACCTTTTCTTCTATAATCATTTTCTTCAACCCATCAATCTCAGTTGTAAATCTTTTCTGAGCTCTGTAACTGTTCATGCAGTCATCTTCCAAGCTTTTCATCCTTTCTTCACTTATTAGTTCACTAGCATCATATTCATTGATGATACTTTGTTTCTTAAAACACTCACTTTCCAGCTTGCCTACCTTTGTTTTCAAATCATTGATAAGTTCATTTAAATCAATAGTAGGAGCAGAGTGTACCTGAGAAGTTGATCCAGTTTCTTTCTCTATTATGGCCATGAATGCTACATTTGCCCTCTTGATATCATCTGCAATGTCTTCTTCATGATTGCTCCAATCAAAGTTACCTTCATGTTGTGTAGTCACTGCCACATTTCCTTGATTTCTTGGTTGATTTTGGTTGACTGGAACAGTGTTTTTTGGAGCGTTTTGAACTGCTTGAAGGTTTTGATTGTTGTTCATTTGAAAACCATGATTATGTTGCATACTTTGATTAAGATTATTCATTTGAGGCTGAAATTTGTTGAAGTTGGGATTGTAGTTGTTGTTGGGATTTAAGTTGTTGTTGAAGTTTTGGTTGTTATTTCTTTGCGGATTTTGCTGATATTGCTGCTGACCTCTTGGTTGTTAATTCTTGAATTGATTCATCTGATAGTTCCTTGGCAGGTTGCATTCTCTTGCAAAATGTCCTGGCTGTTGGCAATTGTAGCAGATTGCCTTTGACTTGTCAAATCCAATCCTTTCAATAGGACAAGAAACCAGAGATATACCAGTTCTATTATACAACCTCTTACTTCTCAATGCTAACATGGCAGCTTGCCACTTCAAATCCATGTCTTCCAAATCATCAGCATCTATCTGCTCAAGATCATCTTGCACTACACTTGTGTGAATTAAATTCTTTGCAACAAATGCATTATATGACTCAGTGAACATTGAAAGCAAAGCCTGTGTATCACTGCTTTGACCATGTCCACTACTAGTGTGAGGAACATTTCCACTTGCCATAGAGGCAGAATCAGTGTCATCAATCAGATGCACATTGAATCTTTGCTGATTTCCTTGATTACTTGTGCTAACACCAACAAATGATTTTGGAGTATCAGAATTGAGTTCAACAGGTTCTTCAATGGTTGGAATCTGTTGTTGATTCTTTGTAGTCAAGTTACCCATAGGTGCAATCAATGCATTTGAAACATTAAAGCAGGGTCTTTCCTCCTTAATCATTTCATTTTCTATCATCTCTATTTCTGCAGCTTGAAGAAAACACACTACATCATCTACTTTTAGCTCATTGAAGTTGTGCTTTGTAAGAATGAACTTGCAGGCAGTATACCATTCCTTTGGCGTAGAGTTCAGCAACTTGGTGTTAAGATCAAAATCAGTCATGACTTAGTCTGTGGTACTGAGCTCATTCACAATTCCCAGAAACCTCTCTAGAATGGATTTCAACCTTTCTCCTTCTTTATACTTGAATCTTTCTAACTGCCGCTTCAGTCTCTGCTTCTTGATGTTCTTGAGTTCAACATTTCCCTCAAACATTTCAAGTATTGCATCATACATTGCCTTGGCATTGGGATGATGTGCCACCTTGGTGAGTATTTCCCAAGAAAGACCTAGCTTCAACATAGCTAAAGCCTTTTCATCAACCTTTCTCATTCTTTCTCTTACAGCAGCAGTTGCAGCTACATTTGCATCTTCTACAACTTCTCCTTGTGGACCATTCTTGATGGAGTTCCACATATCAACATCGTTGTAGCAAACGGCTGCCTCAAACAAAACGTTCCATTTTGTGAAATTTTCCTGTCCATACAATTTATGAATCTTGTTAGTAGACACCACTTGTTCCTCGTAACCAGACATTTTTTTGAAAACAAAAGTAATTTCTTAATAAAAACAGAGTTTTAAAAATTTTCAGATCTGAGACTCGATTGTTGTAACGATTCCGGCAAATTCAGGTATACCCTAGCCGGAATATACTATTTACGTGTTATTCAATACTGAATATATGAATTATAATGTGTTAATACGAGTATATAAGATTCACAGTACGAATTATACTCGAATGAACAGTTAGTCGTATTAGAATTACGATTAACCGATGAACGGTTATTGAAACCCGAACGAATCGGGGATTACGTCATAGATGAAATATATGATGTTTAGTAAGGTTTACGAAGTATTAAGGCTTCGGGATAAGTGAACTATAGCACAGAAAAAGGATTTCGATTTATTAGTGCGTCGGTACGTTAAACGAAACCCTTAACATCAAACCAAGCAAGAGACGATCGATCAAGCCGAAAAAAGATGCACAATGACCGACAATATGATGTGTTGAGTCAATAAATGTCATGGTTTAAGTTTTTAAAGATTTTAAATCGGTTTTATATAAATTTTATTTTTAAGCCGAAAAACGACCGTTTTAGCCTCGTTTTAAGCCGAATTAAGGGTTTAACCGAAAAACGAACTGAACCAGATTATCCACAACATTATCCGGATTACGCAATCCAAGTTTGTGGCCAAGAATGAAGATGTGGGTCCCACCCCACCCTCCAATATGGACCGATCGGTCCTTTGTGCACACACACACCTTTCATTTTCTTTTTTTACAAACAACCAACTCTTGATCATCATCCTCTCTTCAACATTCATCCAAAAAACTCAACTTTTTAAGCAAGAACACAAGGTAAAAACCGAGTTGTGATCGTGTTTATCTTCTTTTCTTGGTTCATTTACAAGGAAATGAGGTTTCAAATGAAAAATGGGTGAAAACCCGAGATGAAACCGATTCTTGGAGGATCAAGTGATGTATACAAGTTATACAAAGGATCTTGGTCCAAGAAAGTAGTTAGAAGAGTCAAAAACGAATTTTTACGGTCAAAATCTTTGTTTTGATGTTTTAATCGAAACCATGAAAGAAATGGCTTGATTTTGGGTATAACTTGCTTGGTGTCGTGTTGTTGTGCTTGTAAGTGTTGTATCTAGTGGCTAGCAAAGGCTAGAAACCAAGATCTTTGCGATCTAACGCTAGAAAACACAAGATAGTTCGGTTTTCGTGTGGTTTAGATAATTTGGACAGATTGTGATAGACTTAGAGTTGGGTCATGAAATTTCACAGAGATAATCTACACATAAAAATATGAGATCTGTGAATTTTTGGTAATTTTTGGATGAAGGATGAATATTTGGTGAATTTAATGCTCGGTTTTGGCCAAAAATGGTGAAAAATAGCTAAACATCATGAAAAATTCTGGAACATTTAAGATAAGCTTTTTATAACATATAAAAGTCACACACAAAATTTCAGGTTCATTGGAGAAGTCTAAGTAGGCTTTTCGGTAAAACGAGTTCTAGGGATTTCTAGATCGGTTTTGGTAAAAATGGCATGAAAAATGAGTTTTTGGTTCTGGAAAGATTACAGGGAACTATGTGGGTGACAGGGGTCATCCCAGAAAAAATTGGGATTTTTCGAAGGTCGTTTGGTATTTTCGACATATTTGGTGTTTAAATGACGTTTAAAAATGGTTAAATAAATTTTAGATATAAAAATTAATTCTGGAAAAATTATATAAAATTCCTTACTGTCAAAATATGGTTTGTACAAAATTTCAAGGTCCGAGACTAAACGGATATTTATTTGTCCTAAATGGAACTTAAAAACAAACTTTTAAAGCTTAAAACGTGTAAACCGGCAACTTTCGCCTAAGCGAGCTGACTGGTGCATAAAAACCTTAAAAATGGACTATTTTCATGAAACTAAGTTAATCAAGTAAAAATAAATCATCCGAAAATAATTCGGATGATTTGGGTAATTTTACCCGATTTAACCGTTTCCGGTGTATTAAAGGCGGAAACGGGCCTCGCGGCCAAACGGGGTGTCTAACCGAGCTCTAATTTCACAACTTTAATGAAAATATCAATAATAACTATTTTCGGGTCGTGTGTGGTCAAACTCATTTTGTAAACATAAAGACGGATAACCGTGCTAGGCACGCAAAACGAGAAAACAAACTAACGGTAGTTTTGACTTAAGAACTCTAGGTGATATCACAATCTAAGTCCTGAAAAGTATTTCGGGGTTAACATTGTCCCCGGATCGTGTACGGTACTGGGTTAACAGTGTCCCCAGACGTACCGGTTAACACGAATTTAAGTTATATTGATAGAAATTGTGTAGTAACGATTTGGGGATCGTATTACAGATCTGTACCAGTAGCCGTGCACCGTAGTACATCTTGCTCACAAGAAGGTGAGTTTTCACGAGCCCCTTTTTACTGAACTGTTTTAAATATTTTCCCGGGGCGGAAAGCATGTTTCTATTAAAGTGTTTAAGTACATGCCGATCGCATGGAAATGAATGTATTTATATAATGTTTATTGTACGGAAATCGTACGGTAATGTATTAAGATGGTAATTTACTGAGTTGCTAATATTGTAAGGCCCGAAACAGTGTGCTGGGTTAACAGTGTCCCCAGAGGTTATTAAATGTATTTCTGGGTTAACAGTGTCCCCAGAGGATATTGGAAATGTTCTGGGTTAACAGTGCCCCCAGAGGTTATTAAATATGTTTCTGGGTTAACAGTGTCCCCAGAGGTTATTAGATATGTTTCTGGGTTAACAGTGTCCCCAGGGGTAATTTGATGTGTTTCGGGGTTAACAGAGTTTTCACTTGTGAACTCAGTATAATTACATCGCTTATTTATGATTTTTATAATGATTTGTCATGGTTTATTTAAATTAGTGAAACTCACCAACTATTCGTAGTTGACCCGTTTTCTTTACATGCTTTCTAGGTACACTCAAATTGGAATGAGTGCGTGTTCGATGCCGTGTGCTATTTTGTGGAAGTCTAGAGATCTATATTTTGCATTAAATATGTTACTGTACTATCGGTAACACTTATGTGATAACGCTTAGATGGTTATGAAACTCAGAACAATGTAATACGTTTAAATTAATGTAGTGGTGTTTTCTTTATAAACAATGCTGTTGATTTCAGATGTGTCTGTTGCATCCCGTGTACGTTTCCGCTGCGGTTACTGGGTGTTACAGAACTTGGTATCAGAGCCATTGGTTAAAAAGAATTAGGATGTCTTTAAAAGATACCTAAAATATAACCAGTAGCTCAAGTATTATAGGATCTGAATATCAACTAATAATTTATTGTGACGAAATCGGGATGAACTTGGATGGACAAGTGGGTTATTATGGTCCGGAACATAATAACAGACTTGTCTGCACGAGGGAATTCGGGGAAAGTCACGGGGGACTTTAATAGGTAAAATTGGCAACATACGTGCAAATATGTGATAATATTGTTATGTGGTCAAGTTGTATAAGTAAGTGTATATTAATTTGATTATGATTTACACTATGGAAAGAACTATATGTTTGTTAACTTGTGTACAGGTAAACATGTCAAGATCACGAAGTTTATCTGTAGAAGAGGACCCGGAGGAGGCTAGTTCCGGGGACTCTAGGAGTGTACGCTTAGCTTCCAGCACCGAGCCTTCTGAGACTAGCCTTAGGAGTGCTAGCTTGTCCTCCCCTGCTAGGGTTACCAGGTCTCCCACCCCACCCGCACCTCAGGTCACCCTCACCCCTCCCAGACCCGGTCCCCGCCTCACGGCGCGGATCAGTGTCCCGTATGTTTCACCTACCTCTACCCCACCCAGATCCACTTACCACAGAGGCGAGTCCTCTCGCCCCCAGCCCGGGCCTGTGCCGCCACCTATGTGGGGTACCCCCAGGCCAGTGAGGGATGAGCGTCCCTCCACCGAGGCGGCGTGGCTCCGGGTGCTCACCGAGCGGATGAATGAGCACACCACCGCCTTGACGGTGGGTATTCAGAGGAGGAACCTCTTGGTGGATTGCATACTGGACAGCCAGCATGCGATCGCGCAGCTGAGGAGGGAGGACGCCTACTCCTTGGGGTTGATTGACCGGATGGAAACACGAATCCGGGGTTTAATGGCAGTGATTGTGGGGATGGCGGCGGTGTTGGTGTGGTTGGTATACCACCGTGTTTAGATCATGTTAGGGTGGTGGTAGTCAGGGACCGCATTTTGGATACTCTGTGTAAGCAGTTAGTGGTGATGCTAACATAGAGTGAATCTTGGGTAGTTATAATACAACCACTGGCCCTTAGGGTGGGTCTCTTTTGGGGCATATCAGTATAGATACTTTTGGGTATCATTCAAGCACTGACCCGTTGCGGGTTATGTCGAGATGATGCCGACATAGGCCCTATGTAGGAAAACTTATCTAATGTAATAGTGACAGGAAAGTAATATGAACGGATGTTTGTGTAATATGTATTAACGTTTATTAATGAATGGAATGTTTGTTGTGTTTTATGATTGGAACTTGTATTGATTATATATATTTTCTTGATGTTGTGTAGAATGGCACCAAAACGTTCAGCCCAATTGTCGGAAGTGGACGTGAGTCGTTTGATTGCTCAACAGTTAGAGGCGGCGATACCGGATATAGTATCGCGCATCGCCGCTAGTATTAACAATTCGACCAATCCAACCCCTCCGAGCAATCAAACGACCACCAATAATGACGGGGAACGAAATACCGATCCTCCGCAGAATGATAACACGATTCCGAGTAATGACGCACCGCCTAGGGTGGTCGTTACAGACAGTAATGGCCCTATACCTACGGTAGAGACGAACCGTACTGAACCGATTCGTGCATCCAGGGGATGTTTGATCAAGGACTTTATGTTGTGCAAATCTTTAGAGTTTAGCGGGTCTGAAGGACCAAATGGATTAGTTAAATGGATCGAGAAAATAGAATCAGTGGTGAATATCAGCAACTGCCCCGAGGATTGTGTTGTTAAGTATGCTGCCTGCACATTCACGGACCATGCCTTGACATGGTGGAACACGATAGTGCAGACCCGGGCCAGGCGGCGACAAACCGCATGACCTGGACGGAGCTCAAGGCTCTTGTACTGGAACATTTCTGCCCAAAAAACGAATTGCAAAAATTAGAAAATGAATTGTGGAACCTGGAGATGCAGGGGGCAGACCATTTGGGTTATACGAACCGGTTTAATGAGTTGTCGCGATTGGTACCATGGTTGGTCACCCCAGAGTCGAAGAGGGTGGAACGTTATATTTGGGGGCTAACTCCAGTTGTAAGGAGTATAGTCAATTCTGGGGGACACCAGACATATGAGGGTGCGGTGACGCAAGCGGGTATCGTAACGTACGATTTCGTAAGGAGCGGGTCACTGAAGGTGGCGGGAGAGTCCGCTGGAGGAAAGCGGGGTACACATGACCATAGGACCCAGGAAAAGCAGCAAGGTAAACGTGCTAGACCCACTGCCCAGAACTACGCCATGACTAGTTCGGGCGGAAGGCAAGAACCGCAGAAGGGAACGTTTCCTAAGTGTGGGAAATGTGGTTACCACCATGGTGGCGTGTGCAAAGAGGTGGTGTGCCACCGGTGCGGCAGGATTGGGCACTACGCACCGAGCTGTAGGACAAACCTGAACAACTTGAACCGGCAACCGCAACCTATCCGTGCGCAGCCATTTAGGACCCAATCAGCCCGACAACAAAACCCACAAGGAAATCAAGTGATGACCACCAGTCGTGCTTGCTTTGAATGCGGTAGCACAGATCACTTCAAGAAAAACTGTCCGAAGTTGAACCAGGGAGGAAATGGGCGGCAACCCGCGGGTCAGGCATCGTCGTCCAATCCGGCGCGAGGCCGAGCATTCGTGATTGGGGCGAACGAGGCACGCCAGGACCTCAGCGTAGTGACAGGTACATTCCTCGTCTCTGATCATTACGCTTCTGTATTATTTAATACAGGTGCCGATAGAAGTTTTGTCTCCGTTAGATTCCTTTCGATAGCAAACCTTTCTATTGGTGAAACCATAGAACCTTACACCGTAGAAGTCACTAACGGTAAAACCATGATAGTTAATCAGATAGTTCGGAATTGCCCTTTTATTCTGAACGAACAATCCTTTCTGATTGACTTGTTACCGGTAGAATTGGGTAGTTTTGACGTGATAGTGGGAATGGATTGGTTAGCACGTAACAGGGTAGAAATAAACTGTGAAAAGAAAATCGTCAAGATCCGGGTGTCGGATGACGAGGAGGTATTAGTGCAAGGAGAAAAATCCGGCACCATGATACCATTTATATCCCACCTCAAGGTGTTAAAATATATACGTCAGGGATGTGTGCCGTATCTAGCGAGCCTGACGGCCACTGATTCTGAGGAAAAACTGGTGGACGATATTCCCGTGGTACGCGAATTTCCACAAGTTTTCCCAGAGGAACTTCCTGGATTACCGCCAACCCGACAGGTTGAATTCAGAATCGATCTGTTACCTCAAGCTGGCCCTGTTGCTAGGCACCTTACCGACTTGCACCATCTGAGATGCAAGAATTATCCAACCAGTTGCAAGAATTGTTGGATAAAGGATTTATTCGTCCTAGTTATTCCCCGTGGGGTGCACCGGTACTATTCATGAAAAAGAAGGACGGGAGCCTTAGAATGTGCATCGATTACAGGGAATTGAACAAGTTGACAATCAAAAATAGGTATCCTCTACCCCGAATCGATGACCTGTTCGACCAACTACAAGGTGCGAGCTACTTCTCAAAAATAGATCTTAGATCGGGATACCATCAGGTTAGAATTCAGGAGGAGGATATCCCGAAAACCGCATTCCGGACTCGCTACGGTCATTACGAGTTCTTAGTTATGCCTTTTGGGCTAACAAATGCGCCAGCAGTGTTCATGGATCTCATGAATCGAGTCTGTAAACCCTACCTCGATAAATTCGTCATCGTGTTTATTGATGATATTTTGATATACTCGAAGAATAAAGAAGAGCACGAGCAACACTTAAGATTAATTTTAGAGCTTCTAAATCAGGAGAAGTTGTATGCAAAATTCTCCAAGTGTAACTTCTGGTTACAAGAAGTGCAATTCCTTGGTCACGTTATAAATCACCAAGGAATACACGTTGATCCAAGTAAGGTTGAAGCGGTTAAGAATTGGCAAGCGCCTAGATCGCCAAAGGAAATCTGCCAATTCTTAGGCTTAGCTAGATACTATCGTCGATTTATAGAGAACTTTTCCAGCATCGCCCAACCTTTAACCCTCCTGACTCAAAAGGATCGAAAGTATGATTGGGGAGAAGAACAGGAAGTGGCGTTTCAAACGCTAAAACAAAGATTGTGCCAAGCGCCGATCTTAAGTCTCCCCGACGGAGACGATGGTTTCGTCGTGTATTGTGACGCATCCCGTAGAGGATTGGGATGTGTGTTGATGCAGAATAATAAAGTCATAGCCTATGCTTCCCGACAGTTAAAAGTACACGAGAAAAATTACACTACTCATGACTTAGAACTGGGAGCAGTTATCTTCGCACTTAAAATCTGGAGACATTATCTCTACGGTACAAAGTGCACCATCTTCACCGATCATAAAAGTTTGCAACACATATTCGATCAGAAAGAACTGAATATGAGACAACGAAGATGGGTCGAACTTTTAAGCGACTATGACTGTGACATCTGTTATCACCCTGGCAAGGCTAACGTCGTAGCCGATGCCTTGAGTAGGAAGGATCGGGTTAAGCCATTGCGAGTGCGAGCGCTGGGGATGATAGTCCAGTCGAACCTTTCGGATTTGATTCGAGTCGCTCAACGCGAGGCGTTGGAAGAGGAACAATTGGAAAAAGAGGGACTTTACGGTAACGAGAAGAATTTCGAACAGCGCGTGGACGAAATTCTCTATTTCAAAAATCGGATTTGGATCCCGACCCTCCATGACCTTCGTGAATTAATCATGGACGAAGCGCATAAATCGAAATATTCCATACATCCGGGATCGGATAAGATGTACCAGGATGTGAAGGAGTTCTACTGGTGGCCGGGTATGAAAAAGGAAATAGCCACATACGTCGGCAAGTGTACGACGTGTGCGAGGGTTAAGGCGGAGCACCAGAAACCTTCGGGAATGTTACAACAACCGGAAATTCCGGAATGGAAGTGGGAGCAGATCATGATGGATTTTGTGACACATCTCCCCAAGACGTCCCGAGGACATGATGCTATTTGGGTAGTCGTGGATCGATTAACCAAATCGGCACATTTTATTCCGATTAGAAATAATTATAACACTGAGAGACTTGCGCAGATTTACATAAATGAAATTGTGTCTCGTCATGGTATACCCATCTCGATCATCTCCGATCGGGATAGCCATTTCACCTCCAACCTTTGGAAAGCTGTCCAAGAAGCGTTGGGAACGCGTATTGATCTAAGCACAGCTTACCACCCTCAGACCGACGGTCAGTCTGAGAGGACCATCCAAACACTGGAGGATTTGCTTCGTGCATGCGTACTGGATTTTAAGGGAAATTGGGATCAACATCTCCCACTCGTTGAATTTTCCTATAATAACAGTTACCATAGCAGTATAAAGGCAGCGCCTTACGAAGCATTGTATGGACGGAAATGCCGATCGCCACTCTGCTGGACTGAAGTGGGCGACACACAGGTTATTAGATCAGATCTGGTCCAGGAAACGACCAGCAAAATTCTTGAAATTAAAAACAATCTGAAGGCCGCACGGGATCGGCAGAAGAGTTATGCCGATACCCGTAGAAAACCGTTATCATTTGAGGAAGGTGATAAAGTGTATTTGAAAGTATCACCTTGGAAAGGAGTAGTCAGATTTTGAAAGGCGGGGAAGTTAGCCCCTAGATATATTGGACCATTCGATATTACTGCGAAAATCGGTCCTGTCGCCTATCGATTAGAACTTCCTGATGAACTGAGTGCAGTTCACAACGTGTTTCACGTGTCGAACCTGAAAAGGTGTCTGTCGGATGAGACATCGGTGTTACCCTTAGAGGGTGTCCAAATAAGTGATAAGCTCAACATTGTAGAGGAGCCCATAGAAATAGTAGACGGGAAAATCAAGCAACTTAGACACAATAAGATCTCGTTGGTCAAAGTTAGATGGAACTCGCAACGAGGCCAAGAATATACATGGGAACGAAAGGACGAATTTCGGAAGAAATACCCCCACCTATTTCCTCAAAAGGAAGTAGTTGACGCGTAAAATTTAGAGGACGAAATTTTTATAACGGGGGGAGAATGTAACGATTCCGGCAAATTCAGGTATACCCTAGCCGGAATATACTATTTACGTGTTATTCAATACTGAATATATGAATTATAATGTGTTAATACGAGTATATAAGATTCACAGTACGAATTATACTCGAATGAACAGTTAGTCGTATTAGAATTACGATTAACCGATGAACGGTTATTGAACCCGAACGAATCAGGGATTACGTCATAGATGAAGTATATGATGTTTAGTAAGGTTTACGAAGTATTAAGGCTTCGGGATAAGTGAATTATAGCACAGAAAAAGGATTTCGATTTATTAGTGCGTCGGTACGTTAAACGAAACCCTTAACATCAAACCAAGCAAGAGACGATCGATCAAGCCGAAAAAAGATGCACAATGACCGACAATATGATGTGTTGAGTCAATAAATGTCATGGTTTAAGTTTTTAAAGATTTTAAATCGGTTTTATATAAATTTTATTTTTAAGCCGAAAAACGACCGTTTTAGCCTCGTTTTAAGCCGAATTAAGGGTTTAACCGAAAAACGAACTGAACCAGATTATCCACAACATTATCCGGATTACGCAATCCAAGTTTGTGGCCAAGAATGAAGATGTGGGTCCCACCCCACCCTCCAATATGGACCGATCGGTCCTTTGTGCACACACACACCTTTCATTTTCTTTTTTTACAAACAACCAACTCTTGATCATCATCCTCTCTTCAACATTCATCCAAAAAACTCAACTTTTTAAGCAAGAACACAAGGTAAAAACCGAGTTGTGATCGTGTTTATCTTCTTTTCTTGGTTCATTTACAAGGAAATGAGGTTTCAAATGAAAAATGGGTGAAAACCCGAGATGAAGCCGATTCTTGGAGGATCAAGTGATGTATACAAGTTATACAAAGGATCTTGGTCCAAGAAAGTAGTTAGAAGAGTCAAAAACGAATTTTTACGGTCAAAATCTTTGTTTTGATGTTTTAATCGAAACCATGAAAGAAATGGCTTGATTGTGGGTATAACTTGCTTGGTGTGGTGTTGTTGTGCTTGTAAGTGTTGTATCTAGTGGCTAGCAAAGGCTAGAAACCAAGATCTTTGCGATCTAACGCTAGAAAACACAAGATAGTTCGGTTTTCGTGTGGTTTAGATAATTTGGACAGATTATGATAGACTTAGAGTTGGGTCACGAAATTTCACAGAAATGATCTACATACGAAAATATGAGATCTGTGAATTTTTGGTAATTTTTGGATGAAGGATGAATATTTGGTGAATTTAATGCTTGGTTTTTGCCAAAAATGGTGAAAAATAGCTAAACATCATGAAAAATTCTGGAAAATTTAAGATAAGCTTTTTATAACATATAAAAGTCACACACAAAATTTCAGGTTCATTGGAGAAGTCTAAGTAGGCTTTTCGGTAAAACGAGTTCTAGGGATTTCTAGCTCGGTTTTGGTAAAAATGGCATGAAAAATGAGTTTTTGGTTCTGGAAAGATTACAGGGAACTATGTGGGTGACAGGTGTCATCCCAGAAAAATTTGGGATTTTTCGAAGGTCGTTTGGTATTTTCGACATATTTGGTGTTTAAATGACGTTTAAAAATGGTTAAATAAATTTTAGATATAAAAATTAGTTCTGGAAAAATTTTATAAAATTCCTTACTGTCAAAATATGGTTTGTACAAAATTTCAAGGTCCGAGACTAAACGGATATTTATTTGTGCTAAATGGAACTTAAAAACAAACTTTTAAAGCTTAAAACGTGTAAACGGGCAAAGTTCGCCTAAGCGAGCTGACTGGTGCATAAAAACCTTTAAAATGGACTATTTTCATGAAACTAAGTTAATCAAGTAAAAATAAATCATCCGAAAATAATTCGGATGATTTGGGTAATTTTACCCGATTTAACCGTTTTCCGGTGTATTAAAGGCGGAAACGGGCCCCGCGGCCAAACGGGGTGTCTAACCGAGCTCTAATTTCACCACTTTAATGAAAATATCAATAATAACTATTTTTGGGTCGTGTGTGGTCAAACTCATTTTGTAAACATAAAGACGGATAACGGTGCTAGGCACGCAAAACGAGAAAACAAACTAACGGTAGTTTTGACTAAAGAACTCTAGGTGATATCACAATCTAAGTCCTGAAAAGTATTTCGGGGTTAACATTGTCCCCGGATCGTGTACGGTACTGGGTTAACAGTGTCCCCAGACGTACCGGTTAACACGAATTTAAGTTATATTGATAGAAATTGTGTAGTAACGATTTGGGGATTGTATTACAGATCTGTACCAGTAGCCGTGCACCGTAGTACATCTTGCTCACAAGAAGGTAAGTTTTCACGAGCCCCTTTTTACCGAACTGTTTTAAATATTTTCCCGGGGCGGAAAGCATGTTTCTATCAAAGTGTTTAAGTACATGCCGATCGCATGGAAATGAATGTATTTATATAATGTTTATTGTACGGAAATCGTACGGTAATGTATTAAGATGGTAATTAACTGAGTTGCTAATATTGTAATGCCCGAAACAGTGTGCTGGGTTAACAGTGTCCCCAGAGGTTATTAAATGTATTTCTGGGTTAACAGTGTCCCCAGAGGATATTGGAAATGTTCTGGGTTAACAGTGCCCCTAGAGGTTATTAAATATGTTTCTGGGTTAACAGTGTCCCTAGAGGTTATTAGATATGTTTCTGGGTTAATAGTGTCCCCAGGGGTAATTTGATGTGTTTCGGGGTTAACAGAGTTTTCACTTGTAATTACATCGCTTATTTATTAGGTACACTCAAATTGGAATGAGTGATACGTGTTCGATGCTGTGTGCTATTTTGTGGAAGTCTAGAGATCTATATTTTGCATTAAATATGTTAATGTACTATCGGTAACACTCATGTGATAACGCTTAGATGGTTATGAAACTCAGAACAATGTAATACGTTTAAATTAATGTAGTGGTGTTTTCTTTATAAACAATGCTGTTGATATCAGATGTGTCTGTTGCATCCCGTGTACGTTTCCGCTGCGGTTACGGGGTGTTACAATTGTTCAAATCTGAGGTGTCTGATTTGATAAGAACAAGATATGAATATAAAGATTATAACTTTAAATAAAACAAGGAAGAGAAAACACCAAATGATTGTAGATCTGGAAGAAAAAATGAAGAACATAGCTGCTGACGTCACAAATCAATGGAACTGTAGTCTGCTTACGTCATTCTTCTTCAAATCTTCAATCAGCAACAATCTTTCTAAAATAGCAGTAATAGAGCTCTAATACCACTTGTCTTGTCCCTCGATTTCAGCTGGATCTTATTCAAATCATGTCATAACTCACAGAGATTGATGTATCGACAAGGGAGTTAATGACGGGTTGCTATATTTAGAAAGATATCCGTTTGTTAAAGGCAGAATCAATAACAAACATACGTTTGCTTAATAAGTATTCAACGATAACCAACACAAACAAGATTCACTCAAAAGATTCCCATTTATATAACATTCATCATACAAATAGGATAATCGATTTAGGGTTTCTTGAAGGAGGGTTATATCCGTACGAATCCTAGGACAGCCGTCACTTTCAAGAAATATTCTTTCTTATCCGAAAAGTGTAAAGGCTCAAAATCCGTCTTAGGCGGCGTGCCCTAAAACATTCTATTTATAGGCCCGCCACCCTAGGACAGCTGCCATTCCTTTAAGAAACCCCAAACATACATACATATTCAAATTACATAATCAGAAAATATTCTAATTGTAAAACACGTCTTCCGGGTAGTCTCTGGATAAGTAAACTTCTCCGAGTAGACTATGTGCTTTGCCTGCCTTAGACTTGGTAATATAGAAGTGTGCTCGGGATCAGTTTCCGGGTAGACTTTACTTGAAGAGTATTTTACCAATGGTCCAATCAACTCCTTTCTTTGCCAGACTTTTCCTGACAAACCCTTACGAGCAACCTTGTTCTTCAATGGTCCAATCAACTCCTTGCTATACAATAACTTATTAGCAAAGTGTACTCGGGAGTACAGTTCCTTGCTTGAGTTTAACCTTGCCCGATGTTACTTAGAGATATTCAATTTATACATCAAGCTTGCTCGGACCATAATTATTAAATAATACCTTGCCCGGTCTTCCAATCACTTGGCTTCATGGACTTGGTTAGCCAAAAGCTTTCTCGGGAGTGAACCTTACTTGGCTATGAAGAACAGACTTGTTTGATAAAGTGAACCTTGCTCGGATTTACATAAACTAGTGAACCTTGCCCGGCAATGCACTAATTTGCAAACCCTGCTCGGTTATTCACTAAAGAAGACTACTTGAAGTAAACATTGCCCAACAGACAAAATATCGTACCCGGCTAAGTAAAAGCTTGCTCAGAAGTCTAAGGTGTGCCCGGATCCATACTTAGCGAATTCTGAGGAGGTTGAGAAGATTCCAATCTTCCATGTACTTCATTTTGGTTAAATCTTTGACTCAATACGTTAAGTAAACTTAGTGATTCGCTACTTTGATTCGTTACTTAGATTCTTGTTTCGTTAACTTGATTCATTAACCTATTTAGTCAAACTGATTCGTTAATTTGACCTGATTCGTTGACTCAGTTCGTGTGACATTATTTCAGATTCGTTAACACTATTCCTGATTCGTTACTGTCAATTTGTTATCTTGATTCGTTCTAAATACTGTTCACAATTCGTTAAAGGTACTATTCATAGTTCGTTAATATATTTTCAAGATTAAACATTGAAGTTTGATTGTCTTGTTACGTATCAAGATTGTCGGTTTTAACGCGTTAGCTTCTCAAAACGTGCTAATGCAGCAAACGTTTCAATTGGACACGGAAATTAGATCTCATTCCAAGTGTCCTAGATTGATGAAATTTAGTGACTTTGCTAAATGGGAACCTCGTTTTCGCGCTCATCTAGGTTCTGTTCACCCTATTTGTTCTTACTGTTTGAATGATCGGTGATCAGACAATTGGGTTCACACCTAAAGCTATCTCATAGTATTCTCAAGAAGAAAAGAAAGCTTTGGAGATTGAAACGAAAGCATACTCAACGCTTACAATGGCATTACCTGAAAATATATTACATCAAGTTGGTAGCATCAAAATTTGTGCTTCGTTGTTTCAACACATTCGTCTGAGAAGTATGGGTAACACTACAGAAAGCAAGAAAGTTATGTTAAAGTTTCAATTTAGAAATTTTAATTCGCTTAAACGTGAGACTGTTGAAGAAATGACAACACGATTTAATCATCTGTTAGCCAAAATGGACAAGATGAAGTTAGAAACTTCTGAAATTGATAAGATTGATACCATCAAGAGTGCTTTACCGAGTTGTTACTCAACTTTCTTAATAGTGTTGAAAGAAAATAATTATTTCAGTAATGAAGATTTGACTGCGACTGAGTTATGCAAAAGATTGAAGCTCGTGAATATGATCTTAGGTGTCAAAAGTCTTCAAAAGAGAATTAAGATCCAACTTTTTATGGTGGAAGTATGCCTTTGAGTTCTACAATTTCTCCAATCACCGCATTTCTGACACAAAATGCAAGTGACAATGCTACAACTATCTATAGTGATTCATGTGCTTGTTTCTACACTGCTGGAAGATCTGGGTCACCTGGTGCTTCTGGAAATTCAACTCCTGCAATTCAATTCTCATCACAACCAAATATGAACATGAGGGAGGCTGAACAAAACTTTGCTTTCTTTGATTCCTTCATGACTTCTTATGAGAATTTGGTTAGTAGTAAAATTGCCGCAAGTGATTTAACTGATGAAGATTATGACCTAATCGATCCTGATGATTTGGAACTCATGGATTTGAAATGGAATATGGCAATGATCGTCAAAAAGGTGAAAAAGTTCATGCAAAGAACTGGCAAAGATCTTCCTTTTCAAAACAAGAAATTGGGATTCGATAAATTGAATGTTAAGTGTTATAATTGTCAAGAGTTGGACATTTTGCCAAAGAATGTGATAAGACAAAGAAGGGGTATACTGGTCCTAGAAAACAAGATCAAAGTTCATACAGGAAAAATGGAAAAGATGTGGGTAAGTCTTCTCGAACTAAACCATCTTTTTCTGGATCACAAGCTATGCTGTCCAACATGGATGGAACTGATTGGTCACATAGATTGCTTTGCAATGATAATCAAGCTAATCTTGCTATGTTTGGGTTAAATGAAAATTTCCAACATGCAAGTGGGAGTGAGCTATCTTCTGATAATGATATTGAGTCTGATTCTGATGACTCATGTGAACAACTTCCAACTACTTTAATGATATTAGTACTTCAGTTCCTATTGCTGTTAATGTTTCTTCTAATGTGTCTTGTGTTGAATGTGAGAAAAACAAGCCTAAGTTAGAATCTTTGAAAAAGCATAATGACTGTTTAGTGAAAGAAATTTCTTCACTTAAAGACACTTATCGGCAATCTTTAGACTCTCAAATGAAATCTAGGGAAAAGATTGAAGCGTTGTCGACAAGTAACCATGATCTCAAAGCTGAATTGTCTGTTAAAATGACAATCAATGATCAAAATTTACAAGAAATCTTGAAACATAGTTCTAAGATAACCGAGCCTGAGAATGAAGTTCTTGAGTTGAAAAATAAGTTGGGCAAATTCAGAAACTCATCCTTTTTGCTAAATGAGATAATTGAAGTATCTGGTAAGCAAAAAGATTCAAAAAAGGGTATATGTTTTGTTGAGATACCACCACCATTTCAAAATGATTATAGAACAAATCCGTTTGCTAGAAAAGAAGAAGAAGTGTTTGTGAAAGAACCCGTTGTTTCTGATAAACCTAAACAAGTAAAATCTGAAAATGTTAAAGCCCAACCACCAACTCAAAAACCTCATGTTGAAAGGAACAATGTTTTTGTTGAGAATGTTGATAAAGTCATCATTGAGGATGTGTTTGATCCTGAAGTGATACACAAAAACCAGAACATTCCATGTTCTAATCACATTCTTTGTGAACCTCGTGAATTTGAGGAGGCCGTGTATGGTTCACACACAACTCATGCGAGAAAAGAAGATCAAGTTAAAGGTAAACTGGTGAAGGTTAAGAAATCAGAAAAACCCAAAATTTCTGATGAGGATTTGATGTGTTTTATTAATCCTATTGTTTCCAAGCCATCAACTGGTTGTGTGTTTAACTTAAAAGGAATAGACACGATGTTCACTGAGAAAGAGATTCCGATTAGCATTATCAAACCGGAGCTGATTGAAAATGTTTTTCAAAATGAAACTTCCAAGATACAAGATCCTGAACGTCAGTATACTTTTGCCAAAACATCAAACACCTCTAACCCATTGATTAGAGCTAAACAAGTATTAAAAAATTCTAAGAAAGTTCAATTTGTGAAATCAACTGGAACTTACACTTTGCAAAGCTTTTCAAACTGCTCTAATCTTGATATCTATTTGAAAAAGAAATCGGTGTCATATGATGATTTGGTCAATAGTTTTACTAAGAATGTGAGTTATCAACCTTCTGTGGCATCTGTTTTTGCTGAATCTCAAAATTATTGTGTGGACATGCGAAGTTGTTTTCTTTGTGGTCAACAAGGTCATGTTGTGAGAAACTATGGACAGAAGAAATCTCAGAATCTTCCTCCATTTGTCAATGAACAATCGAAACCGATTATTGTGATAAAGGAGATTTTGAAGCGACCTTTGTCGTGTGATGATGATACTCACATCATTCTTTCAAATGTGAATCCACGAAAGGTAGTACATGTGAGTGAAACTTATAGTCATATTAAACAATAGTTTGTTCCAACTTAGCCAATATGCAAGAATGTGAACTCAAATGTAGTTCAAGCAGCCTATCTGAGACGAAAGTCTATAAGGCCTGTAACTTATTCTCAAGTTGCTGGACAACAATTGAATTCGGCTAAATTTGTTTCTTTTAATGAAACTCAAAAGGTGCCCAAGACTGAGGCCTGGGCTGCCTTTTTGAACTAATCACCTTTACTTTGTGTGTAGGGTACATCCAAGACCGTGTCATGTGAAAACTGGATAATGGATAGTGGATGTTCTCGTCATATTACTGGAAATCTCGACCTTTTAACAAATGTCAGAAATATTCAAGGGGGTTATGTGGCTTTTGCTGGGAATTCTGGGGGTATGATTACACAAGAATGTGAAGTTTCAAATGGTCACATTACATTTGAAAAATTCAATTACTGTGACAAGGTGGACCATAATTTATTAAGTGTGTCACAAATCTGTGACAAGAAGTACACTACAATATTTACCAATAAAGAATGCCTGATTCTGAAACCGGGATACGTAATTCCCGAGGACATGGTTGTCATGCGATCACCTCAATCGAATGAAATTTATGTTTTAAATATGAGTTCTAAATTATCAACATCGATCGAAACATGTTTTGTCTCAAAAGCAACCGAGAAGGACTCTACTCTATGGCATCGTAGAATAGGTCACATTCATGTTTGAAAGATGAATTATTTAATAGCGATCGAAGGTGTTTCTTTGAAGAACTTTAAATTATCTGACCACTGTGTTGCGTGAAAGAAAGGCAAGCAGAAGAAAAAGTCACAACTGTCTAAGTTATTGAATTCCATTGATATACCTTTAGAACGACTTCATATGGTTCTTTTCTGTCCAGTGAATCGTGCTAGTATCTCGGGAGAATGGTATTGTCTTGTGGTTACCGATTATTATTTTGGATATTCACGGGTCTTATTTATGAGCTCGAAAGATCAAACACTCGTTATTGTTCAAAATTTAATCACTAAGATCGAATCACTATACGAGCAAAATGTGAGGAGAATTCGAAGTGACAATGGTACTGAATTTAAAAATACTGTATTGGATTTCTATTGTATACAAAAGGGAATTCATCGAGAATACAGTACCCCATATGTACCATAACAAAACGGTGTTGCTGAAAGGAAAAACAGAACTTTGATTGAAGCCGCTAGAACTATGCATGCCGATTCTAAGCTTCCTGTTCAATTATGGAATGAGGCTGTGAATACTGCTTGCTATACGCTTAATCAGGTTCTAACTGTTAAGAGACTCAAAAATACGAGTTATGAGCTTTTGAACAAACGAAAGCCTAACATAAAGTACTTGGAACCATTCGGGTGTCCTAGTACGATGTTGAAAAAGGATGTGGGTAAGTTTGAAGAAAAATCCATTTAGCAGTATTTCTTGGGTTATGCTTCTCAAAAGAAAAGGGTATTTAATTTCACTTTCGGTTGTGTTGAGAAGTGGTACATTTGGACTGTCAAAAGTAAACAACACCTTCTCAAGAGAAAGGTCCCGACTAAATGTTTGATTATGATGGTTTATTTAATTCATTTACTTCAACAACTAAGCAACCAGATGAAGAACTGGTTCGTGCATATTTTGAAGATCAATTGGCAATTCCACGATTTGCAAGTTCTAATGATGTTGAAGCTCCAAATGTTGCTCCAAATGAAGATCTTAGTGATGATCCTCCGGCTTATTTAGATAATGCTTCTACTTCTTCTGATGATAGTCAAGTTGTTGATCAGGTTATTGAACTTGATAGTGATGATTCATATCATGAGCTTGGAGAACATGACACTAACTTATTCGAAAATGTTGTTGTTCCTAAGAATCCCACTCTTAGGATTCATAATTATCATCCAAAGGAAAACATCATTGGAGAACATGATGTGGGTATTCAAACATGTCATCAAGTTGCTTCTTCGAGTGAGAATAATGTATTGTGTGCTAATGCAGATTTACATTCTTCTGGAATTGTAAATGTTGCCAATTGCACTTTTTTTTTTATACCAAATTGAGCCAATAACGATTAGTATGGCACTTCAAGATCGTTCTTGGGTAGAAGCCATGCAAGATGAATTGCAACAATTTGCACGTTTGGGTGGTTGGGATCTTATCGACAAACCCGCTAGAGTTAAGAAACCAATTCCAACTAAGTGTGTATTTAAATGCAAAAAGGATGATCGTGGGGTGATCGTGAGAAACAAGGCATGACTAGTGGTGCAAGGTTTCCATCAGCAAGAAGGTATAGGCTACACTGAGGTGTACGCTCTGGTTGCAAGATTGAAACTATACGAATTTTTCTGGCTTATGCGGCATACAAGAATATTAAAGTCTATCAAATGGATGTTAAAAGTGTTTTTCTCAATAGCGAATTACACGAGGAAGTGTTTGTGTTACAGAATCCTGGCTTTGAAGACCCTCATTATCAAGACCGAGTTTATCGCTTAAACAAGGCCCTTTATGGTCAACATCAAGCCCCGAGAGCTTGATATAGCACGCTTGCCGACCATCTGACTGATAACGGCTTCAAACAAGGGACTGTTGACTGCACTTTATTTTATAAAAATATTGGTGATGATCTTCTTCTCGTTCAGATTTATGTCGACGACATTATTTTTGGGTCAACAAACGACGCGTTATGTAAGGAATTCGAGATGTTTATGAAAACTAAATTCGAAATGAGTTTGATGGGAGAGATGAACTTCATTTTAGGGTTGCAGGTTCACTAGTCTGCGAAAGGAATCTTCATTCACTGGACTAAGTATGTGAACGATGTCTTGAGCCGATTCAAGATTACTTCCGGAAAAATCCCTTCAACTCCTCTCCCTGTGGGTCACAATTTTTCACCGGATGAATTGGAGGATATCGTCGATTCTATCCTCTATCGAGCGATAATTGGTTCATTGATGTAACTCACTGCTTCTCACCCTGATACAATTTTTGCTATTTGTTTATGTTCTATGTACCAAGCTAGTCCCCGAGTGACTCACCTGGCAGCGGTGAAACGTATTCTTTAATATCTGAGGGGCAATCCAGACATCGGGTTATGGTACCCCAAGGACGATAATTTTGAACTTACCACCTATTCTGACTCAGAATATGGAGGGTGCAAGATTAACTTCAAATCGACCTCAGCAGGGTGTCAATTCTAAAGAACCCGGCTTGTTACCTGGTAGTGTAAGAAGCAGACAACGGTCTCCACTTCAACCGCCGAAGCTGAATATGTTGCAGCCTCGAGTTGCTGTTCCCTGGTTTTGTGGATACAACAACATCTTCACGACTACGTTTTGAAGTTTCTTACTACTCCCATTGTAATTGATAATTTTGCTGCCATTAGCATCACCAAAAATCCCGTACAACATTCTTAAATGAAACATATCGAAATTGGATATCATTTCATACGGGATCGTTTTGAAAAAAGTTAATTGATCTTGAGAAAGTACATACTGATTTTCAAAAATCCGATCTATTTACCAAAGCTTTTGACAAAACACGTTTTCAATTTTTGCTTGGTTTAAATGGATTAAAAACTCTTGCTGATATCCTGAAACAAGGACGACTATATTTATTTTCGGTTTATTTTTATTTTAAATTTTGGTTTTGGATTTTAGGGGGTGAAAAATAGAAAATACAAAAATATTGTGCTTTTTTTTTTGTATAGATAAAACCCAAAAACATTGCAAATTTTGAAAAATCAAAAATATTGTGTTTTCTTGTCGTTAATGTTTTTGCTTTAAAATATTTTGAAAATCCACAAACATTTTAAAATCTTGAAAAACAAAAAAGATTGTGTTTTTCATTTTGTATAGAAAAATCCGAAAAATCAGAAAGATTGTGAACTTTTATTTTGTTTATAAGAAAATTGAAAAAGACAAAAATATTGTGTTTTAGGTAAGTAAAGAGAAAAACAAAAAAGATTTTTGCATACGTTCGCTGAAAAGTATGTCAATTACTCATATTTGAAGGACATATACTAGCATATGTTTGTCCTTATATTTACTCGTAAATGTTCGGGATAGCCATTTACCTGACAATGGAAAGTAGTTGGGGCGTTTGTTATAAGTTTTTACTTTATTTTCTCGCAGAAAATTATATCTGTTATTTAAGTTTGTGGAGCATGCTTGCATGTATTGGTCATGTTTTCTACTTGTAGATTGATAGGATAGCCATTAATCTATTGACTGAAAGTGACTGGGGCGATTAAATTCATTTTGTTTTATGCTCCTCAAAATTTTTAGTTTTTGAAGCAAAAAGAGAAAATGATAGTACATTGATTGTTTGACCCCATATCCAGCAAGAAATAAGCTTAAAAGACTTAGTGCTTAATTACATTGGCCCATTAGAATGTCTTAAACACGCTAATAGAGTAAAGTATGTGATATAAACATAAAGAAATGTCAAATTGAAAGAGGTGTTAGTCTCTTGCAAAAATCTCGGTGAGGATAGCAGAAATGTAATAACCTGTCATACTCAAACCTTATAGTTGTTTGATCACCCAAAAATAAAATAAAGCAAATAACAAGCGTTAGGCTTCTGGACACTGTGAGTCTTTATGCGACTTAATCATCTGGGTATTCTTATGCATGAATATTTCACTCGCTTTTAGAGCAAACCCAAAGTCATTAAACTTGATCACCTCTGTACTTCGTACAATTTAAACTACTGACTTGATCAAATCCGTTGTTGGTCATACAATTGTTCCTCCCTTGTGCGCGTCTCAATACCAATAAGAAACGGACCCCAGGGGATACAGTGTATGTAAGCCGACAGATGGACTCGTGCATACTCACTCACAGTAAAGGAAACTTGATGCATTGCTCAAAAGTTCTAAAAAACTTCAAAAACTTTGATCAACGCTATAATGGTTAAAGTCAAGTTGGGGTGATATGGCAAAAATCAAATTAAGCTTGAACCGAGATTAGAGGCTGATAGTTTCTGATATTCTATGCGCTAATTGAACCATTAATCACATCACAAAAACTCTTGAAAGTTTGTTATAAGATTTAAGTGGATAACAATATCAATGACCGACTTAACGCCAGTCACGATATCGCTGAAATATAAAACTGTGACCGATCCAGTGTATGTAAGCCGACAGATGGACTCGTGCATACTTACTCACAGTAAAGAAAACTTGATGCATTGCTCAAAGGTTCTAAAAAACTTCAAAAACTTTGATCAGCACTATAATGGTTTAAGTCAAGTTAGGGTGATATGGCAAAAATCAAATTAAGCTTGAACCGAGATTAGAGGCTGATGGTTTCTGATATTCTGTGCGCTAATTGAACCATTAATCATATCACAAAAACTCTTGAAAGTTTGCTATAAGATTTAAGTGGACAACAATATCAATGACCGACTTAACGCCAGTCACAATATCGCTGAAATATAAAACTGTGATGGAAGGGCAATTTAGTTAATATAATTCTCTGCTTAAACTCACCAAAAATCCAGAAATATGTACTGCTTTTGAAAAATCATGGAAAAACACAAAAACATTTTCTGTTTTATGTTTTTATTTTCGGATATTTTTTCTTGTCAATACATTCTTTCAAAATTTCAAAATACAAAAAAGATTTTGTTTTTCAGTTTACGTATTATTTAATTCTTTTTAAGTATTGTGTTTCAAAACATAAAAACACGTTAAGGTATTTGGTAATCGAGATATGGGTTCTCGTTGAGTTAATTTTATTTAAATAATTGGTCTTAATATTTAATTATCCTTTTATTTAATTATTTAATTTATTTATTTATTTATTAAATTTAAAATTACATAAGTGTAATTCGTTAGTCATGTATAACGAATCAAAGTCATTGATAACAAATTGGATTCTAATTCGTTAGATTGATTCGCTTCCACAACTCTATAATGAATGACTTCTAATTCGTGAAATATAACTTAACGAATCAAACACTAATTAAAGCTAATCCGTTATTGTTTTGTCTTAAACTTTAACGAAATGACTCTAATTTGTTATGCTACGTGTGCATTATAACGAATCACCTGATTTGTTATTTAAAAATTCAAACGAATCAAATGATTAGTTGCATTGAAAACCATGTCGTGTCAGACTATATAGGGATTAGTGAAGGCAGTTCGTCTTCACTATTCACTTTCTTATTCACTTTTGCTACTGTTACTCTGGCCAAATTTTTCATAAATTTCCACCATCGTTATATCGTGTTTTGATCATATATTTTGAATCATAAAGTATTGACGGTCATAACGTAATGTTTTCATCATATTTGATGACTGTTTGATGGGTTAATTGCTTGATTTCGTTATCCGGTTGTATGAGTTTAGTAAAACCTTAATTTAGTTGATTTGTACTACGATTTGGTACATAAGATTAATACCATTATAATCGCGATGTGTTTCCGAGATCTCAGTGATCACTTGTTCGGCTATACAGCGTTGATTATGATAGTATTGAATTTTCAGATTGACGTTTTGACTTTTGTTGTTCTTGGTGATTTTGACCTTGACCAAATTAGTCAAACATTAAGCTTAACAGGCCATTCGTTGCTGTGTAACGAATTGGAACTCATTCGTGTCCAATTCATTATACAAATCACACGAATCAGGATAATGAATCCTAATTTATAACGAATCAGATTTTCATTCTTTATTTATAACGAATTAGAATATAATTCGTTAACCTTTATTCTTGATTCGTTAGACCTAATTCGTTAATTATTTACTTGATAGAAAAGTAGCTAGTTCGCTATAACGAATCACCATTCGTTATAACGAATCAGAATTCTTAACGAATGACAATTTTTAACAATTATTTTAAATTAAAAGTTTATATATGAGTTAAATTTTATACTTTTAATTATATGATATAATTGTTATTATTATACATTGTTGTTGATTCTCTGGTTTATCTATATAGTGCAATGGCCGATAATATGGATCAAGATCCTCCGGTTGCTGATCAACAACAACAACAGCAAGAACAAGAGATTCCATTGCTTTCGTATGACAAAAGCATAACATTTACGCTTTTGTCGATACGAATTTTGCTGATGACGACGTATTTGGGGATATATTGACTATTATTAGATGTTCGGCTATTATTATGTTGTGACTACACGACTGAAAGTCTACTTCAGCATCATACGTCAATTTTGGAACTCATCACAATTTATTGAAGCTGAGAATCACATCACAGCTACTATCAACGGGACTCCTATCACTATCACACGAGGTATTATAAGAAGAGTGTTGCGGTTTGGGGATACTATAGATGATCCTTTTGAATACAATCGGAAGTTGATCCGTGGCTTATTTACCCGTGTTCGTTATACGGTTGATTTGGGCAAGTCCATGTATAAAAAGGCGTACTTGTGCCCACAATACAAGTACTTACTTCATGTATTAATTCATTACCTTGGTGGACGTAAGGGTGTCTTTGATGAATGTCGTGTCATGTTACAATCAGCATTTGTTTCCTTGACATTGAACAAGACCTTCAACTTCTCTGAGCTGATTTTCTATCACCTTAAGGAACAATCCCTTACGGTGATTCAACGAAGAAGTTCTTGATGTATCCTCGATTTCCTCAACTTATTATTGAAGTTCTGATTACCAACCTAGTGATTGATCAAAATCTACGAGATGATGTGATGGTGATGGATCACATGACTGCAGATACAGTTCATCGAATTAAGAGTTATAGGCAGACTCCACATCCACCATTCAAAAGATTGATTGGTCATCTGGTGAATCCAGATTATGTATGTCCTCCCGATGATCGCTGGATCCACGATGACTCGGATTCTGAGCATGAGGAAGGAGCAGGTGGGAACGAGGGTGATGATAATAATGATGATGGTGATAATAGTGGTGATGGTGACGCTCCAGCTCAACAAGAAGCTGTGGTTGAGGCTGCTTTAGCTGCTGCTATAGCTGCTCAACGTAAAAGGAAAGGGAAAGAGTTGGTTGGTGAAGGTTCGTCTAAGCGGCGTGTGTCGGCTGGTGCTGGTATCTCATTTGGAGTTCAACCTCCAAGGTAGTCCATTCCTCAAAGACCGGTGGTGCCGCTTACTACTAGCACCCCGAAATTAACTTTGACGACCACACTTACGTCGGATCCTAGGCTTGGTATGATCCCTCAATAGGTTCTATCTACATTACCAAGACCTACAACTTCTACATCGGTGGTTTCTCCAACACCGACGATGATGCCTCCCCAACCGATGGAATTTTCATTTCTGAGGCTTAACCGACCTCAAGATCCTGTTCAACCAATCCCGGCTTCGTTTCTTGCTATGTCACATGATCAAAAAATGAATATGGTCTTGATTTTACTTCATTTGTATGAAAAAAATGTTTGCTAACCGAATGACTCAAGAACGTATGATGGACAATCAACGAAAGCTGATGGCCAACATCTCCTATTACTAGAAAGAAACGAAATATCTTCGTGAGATTGTTAAGTCTCAGGGGGTGAAAATCAAAGGGCAAGAGGATCTTATCTTGCAGCTAACATGCAAGGATGATGCACTTATGAAGATCAAGAACGATGATGAAGATCCAAATGCTTCGGGTGCTGGAGGAAGTGAGCCTAAACAAACTCACGGCTCGTCCTCAGGTGCTGGTACAAGTGCTGTAGGTGATTCGGGAAAGCAGATAATTGTTTATCGTGATTATACAGCTGCTAAACCCATTGAGATGATCAAGGCTGATTCTGTCATATTTGTTGATGGTACGGGGGTGGTTAGAAGCATTGTTAATGCTGGTGAGATTGAAGAAGGAGAATTTGTTGAAAGGTCCCTAACACAAGAGCAGATTTCCATACTGCTTGGTCGAAACGATGATGAGTTAACTGTGTTAGAGGCTGAGGACGATGTGGAGGTTGAGAACGATGAAGAGATCTTAAATGAATCTACTATTGAGATGAACACGCCCTTTATTTATGAAGATGAGAAGGTGGAGATTGAGGACATGACTACTGAAGAATACCCTTATTTATTTCAACACACTAATGTTGATCAGGGTGCTCCTATATTTACTGAAGAAACCATCAAAGAAGCAGAAGATCATCTTGAGAAGGTTTCAAAGGCAAAAGCGTAATTGATACAAGATTTGATTCGATACGAGATCCGACTATTGCTGATATTCAGAGATGGTTTGCTTATCGGGACAAGAAATCTCGTAAGATTAGTGAGGCATACAGATACGTGGATAAAGAGCAGAAAGTTCAAGCTGTCGCTCGCACTCAAGCAAATCAGTTGGCATCCTTCAAAGCTGTATCTAAAGTTCAAGGTGATATGATTTCTTGTCTCTTTGATACTGATTTGAATGTTTGTACTATCAAATGGGATAAAAGGCGTTCAATATTATGAGAAGATTACTGGTGTTCTTTCGTTACCAAGCTGGGACGTACGGACCCTGGCGTACCGTCCTTTTATAAACCATGGGAGAAATCGACACGCAGAATGGTTTCATCAGCATCTGCTTTTCGAGGTCAATCACGGGTTTTAAGTTCTTTAAACCTCAGATTCCAACCCGTAAGCGTCTCGATGAGATTGATCCAAGGACAGGTTGGAGGAAGTTGGAACTTAAGGCAAAGACGCCAAAAACAATGAGGCGTGTACCGGTGTAGACGCTGAATCAACACATGTATTTATCTTTCAACCGCTGGTTCTACGACAACCGAACTGGCGAGGCAGTTATTGTGATGGGTAAGGGCTTATAGACCGAGCTGATAAAGATCATTGTTCCGATGTGGCACGTGAACTTGACAGAGACCTACAATAACGTGATATTCAAGAATAAGATATTAATTGAGCGTCGTTAAGAATATGACCGAGCAATGCAATTTCAACGCGTTCTTCGTGTGAGTCATTAACATGGTATTCACAACTGCAGAGATTGGCCGTCTAAACGCTTCAAGTAATTTAAAGACAAAGAACTCAAAACGAGGTGGTGTCAGTTAGTTCACGGTTTTGTGTCTCGAGTCTTTGTAATTATCGTATTGTATTTATCGTTTATTTTAATATAATATTTATTATTATTATATTAAGTTAGTTCGTTAAAGGAACAGTCTAGTTACTTAAGGATGTTTAACGAGTTAGACATTAAGTTAAGTTTCCTCCTAATTCGTTTAGGATGTTTAACGAATCAGGGGGTTCGTTATCATTTGTTATTTAATGTAATGTATCGAAGCAGGAGTCTAGTTCGTTACGGAATGTGTAACGAGCTAGATCCGTCTTCTATATATAGTGGGTTCGTCCATTGTTTAATTTAAGTTTTGAGATAAACTATTGAACCTCTGTCCGTTTATCCTCTCAATCAAAGGTTCACATCTTTAATCTATTACTTAATATATACACACCTAATACAATAATACTAATATATATGTAATCGAAAATCTATAAGAGTAATCATGAACTAGATCCGTTAAATCGTTTATTAGGCTCTAGATGTGATATCTTAGGCTTTCTCAAAGATAGATGACCAAGGAACTATTTAGTGGAAATAACGAAAGGGAAAAAAAGATATAACATGTATCATACATTCGGATTTTTGTGGTCCTTTTAAGTCAATGATAAGGAATGGTGGAAGATACTTCATTACCTTTATCGATGATTGTAGGCGTCATGGGTATGTGTACTTGTTAAGACACACGGATGAAGATTTTGAAATGTTCAAAGTCTTCCAAAATGAATTAGAAAAATAACTCAATAAAACCATAAAAGTACTTCGTTCAAGTAGAGGAGGTGAATGCCTTAGTTATAACTTTCAAGATCCTTTTAGGAGTTGTGGGATCATCTCACAACTCGCTCCACCCGGGGCACCACAACATAATGGTGTGTTCGAAAGGAGGAATCAGACTCTATTGGATATGATTCGATCTATGATGGCTAGAAGCACTTTGCCTCTATCATTTTGGGGTTTCATATTGCTCTCTGCTGCCCTTATTTTAAATATGGCCCCAACCAAGAAAGTTGACAAGTCAACTTTTGAAATATGGCCTGGAAGTGCTCCAACATAATCATATTTAAAGGTATGGGGTTGTGAGGCCTATGTTAAGCACAACACCCAAAACAAATTAGAAAGCCGATCCACAAAGTGTATCTTTGTAGGATATCCCAAAGACTATATAGGATAATATTTCTACAACTCAACCGAGCAAAAGGTGTTTATGTCACACCCCGATCGTGATGGCGGAAAAATCGAGGTGCGGCGACTAAGTCGTGATTGTTGAGCACAATAGTATAAAAGTCTAAATGCATAAACATAACCAAAATGTCAAATATTACATCAACCAGGTAACATGAAACAAATTGTTTTAATACAAAATATCAAGTTTCCAACAACTCCTAGTCTAGCCTTCATCTTTTCTAAGGCCTCTAAACTTGCTAGGGATTTCTTGCTGCATTATTTCCTGAAAACATGTAACAAACTGTCAACTACATAAAGTAGATGAGTGAATTCATAGGTTTAAAGAAAAGAGTTTTATACACAAACATACTAGTATAGGTTGTAGGGGTTTATATATAGGGTGTACCTGCGGCTAACCCACCACTCCTACAACTTATACTACTATGTTTGGGTATAATTCCCAGTTTTTAAAATGGTTTGTAAGAAAAGATCTCTTGGTTTTCCCACAGAGGTTTTTGTAGTAAGTCAAACATGAAATGTTCTCCTGGGCTCTCAACGGGCTTATCAATCTCCCATTAGAGTCGTATGTGATAAGATTACTCAAAGATTGCGGTCTCCCAACGGTACATGTAGCACATAACAGTTAAGCATAAACAAGGACATATAGATTTGAGCATGCTAAGTTTACTAGATAAACCAACACCAAAATCCCATTGTTTACTAGTATCCAAGATGATGGTGAACAAATGATGATGATGATGAATGATGATGAAACCCAATGATCACACAAGACTTGATTGAACTCACGCAAGACTTAAACCAAGACTACCTCGTTCTTGCCATCCAGGACTCAGCTAGGTTCTACCGAGAGTAGGATAGACACCCCAAAGAATCCTGGGTTCCCTTGGTCCCTACCGAGAATAGTATAGGTCCTCAAGAGTTATGGATTTCACCGAGACTAGTATGAAATCCCATGAGTTACGAGTGCCACCGAGAATAGAATGCCACTCATGGTCGTGAGTTCTACCGAGAGTAGAATAGACTCTCGCGTCCAATTCAACTCATGATGTTTTGATCTCTAGATTTCCATGCTGACACAATGACTATGATGATATGAATTTGATTCCCGTTCCCATGATGTCAATGTTCACAGAATTTCCCATACTCATTGATTTCCAATGTTCTTAGATCTCCATGAGTTAATGGGTTTTCCCCATGTTCATAGATTTCCAAAGTTTATAGATTACCAAGAAGCTCGTGGATTTCCGCACGTGTGTAGAAATCCAAATGTTTATAGTTTAAAGAATGTTTGCATAAATGATTTTATCCAAACGTGTAAAGTTACCATGTTTAATCCAAATGTTTATAGTTTAAAGAATGTTTGCATAAATGATTTTATCCAAACGTGTAAAGTTACCATGTTTAATCCAAATGTTTATAGTTTAAAGAATGTTTGCATAAATGATTTTATCCAAACGTGTAAAGTTACCATGTTTCCACCCCATAGTTTTGAAAAGCTTAAATAGGGGCTATGAACTCACCTTGATCTTGGGTTAGGATGGTGCTACAATAGATCTCCTTAGCCTAGAGTTGGACATATATATAAGGTTAACAACGTGCTATAAGTCTAAGAAAACAAGCTTACGTGACCTCGAGCAAAAACTGGGTTTTAAAGACGAAAACAGCTTGGTTCTGGCTTGATTCGATCGAATAGGAACACGTTCGATCGAATAGGAACTTGTTCGATCGAATAGACACACATTCGATCGAATAGACACACATTCGATCGAATAGACACACATTCGATCGAATCTGAGGCACACTCGATCGAACTAGAAACACATTTGGTCGAACCAGTTGGGAAAACTCGTTCGGTCGAACATGGAACTTGTTCGATCGAATAGACACTCGTTCGATCGAATACGAAACTCATTCGGTCGAATGAGTTGGAGACCATTCGGTTGCTTTCCTATTCGGTCGACCGGACTGGTTCGATCGACTGGTTCGATCGAATGGGCTGATTCGATCGACTGATTCGATCGAATGAGTCTGATTCGACTCCTTCAAGCTGGGCGACGGAGAAAACTACGGGTTTTTCAGATTTTCCAGATTTTTGACCCAAAATCGAAGTTTTTGACATGGAAATGCTCGGGATTGAAGGGACTATCGATTCCCAGTGATTTTAAACACAAAAGCCTGCATTTTGACACCAAAACAAGACGGTTTTTGACCCGAAAACTCAAGAAACGAAAATGGGTGTTTTTGCTCGATTTGAGGCCGAAAATGGTTATGAAAATGGATGATTTTCAAGAAGATCTTACCAAGAACAACAACAAACAGATTTGTGGACTCGGATTTGAAGTTTGAAGACTTTCTCTCTCTAGTTTCTCTCTCTAGAATGAGAGTGTTTGGGTGGGAAGTGTTGGTGGAAATGAAAGAGATGGTGTAAGAATACTTGATTTTCCGCTTAAATACTCGGGTGACTCGGGTTCGGGTTTAGGCTACCGACGGGTCAAGACTAGTCGAGTTCATAAGTTTTTAAACAAACTAAAACTTTTTCAGCAAAACTTTTATAAAACCATTTTCCGAATAATTATTTGAAATCTTTTTAAATAAGAATATTTAATTTTTCGAAAGCATAAAAATTAATATTTTTCAGGCGTAAATGTCGTTTTATAAAATAAACATTTTAAATGATAAAAGCAGATTTTTCCAATGATATGGGTTCCGAACTTATCGTCCAGAATCCCAAAGTCTATAGTTTCCGATGATTTCACGATCCTAGTTTACCAATCGAATTTCAGGGCGTTACATCCTCCCCAATTTAGAGGAATTTCGTCCCGAAATTTAGAATTTAGTATAGTTGATGCAATGATGTTTTAGATTAAATGATCCCATGATGACCACTATGCGCCACTACCCCTAATATTCGTCTTGGATACCACCCAAATCAAGTTGAAGGGGTTTATATATAGGGTGTACCAGCGGCTAACCCACCACTCCCTCAACTCCACTTGGGTGTTTCTTTCGACTCCTATTAGTTCAATGACACACAGGACGACACACTATTTTCCACTACAAGGCATCACCTTCAAGCTTTACATCAGACATATTCATTTCGGATTGAAGGGGTTTATATATAGGGTGTACCAGCGGCTAACCCACCACTCCTTCAATCTCCAATGAATAATTCCCTCAATAACTCTTGAATTTAACGCCTCACAGCTGCCACGCTAACTATGAGTCCCTAATTCCAAGTCTCGCTTCAGACATAATCAACTTGTGCCGAAGGGGTTTATATATAGGGTGTACCAGCGGCTAACCCACCACTCCTTCAACATTCATTGATTAATTCCCTACACGAAGCTTGAGTTCACGACTCATAGTTACACAATAGCATATTGTTTATACACGTATACACCTGTGAACTTGATGTTATTATATTCCGGACTATAATTACGAGTTCACCTTGTATCAATGTATAAACTCCATTGTGTGCGGCTAGAAAAATCGACACGACACCACACACACACACACAACCATGCTTCATGAATGCTAGAATGATGACAAATTTTGGCTCAATGATACATAGTTTACCCCAATGTTTACATGATTAAGTATGCACAACTTGTGTTTTCCAGCACGAGTCATGGGTAGCCAAACTTGGTGTTATGCAAATAAGAGAATATTTATAAGCAAATAAGAACAACATGATACTTCATTGATTGATATTGGTCCCTGATTACATGATTACGATTACATAGACTCCAAGATTTCTAGAATTACAAAGATGATGACTATGCGAACAGATGAGGGTATTCCTCCTTCATCTTATCCTCTCGTTCCCATGTGAACTCGGGTCCACGATGGTTGTTCCAACGTACCTTGACTATAGGTATCCGGCTTCGCTTAGTCTTTTTGACTTCTCGATCTAGGATCTCGACAGGTTCCTCAACAAAGTATAGTTTGTCGTCGATGTGAACCGTGTCGATCGGGATTTGAGCGGTCTCGTCAACGAGGCACTTTTTGAGTTGCGACACATGAAAAACGTTGTGAACACGGCTGAGTTCTGGAGGCAATTCCAAGCGATAGGCTACAGGTCCGACCTTTTCGATGATCTTGAAAGGTCCTACGTACCTTGGAGCAAACTTTCCCTTTTTCCCGAAGCGAACAATGCCCTTCCAGGGGGAAACTTTGAGCATTACGTGATCGCCTATTTGGAACTCCAGAGGTTTGCGGCGTTTGTCAGCGTAATACTTGTGTCGACAGCGGGCGTCCTTAAGTCTTTGCTGAATGATGGCGATACTGTCAGTGGTTTCCTGTATCAGTTCCGGGCCGAGGATTTGAGAATCTCCGGTCTCGGACCAACACAGTGGAGAACGACATTTCCTGCCATAGAGTGCCTCGAATGGCGCGCATTTGATGGTAGCATGATAGCTGTTATTGTATGAGAACTCTGCAAGAGGAAGGTGAGTCTCCCAGCTACTACCGAATTCAAGGATACAGGCTCTGAGCATATCCTCCAGGGTTTGTATGGTCCTTTCGCTCTGTCCGTCCGTTTCAGGATGATAGGCAGAGCTAAGTTTCACACTTGTCCCAAAGGCTTTCTGAAATGACTTCCAGAACCTTGACGCAAAAGAGGGGTCACGGTCAGACGTGATGCCCTTAGGCACACCGTGACGGGTTACGATCTCACGAATGTAAATCCGCGCCAGCTTCTCCGTAGTGTAGTCCTCGCGGACAGGGAGAAAGTGGGCAGACTTGGTCAAGTAATCCACGATAACCCAAATCGTGTCATAACCGCTGGGTGTCCGCGGGAGTTTGGTAATGAAGTCCATAGCGACTTCGTCCCACTTCCACTGCGGTATGATCGGTTTTTGTAACAGGCCAGATGGTCTCTGATGTTCAGTCTTGATCCGCGAGCATGTTAGACACTTACCGACGTATAAAGCTATGTCTTTCTTCATACCCGGCCACCAGAAATGAGACTTGAGATTCTGATACATTTTATCACTGCCCGGGTGAATAGAGTATCTGGATTTGTGCGCTTCGTTCAGGATAAGTTCTCGAAGTGGTTCAGAGTTTGGAATCCACATGCGATTTAAGTAGTAAAGTATACCATCAGACTTGGTTTCAAACTTCCGTTCGGCACCGCAAGATAGCATATTCTTGAGATCACCACCAGCAATCGCTTGCTTTTGAGCTTCAAGAACCAAGGAGGGAAGATTGGACTGAATACGGATCGCATGCAACTGGGTCCTTTCCTTGCGACTTAACGCGTCAGCCACTACGTTAGCCTTTCCAGGGTGGTAGCGGATTTCGCAGTCATAGTCACTTAGGAGTTCAACCCATCGACGTTGTCGCATATTTAGCTCCCTTTGGTTGAGGATGTGTTGTAGGCTCTTGTGGTCGGTGAAGATGACACATTTCGTACCGTATAGGTAGTGTCTCCATATTTTTAAGGCAAAGACCACAGCACCCAATTCCAAGTCGTGAGTGACATAATTCCTCTCATGACTCTTGAGTTGACGCGAGGCGTAAGCGACGACCTTACCGCGTTGCATTAAGACGCAGCCTAGACCTTGGCTCGAGGCGTCGCAATAAACAACAAAATCATCGTTACCCTCAGGAAGCGACAGGATTGGTGCATGGTAGAGTTTATGTTTCAATGTTTGGAAAGCCTCTTCTTGCTCTTGGTTCCAAATGAATGGTTCCCCTTTTTGAGTTAACAATGTGAGGGGCAACGCGATCTTTGAAAAGTTCGAGATGAATCGACGGTAGTACCCAGCCAAACCAAGAAATGAACGAATTTCGGTTGGCGTTGTAGGCGCTCCCCATTTTTTTATGGCTTCAATCTTGGCAGGGTCGACATGAATGCCTTCCTTGTTAATGATGTGACCTAAGAATTGAACTTCCCTTAGCCAGAATTCGCATTTGGAGAATTTGGCGTAGAGTTGCTCTTTCCTCAGCAGATCCAAGGTAAGCCTGAGATGAAGCTCATGGTCGGCTTTAGAGCGGGAATAAACGAGAATATCGTCAATGAAGACGATAACAAACTGGTCCAGGTATGGACGACAAATGCGATTCATGAGATCCATGAACACTGCAGGGGCATTCGTCAAACCAAAAGGCATGACTAGGAACTCGTAGTGTCCATATCGAGTTCTGAAAGCGGTTTTCGCGATGTCGTCCTCCATGACACGCACTTGGTGATAACCTGAGCGTAGGTCGATCTTGGAAAAGTAGGTGGCTCCTTGCAGCTGGTCGAAAAGATCGTCAATCCTCGGTAATGGATACCGATTCTTGACTGTGAGTTTGTTAAGCTCACGATAGTCTATGCACATCCGGAAAGATCCGTCCTTCTTCTTGACGAAGAGGACTGGAGCTCCCCATGGAGACGAACTAGGGCGAATAAAACCCTTGTCCAGTAGTTCCTGCAGCTGGCTCGATAATTCCTGCATTTCAGACGGAGCCAAACGATACGGAGATTTTGCCACGGGGGTTGCACCGGGAACTAACTCGATGTGGAATTTGACTTGTCGGCTAGGAGGAAGTCCGGGTAAGTCTTTAGGAAAAACGTCTGGAAATTCACGCACGACGGGGACATCAGAGAGCTTCTTCCCCAAAGATTTCTTGATGGAGACATGAGCTAGGAAGGCGAGACACTTCTTTCGAAGGCATCGCCGAGCTTTAAAGCAGGAGATTAATTTCAGACATCTGCCTGATCTTTCTCCTTGAATAATTATGGACTCGCCAGAAGAACAAGGAACGCGAATGAGCTTCTCAGCACACACCACTTCCGCGTGGTTGATGGACAACCAATCCATCCCAACAATTACATCGAAACTTCCTAAATGCATAGGGATGAGGTCAATGTTAAGAGACGTCCGATCAAACGTAAGCGTGCAATTGCGAACGATTTTGTTCACTTGGGTAGACTCTCCGTTTGCCATTTCGACAGAGAAAGCGGGGTCTAAGACAGAGGTTCCTAGATTAAGCAATGGGACCAACTCGCTAGAAATAAAACTCCTATCTGCACCCGTGTCAAATAGAATAGAAACCCAGAGATTGTTAAGGATGAACGTACCAGTAATGACGTCAGGATTTTGGCGAGCTTCAGCAGCGCCAATAGTAAAGGCTCGGCCTCGGGCCGGAGGAAGATTTGCAAGACGAGGACACCTGCTCCTGAAATGGTCCATGGCTCCACACTCGAAACAGCTTCGAGAGTTGCTGGGTTGGGAACTGCTGCTCTGTATCGCCAGTTGATTACCTTGAAATCTGCAGCGTTCCGCTAGGTGCCCCAAACGTCCACAGTTCGTGCATTTCCAGCACGGGGTTCCGGCAGGATGATGAAATTGGCAAGTGCCGCACTTGGGGTGAACCCCAGTGTACTCCCTCTTTGGCCTTCCTGAAGGGGTGGGAGCAGGAGCGACAGAGCTGATTGGGGTTGCGGGAGTAACCATCGCGTAACTGCTAGTCTTACGCTTTTTGATGCGGTTGATCTTTTTGGATGAGCCTTCAGCGGCCTTGCCCGTACCTTTGGCTAGGACCCCAGTCTTAACCTGGTCCTGGGTCAGTCGGGCAGCTAGTTCAATGGCCGCTTGTAGGGTTGATGGGTCAGCCCCGATAACGATTCCACGGACAGTGTCAGGTAGGCCATTGATGTAAAGCTCAATAGCCCGGGAGGGAGGGGTGACCAAGTGTGGTACGAGAAGGGAGAGCTCGTGAAAACGCTCCGTGTACCCTTGGTGATCGGCGCCCTTCATTTTGTGTACCCAAAACTCAGCTTCAAGTTTCTGCACCTCACTGCGAGGTACGAACTCGCGGGTAGCCAATGCTACAAATTCCGACCAGGTCATGGCCAAGGCAGCCTCACGCCCACGGGTTCTTATCTCGTTGTTCCACCAGGTCAGCGCGCGTTTAGACAACATGCTTGCCGCGTGCGTGACTTTCAGTGTCTCAGGGCACGAGCTAATAACAAAGGCTGCCTCCATCTTTTCGATCCACTGGAGGAGACCAACGGCGCCTTCTGTGCCGCTGAAGCTGGTGGGTTTGGTAACCATGAAATCCTTGTATGGCTTATTAGCTGGTTCATTTGCGTTCTGAGCTGGAATTTGGTTGGCCCCAGAGGTTCCTTCTTGCCTCAGCCCTTGGCTGATGGTTGTTACCATGCCTGGTAACACAGCCGCGATCTGCTGGGCTATAAGGTTGGCTAATTCAGCGGAGTCCATGGAAGCGGGTGCACGTCTGGGAGGCATTCTTCGCAAAACGAAAAACGAGCGTTAAATAGAATCAATGACACGCCAAAGATTATGAATAGAGGACATAGATTATACCAAGAACACATAATGACATGACTCAAGAGATTAACAGTTAATATGCAACACATAAGCACGTAGCACGTATATAAGTGTAGACATGTGATTGTGATGCATGAGCTATCTAGAGTCAAGGATCCTAGGTTATAGTCTAGGTCGGTTTCCTAATTCCCTATAACCATTGGCTCTAATACCAATCTGTCACACCCCGATCGTGATGGCGGAAAAATCGAGGTGCGGCGACTAAGTCGTGATTGTTGAGCACAATAGTATAAAAGTCTAAATGCATAAACATAACCAAAATGTCAAATATTACATCAACCAGGTAACATGAAACAAATTGTTTTAATACAAAATATCAAGTTTCCAACAACTCCTAGTCTAGCCTTCATCTTTTCTAAGGCCTCTAAACTTGCTAGGGATTTCTTGCTGCATTATTTCCTGAAAACATGTAACAAACTGTCAACTACATAAAGTAGATGAGTGAATTCATAGGTTTAAAGAAAAGAGTTTTATACACAAACATACTAGTATAGGTTGTAGGGGTTTATATATAGGGTGTACCTGCGGCTAACCCACCACTCCTACAACTTATACTACTATGTTTGGGTATAATTCCCAGTTTTTAAAATGGTTTGTAAGAAAAGATCTCTTGGTTTTCCCACAGAGGTTTTTGTAGTAAGTCAAACATGAAATGTTCTCCTGGGCTCTCAACGGGCTTATCAATCTCCCATTAGAGTCGTATGTGATAAGATTACTCAAAGATTGCGGTCTCCCAACGGTACATGTAGCACATAACAGTTAAGCATAAACAAGGACATATAGATTTGAGCATGCTAAGTTTACTAGATAAACCAACACCAAAATCCCATTGTTTACTAGTATCCAAGATGATGGTGAACAAATGATGATGATGATGAATGATGATGAAACCCAATGATCACACAAGACTTGATTGAACTCACGCAAGACTTAAACCAAGACTACCTCGTTCTTGCCATCCAGGACTCAGCTAGGTTCTACCGAGAGTAGGATAGACACCCCAAAGAATCCTGGGTTCCCTTGGTCCCTACCGAGAATAGTATAGGTCCTCAAGAGTTATGGATTTCACCGAGACTAGTATGAAATCCCATGAGTTACGAGTGCCACCGAGAATAGAATGCCACTCATGGTCGTGAGTTCTACCGAGAGTAGAATAGACTCTCGCGTCCAATTCAACTCATGATGTTTTGATCTCTAGATTTCCATGCTGACACAATGACTATGATGATATGAATTTGATTCCCGTTCCCATGATGTCAATGTTCACAGAATTTCCCATACTCATTGATTTCCAATGTTCTTAGATCTCCATGAGTTAATGGGTTTTCCCCATGTTCATAGATTTCCAAAGTTTATAGATTACCAAGAAGCTCGTGGATTTCCGCACGTGTGTAGAAATCCAAATGTTTATAGTTTAAAGAATGTTTGCATAAATGATTTTATCCAAACGTGTAAAGTTACCATGTTTAATCCAAATGTTTATAGTTTAAAGAATGTTTGCATAAATGATTTTATCCAAACGTGTAAAGTTACCATGTTTAATCCAAATGTTTATAGTTTAAAGAATGTTTGCATAAATGATTTTATCCAAACGTGTAAAGTTACCATGTTTCCACCCCATAGTTTTGAAAAGCTTAAATAGGGGCTATGAACTCACCTTGATCTTGGGTTAGGATGGTGCTACAATAGATCTCCTTAGCCTAGAGTTGGACATATATATAAGGTTAACAACGTGCTATAAGTCTAAGAAAACAAGCTTACGTGACCTCGAGCAAAAACTGGGTTTTAAAGACGAAAACAGCTTGGTTCTGGCTTGATTCGATCGAATAGGAACACGTTCGATCGAATAGGAACTTGTTCGATCGAATAGACACACATTCGATCGAATAGACACACATTCGATCGAATAGACACACATTCGATCGAATCTGAGGCACACTCGATCGAACTAGAAACACATTTGGTCGAACCAGTTGGGAAAACTCGTTCGGTCGAACATGGAACTTGTTCGATCGAATAGACACTCGTTCGATCGAATACGAAACTCATTCGGTCGGATGAGTTGGAGACCATTCGGTTGCTTTCCTATTCGGTCGACCGGACTGGTTCGATCGACTGGTTCGATCGAATGGGCTGATTCGATCGACTGATTCGATCGAATGAGTCTGATTCGACTCCTTCAAGCTGGGCGACGGAGAAAACTACGGGTTTTTCAGATTTTCCAGATTTTTGACCCAAAATCGAAGTTTTTGACATGGAAATGCTCGGGATTGAAGGGACTATCGATTCCCAGTGATTTTAAACACAAAAGCCTGCATTTTGACACCAAAACAAGACGGTTTTTGACCCGAAAACTCAAGAAACGAAAATGGGTGTTTTTGCTCGATTTGAGGCCGAAAATGGTTATGAAAATGGATGATTTTCAAGAAGATCTTACCAAGAACAACAACAAACAGATTTGTGGACTCGGATTTGAAGTTTGAAGACTTTCTCTCTCTAGTTTCTCTCTCTAGAATGAGAGTGTTTGGGTGGGAAGTGTTGGTGGAAATGAAAGAGATGGTGTAAGAATACTTGATTTTCCGCTTAAATACTCGGGTGACTCGGGTTCGGGTTTAGGCTACCGACGGGTCAAGACTAGTCGAGTTCATAAGTTTTTAAACAAACTAAAACTTTTTCAGCAAAACTTTTATAAAACCATTTTCCGAATAATTATTTGAAATCTTTTTCAATAAGAATATTTAATTTTTCGAAAGCATAAAAATTAATATTTTTCAGGCGTAAATGTCGTTTTATAAAATAAACATTTTAAATGATAAAAGCAGATTTTTCCAATGATATGGGTTCCGAACTTATCGTCCAGAATCCCAAAGTCTATAGTTTCCGATGATTTCACGATCCTAGTTTACCAATCGAATTTCAGGGCGTTACAGTTTAGTTCTCAAAAGGTCGAGTTCTTGGAGACTAAGTTCCTTAAGGAAGGGACTAGTAGAACGGTGGAACTCGAGGAGGATGGAGAACCACAAGCCAATACATGTTTGGTTGGTACTAGCAATCAACAAGAGGTTGTTGAGAATGATCAAATGGATGATCAAGACACACAAAACGTTCGCTGATCTGGTAGAATTGTTAATTCACCAGAAAGATATGGATTTTTCATGAATGGATGATGTTTCATAGATTCGGATAAACCCACCACATACCATGCTGCAATGTCACAATCTGATTGTGACAAATGGCTTGAAGCCATGAACGTTTAGATGCAATCCATGCAGGGTAACGAAGTATGGGATTTGATTGAACCACCTTTTAACACCAAACCGTTTGGAAGTGAGTGGGTTTCCACCAATAAAACTGATATGCATAGAAACTTGGATACTCAAACTCAAGGGGTTGAGTATTATGAGACCTTCTCTCTCGTGGTAATGATAATGCCGATTAGGATATTATTTGCCATCGCCGCATATTATGACTATGAGATTTGGCATTCGTCTCAATTCCATGCTCAAAGGATGAGCAAGAGAAAATGAAAGGAGTCCCATATGCGTCAGCTATAGGATCCATCATGTATGCAATGATATGCACTAGACCAGACGTCTCATGTGCTTTGAGCATGACAAGTAGGTACCAACAAAAGCCGGGAAGCAGCCATTGAAACATCTTAGAAGGACTAACGATATGTCTCTAATATACGGTTCTGATGAGGAGGAACTCATTGTAAAAGGTTACACAGATGAGAGTTTCCTAACAGATCGAGATGATTCTCGATCACAATCAGGATATGTTTTCATTATGAATGATGGAGCAGTCTCTTGGAAAAGCTCGAAACAAGATGTGGTAGCGTTGTCCACCACCGAACCGGAATACATCCCCGTCTTATTGACAGCACAAGAAGATGCGTGAATAAAGAAGTTCTTTGTCGATCTAGGGGTTGTCCGTACCATTCAGGACCCTTTAGAGATCTTTTGTGACAACGAGGGTGCGATTTCTCAAATCAAGGAAGCTCGCGCGCATCATAAGACAAGGCACATTAAGCGGAGATTCAACTACAGAAAGGATGAAGTTGAAAAGGGAAATATATTTATTCGCAAGGTTCACACCAATCAAAACATTGAGGATCCAATCACGAAGCTCCTTGAAACGTCGAAACATGGAACTCATATTTGCGCCTTAGGACGTCGATATTCTAGTGATTAGAATTGATCTACTTTGTATTTGTATATCGGAACAAATGAAACTCATATTTGCGCCTAAATCACAAGGATTTCATGCAATAAATTTGAGGGCTGGTCAATCCGAAATTTATCCCATAAATATCTATGAAACTTGTAGCAAAACCTTTGCTATATTCATACCTTATGAATATCTACCAATCCAAGTTCATAATAGTCTTACATTCATATTTGTTCCCACAAGTATGATCGACTACGGACGTTTAGAATAATTCAATTTTTCTCGGATTTAAACATGCAAAAATGGAACATAACTCAAAAGTCATAATCAAAAACCATAATCATATGAATATGTCAAAATAACAATTGTTCCGATATCCAAATACAAAATAGATCAAATCCAATCACTAGAATATCGAAGTCCTAAGGCGCAAGTATGATCCTCATGCTTCGGCCTTTCAAGGAGCTTTGTGAGTGGATCCGCATTGTTTTGATCAGTGTGAACTTTGCGAATTCGTATATTTCCCTTTTCAACTTCATCCCTTATGTAGTTGAATCTCCGCTCAATGTGCCTAGTCTTTTGATATGCACGTGGTTCCTTGATTTGGGCAATCGCACCCTCGTTGTCACAAAATATTTCTAGAGGGTCCTGAATGGTACGGACTACCCCTATATCGGCCACGAACATTCTAATCCATGCAGCTTCTTGAGCTGCCAATGAGGCGGCGATGTATTCTGATTTAGTGGTGGACAAGGCTACCATGTCTTGTTTTGCGCTCTTCCAAGAGACAGAACCACCATTTAGAACGAAGACATATCCCGATTGTGATCGAGAATCATCTCGATCAGTTTGGAAACTCGCATCCGTGTAACCCTTTACAACGAGTTCCTCCTCACCAGAGCCATATATTAGAGACATATCCTTACTCCTTCTAAGATATTTCAATATGAGTTTCATGTTCGAAGTTTCAAGGAACTTCGTGAGTGGATCCGCAATGTATTGATCGGTGTAAACCTTGCGAATACATATCTTTCCCTTTTCAACTTCATCCCTTATGTAATTGAATCTCAGCTCAATGTTCCTTGTCTTTTGATGCCCACGAGCTTCCACTAGCTTTCTTGAACTTCTTTATTCAAGAAGCTTCTTGTGCTGTAAATAAGACGGGTATGTATTCCGATTTGGTGGTGGAAAACGCTACAACATCTTGTTTGGAGATTTTCCAAGAGACTGCTCCATCATTCATAATGAAAACATATACTAAATATGATCGAGAATCATCTCGATCAGTTTTGAAACTCTCACCGTGTAACCTTTTAGAACGAGTTCCTCCTCATCAGAACCGTATATTAGAAACATATCCTTAGTCCTTATAAGATATTTTAGTATACTCTTAAACAACATCCAATGGCTACTTCCCGGATTTTGTGGGTATCGACTTGTCATGCTCAAAGCGCATGACACATCCGTTCTAGTGCAAATCATGGCTTACATGTTGGATCCTATAGCAGATGCATATGGGATTCCACTCATTTTGTCTTGATCATCCTTTGAGCTTGGACATTGAGAAACACTCTAACATTGAAAAGGTACCAAACATTTCTTAGAGTTTTCCATCTTGAACCTTTTCAAGATTTTGTCAATGTATGCACTTTGATTCAAACCTATCAACCGCCTTGATCTATCCCTATAGATCCTTATTCCTCGAATATAGGCGGCCACACCAAGATCCTTGATGAAAAAACAGCTTCCAAGCCAGGCTTTTACACCTTCAAGTTTGGAATGTCATTTCCAAATAGTAATATGTCATCGACATATAATACCAGAAAGGTAATGATGCTCCCACTAGCTTTCTTATACACACAAGCTTCATCAGCGTTTTTGATGAATCCAAATTTCTTAACTTCATCATCAAAATGGTGATTCCAACTCATAGATGCTTGTTTCAATCCATAGATTGATTTCTTCAGCTTGCATACTTTATTAGGATGTTGTGGATCGACAAAACCTTCAGGCTGAACCATATAGACATCTTCTTCAAGGTGTCCAATTAGAAAAGCAGTCTTGACATCCATTTTCCATATCTCATAGTCATAATATGCGGCTCTGGCAAACAATATCCTTATAGACTTTAACATCGCTACGGGCGAGAAAGTTTCATCATAATCAACCCCTTGAGTTTGAGTGAAATCCTTTGCTACAAGTCTAGATTTATAAGTATCCAAGTTTCCATGCATATCAGTTTTCTTCTTGAAAACCCACTTACTTCCAACCAGTTTAGAACTAAGAGGTGGAGCAACCAGGTCCCATACTTGGTTTTCATGCATGGATTGCATCTCAACGTTCATGACTTCCAGCCATTTAACACAATCAGATTGTGACATTGCATCTCGGTATGTGGTTGGTTCGTCAGAATCCACCACATAGCATCCATCCATGAAAAATTCATATCTTTCAGGTGGGGGTGCTAATTTTACCAGATTTACGAACGTTTTGTGTAGGTTTATCAACCAATTGATCATTATCAACAACCTCTTTATGATTGCTAATGTCAAACAAACGTGTATCGGCTTGTGGTTCTCGATCCTCCTCGAGTTCCATAGTTCTATCAGTTCCTTCCATAAGAAACCTTCTTTCCAAGAACTTAGCCTTGCGAGCTATAAACACTTTAGCTCATTTTGTGTGACACTTGACAATTTCAGGTTAACTCCGTTAATCCAAACTCCATCAATTCAAACCTAAGATCATTAGAACTATAACGCACATCTCATTACATTTAAACTAGGGTTTTAAATGACGCTTGACAATCACTACACATGTAGTCTTTCGGGATTGCACCGAAACGCAAACGAGTTGACTCAAACCATTGGTGAACAAACGACAAACATCAAAACAATAAGTATTTGATAATTATGTGTTAGGTTTATGTATTATTTGATATTTATACATAGAAAACTAAACACAAGAGACAAGGGTTATTAATTATACTAGAAATTGAATAACAAGAAGTAGAGGGACTTAAGTATAACAAGTTAATATATAATATTAACAAAAACCCTAACCTCCCTCCCTCTCCCCATAACTGATCGCCCCCCCCCCCCCCCTCTCACACCCCCTTGGCTGCCGTCACATCACACAAACATACATACAACCTTGTTTCAAGTTTTGTTGAAGAATTAAGGTGCTAGGAAGGTAATTAACAACTACTCTATGCATTCTAGAGTAGTTGGTATCAGATCCATTGGTTATAGCGAACTAGAATTTGCATGCATACTAGACTATAACCACAACGACCCATTAGTTATAATCTCTACGCACTGCATATATATTTTATTTAGTCTTTCGTTATCTTTATCTCTTTACCTCATTCACTCATACGCGCGCATACACGACTTACCTGTAGGGATGTCGACGCCACCATCATCATCATCCGACCAGGTGACTCATGCCCGTGGAAAGGAACATCAGCTACCTACCTCGTCGCCACCCCGAGTAACCCCGGAACTAGAAGCCCCTGCACCGAAGAGGTATCGCCTATCTGGAGGCATGTATGACGACGACGTTAACTGGGATTGGTACCCGGGTCTGATCAGGCGTATGGTTTACCGCAAGCAAGTTCCCCCACTACCTCACCCGACCCGTCCTGTATACCCCAACACCCTGCCATCCATAACCGAACCAATAGAGCGTGTTCTCGCAGCTGTTGTTTCCTGTTTAGAGTGTGACGCGGGTTTTATGCGCTCGGCGAGAGCGAACGTTTCGGATTGATAAGAGATGGAATCGAGGGTAGGGAGGAAATTTCCCGCCTGACAGCGGCTATGAAGGAAGTGCATGATGCTAATGATCAGCAGATGAAAGTTATGAGAAAAATGCAAGCAGAGATGATAGATTTGCAAGAGCAAACTCCTTGTGGCGAGATCCCGGACAGAGATAGCTCTAGAGCATTGCGATATCTTACAAACGCAAATTGCCCAGAATGCAGCAGAACCCGAGGAAGAACCTGAGGAAGAACCTGAGGAGGAACCCGAAGAGGAACCGGAGGAAGAACCGGCTGAGCCGGAGGCACACTCAGAGGTGTCCTCAGACGATGACATCCGAGAATGATAACACCTAGATGGAGGGGTTGTCTCCATCCAAACTATTATTTTCTATGATTTTAAGGATTGGTTTTAAATACTTTGTAGCGAATACAATGGTTTTAATCATGAATTATTATTTGGATTATTATATGGTTGTGATGTGATGTTTGCTTCTTTTTTTTTCTTTCTTACATACCTTTTATTACATGTATGGTGTGTTGCATATGAAACCGAGAATTCATGTCTAACATTTTATGCTGTGATTCTAGGAGATGGCTGGAAGAAAAGCTGGGCATGGTCGCGGTAACATCAACCTAACCGCAGCAGAACTCCAAACCCTATTGAATGACCATGCGGCGGCAGCTCTAGCCGCACATGTTCAGAATCAAGCCGGAGGTCCAGCCGGAGCCTGTACTTTCAAGAACTACCTGGATTGCAAGCCCAATTCGTTTAAGGGCACTAAGGGAGCCATAGGTTTCCTTCTTTGGGCTAAGAAGGCAGAGTCAGCTTTCGAGATGTGTTACTGTCCACACGCCCGCAGGGTCAAATTTGCTGCTGGAACACCGGAAGATTCTGCTCTCACTTGGTGGAACTCCAACGTGCAAATTTTCTTGGATTGGATTTAGCGAACGCTATGAACTGGGAAGAGTTCAAGAATATGATGCGAGAAGAGTACTGTCCTAGAGAGGAAATCGCAAAGTTGGAATCTGAGTTTTGTTCGTTGAAAATGGTGGGTTCCGAGATTGAAGCCTACACCACCCGTTCCCATGAGCTAGCAGTAATGTGTCCACGGATGGTTGACCCGCCGAGTTAGAGAATCGAGATGTATAACGATGGGTTGGTACCGCAAATTCAGGGTATGGTGACGTCTTCCAAACCGGCTACAATTCAACAAGCGATCCGAATAGCTCACAAACTGACGGACCAGGCAGTGACACAAGGTGCGTTACCACCTAGAGGTTCCACCTCTAAAACCTGAGACAACTCAATCACTGACAACAACAACAACAACCCGAGTAATGGAAAGAGAAAATTCGATAACACCAGGTCCTCATCATCGAACCCCTCATAGCAACAACACTACCGTAAGCCCGAACTCACTCGGAGCTTCAATAATCAGGGTTCCAACAATAACAACAACACTGGCGGGAAGGGTTCGAGTGGCTATGCTGGGAAGTACCCGAAATGCAACAAGTGCAACTATCACCATCCTGGCTCATGCGACAGTATGAAGTGTCTGAGATGCGGAAAAATGGGTCATCAGGCCAAAGAATGTAGGGGAGACCTAGCGGCAAAGGGTTCTCCTAAACAGTCTACGGCGACAAAAGGGTGCTTCGAGTGTGGTCAAGAGGGTAATTTCAGGAAGGATTGCCCCAAAATAAAGCAGAATGAGAACAATGGAGGCAGCAACAGTAGCGGAAGCAGTGGTAAAGGTAGATCTTTCGTCATTGGGTCGGGCCAGGCCCGCAACGATCCGAATGTGGTTAACGGTATGTTTCCTGTGAACGACTGTTTTGCTTCTATTTTGTTTGACACTGGAGCTGATAGGAGTTTTGTATCGAAAGCCTTTATTAAATTTTTAGACTTAACTCCAACCCCATTTGATGCTAAGTTTCCTACAGAAACAACTCATGTACTTGCGGGATGTAAGTTGAAACTGTCGGGTCATACTTTTGATACCGACCTCATACATTTTACACTGGGTAGTTTCGATGTCGTTGTCGGCATGGACTGGCTATCCTAGAACCGAGCGGAGATTATATGTCACGACAAGATAGTCCACATCACTACCCCTTCCGGCGAAATCATTTCGATCCAGGGCGAGAAGTGAGGCATGACCACCAGCATCATCACCCTCATGAAGGCGCAGAAATATTTACCAAAGGGTCATCCAGCAATTTTAGCCCATATTGTCGTGAAACCCGCGGAGGAGAAGCGAATCGAAGACATACCGATTGTGCGAGATTTTCCGGAAGTCTTCCCGGAGGACTTTCCTGGACTCCCACCAATTCGACAAGTCGAGTTCCAAATCGAATTGACCCCTGGTGCAGCACCCATAGCACGAGCCCCGTATCGGCTCGCACCGTCAGAGCTTCAGGAGTTGTCCACTCAATTGCAAGACTTGTTGGATAAAGGTTTTATTCGACCTAGCTCATCACCATGGGGAGCCCTTATGTTATTTGTTCGAAAGAATGAAGGAACTTTCCGCATGTACATCGACTACCGAGAGCTGAACAAGGTGACGATCAAGAACCGTTATCCCTTACCCCGAATTGATTACCTGTTCGACCAGCTTCAAGGATCGAGTTACTACTCGAAGATCGATCTGAGATCTGGTTACCATCAATAAAGAGAGCGCGAAGAAGATATTTCAAAGACGGCATTCAGAACTCGGTACGGTCACTATGAGTTTTCAGTAATGCCTTTTGGCTTAACCAACGCACCAGCCGTATTCATGGATCTCATGAACAGAGTATGCAAGTCGTACCTCGACAAGTTTGTAATTGTTTTTATTGATGATTTCCTCGTCTACTCCAAGAACAAGGCTGATCATGAAGAACACCTGAAGTTGATCCTAGAATTGCTAAAGAAGGAACAACTGTACGCTAAACTCTCGAAATGCGAATTTTGGCTTCGCGAGGTTCACTTCTTAGGACATGTGATCAATGAGAATGGTATCCATGTCGATCTCGGCAAGGTAGAGACCATCAAAAACTGGGAAGCACCTAAGACTCCGACTGAGGTGCGACAATTCCTAGGACAGGCTGGCTACCACCGACATTTCATCGAGGGATTTTCAAAGATTGCTCAACCCCTCACCGCCTTGACGCACAAGGGTACTAAGTACAATTTGGGTGACGCGCAGGAATCCGCTTTCCAACTGTTGAAAACCAAACTCTGCAGCGCCCCTATCCTAGCCCTTCCCGAGGGAACAGAAAATTTTGAGGTGCATTGTGACGCATCGATACAGGGTCTCGGTTGCGTGTTGATGCAACTCGAGAAGGTTATAGCGTATGCCTCTCGACAACTACGGATTCATGAGAAGAACTACACGACCCATGACTTGGAACTCGGAGCTGTGGTGTTTGCTCTTAAGATATGGAGACATTACTTGTAAGGTACCAAGTTTACCATTTACACCAACCACAAGAGTCTCCAACATATCTACGATCAGAAGGAGCTGAACATGCGACAGCGTCGTTGGGTCGAGCTGCTTAAGGATTATGATTGTGCCATCAAGTACCACCCTGGCAAGGCCAATGTAGTGGCCGATGCTCTCAGCAAAAAAGAAACCGATAAACCTAGACGAGTGCGAGCATTATAACTCACGATTCACTCTAACTTACCCGATCAGATTCGCGATGCGCAACTCGAAGCCTTGAAAGACGATATTCTCCCATCAGAACTCATGCGAGGCATTAACAAGCAACTTGAAACCAAATCGGACGGGGTCCGATATTTCAAAAACCGGATTTGGGTCCCTCGATACGGAGAGCTGAGAACCCTAGTGATGGACGAAGCACACAAGTCCCGATATTCCATCCACCCTGTCTCAGATAAAATGTACCATGACCTAAAAGCACTTTACTGGTGGCCAAACATGAAAGCCGACATTGCCATCTACGTGAGCAAATGTTTGACTTGTGCAAGAGTCAAAATAGAATATCTGAAACCATCTGGTCTACTACAGCAACCGGAACTTCCAACGTGGAAATGGGAACACATTTCCATGGATTTCATCACGGGATTACACAAAACACTGACGGGATGCGATACCATCAGGGTGATCGTTTATCGGTTGACTAAGTCTGCACACATCTTAGCAGTCAAGGAATCAGACAAATGGAAAGACTGACTCGCATCTATGTGAAAGAAGTAGTGTCTAAACACGGAGTGCCTGTCTCAATCATATCTGATCGATATTCCCGTTTCACTTCGCACTTCTGGAAGTCAATACAAAGTGCACTATGCACCCTCCTTGATATGAGCACAGCATACCATCCTCAGACGGATGGGCAAACTGAGCGCACCATTCAGACCTTGGAGGACATGTTGCGTGTATGCGTGTTGGATTTCGGAAAAAGTTGGGAACCTCACTTACCTTTGGTAGAGTTTTCGTATAATAACAGCTACCACGCAAGCATTAAAGCAGCACCGTTTGAAGCGTTGTACGGAAGAAAGTGTCGATCACCTCTCTGCTGGGTAGAGGTGGGTGATAGCCAAATCACTGGTCCAGAAGTAGTACTTGAAACCTTTGAAAAGATTGTCCAAATCTGAAACCGCATGGCAGCAGCACGAGATCGGCAAAAGAGTTACGCCGACAAGCGCCGAAAGCCTCTTGAATTTCAAGTGAACGACCAAGTATTACTCAAAGTCTCACCTTGGAAAGGTGTAGTTCGATTCGGAAAGCAAAACAAACTCAATCCATGATACGTTGGCCCTTACCGGATAACTGAGCGCATTTGTCCGGTAGCGTACCGACTGGATTTACCAACGGAACTCAGTAGCGTACACAATGTAATCCATGTATCCAATTTGAAGAAATGCATTTCCGATGAAACCCAAGCAGTTCCTTTGACGAGTTGCAAGTTGATGAACAGCTACGACTCATCGAAGAACCGGTCGAAGTTTTGGATTGGGAAACCAAAACACTCAAGCACAGCAAAATTCCAATCGTTAAGGTTCGTTGGAACTCAAGACATGGACCAGAGTTCACGTGGGAACGCGAGGAACAAATGATGAAAAAGCATCCTCACCTTTTTGAAGGGTTGACCAAACACCGAAAACCGCGAACGCCGTCAAACCGTCAGAAGTCACCAGAGGTATGAATTAAATTTCGGGACGAAATTTCTTTCTACTAGGGGATGATATGACAAACTGAAAATTTTTCTTGCTTTTTCAGATACCCATCGCGAATTGACTCAAATTTTTGCGACGAAAATTCTTTCAACATGGGAATGATGTGACACTCGACAATTTCAGGTTAACTCCGTTAATCCAAACTCCGTCAATTCAAACTTAAGATCACTAGAACTATAACACACATCTCATTACATTTAAACTAGGGTTTTAAATGACGCTTTACAATCACTACACATGTAGTCTTTCGGGATTGCACCGAAACGCAAACGAGTTGATTCAAACCATTGGTGAACAAACGACAAACATCAAAACAATAAGTATTTGATAATTATGTGTTAGGTTTATGTATTATTTTATATTTATACATAGAACACAAAACACAAGAGACAAGGGTTATTAATTATACCAGAAATTGAATAACAAGAAGTAAAGGGACTTAAGTGTAACAAGTTAATATTTAATATTAACAAAAACCTTAACCTCCCTCCCTCTCCTCATAACCGATCGGCCCCCCCTCCTCACACCCACTTGGCTTCCGTCACATCACACACACAAACATACAACCTTGTTTCAAGTTTTGTTGAAGAATTAAGGTGCTAGGTAGGTAATTAACAACTACTCTATGCATTCTAGGTGTTTAATTTTAATATTGAATGGGTTAATTAAAACCCTAATTCTTGAAATTGATAACTAAGATGAGTTAGGGTTTGATTGTATGTTTGATGATGAATTTCTAATGAAATTGATAACTAGTTGTGTTATTGTTGCTTGTTAATCACTTGTTGTTTGATTTTTAAACTTTAAAGAAAAACCCTAACTATATGTGTAATGTGAAATTGATATGCATGGTTGGTTAATTCTTGTGTCTAGAGTGTTATATGCATGGATTATGATTCATAGATTGTTGTTATGTTGAATTTTGATGTAAACTGGTACATGACAGATTGTTAAGTCAATGTTTAGACAACTGTAACTGAATGTTATTGTGGTAATTGGTAGAAATTATTAACACTACAGTGTACTAGGTTGAGTCTAGTTTCTAAAAAGTCCAGGTTTGTAATTTTTGGACGTGTAAAAGTTAACTTTTATTATTTTACAAAAATGTCTTGCAAGTCCGAATTGTGGGGTCTGCTGTTAGGCTGTTTTGAAATTATCATGTCTCATAAAATACAAGACTAAATAGGTTAGTTCTACTTCTGGAAGTTAACATATTGAGTTAAGAATCTAACCCAATTGGTCTTGTATTAATTGAATTTACCATTTAACGGGAATAACAAATATCATTCTGTTACGCATGATTTTGACTGCGGTGAGTTTACTGTAATGTTTTGGTCTTTGTGAGAAAACTATGTGGAATAAAAATACAATAAAAATAGTTCTGGAAACCTAACTCATGTGTGTTTTCGTGACGATAGTTGGTGAATTAATTGATATGTTATGATCTATTGAATAGAGTTATCTTTCAAGTAATATACAATGTTAGTACTTGATACTTAAGTAGTTGTTTACACATGTAACGTGTCACCAATGTGTTTATCGAGTCACACATAATTGACAAACGAAACACAAAACGTATCTCATGCATAGGTATTATGTGCCGAGTCTAGAGACTCAATAATAATTTAAATACTTAGAAAATCTCATTTCTGTTTTAGAGCACTAGTGAGGATTTTCTGTGACGCGCATCTCTCGGAATTGTTTTAGAATTTTTCGCAAACAGTGAGTTTCACGTTCCCCTTTTACTCATTTAAACGCTTTTTATTTGGGGGAGATAACATACTCCAAAACGCATTAGATTTTGTTATTAGTTATATATCACTTGTAAGGCTAAGTTGCAAACGAACCAACTAAAGTCCTTCATAACATCGAACCGTTTAGTATTTGTATAATAGCGAGTCACTGTTGAGTAGTACTACTGGGTTTGACAAACCCCACCCAACTCTAAACTCGACGGCAGTTCGAGTGGGTGTAATCTTGGCTAACACATTTTCCATGGTCGTGGTAGACATGGTGGCAAGGCAATTGATAAACAGTCAGCTTCGGTGTCGAACACTTAGTAATACTTGTTTTATAGGCTAGCTACCTATCGATATATAATTGACATTATCTGGTAACGCAAACGCAAACACTTAAACGTAAACATTCTCTTTATTTATATATGTGAACTCACCAACCATGTGTTGACACTTTTAGTATGTTATTCTCAGGTAGCCGAGGCGGGCGCGCGGTATAGGAACATGCATTTCATTGAACTCTATCGTTTTTGCAAACTTGTTTTTAAACTGTTATTAATTGGGTTTTAAGTCGTCCTGCGTGACGTAACACTTGGTTTATGAATTTACGCTTCCGCACTTATTTAAACTTAAATGTTTCGTGGTTTGGAAACTTTATTTATGGTGTTTGATTATAACTAATGATTCCGATCCTGTTAGTTCACACCCTCTGACGGTAAAACTCCGTTAGTGGATTTTGAGGGTGTGACATTTGGATTGTAGAAGTAATATCCCATTGAATCTTCGGGATATCCTACAAAGATACATTTAGTGGATTGGTTTTCAAGTTTGTCTGGGGTGTAGATCTTAACATAATCCTCACAGCCCCATACCCTTAAATGCGATAATTATGGAACCCTTCCATACCATATTTCAAAGGGTGTCGTTTCTAGTTTCTTGTTTGGTGCCATATTTAAAATACGGGCAGCAGAGATCAAAGCGAAACCCCAAAATGATAGTGGTAATGTGCTTCTAGCCATCATGGATCGAACCATATCCTATAAAGTTCGATTCCTCCTTTCAGACACACCATTATGTTGTGGTGTTCCAGGTGGAGTAAGTTGTGAGACAATCCCACAACTCCTAAGATGTTCTAGAAACGCATCATTGAGGTATTCACCTCCTCTATCAGAACGTAGTTCTTTGATTGTTTTGTTGAGTTGATTTTGTACTTCATTTTAGAAGACTTTGAACATTTCAAAGGCTTCATTTTTGTGTCTTAACAAGAATACATACCCATAGCGACTATAATCGTCAGTAAAAGTAATGAAGTATCTTTCACCACTTCTTGTCATTGTCTTAAAATGACCATATACATCCGAATGTATGATACCTAATAAGTCTTTCGCCCTTTCGTTAGTTCCACTAAATGGTTCTTTGGTCATTTTTCCCAATAAACAAGATTCGCATTCATCAAATGAATCTTCTCTTGATTTCAAAAGACCATTCTTTTGAAGTGTATGAATGCGATCCTTGTTTATTTGACCAAGGCGACAATGCTAAAGAAAAGTTTTACTCAAATCCAATTTGAGTCTTTTGGTGTTAGCTTGGTACAACGAGCTATCAATGGATGTATTATCATGAACCAATTCATAAATGCCATTAAACGGCGTTGCTTTAAAATAAAAAGACATCATTCATGAATACATAAAAACCATTGTTTACAAACTTGAAATCATAACCAAATTGTCTTAATACAGAAACAGAGATAATATTCCTAGTCAAACTAGGAGGGTACAGAATGTTTTTCAAAAGAACTTCCAAACCATTTGGAAGCTTCAAAACATAATCTTCTCGGGCTTGGACGTCAACCGTTGCTCCATTTCCCATGAAGACACTTATATCTTCTTTCTTGAAATCATTTCTTCTTTTGAACCCCTGCAATGAATTGTAGATATGAGTTCCACATCCGGTATCCAATACCCATGTGTTAGAAGAAACAATATTAAGATCAATATGGATTACGAAAGTTGTACCTGAGGTTTGCCCCGCATCCCTCTTAGCTTTAAACTCTTTGAGATAGGTCGGACAATTTCTCATCCAGTGACCTATCTCCCCACAACCAAAGCACGGATCTTCAGCTCTAACCTTTAGCATCTAGGTTTGGGTTTCGCCTTTGCCTTTCCCTTGAACCCCTTCTTGAATTGCACTTTACCCATGGCACCTTTGCCTTTGGTTCCGGGTGAAGCCTTTTCTTCAAGCCACCCTCATTGATCGCAAGAACGGGTAAAACTTTTTTACCCATGCCGGCTTCGGCTGTCATAAGCATTGCGTGAAGCTCATCAATGTTTTTTTCCCATCCGTTCATGTTGTAGTTCATGACGAATGTCTCAAACCTTTTAGTTAGGCTGTTCAGGATCAAATCCATGGCTAACTCTTTTGAGACGAGACACTTAAGCCGTTCAAGTCGATCAATGTGGCTTTTCATCTTAAGCACATAAGATGATACAGATTGGGTTTCTTCCATATGACATGCATGAATACATAAAAACCGTTGTTTACAAACTTGAAATCATAACCAAATTGTCTTAATACAGAAACAGAGATAATATTCCTAGTCAAACTAGGAGGGTACAGAATGTTTTTCAAAAGAACTTCCAAACCATTTGGAAGCTTCAAAACATAATCTTCTTGGGCTTGGACGTCAACCGTTGCTCCATTGCCCATGAAGAGACTTATATCTCCTTTCTTGAAATCATTTCTTCTTTTGAACCCCTGCAATGAATTGTAGATATGAGTTCCACATCCGGTATCCAATACCCATGTGTTAGAAGAAACAATATTAAGATCAATATGGATTACGAAAGTTGTACCTGAGGTTTGCCCCGCATCCCTCTTAGCTTTAAACTCTTTGAGATAGGTCGGACAATTTCTCATCCAGTGACCTATCTCCCCACAACCAAAGCACGGATCTTCAGCTCTAACCTTTAGCATCTAGGTTTGGGTTCCGCCTTTGCCTTTCCCTTGAACCCCTTCTTGAATTGCCCCTTACCCATGGCACCTTTGCCTTTGGTTCCGGGTGAAGCCTTTTCTTCAAGCCACCCTCATTGATCGCAAGAACGGGTAAAACTTTTTTACCCATGCCGGCTTCGGCTGTCTTAAGCATTGCGTGAAGCTCATCAATGCTTTTTTCCCATCCGTTCATGTTGTAGTTCATGACGAATGTCTCAAACCTTTTAGTTAGGCTGTTCAGGATCAAATCCATGGCTAACTCTTTTGAGACGAGACACTTAAGCCGTTCAAGTCGATCAATTTGGCTTTTCATCTTAAGCACATAAGATGATACAGGTTGGGTTTCTTCCATATGACATGCATGAAGTGCTCAAACCGTTTCAAAGCGTTCCACCCTTGCTTGAGTAAGGAACATTTCCTTAAGCTGGGTTATCATGTAATACGCCCCATGATTCTCGAAATCCTTTTGGATCTCAGGAATCACTGTTCCCAACATGAGGCAAGAAACTTGCACCTAATATTCGGTGTATTTCAGCCAATCCGCATAGGCATCCAAGTTATTGACATCGGGTTCATCGGGAATAGGATCATCTAAAATATATGACTTTTTTCTCTTGTTTATGAAAAAATCTCAAGTTTCGATACCAGCCCATAAAGTTGTTAAAGTTTAGACAATCCTTTTCCAGAATCGACCTAAGTGATAGATTATGCACATGAGGGATAATAGCGTTATGTTGATTGTTTGCGGCCATCTATAAAGAATTTAACAAAGTTCAATTTAGTATTTTCGATATCAATAAATTTTAATCTTTAATACCCTTTAATTTCTCCAAGACAATTAATGATTAAAATCTAGAATCCAACGTTTCATTCAAATAGTAGTTAGGTGACCTTTATCCTACTATTCAAATTAACAAGGTAGTCAACGTTTGACAATTGCAACCCTTTGCAACTTCTAGTTTTATGGGATCGGTTAAACATCATATGTTTAGTTGGCATGTTTAATCCCATCAACACCTTTGAACGTCATGTGTCGGTGACCCTATTCACATGGTTTCAAATCAAGTCGTCCTACTTACACACATGTGTGATTTTACACATACAAGTGGTTAGGTAACCCTTATCCCAAAAATATTGTAAAACCACCTTAAGATCACAAGTTTTCTTAAATGTGGTTAGGTGACCCCATTCCACGATTCAAGTCTACAAGTGACTTAAGTGTCGTATAAAAGGATGGTGTTCAACTTGTTAGAAAGGGATTTTAGTTTTCAAAATTCTAGATTGAAAAACTATATAATGTACCTTCCATTTGCATGCACTCAAATGTATGGTACCTTTGAAAACTGACTTTCAAGTTCCTTTTAATAAAACCCATTTTATTGTGAAATCATTAACCTTTAATAAAACCAATTTTTATTACCTAATGATTTCTATGGAACCAATTTTATGCAAGTTGTTGATATTAAGTTTGTTAATTATCCTTATTCAAATAATATAAACAAAATATAAATCAACCATGCAAGCATAAATAAACAACCACAAGTTCATAACTATAGCTACCTAAGATGACAACACTTGTTGACCGAAACAAGTGTGCCAAAAGGTCTCTCCTAAGGGACGAGAATGACACAAGGCATGTGTCGGTGAACTCCAACTTGATCCCGCATCCATATGATTCAAGTGTCCACCTTGTGTTGTGAGTCTTCCACCTTATTTGGGCTTCCAATTGGGCTCCTACTTCAGCTCCTTGCTTCCCATGGGCTTTCAAGTTTGGGCTTTGGTCATTGGGCTAGAATCCTATCTTGGACTATGAAGTCCATTAAGGCCCAAAACCAAAACCGTAACTTTGTTGCTTCTTCTTTTACAAAAAAAATATACGCTAATACATTTTTCTGTAGTAAAAGAAACACAACTAATCTACTTATTGTTACAAACCAATATGAATAAATAAATAAATAGGTTACGAATCCAAATAAAATAATACTACAACCAAATTGAATATTGAATAAATCACAACACAAACACACATCCAAACACAAGGTCATGGCTAGGTTATGAACATCCAAATGCACATCAAAATATGCAAGTATTACATCTCTAAATAGTTCCCCTTGTGAACCTCAAACTATCTAGAAGATAACCTTGCCCAATAGACAAAATACCTGGACAAGTAAAACCCTGCTCGGATGTCCAAGTGTGCTCGGTTTCCATACTTAGCTGTTTCAAAGGAGTGTTGGGAAGATTCCAATCCCTTAATCTTCCTTAGGTCATTTCAAGTCAAATCTTTGACTCAACAATCTCCCCCTACATTGGAGAACCTTAGCTGTCCAAAAACACCTCTAAGGTTACTTACACTTAGTCAAAATACACATCAAATCAAAATCAAATTTACATATCAAAATCAAAATATTACATAGTTGAAAATTTTGTCCGTAGACTTTACAAAGAAAACCTTATACTAAGAAACATCTACTTCTGGCATTGTGGGCTGCTTGTCTTTGTTCAACTATTACTGTTCCCGCCCTTTGCTGAATGATAGATAGAATTCGATAATGAGGGTGATTCTCAGGAATCGTCATTTCTATTATAACCCTCAAATCTTCTCTATGCAAAAAGGTCAGGTATTCATCATTTCTGATTAACGCCAAGATAATTACATCTAAGTTTCGAAGAATGTAGTGGCCATAATTTTCTTTGTATTCAATTTCAGCAATTTGGTCATTCTTCTGGACTTCATGGTTTAGGTGTGTCATTCTCCTTCTCATACTTATAAAGATGTTCATGTTGGACAAGGGATTGTTGTTTCTGACTTTTGAAACATAATCATACTCAACATCCCTTATACTCCTCATAGATTTTAATCTTTTGTTCCTCTCATGCTTGGTCAGTTCCCATTTCTTCATTTGATTAAAGAGAGGAAATCCCTTTTCAGCTTCACTTTTCAAATACTTTGACAAATCATTTTGTTGTCTCCCTGCCAACTTTCTACTATCGTGATAGTCATACAATTCAAGATTGGGCATTGCCTCTAGTTGCTCTCTCCTACACACTGCAAAATGATCTTTGAAAATTATCTCCCTTAGCTGTCTGCTCTGCATGATCACTTTCAAAGTTTGAGAGACTGAGTCATAATAGAGTGTCATAGGTAGATCCACATCTGGTTGTGGTCTTGCTTCTCTTTGAGTTCCAGAACTACTTGACTCACCCCTGGTTGTTGAAGTGTATCTCTTTGAAGCAAAGGGCCTTGTAGGAATAGACTTCATTGGTTTAGTAGGCCCTTTGACTCCAAAAGCATTTCTGTACATCCCTACAACCAACTTAGTAGGCAGTCTAATCAGTTCAAACATGTTTTCACCTGCATCCCTGTGTAATCTTCCAATCATATCTAAGATTTTCTCATCATCAAGTCTTCTTGCTGGTACAAATCTTCCACCAATAAAACTTCTTGGGTTCACACCTTCCAACAATACCTTTTCCCACTCAGCTTTTTGTTCATAGAATAGCTGTTTCAATTGTGCTTGACCCAATTTGTCAAAGACATTTTCATTCATTCCCTTTCTATTCACCATTACCTCCTTCATGATTCTTATCATTTCCTCATTATCCCATGGATATGTAGGTTCATCTGGTTCGTGTTTCACTTCCACTAGGATATGGATTTTTGTTCTGCAGTTCTTTTCAATTCTTCTTTTTCAATTTCAGCTTTTGTTTCTCTCTCAGAGTCATTAGCCTTCTTTTCTTGACAGGGGGTTCCCGTTGATCTTCCCTTGATTGTCTAACAGAGGGTTCAGGTTGATTTCTCTTTGATTTATCTTTCTTTGGGAGTCTGTTATAATGAGATTCAACAGCAGCTTTAGACAAGTTGTCCAACATTTTAGGTGTCATTCCCCTTTTAATCAAATATCCACACTTACCAGCATATCTTTTCTTTAATTCTTCAATTTTATCATGCAATATTTCCCTTTCTTCTCTTTCCCTTCTTTCTCTATTTGCATGATAAGTTCTTTCAAGAACTTTGAAGGTCATCTTGGTTAAACCTTTTTCATTGAGTCCACAACCTCTCAAATATTCTTTATATCTCAAAGAATCATGATTTTTCTTCTGCGTTATTCTTTTCAACTCATCATGTTCTTTCTTTATCATCCTCTGCAACTCCTCATCTGTGAGTGGAGCCAGGTCTTCAAACTTATGACCAAATGTGGTCAGCTTCACTATCAATGGATTTTTCTTTTGAGCTTCATTTAAACTTTGTTGAATGTTTGTCCTTTGCTCATCAGTCATTTCCACTTGTGGAGACAAAACATCAATCTTGTCAGATGTATCATCCTGGTTATCATCATCATTTTCTTCATATGTATCATCCTCCTCATTTAATTCATTCACAGCCTCAATCTTCTCTTCCTCAGGATTGAGTAAGTCCTCAGGCCTAAAAATCTGTATTGGACCATGCCTTATTAGACTTGGTTGACCTTCATAACTTGCAGCAAAGTATTCAAATTCATCATTCCATTTTGCTTCTTTCAGATTTGGTACATCTTCAGGCCTTTGAGTTTTAAGTGGAACATGCTTTAAGGCCATTGAGTTTAAGTTTCTTTTTCTGGTTGTTTTTGTGATTGACTGAACATGCTTACAACCATAGCCAATGAATTATCGATCTCTTCAGCCCTTTTCATATTAATCAGGGTCTCAATCACCTCCTGATCTTCAACCTCTTCTTAATCAAAGACTTTAGCAATGTTGGCCTGTTCAATTAGGTTTTCCTGCTCTGCCAGCTCTTCTTCAGATAAGGTTTGGGCAAAGTACTCCCTCTCCCTTGTTTCTTTTAAGACTTGCTCAAGCCTTTTGGCAGCAGCAGTATCCTCATCATCTTCTTCTTATTCATCCTCATTTGCCTTACCTGGCTCTTCTTCCTCCTCATCACTATCAACAACAGCTTACCTTTGTCCAATCTTCTTTTCATTTCTTCCTTTGTTTCTGGAGGAAAATCATCAATATCCTTTTCCAAATCATCCAACTCATCATCCTACTCTACTCTCTTGGAACTTACTTGATTTGTTTTTGGTTCTGTAAGTACCAGTTCCTCAGTAGCAGCTCCCTCATCCATCACAATATTTGTCTATACATTAGTGGCTTTCATCACGTCAGTTGGTACATCATCAGTAGCAATATCTGTCGTAGCCACTTAATCAGCATTCAGATTTTCCACTTTATCCTCCATATCCTTCTTCTTTCTCAACATATCATCATCAACATCTTCAACTACAGTATTCATTACTTCATTATGCACATTGTTGTTCTATTCACCCTCATCATCAGATCTATCACCTTCATAATCTTCATCAAATATCATCCTTTCACCACTATCTTCCTCATCTTCACTCTCCCCATAGGCACTCAATATGTTTTTCAATCCATCAACATCAACTACCTTATCAACTGTCTCCACCATCTTCTCATTATCAGCATCAGTTGCCTCATTCAATGGAATATTCTTCCCCTGTTTTGGGCAGCTGAGGTCTTCTCAACCTCCTGCTCCAGGGTTTGAATTCGTGAAAGTGGCTAGGCTAACTGATCTTTTAAGTCAATATTCTCTTTCAAAACCTCCTCATTCCTCTTCCTCAAAGTGTCATTTTCCAACAAGAGATCCAAATTTCTATCAAACAGATAAGTATCAGAGGGAGGGGTTATAGGTGGCGATGTAGAGAAATGTTCTGGTATAGGATTTGTGGTTTGGATTGTCGGTTGTGTCTGGGGTGGAGGAATTGGGTTGGTGAGAGGGCTTAAGTCTTCAATAATATTTTCACTTATTGAAGGTGAAGGATTAATGTTTGGTATTGTAAAGGTTTTGGTTTGAATAATTCTGAATGTAGGTTGAATGGGTTGGTCTGAGGTTTAGGTATGGGATGGGGATGTAATTGGTGAGTATGGAAGGTTTGTAAGTTTATGGGAAGAGGCTCTGGAATATAAGGTTCATGGGTAGGCTGAGATTGTGTATTGGTTTCAGTTAAGGGTTGGGATGTGGTTTGTGGTGGTGATTGGTGTAAGGATTCAGGTGGGCTTTGGGTTAGAGTAGGTGGGGTTTGAATGGGTGGAAATTGGGTGGTTTGGTCATTTGATGGTGGTGGGTAAGGTGGTGTTTATGGTGGTGTGTCTAAGGGTATGGTTGGTGGTGTTGATATGGGGTTGGAACTCCCCCTGAACTTGTACATTCTTAACAAAACTCCTTCTCCACCTCCTTCATTATCTTCTCCTTCATCTCCTCCATCATTATCTTCTCCACCATTTCCTCCATCATTATATTCTCCACCATTTCCTTCATCATTATCTTCATTACTACCTTTATCCTCAATCTCACCATCCTTTTCATCCTCCTCTAAGATTAACTCAGTACAGGAACAATCTCAAAATCTTCAATTAAAAGCCATGGTAAAATTTCAAACTCTTCCTCAGGATTGAACCTGCTTGTGCTACCCAGAGTTGCAATCTGTTTATAGGTATATGGATCTTGCAGCACATGTGTTGTACCAACTGTGGGCAATCCTTCCAACCCTTGGATGAAAATAATATGTAGAAACCTGGGATAGGCCTAATATTTATCTTTGTTTGACTGTTTCAAGTTGTTCACCATTCCTTCAAAGATCATCTTGGAAAAGTTTAATGGCAGATTAAACATAATAGCAACTGTAGCATTGGCCAAATCCCGACTCATAAGAGTCCATGAGCCTTTTCTTGGGGAAAAGCCCTGAATAATCTGGTGTATCAAGAATCTGTATAAATTGGGGAACATTCCCTTTTGGAATTGTCCTTCGTGCACTGTCCCCTGATATCCCATTGTTTGCACAAATATCTTGAGTAGATGTTCTGTTGTGAAGTGAATAGGGTTGGGATTATCATCATGTAGTTGGAGACATTTTCTTATAAGACCTTCAGTTATCCGTATCTCCTGGTTAGCCACGGTAGCATCTATCCGCCTACCGTTTATATTGTCATATAATCTGGCTGAGCGCCAAAAATCAAGTGAATGATTCCTGTAAATCACCGGACACTCTGTCAAAGCGAGACTTATATTTGACCATTAAAGCCATATAATCATCAGACCTATATCTTCATTATCAGGAATAATCTACAACAAGTCACACATGTTGTGCTTGTGCTCAAACGGATATCTCGGTTGATTGTTCGCCATTTCTGTTCAAACAAAAGCATATTCAAAGTATACATTAGTAATAAAGTTCAGAACATTGAATGATTTAGGTTAATAATTTGAAGAAAGAGAAATGAAATGCCCTTTTTTAACCTCATCTTTGACAAATTAATAACCTACACAAGAAACAGAGAGTTAGTAAAAATGCATAATCAAAGCCTGTTATCACATAATCGTGGTCGGGAAACACTTAATTGATGCTTACCAAGTCGGATTGTGTGTGCTAACAATCTAGGGTTTGGATTATTAGATGAAAGCGATAAGTCGGCTGTTTTTTCTAAAACGAGAGGGAAAGTGGAAGGAGAGAGAGAAATGAAGTGTGAAAAATTTCTCTAACTCCCTCTCTTATATCTTTTTGAATGTGGGTTTTAAAAGCATTTTGGCATGTAGTGAGTTAATAGCTATCATACAGTAACATTATCCATTAAATATATTCACATTTAAAACCTTGCATGATAAGGTTCATTTTCATTTAGCAAACCTCGCTCGGAAAAGTCGGTTTTTACAAAGCTTGCTAGGTATATTCCACTTTCACAAAGCTTACTCGTTTCAGAGTTATTTTATAACACAAAGTAATTTTTAGAAATAAATCTAAGTAAAATGACGGAAGCTTACTCGAAATACATGATTGCTCGAGAGACAAATTACAAGACTAATAATCAAGCATACATATCTGATAAGCAACCTTGCTAGGAATCAATTATGAATCCCAAAATAATCTCACACATATTCCTATTGTTAACCTTGAATGAATGTCTGACAAACTCAAACCTTACCCGAAAACGTATAAACAGTTAGCAAATAATCAGTCAAATACAATGTTATACATAGTATGACCGATACACTGTTGTATAAGAAAATTGTGCTAGAAGTGAGTTCTAGACACAAAGTGTACTCGAAAAGTAAAAATTTGAATGATTACCATGTCAAGAGAACACTTTAGGATTTCAAAGTATACTCGAAACATAAATTGTGCCTGGGAAACTAGGTTTGCCCGAAAATACTTGTAATTTCAAAGAAAAATATTCAAATCCACATAATCATTAAGTGTGCTAGAATTAAAGTTTTCTTGTACATAATAGGTCAAATTCACACTCAAAATCACAAAGCTTGCTAGAATAAATTCAAATAGTCAAACAATCACATAAGTGTGCTAAATAGTTTAAAAACATTAAAGCTTGCTAGAAGTAACATATTCATTCACAGAGTTTGCTAGATTGACTTAATCAACCTATAAAACAATTAAGTTTGCTAGAAAGTTTAAAGATCACAAAGCTTGCTAGTAAACACTGTATATCAAATAGCTTGCTAGAAACAGTTATACTTTCAATCAAAACACTAAGTATGCCCGAAAATCTTAACTATATAAAAGCTTGCTAGTAAACACTCAAAACATAATCAGATATCAAGCCTGCTCCGAGGGTTGGAATTTTAGATAAAATGGTAAACTCTACCTGAAAAGTATAAAAACTTCAAAGTAGGCTCGATAAGGATAAACTTAAGACAAAAATGACTAATATGCTCATAAAGGTTATAAATTATCAAACCTTACTCAAAAATACATATTCAAACCTTTTGAGGTAAAATGCAACTCTTTTTGACCTAAACCAATTATCAAACATATTTTTCATTAAAGATAATTGTTTAAGAACAAATGGTGCATTTAGAGATCAAATTTAAGTCATGATTCATTTCAAAACAGTTTCTTTCTTTTTCTGAAAAGATTTTAAGTATGGGATCATATTGACTAAGTAGTTTTCTCAGTACTTCATTCTCAGCATTATTATGACAGTATAAACAGGTTAACAGCAGGTCTAGACTTAGCATGAATTTCATTTCTATGGTGATATGATTAATGTTAAATTAAGATGCATAATACTCAATGGATAACACATATTGTTTTCTGATGCTCCATATTAATTCTCAAGGCGTATTTGGCTTTCTCTAGATCACCCCGATTTGACTTTGACCCCCTGGTTTTGGTTTAAAAACTTTTAATGAAAGAACCTATGGTTATTTTTTTTATGGTTGTGAGCACATAACAACATTGTGTTGTTTAAACTGTACTTCTTTTTTGCTCATCATTTGTTGTTTGTAATTTTCATATAAATACTTCATTTTGGGGACCAAATACCAACGGGCTCCTGTGTGACTGGATAATTACTCTGCTGCCTATCATTCGGAAAGATTTATCTTGGAACATGCATATACAACAATGTAACTCCACATAAAGCTTAGCAGATTATTTATGTTTATATCACCTTAGATTTTACACATTATGAGAAAGCAACCATGCATGTTAATGACTGTACTAAGTGCCCTTATATCCTATTAAATCCATATGATTGGCTAAGTAGTCAATGCACTACCATTTCCCAAATATAACAAATTCAATCACCCAGAGTACTCTTAGCTTCCAGGTTAATGGCTATCCTTTATGTCTACATGTAGTCAGCAGCACCACGCACATAAATAAATACATGTCCTTTTGGCTTAGATTCAATGGTATAATTTTAAGTGAAAGAACAAATTACTATTTCCCCAAATGCTTTCAGTCTTTGGACTAATGGCTATCCTTTCAAATCTACAAGTAGATGACAGGACCAAACATATACAAGTATATGCTCCTCAGACTTGGGCAAATAACATAATTTTCAGCAAAAGTAATTCTTTTGAGACTTTTCATTGAAATCCTTTTATGCTTCTTTAAAGCTTGAACTGAATAGTATTATCATATCTCTACACCATTAGCAACTTGCTCTGTGTTATCAAAAATTGTTTTGATCAAAAAATTTTCTTAGAAGTTTCAATTAAGCATAACATCTTGACACGAAAACACATTTTGACACAAAGACAAGCAAACATATTCAAATCTTAAACATAAATGACATTATAAAAAAAAAGCAGACTTTACATCATATATAGTCTAGTTCATCCAAACAACATCATCATATTAGATTACTTACATATTCATCAACTACATCAATTCAAAATGCTTATCATAACATCCTACAAGTCACTGATTGTCATACCCTCAAAATCCACTAACGGAGTTTTACCATCAGAGGGAGTGAACTAACAGGATCGGAATCATTAGTTATAATCAAACCATAAAAACGTTTAAATGAAAATAAGTGCGAAAGCGTAAAAACCAAAAGACAAAAGTTACGTCATGCAGGATGACTTAAAATCCAATGACAATAGTTTAAAATCAGTTTGCATAAACAAAAGCGTTTTCAACAATGCATGATCCTATACCGTGCGCCCGCCTCGGCTACCTGAGAATAGCATACTAAAAGTGTCAACACAAGGTTGGTGAGTTCACAAGTTTATGTAAAATAAAGTTTTTAGCGATTTGCGTTCAGCGTTCAGCGTTTTGCGTTTACCAGATAGTGTTAAATCAATTATATATCGATAGGTAGCTAGCCTATAAAACAAGTATTACTAAGTGTTCGACACCGAAGCTGACTGTTTATCAAGTGCCTTGCCACCAGGTCATCCAGACCATGGTAATGTGTTAGCCAAAATTACACCCACTCGACCTCCAGTCGAGTTTAGCGTTGGATGGGGTTTGTCAAACCCAGTAGTACTACTCAACAGTGACTCGCTATTATCCAAATATTAACCGGTTCGATGTGTAGGACTTCAATTGTTTCGTTTGCCACTTAGCCTTTACAAGTGATATATAATTTCCTAACAAAATCTTAACTGCATTTTTCGGAATATGTTATCTCCCCCAAGTGAAAAGCGTTTAAAGAGTTTAAAAGGGGAAAGTGAAACTCACTGTTTGCGAATAATTCCCAAAAATAAATAACCAAGTGATGCGAGTCACAGAAAACTCTCTCTAGCGTTCTAAAACAACAAAGAGATTTTCTAAGTGTCGGAACTATTATCGAGTCTCTAGACTCGGCACATAACACCTATGCACAAATTACGTTTCGTGTTTCGTTTGTGAATCGTGTGTGACTTAACAAGTACATTTGTGATACGATACATGTGTGAACAATTATTTACGTGTCATGTATTAATAATGTACATCACTAGCAACTATTCCCCGCAGGGGCAATTTGGTCAAAACACCACAACCATTTAGCAAGTATTCCCCGCAGGGGCAATTTGGTCAAAACATAACAATTAACTAGCAATTATCATGTTTCATGCATTTTCACAAAATTCAGCAGCTAGTTTCACCGAGACAGAAATTCTACTTGAAAGATTGTACTATTCCACCGATCATAGCATCTCAATTAATTTACCAAAAATCATCACAAGAGTATACATGAATTAGGTTTCTAGAACATATTTTATTATATTTTTATTCCACATATATTTCTCACATTGATCAAAACATTACAGCAAGCTCATAACAGTCAAATTCATGTGCAACAGAATTTTATTTGAAATTCCCGTTAAATGAAAAATCCAACAAATGCAAGACCAATTGGGTTAGGTTCTTAACTCAACAAGTTAACTTCCAGAAGTGGAACCAATCCATTTGGTCTTGTAGTTCATGAGATATAATATTTACAAATCAACCTAACAGCAGGTCTCACAATTCAGATTTGCATAACGTTTTTGTAAAATCATAAAAGTTAACTTTTTCACGTTTAAAAATTACAAATTTATATTATTTAGAAAGTAGACTCAACCTAGTTCACTGTAGTATCAATTATCTCGACCAATTTTCAAATTCACACCCCGTTACAGTCAATTGAACATCAATAACACAATCTGTCCAGAAACTGTTTGCATCCAAACTCAACATATTAACTATCTATGGACCATAATCCGTTCATATGACCTTCTAGACACCATAATCACTATCCATGCACATCAAATACACACCACATACATGATTAGGGTTTTACTTGAACTCAAAATCAAAGAAAACAAGCAATTAACATGCAATAACATCAATTCTAATTATCAAATCAACAATCAATACATAATTAACCATCATCTAATCAAAACAAGTCATATGAACATTATATGAAATTTTTCGGAATCTAGGGTTCACAATTAACCCATTAAAAATTGAAATTAAGCATAAAGGATGCATATGATAGTTGTTTATACCTTCCTAGCACCTTATTCTTCAATGAAGAGCTTGAAAATTGATTGTATGTATGTGTGTGTAGGTCGACGGCTTCCAAGGGAGTGAGAGGGAGGGCCGATCGGTTTGGGAGAGAAAGAGAGAAGAGAGTTTAGGGTTTAGGTTAATAATAATAATAATAATATATTACACTTAAGTCCCTCAACTTTCAAATGCTACTTTTCTAGCTTAATTAACTTAGTTTGCACATTAGAAATGTATAGTCTTCACCAAGCGCCTCGGGCGTGGTATGCAACTTTGACGGCTCATCTTCTAGGGCATGGTTACAAGAGATGAACCATCGATCAGACTGTTTTCCTTAAAATTGTTGGGAAATATTTTTGATCCTCATTCAGATATATGTGGATGACATCATCTTCGGGTCTAGTAGTACTGCACTATGTTATAAATTTGAAGAAGTCATGAAAAGAGATTTGAAATGACTTCGTTGTGGGAGATGACAACTTTCCTGGGATTAAAGGTTCGTCAGAGTTCAACAGGGAATTCTGCTACATCAAGGAAAATATGTTGAAGACATACTTGCAAAGTTCGAATTTCAAGATTCTAAGAGCATAGCAACTCCTATGGCCGAAAGACCTCTTCATGCTGATCCTAAAGGGAATCCCACGGGACAAACTTACTATCGGTCAATGATCGGATCGCAGATGTGTCTCATTGCCTATCACCCTGACATCATGTTTGATGTCTGTCAATGCACCCGTTTCCAGGCTAATTCTAAACTCTCTCATTTAATTGTTGTTAAACGTAATTTTTGATATCTGATAGGGTAACCGAAGCTACGTATTTGGTATCCCAAAAACTCACATTTTGACTTATACGCTTTTGCTGATAGCAATTACGGTGGAGATGATATTGACGGGAAACCTACATCTGCTGGATATCAGTTATTGGGTAATCGACTCATTTCATGACAGTGTAAGAAACAATAAACGGAGTTCACGTCCACTAACGAGGCTAAATATGTTGTTGTGTCGGCCTGTTGTTCACAAGTCATCTAGATGCAACATCAATTGCTGGATTACGGTTTGGAATTTCTTGACACCCAATCTTTTGTGATAATGATGCTGCTATTAATATTGTTAAAAATCATGTTCAGCATTCAAAAACCAAGCACATTGCAATTAAAGTTCATTTTATTCATGACTGTTATGACCGTAAATCGATTCATCTTGTGCAAGTTCACATTGATAACAATATGGCGGACTTATTTACAAATCCGGTCGGAACAGCCAGATTTAATGTGCTTGTGGAATTTCTTAAAATGCTTCGTTTCGATGATTGAGTCTTTTTTAGATTAAATTTTTACATAAATATGTGATTTTTCTTTAAAATTTTTGTTGCACAAATTTAGGGGGGAGAAAATAAAAAAAATCAAAAAGAGTGTGTGTGTGTGTGTGTGTGTGTGTGTGTGTGTGTGTGTGTGTTTTATTAAAAAAAATCTACACTTTCGCTTAAAATTACATCGGTTACTCAAGTTTGAAGGACATATACTTGTATATGTTTGGTTCTGTCATCTAGTTGTAGACATACATGATAGCCACTCACCTAAAGACTGAAAACAACTAGCGCGATTTTGGTGTGTTTTTGTTTTAATTCTTTTGCTTAAAATTATGTCAGTTACTCAAAGTTTGAGGGACACGTATTTCTATACATGTTTGGTCCTGTTATCTACCTGTAGACATACGGGATAGCCATTTACCTAAAAACTAAAAGTGACTAGGGCGACTGAGTGTTAAATTGTCTTCATTAATTCAATGGGGAAGTGATATGATAATTCAGTTAAGAGTTTTTTAGAAGCTTTATATATTTTCAATTTACAAATGAAAATTGATCCAACCTTTGGAAAATGATAGTAAAATTGAATCTGAATGCCTAACGTGTGAAGTTACTAGGCTTAAAAGGCTTTAGAACATCAATGATTTGCATGATAGCTTTCCATAATGCGTAAAAGTTGAAGTGATATGAACTAAATCTGCTAAACTTACAGTGGAGAGTCATTTTGAAGAAATGTGCATGTCTCTCAAATATATCTCTTCGAATGATAGGGAGAAAAGTAATTACACGGTCATACACGAGCCCGTTAGTGTCTTGATCTCCAAAAATATTATGCCTTTGCTATTGTTTTAATATATATATATAAGATTGTGTTACTAAATTTCATTTTTCAAAATCTTAAAGAGTCAAACTAGAACTACAAGGGTGGGGCATTCAAATAATTCCTAAACACTCTGAATGTAAGGCATGTAAGTCTGGATGTCTTGTAAACGTTCAACCTTAAAGCTTAAAATTTTTGTTTACACATAAAAATCTTTTGATCAAGTACGAGGGGGTTGGAGTCAAATTGGGGTGATCTGGGAAAAACAAAATATATTTTAAGAAGAGATAGGAGGCATCGCAAGTCCATAAGTGATGTCCATCTAAGATTTATGTCTAATTGAACATAACTCGTATCACTGATGAAAAGAAAATCATGCTTTGTTTATTATATCTACTATCAACCTTTCACTTTATGTCATAATAATGTTGAACATGAATCATTGTGAAAGCATCTTAATCAATATGATTCCATGTTCGGATCTTTTCTTAAGAGGTTGTGCGTTTATCGAAACTGAAATCTGGTCCTAAAAAATTTGGTAAATTACAAGAAGACCGAGTGATTAAATATTTTCTTGTATCATTATTTCTATTTTGTTTGATTTTAATCATTATTTATTTTTATTTTTACCTCTTAATTACTATTGTCGAAACGGATGATATAAGAGATCGGCTTTAAAATCATGGATCAAGCCCATGTTTGGGTATAAAAAAATTGTTCTCAACTCTTGCCTTTATTGCACATGTTGGCCTGGCCCATGTATTGCACATGTTTTTGGCCCATCAGGTTTTCAGGCTGATCTAAAGTTCCGAAATATAAAAGATTCTCATCTGCATTATTGGTTTTATTATTTTGAATATCAAATCTACAAACACTCTCCAAGCCGAAAATCCTTAAAATTCTAAGATTTCAAGTCATTCAATCTTCTTTTCTTAAAGATTTTACCTGATTAATGTTAATAAATAGGTAAATGACATCTTGGGTAAGGGGTTTTCGGGTCAATGTTGGACGTAACAAACAATTTGATTATTCTTTGTTTTGGTTAATTAAGTTGTGAAAACTGTTTTAGATGAAGAATTATGGTGGTGGAGAGTTTTATGCTTAACATTTTATGAGTGATTAAAGTTGCAGGTTTTGATATCAATGGTGATTTTGGTGTTTTGGAGAAGATGATTCATATTTCGAGAAGAAACCCAAGGATTTTCTTGGTCGAGATCTCCATAGATTGTCAGTCCCGTAACGATCACTCAAAATTCACAATAAATGTCACAACCCACACAGATAATTGTGTCGACAAGAAGGTTGGTGAGTGTGCTATTTAGTGTAAGAACAAATGTTTGTTAACAACGGAATTAGAAACAAATAGAAGTGTTGCTTAATGACTAATAAATGTAACAAACACAAACAATAACTCAAAAGATTTCCAAATATAGAAAGGCTTCATAGAAATATAAATCGATTAGGGTTTCTAGTAAGGAATGTTTATTTTTACTAATCTTAGGACAGCCGTTACACTCTATCAGGAATATTCGATTAGGTCTGAAAAGTGTAAGTGGCAGAATTCGTCCGTAGTCTCGTGTCTCTTATGGTAGGCGTGCCATAAATTATTCTATTTATAGGTCTGCCACCACCTGACAGCTGTCATTCCTTTTAGAAACCCTAATAATTGGTACATAATCATATTACATAAGAAAAAACATTCTAAGTGTAAAAACAGGTCTTCGGGCACACTTTGTGCCATTTGTCTTCTTCGAGCAGACCTGGTAACCTTGAAGTGTGCTAGTGAACAGTTCTCCGGGTAAACTTTACTTAGAGTATTTTCCTTAGAAAATACTCACCTAGCATACTTCAATCTTCTTGACCATAGCAAACTTTGATCGTTATGGTCAGACGAGCAAACTGTTCTTCATGAATCCCTTCAACTCTTTGTTAAATAATAACTTATTAAGCAAACCAAAGTGTGCTGGTAACACTATTTGAACTGTGTTGGTAGCACTGTAGCTTGCTAGGAGTTGAACCTTGGTGGAGAAAGTACTTAGAATATTTCTTGATCACTTTCAACAAGCATTCTCGGACTACTGTTTATTAATCAAACCTTGATAGATCTTCCAAATACTTGGCTTCAAAAGCTTGGTTTAGTCAAGGGTTTGCTGGTAAGAAAAATGTGCTTGACTTGAAGAACACCTTTACTAGACAAAGTGAACCCTGCTCGGATCATCACTTAAGAAGACTTCAAGAAGATAACCTTGCCCGATAGGCAAAATACCTTGCTGGGACAAGTAAAACCCTGCTCAGATGTCCAAGTGTGTTCAGTTTCCATACTTAGTCGTTTCAAAGGAGTGTTTAGAAGATTCCAATCTACCTTAATCATCCTTAAGTGATTTCATGTCAAATTCTTGACTCAACAATCTCCCCCAAGATTGGAACACCTCAGCTGTCCCAAGACACCTCTAAGGTTACTTACACTTAGTCAAAATACACATCAAATCAAAATCAAATTACATATTAAAATCAAAATATTACATAGTTGAAAAATTGTCCAGTGGACATTACAAAGCAAACCCTACACTAAACATCTTCATTTCCTTGCATTGTGGGTTGCTTGCCTTCTTCCAACTATTACTACACATTCCCTTTGCTGAAAAATGGATAGAATTTAATAATGAGGGTGATTCTTAGAATTGTCATCTCCATTATATCCCTCAAATCTTCGCTATGTAGAAAGGTCAGGCCTTCATCATTTTTGATAATCCCCAATATAAGTCCATCTGAGTTACGATGAATGACTGGCCTTCATTTTCTTTGTAGTCGATCTCAGCAATACTACCATTCTTCTGGACTATATGGTTTGGACGAGTCATTCTCCTTCTCATACTTATACAAGTGTTCATATTGGACAAGGGATTTTTTTTTCTGACTTTTGAAACATAATCATATTCAGCATCCCTTATGTTCCTCAAACGCTTGGCTCGTCTATTCTTTTCATGCTTTGTCAGCTCCCATTTCTTTATTTGATTCAGCAGTGGAAATCCTTTTTCAGCTTCATTCTTCAAATACATTAACAACTCATTCTGTTGTCTCCCGACCATCTTGTTTTGATCATGATAGACATATAAGTCAAGATTTGCTATTATCTCTAGCTAATATCTTTTGTATTCAGCAAAGTCATATTTATAAATGATCTTTCTTAACCGTCTGCTTTGCATGATTACTTTTAAAGTTTGAGAGATAGAGTCATAGTAGAGTGTCATTGGTATGTCTATGTCAGTTTGGGGCCTTTCTCCCCTTTGAGTTCCACCTCTACTTGACTCTCCACTGTTTGTTGAAGTATATCTCCTTGAAGCTGAGGGCCTTGTGGGAATTGACTTCAATGGTTTCGTGGCCCCCATTATTGCAAACTTCTTCTTATACATCTCCACAATCAACTCAGCAAGCATAGTCAACATGTCAAAGAGATTTTCTCCTCCTTCCCTGAACAATCGTCCAATCATCTCTAAAATCCTTTCATCTTGAAGTTGACCTGCTAGTACAAATCTTCCTCCTATAAAGCTTCTTGGATTCACACCTTCTAACAACTCCTTTTCCCATTCTGCCTTTTGTTCATAAAACAACTATTTCAACTGTGCTTTACCCAACATATTAAAGGCATTTTCATTCATTCATTTCTGCTTTACCATCACATCTTTAAAGATTTTTATCATTTCATTATTTTTCCCATTGGTCTGTTCTTTCAAATGGCTCAGGCTTTATTTACATAGGAATATCTTGGACATTTGCTCTTTTCAGCTCTTCCTTTTTCATGTTCAACCTTTTTCTTCTCTCTCAAAGTCATTATCCTTTGCTTCTTGGCATGTGGTTCAGGTTGATCTCTCTTTGATTTCTCATTCTGTTTCAGTCTATAGTAGTGAGTTTCAACCGCTTGCGTTGACAAACTATCCACCAATTCAGGTGCCATACCTTTATTAATCAAGTAACCACATTTTCTCGCATATCTTTTCTTTAATTCTTCAATTCTTTCTTTCAATCTTTCCCTTTATTCTCTTTCCCTTAATTATCTATTCATATTGAAATGTTCTTCAAGGTCTCTGAAGATCATCTTAGTTAAATCCTTTTCTGAGAATCCACAACGTCTCAAATAGTCTCTATATCTTATACACTCACGGTTCTTTTTCTGCATTATTCTTTTAATCTCATCATTTTCTTTCTCAATCAACCTCTGCAAATCCACATCATAGAGTGGAGCCAGATCTTCAAACTTGTGCCCAAATGTCAGGTCCCCGATTTCAGGTAGATCTTACTCCAATCATGTCATAACTCACACAAATAAATGTGTTGACAAGGGAGTTAATGACGGGTTGCTATATTTAGAAAGATTACCGTTTTTTAAAGGCGGAATCAATAACAAACAGGGTAATTGCTAAACAATAATCAAAGGTAACTAACACACACAAGATTCATACAAAAGATTTCTTGAAGGGAAAGTTTATCCGTACGAATTCTAGGACGGTTGTCACACTCAGAAATATTCTCTCTTATCCTAAAAGTGTGAATGCCTTTTTCCGTTCTTAGCGTCGCCGCAGGAGTTGTGACCTAAATTATTCTATTTATAGGCCTGACACCTCCTTCACACCTGTCATTCGTTCTAGATACCCTAAATGCTAAAATATATTCAAATTGCATATTCAGAATTATTCTAAGTGTAAAACAAGTCTTCCGGGTAGGCTGTGTGCTCTGCCATCCTTCAGAACTTGGTAACATAGAAGTGTGCCCGGGATCAGTTTCCGGGTAGACTTTACTTGAAGAATATTTTACCAAGTAAAATACTTACCGAGTAGACTTCAATCTTCTTGACTTTGCCAGACTTTGCCCGACAAACCCATACGAGCAACCTTGTTCTTCAATGGTCCCTTTCAACTCTTTGCTAGAAAATTGCTTATTAGCAAAGTGCTCGGTAGCACTGTTCCTTGCTTGAGTTGAACCTTGCCTGATGTTACTTTGAGGTAACCCATTAAATCATCAAGCCTACTTGGGCCACTGAATTATTAAAGAATACCTTGCCCGGTCTTCTAATCACTTGGCTTCATGAGCTTGGTTAGCCAAAAGCTTACATGGGAGTGAACCTTACATGGTAATGAAGAACAGACTTGCTTGATAAAGTGATCCTTGCCCAGATTTGCATAAACTAGTGAACCTTTCCCGGTAATACACCAATTTGCAAACCTTGCCCGGATATCCACTAAAGAAGACTTCTAGAAGATAACCTTGCCCAATAGACAAAATATCATGCATGGCTAAGTAAAAGCTTGCTCGGAAGTCTAAGGTGTGCCCGGATACATACTCAGCGAATTCTGAGGAGGTTTAGAAGATTCCAATCTGCCATATATCTCTCTTAGGTCAAATATTTGACTCAACAATCTCCCCCTAGATTGGAACACCTCAGCTGACCCAAAACTTTCTACAATTACTTACACATAGGTAAAAATACACATCAAATTAATGTCAAATTACATATTCATTAAACAGATTACAGAATCAAAATTCTGTCCGAAGACATTACATAACAAAGCCTATTCTAAGAATCTTGTCTTTTTCTAGCATTGTAGGCGGCTTGTCTTCTATTGACTATTACTGATGCAGCTCTTAGCCTAAAGATATCAAGGATTTGGTAGTGAGTGTGACTTTCTGGAATGACCAAATCCCTTATATCCATCAGATCTTCATCATGCAAATAAGTCAAGTCTTCATCTCTTTTGTTAGAGAATAGCTTATTAGCAAAGTGTGCTCGGTAGCACTGTTTCTTGCTTGAGTTGAACCTCGCCTGATGTTACGTAGAGATATTCCATTAAATCATCAAGCCTACTTGGACCACTATATTATTAAAGAATACCTTGCTCGGTCTTCCAATCACTTAGCTTCATGAGCTTGGTTAGCCAAAAGCTTACTCGGGAATGAAACTTACTTGGCTATGAAGAACTGGCTTACTTGATAAAGTGATCCTTGCCCGGATTTGCATAAACTAGTGAACCTTGCCCGGTAATACACCAATTTGCAAACCTTGCCCGGATATCCACTAAAGAAGACTTCTAGAAGATAACCTTGCCCAATAGACAAAATATCATGCATGGCAAAGTAAAAGCTTGCTCGGAAGTCTAAGGTGTTCGGGGATCCATACTTAGCGAATTCTGAGGGGGTTGAGAATATTCCAATCTTCCATATATCTCTCTTAGGTCAAATATTTGACTCAACACCAAATGTGGTAAGTTTTATAATTAATGGATTTTTCGTTTGAGCTTCATCCCGACTTTGTTGAATATTTGCCCTTGTTCATCTGTCACTTCAACATGTGGGGACACAATATCAACTTTTTCAGCCTCAGCACATTTAACGCCTTCAGTTGTATCTTCCTGTTCAGCTTTCTCAGTCTCCTTCTCAGGTTCCTTGTCAGGTTGTTTTTGGGATTGACTGAACATACTCACAACCATGGCAAAGGAATTATCAACCTCTTCGTCCCTTTTCATATTTATATATGTTTCAATTACCTCCTGCTCCTCAACACCTTCTTCATCAAGAACTTTTGCAATATTAGCTTGTTCAATCAATGTTTCCTGCTCTGCCAGCTCTTCTGCAGTCAGGGTTTGGACACTGTATTCCCTCTCCCATGTTTCTTTTATAACATTATCAAGCAATCTTGCAGCAGCAGCATTTTCATCCTCTTTCTCCTCATCAACATTTGCCTTAGCAGGCTCTTCATCCTCATCATCAGCAATAATAACTTTCCCATTTTCTAATCTTCTTCTTTTTTCCTATTCTGTTTCAGGGGGGGAAGTTATCAATATCCTCAACCAAGTCATCCATCTCCTTATCCTGCTCTACTCTCTTGGAACTTACGTCATTTGTTTCTTGTTCGGTAAGTACAAGTTCCTCCGTAGCAGCTCCTTCATCCATTAGAATATAAGTCTGTACATTAGTGGCAGTCATCACATCTGTCATGACATCAATTTGTACATTAGTAGCAACATCTTTTGTAGCCACCTTATCAGTATTCAAATTTTCCATTTCATCCTCCATGTCTTTCTCCTTCCTTAATAAATCATCATCATCATCTCTTTCAACAGTATTCAACACTTCATTGTTCACATCATAGTTCTTTTCATCATCCTCATATCTATCACCTTCATAATCGTCATAAAAAATCACTCTCTCTCCACTATCCTCATCATCACTATAAGCATAAGCACTTAATATACTTTTCAAACCATCATCAACATTCTCCTCATCATCCACATTTACTGCCACGCCACATTCTCCTCATCAGCCCTAGTTCTCTCATCAGCTGGAATATTCCCCCCCTGTTTTGGAGCAGCTGAGGTCTTCTCAACCTCCTGCTCCAGGGTTTGAATCTTTGAAAGTGCTTGGGCCAACTGAGTTTTCAAGTCATCATTCTCTTTCAAAACCTCCTCATTCCTCTTTCTCAAAGTAGCATTTTCCAACATAAGGTCCAAATTCCTGTCAAAAAGATAAGTACCAGAGGGAGGGGTTATTGGTGGTGAAGTAGAGAAAGGTTCAGGTATTGGATTAGCGGGTTGGTCTGTGGCTTGGGTCTGGGGTGGAAGGATTGGGTTAGTAGGAGGGCTTGTATCTTCAATAATGTTTTCACTTGTTGAAGGTAAAGTATTGATGTTTGGTATTAAAAGGGTTTTGGTATGGATAATTCTAAATGTAGGTTGAATGGGTTGGTCTGAGGTTTGGGAATGGGTTGGGGATGTAATTGACGTGGATGGGAATGGTTGTAAGTGTGTGGGAAGTGTTTCTGGAATATATGGTTCATGGGTAGGATGGGTTTGTTCTAAGTTGAAGGTTTGGGTAATAGTGTGAGGTGCACTTAGGCGTAAGGGTTCAGGTGGGCTTTGGGATAGGGTAGGTGGTGTTTGAGGTGGGGGTTGGTCATGTGGTGGTGGTGATTGGTTCAATGTTTCAGGTTGTGATGTGTCTAAGGGTGTGGTTGGTGGTGTTGGTATGGGTTGATTCTCCCCCTGATCGTGTACATTTTCCACAACAACTCCTTCTCCTCCTCCTCCTTCATTACCATCTCCTCCATCATTATTGTCATCACTATCATCATCCTCCATCTCATCATCAACCTCCTCCTCTGAGGTTAAATCAGGTACAGGCATAATCCCCAAATCATGGTTGACTAACCATGGTAATATTTCAAATTCAGCCTCATGGTTGAATCTGCTAGTTCTGCCCAGATTAGCAATCCGTTTGTAAGTATTGGGATTCTGCAACACGTGTATTGTACCCACTGTGAGTAGATATTACAACTCTTGATTGAAAATTATCTACAGAAATTTGGGATAGGACAAAAAAGTTTCTTTGTTTGACTTTTTCAGAATGCTCACCATTCCTTCGAAGATCATCTTAGAGAAGTTGAATGGCAGATCACAGACAATAGCAACTGTGGCATTGGCCAAATCCCGATTTATAAGAGTCCAAGAACCCTTTCGAGGGTAAATCCCTAAATAATATGATGAATAAGAAACCTGTAGAGGTTTGGGAACATTCCCTTTTGGAATTGTCCTTCTGCACTATCCCCTGGTAGCCCATAGTTTGCACAAATATTTTCAGCAGATGATCTGGTGTAAAGTGAATCGAATTGTGATCATCATCATGTAATTGCAAGCATCTTCTGATGAGTCTTTCAGTAATCCGTATCTCTTGCCTTGCCACGGTAGCATATATCCGTCTACCGTTTACATCATCATATAATCCTGATGAGCCCCAAAAATCTAGTAAATGATTTCTGTATATCACTGGGCACTCGGTCAAGGCAAAGCGTATGTTGTATCGTTGTAGCCATCTAATCATCAGAGCTATATCCTCATTCTCAAGAGTAACTTGTAATAAAGAACACATGTTGTGCTTATGTTCGAACAGATATCTTGGTACATCACTGTCAGCCATATCTTATCTTCGACAAATTGATAACCGAGTTGGATTGTGTGGGCTGATAAACTAGGGTGAGGAATTTTGATGAATGCGATAAGTCGGTTGGGTGTCTGAAACTAAAGCAACTTGGAAGGAGAGAGAAGTGAGAGTGATGAAAATTTCACTAACTCCCTCTTTTATACCTTTTTTGAAAGTGGGTTTTAAATGCGTTTTGTCATTTAGTGAGTTAATAGCTGTCAAACAATAACATTATCCATTAAAAACATTCACATTTAAAACCCTGCTCGATAAAGTTCATTTAGCAAACCTTGCTTGGAAAAGTCAGTTTTACAAAGCTTGCTAGGTATATTCCACTTGTACATAACATTCTCGTTTCAGAGTTATTTTAGTTAATCAAGAATTTTTAGAAATAAATCCAAGTAAATTCAATGAAGGAAGCTTACTCAAAATACAAGATTGTGCGAGAAGGAAATCACAAGAGTAATAATCAAGTATAACATATCAAATAGACAACCTTGCTAGGAATCAATTAAGAATCCCAAAATAATATCTTAGACATATTCCTAATTGTCAATCTTGGTCGAATATCTGACTAACTCAATCCTTACCGGAAAATGTATAAACAGTTAGCAAATAATTATTCAAATAAACTTTTATACATAGTATGCTCGAGACACTATTGAATAAGCAAAGTGTGCTAGAGATGAGTTCTAGACACAAAGTGTACTCAAAAAGCAAAACTTTGAATAATTACCAAGTATGTTGAGAGAACACTTGAGATTTTCAAAGTGTGCTCGAAACATAAAGTGTTCCCGGGAAACTAGGTTTGCCCGAAAACACTTGTAACTTTCAAATAAACATATTCAATTTCACATAATCATCAAGTGTGCTAGAACTTATGGTTACATAATCAGAATGACACATTCAAAGACACACTCAAAATCACAATGCTTGCTAGAATGAGTTCAAACAGTTAAACAATCACATAAGTGTGCTAGATAGTCTAAAAACATTAAAGCTTGCTGGAAGTAACATGTTCAATTACAAAGCTTGCTAGACTGACTGACAACAACCTATAAAACAATTAAGTGTGCTAGAAAATTCAGAAAGTAACAAAGCTTGCTAGTGAACAGTATAATCATACATATCAAATAGCTTGATAGTAACAGTTATACTTTCATTCAAAGTACTAAAGTATGCTAGAAAGTCTTAACTGTATAAAAGCTTGTTAGTAACCATCATATTCAGACATAATCAAATATCAAGCCTGCTCAGAAGGTTAAACTTCTAAGTTAAGTAGTAAACACTACCCTCAAAGTGTAAAATATTTAAAGTAGGCTCGATAAGGATAAACTTAGACCAAAATGTCTAAGTATGCTCGAAAAAGGTTATAAATCATCAAACCTTACTTGAAAATACATATTCAAACCTTTTGAATGTAAAATGCAACTCTTTTTGACTTAAACCAATTATCAAACATATTTTTCATTAAAGATCATTGTTTAAGAGAAAATGGTGCATTTAGAGATCAAATTTTAGTTATGTTTCCTTGCAAAAAATTTTCTTTTCTTTTTTTTTTTTGAAAAGATCTCAAGAATGGGATCATATTGACTAAGTAGCTTTCTCAATACTTCATTCTCAGAATTATTATGACAGTATAGACAGGTTAACGGCAGATTTAAACTTAGCATGAATTTCATTTCTTTGGTGATATAGTTAAGGTTCAATTACGTAGCATAATACAAAAATGGTTAAAACTATGTTATGATGTCTCATATCTCTTCTCAAAGCTTATTTCGCTTTCCCCAGATCACCCAATTTGACTTCAACCTCCTGATATTAGGTCAAAATTTTGTTTTTGCATGACAAAACTTATTTAATATTTTTGTATTTTTGATTTCAAACTTATAGAGGTTGAACAATGGACTTAAATGCCATCCGGACTTACATGTCTTTCATTCAAGATGAGACAGATTATGCCATCATCTCTGTAGTTCTAGTTAAAAACCCTGTTTGTTTGATAAAATATTTAAAACATATATCAACTTTTGGTTGATTTATTCTTGTTTATGACATTTTCTCAAATTTTCTCATGCTTGTTCTTTGTCATATGTAAAGATATTTCATTTTTGGGTTAACCAAATAGCAACAGGCTCGTGTATGACTAGGTAATCACTTTTCTGCCTATCATTCGGAGAGATGTATATTGAGACATGCAAAGACAACTATGAATCTCCATATAAAGATTAGCATTTGCATTATGTTAATATCACCTTAGATTTTACATATCATGAGAAAGCAACCATACATGTTAATAACTGTACTATGTGCCTTTTTAGCCTATTAAATCCATATGATTGGCTAAGTAGTCAATGTACTATCATTTCCTATATTTAAAATTTCAGTCACCCCAATTACTCTTAGCTTTCAGGTTAATGGCTATCCTGCCTGTCTAGAGGTAGTCAGCAGGACAAAACACATAAATAAATACATGTCCTTTTGGCTTAGAGTCATTGGCATAATTATAAGTGAAAGAACAAATTACAATTGCCCTGAATGCTGTCAGTTTTTGGATTAATGGCTATCCTTTTAAATCTATAAATAGATGACAGGACCAAACATATACAAGTATATGCTCCTCTGACTTGAGCAAACGACATAACTTTAAGCAAAAGTAACTCTTTTGAGTCTTTTCATTGAAAATTTTCTTTTAAGTTTCTTTAAAGCTTTGAACTGAATAGTATTATCTTATCTCTACACCATAAACAACTTGCTCTGTTTCATCAAAAATTGTTTTGATCAAACCTTTCCTTAACAAATTTCATTTCAGCATAACATTTTGACACAAAACCACATTTTGACACAAAGACAAGCAACACATTCAAATCTTAACCATAAGTGATATTATCATAATCAAGCAGACTTCACATAAAACATAGTCTTACAAATCCTAGAAACATCATCAGATCAGATTACTCACATATTCATATATACTAAATTATGACATCAGATAAGCAAATAAACAAGTATTTCAATTCAGAATGTTTATCATGACATCCTACAAGTCAACTAATAAACAAGCATAAGCATCAAAGATACCTAATTTGCACAAATAGTCAATTAAGCACGTATCAGTTAACATCAAAAGTAACATATTCAAACACATACACATAACATCCATTGAGACTTTGAAAAGATATTCAGTTTGCTCAACAAGCACACATCATTAATCAAACTTCATTGGAGTTGATCATTCCCAGGGCTTTCAGAAGAAAGTTGAACTTGGTTATGTCAAGTGGTTTTGTGAATAGGTCAGCCAAATTATCACTGGTATCAACTCTTTCACTTAAATTAAACCTTTTTTACTACAATCCCTTATAAAATGATGTCTGATTTCAATATGCTTAGTCTTGGAATGTTGCACATGATTCTTAACAATAAAAGATGTAGCAGTATTATCAATGTAAATAGAGGTGTTTAAGAAATTTAGACCATAATCCAGCATCTGATTCTAAATCCAGAGGACTTGTGCACAGCTGGCAGATGCAACGATATACTCAGCTTCTGCAGTTGAGATTGACACTGTGGTATGCTTCTTGCATTGCCATGACACCAATCTGTCACCCAAAAATTAACATCCTCCTGAAGTGGACTTTCTGATCATATTGCACCCATCATAGTCACTATCTGTGAAGGCAATCAGAACAAAATAATGGTTCGTTGGGTACCAAATTCCCAAATCACGTGAGAAACTTTAGGACTTGACTGGAATCTTGCATAGACACACACATCAAACATGATATCAGGCCTTGAAGCAGTCAAATACATCAGTGATCCAATTTTTGCTCTGTATTCATGTTCACCACTGGCTCCCCCCTTCATCATCTATCATCTTTTCTTTTGGATCCATAGGAGTTGAAGTAGTCTTAAGATAATTACACTTGAATTTGCCTAGTATGTCCTGCACATACTTAGATTGGTAGATGAAAATCCCATCAGTCTTCTGTTGAACTTGCAATCCGAGGAAGAATTTCATTTCTCCAATTGAGCTCATACTGTACTTCGATTTCATTACCCCTTCAAAGTCCATACACATCTTTTCATTGGTTGACCCAAATATAATGTCATCCACATAAACATGAAACAAAAGCAAATCTCTTCCTTTCTTCTTGTAAAAGAGGGTCTTGTCAATAGCTTCCCTTTGGAAACCATTTTCAATTAGGAGATTTGATAACTCATCATACAAATCTCTAGGAGCTTGATGAAGTCTATACAAGGCTTTATTTAGCTTATACACCTTGTTAGGATAAATAGGGTCCTCAAAACCTGGTGGTTGAGATACATACACCTCCTCTTCTATCTTTCTATTTAAGAAAGCAGATTTGATATCCAACTGAAATACCCATATATTCCTAGAGACAGCATAAGCTAAGAAAATTCTTATTGCTTCAGGTTTTGCAAGTGGTGCAAAGACTTCCTCAAATTCAATCCCTTCTTCTTTTAGGCATCCCAATGCAACAAGTCTAGCTTTGTTCTTAATCACAATACCTCTTTCATCCCTTTATTCCTGAAAACCTATTCGGTTCCAATTGCATACCTATTTCTTGGCCTGTCTGCAAGTTCCCATACATGTAGATCTCTGAATTAAGCCAACTTCTCTTGCATAGCCTCTACCCAACTGTTGTCTTTCAATTCTTGAACTATGTTCTTTTGTCACACCCCGACTAGGTAGTTGCGGAAGCGTAATACGGGAATGTAACAGATAACACTGGTATCAACCACATTGTTTATAAAGAAAATTCAACAACTAATTTACATCATATTACATGGGTAGGTACTATGTTTACAAACTTGGTGAAAAACACATAACCGGTTTACGAGCTTCTTAAACAGTATTATATCAGCGTCTATTCACAGCTATTCAACTTTCTTCCTAACACCAAGCATGTAAGCAAATCATTCCACTTTTGCTTTACCTGAAAAGCATGTTAAAACGGGTCAACTACGTCTAGTTGGTGAGTTTCAAGTTTCACGAGTTTCAATGAAATCAGTGCACGAGTTTGTAAAGTTTACAGTGTGTATGTATATATGTCTGTGTATGATGCATTATACTAAGCCACAAGTGAAACCGAAACGAGCTATACTGCATGGCCTCTCCTGCCCATGCACTCCTGTTGGCATTTAACAGCCAATTTTGCCCCATGTATGTACTATGTCTAACACCACATAGCAGTATGTAAATATATAATGACAATGTGCAACTGGTTTTACATATGTTCCGGCTTACCCCACCGGCTCTGTCACAGTTGGGTTTGTCAAACCGATAGTACTATCCACACGCCACCGGCACGAAGTTAATCACTTGTGTTTGTGGGGACTTGTCAAGTGTTAGTACTTAGATAATCCACATCATCACACGTTTTCAAGTATAACAGTTTATGTAAACATGCTTTTCACCCCAAAAGTTCGTAAAACAGTTTAGAAAGTGGGGGTCGTGAAACTCACCTTATTGTAGTTCGCACAGAATTTACGTGTCAGTAAATCAATTGCCTCGTTTATAGCCTGATTCCTATAAACGGTATCGTATCGTTAATACTAGTACAGTGTTCAAGCTAAGTCGGGCTGTATAGATAATCTGGGTATAGCTGTTAGGCCCAGAACATGACCATAGTCTTAGATTGTGACGTTGTATACTATAAAATGTTTAAAACTGGATTTGGCTCAGTTTCACCGTTTTCCGAGCCTAGCTCAGTTGATCGTTTATACGTTTCGGGATTAGGTAAGATCATATAAACTTAAGTAAATATATTGATTGATAAAATGATTTGATTTATGAAAGAATTTTAAAGTTTCGGTGTCTGGTTTGATTGCAGGGTTCGTTTCCGATTTTACACGGTTTTGATTATACAAAACGCGCACAATTCACCCGAATTGTCCGGAATTCTCGTAAAAAGTTCGTTTTTATTAATATCATTCAAAAATATGATATTTGACCACTTTTGATATTTTGACATACCAGTCAGTCCGTTAAACACAAAACTGTCGGTTTCGTTAAAACAATTATAATTTAAATCTTTGATAAATCATAACTAAATATGTAATTATATATAAATTATGCAAATTTTTGTAAAAATACATTAAGACATGGAGAATTTTATAAAAATATTTCCAGAAATTTTATGATTATTTATTTATTTATAAAAATTCATTTAATAGATTATAATCATGTAATAAATGGCCCGTTTATATTAAACGACCTCCAAAAATTCCCATAATTTTTACCAATGGCCTCAATGTGACTACATAGCCCCTGCAAAATTTCCAGAATCTAACTCTTTTGAAAAAATGCCTTTTGTGCGTTTTTCGGCTGTTAAAACTCAGTTAAACCATGGCTGCACAAACCATACTTAGACATTTCCAATGATTCCCAAACTTTACCAGTGATCTTACCATCCCATATCAAGCTCCAAAACCAAGTTTCATAATTTTTCAATAAGTTTAGCTATTTTTCCCAAATAAACGCTCATAAACGGGAATAAATTCACCAAATATTCTCCGTTTATCGAAAAATTACCAAATTTGAACAGGAACTCATTTATATGATCCCTAATGTCCCTGCAAATTTTCACAAGCTAACAATAAGCACGTCACAACCTAATACTAAACAGCCCCTAAACGAGTATTACGGGTTTACCTTGTCGGTTTTCGATGAATTTTGCTAGCTTAAACGACTTTCCGGGTCTCGGGTTGCAAACTCAGTATATCTACATATCATATAACATCAAACCAAGCATAAATCATCCATGTAACAGCCTTGATAATTAGGGTTTCGGTTTTGGGTTCAAACCGAACTTTCTAACCGTAAAAACGTTGTATTCATGTTCTAATCCGTGTTTTTGACCAAAAAAAGTATATGTTCCAGGTTTGTAAACATGTTTAACATCAAAACATAATTTTACTTGATTTTTAGGGCTTTTGGATGGTTAAACATGTTTAACACTAATCAAAACATGTTTATATGATAATCATATGGATCAAACTTTGTTAAAACTTGTTAGAATTGAATCTTACCTTAGGGTTTTTGAAAGGAGTTGATAGAGCAGAGGTTGGGAGCTGCTTGGACTTGAAAATGTGTGGTATCTTAAAATGAATAAGGAAGCTTGTGAAGTAAGCTTTATAAAAGAAAAACATGTGGGGGGGTTTAAGGGGCTGCGATCGGAACTGCTTGGAAGCCCTTAATGGGCTGTTTTGGCCCATTAAATTATACATACAAGCCCAAACATGAAAAGCCCACTTCAAGTTTAGTTCGGGTTCGGTTTTTCGCAAAAAAATTAATTCGGGTGTGAGAAATAACGTAAAAACGTGTGTTTTTCAGCTTGTTTTTGTAAAATAAGAAAAACGTACTGACTCGTTGTAAAATTCCAAAATATTTTCACGGATGGCTTAGAACATGTCATATAAGTGTTTTATAAATCTTTTTCGGCTTAACGGATGCTACAATGCTTGTTTTGATATTAACGATTGCGTTTAAGCTTATAGCGTATCGATAAACGAAACCTTTTTCGTTTAAAGAGTTTTAAACGTACCGAGGCCTAAATATCAATATGTTAGCCTCTATAACATATATATAACTCGCATATGACCCCTCAGTATGTATACGGGTCATAATTAGTATCGGTCGGTCACTCGTTTAAGCACTACGAATTAACCGATTTATCGTTTTCTTGTTACGTAAAGAATATAGTGTACCTCGTTTTGTCATGAATGTCACATTCTCCCCCCGTTAAGAAATTTCGTCCCCGAAATTTAATGTGTCATCGGTTTTCTAGTGAACAGGTGTGGGTATTTCTTTCGGAATTCGTCCTTTCTTCCCAAGTGTATTCGGGTCCTTGTTTTGAATTCCACCGAACTTTTACCAATGAAATTTTGTTGTGTCGTAACTGTTTGGTTTTCCCGTCTACAATTTCTACCGGTTCCTCTACGAAGTTGAGTTTTTCGTTGATCTGAACATCTTCCAGTGGTACTATTATCGTTTCATCAGTCAAACACTTTTTCAGATTCGATACATGAAACACGTCATGAATAGTGCTCAGTTCTAAGGGTAGTTTTAATCGGTAAGCTACGGGACCAATTTTTGCAATAATCTCAAAATTTCTTTCATTTCCATGTAGTTCTTCTTTTTCTAGCTGATCTGCCTTCAAGGCCTCATCTTGTGCAACGCGAACTTGTTCGGTTAGGCTACTTTGAACAATCATTCCGAGTGCTCGTACCCTTAATGGTTTGATTCTGTCTTTTCGGCTTAAAGCATCAGCTACTACGTTGGCTTTACCCGGATGGTATTTAATCTCACAGTCATAATCATTTAACAGTTCTACCCATCTCCTTTGTCTCATGTTTAGCTCTTTCTGATCGAATATGTGTTGTAGGCTTTTGTGATCAGTATAGATGGTACATTTAGTGTCATACAAGTAATGTCTCCAAATCTTCAATGCAAAGATAACTGCTCCCAATTCCAAATCATGGGTCGTATAATTCTTTTCATGTACCTTTAATTGTCGGGAAGCATATGCTATTACTTTCTTTCTTTGCATCAGTACGCATCCTAAACCTTTACGAGATGCGTCACAATATACCACCAATTCATCAGTTCCATCTGGAAGGCTTAATATTGGAGCCTCACATAACTTCTGTTTTAACATTTGGAAGGCCATTTCTTGTTCTTCTCCCCATTCATATGCTCGATCTTTTTGAGTTAGGAGGGTTAGAGGTTGTGCAATACTTGAAAAGTTTTCAATGAATCTTCTATAATACCCGGCTAGTCCTAAGAATTGACGAATTTCTCTTGGTGACTTAGGCACTTGCCAATTCTTAATGGCCTCAATTTTATTTGGGTCTACATGGATCCCTTGATGGTTCACAATGTGTCCCAAAAACTGTACTTCTTGCAGCCAAAACTCACATTTGGACAACTTTGCGTGTAACTTCTCTTGTCTCAATAATTTTAAGATTTCCCGCAAATGTTGTTCGTGTTCCTCCTTACTTCTCGAATATATCAAAATGTCATCGATAAACACTATAACGAACTTGTCAAGGTAAGGTTTGCAAACCCGGTTCATAAGGTCCATAAACACTGCAGGTGCATTTGTCAACCCAAACGGCATAACCAAAAATTCATAGTGACCATACCGAGTTCGGAAGGCTGTTTTTGGTACGTCTTCTTCCTGAATTCTCACTTGATGATAACCAGATCTAAGATCAATTTTTGAAAAATACTTCGCACCTTGGAGCTGATCAAACAAGTCATCAATTCGAGGTAAGGTGTATCTATTCTTTATAGTCACTTTATTCAATTCCCGATAATCAATACACATTCGAAAACTCCCATCTTTCTTCTTTACAAACAACACTGGTGCTCCCCACGGTGAGTAACTAGGGCGAATAAAACCCCTGTCCAGTAATTCTTGTAACTGGTTGGACAGTTCTTGCATTTCAGAAGGCGCAAGTCTATAAGGTGCCTTAGCAATGGGTGCTGCTCCCGGTATCAAGTCAATACGGAATTCAACTTGTCGGGTCGGTGGTAAACCAGGCAAATCATCGGGGAATACATCTGAATACTCGTGTACCACTGGGATGTCTTCTATTCGTTTTTCCTCGGGTTCCTTAACTGTTACACTCGCCAAGTATAACGTACAACCTTGGCGTAAATATCTCAATGCCTTAAGTTGAGATATGAGAGGCAGTACTGTACCAGAGTTCTCACCTTGAACAATCATAGCTTCATCATTCGAAAGAGGTATTCTAACGGTCTTATCCTTACAGACAATTTCAGCTTTATACTTAGATAGCCAGTCCATACCGACTATAACATCGAAACTTCTCAATTCCACTGGGAGTAAATCAATAAGGAATGGGTGGTCGTTTAGGATAAGGGAACAGTCTCGGACTATTCGGTAAACAAGTATAGACTTACCGTTAGCGAGTTCTATAGTATATGGTTTTGTTAGTTCACTAACCGGCATATTTTCTAAAGGTAAGACATTAACAGATAGGAAACTTCTATCGGCACCCGTATCAAACAAAACTGAAGCATACTGACCCGAAACTAAGAATGTACCTGTCACCACATTCGGATCATGACGCGCTTCACCCGGTCCTAATACAAACGCGCGTCCCTTAGCTGTGTTTGAGGTTGATGCTTGTGCTTGGTTCTGCCTTCTCACTGTACTCGGGTTCAAATTGGGGCAGTATCTCCGAAAATGTCCCATACTGCCACATTTATAACATGTATGAGGGTTCATTGTAGATGGAGTTTGCTGATTAGATTGTTGTCGGATTGGTTGGTGACTAGGTGTTTGTGAACGACGGGGTTGGGTTGTTTGAAACTGTCGGTTTGAAGTATTCATTATTGTTCTACCACTTGGGGTATTATGCCCAATATTTCCGCTTCTCTGACATATGATCGTTTCACAATTTCCAGTATGATGAAAATTACACTTTCCACACTTCGGAAATGACCCCTTGTATGTATCATGTTTCATGTCGAAACTGGTCATAGCATAGTCCTGAGTTGTAGGGCATAATCGTTTATTCTGAGATTTCACTTGTGTTCTAGAGGTATAACTAGTTCGTTTCAAACTGGCACTCCTGGAACTCTTAATACACCATTTCTTGTAAGGTCAAAAGTAGCGATGCTGGCTTGTAACACGGCACTCTCTAAAGTTGGGTGGGCTGCGGAATAGACTATACTTCTCACAGCTGGGGTTAGTCCCCAAATATAACGCTCAATGCGCTTGGATTCCGGAATAATTGACCATGGTACCAAACGAGTCAATTCAATGAAACGATTTACGTAACTTCGATGATCAGTGCCTCTCATTTCCAAATTCCAAAGTTTGTGTTCTAATTTCAGAATCTCATCTCTTGGGCTAAATTGTTCTAACATAAGGGTTTTTAATTCAGCCCATGACATACGATTAATGGCATCTTGTCCCCTTATTTGGACTACCGTGTTCCACCACATCAGCGCTTGGTCTAGAAACATACTGGTAACAAATTTGACCACGCGGTTCGGTGGACACTTACTGATATTAATTTCTAATTCGGTGTCTTCTATCCATTCGACCAGTCCACCAGGTCCTTCAATACCCTTAAACTCAATCGATTTACATGATGGAAATTGTTTGTATGAGTACTCCTGATGCGAGGGTTCTCGGTTATTATTATTAGTTGTGTTAACAACCGGTACAGGGTTCGGGTTCGGGATATTATCAGGGTGCACAACAGGTTCCGGGTTCCCAGTGACATTCATAGTTGGGAGAGTGTTATTATTATTTATGACATTATCAGTATTCACCGGGGTAGTAACACCCGGGGCTACATTAGTGTCCGGCGGAGGTGTATTAACAGTGGCCGTGGTGGTGCTCGTAGGTTGATTAACAATATTGTTAGCACGTATGCCTGCAGTGACTTGGGCTACAATGGTTGGTATCACTGCTTGTAGTTGACGAGCAATCATCGCGGCCACTTCCGCCTCAGACGAAGTGTTTGTTTTCTTCGGGGCCATTCTATAGAATAATCAATTATATAATAATCAATATCGTTTCACTATGATCAATACAACTTTACAATATTACACCTTCACAACACATAACTATGCCAAAAAAAAAAACACGTTTGTATTCTACATATGCATCCAAAATTAGCGCATAGGCTTAACATGGTATAGGCCAGCGCTTGTATATGCGTATCAAAATTTGTCACCAAGTGACATGTAGACTTAACCCGATAAGGGCCAGTGCTTGAGATAGTACTAAACCACAAACAACTTCCAAGCCAGCCCAACACGCTGTAACAAAATGCTGCTTGGGATATCAAAAGACTATATACATAAGACCAGACTACTAGGTCCCATCCATTCTTTGCAACATGGAACCACAACCAAATCACAGCAGCCACTAGGGCCGCATTAACCGCTAAACACGCCCCCAGTAGTATCATCGCTCGATCCTGACGCCCGTGGCTGTCAGCACTGGATCTTTGTACAATTCTGATTTCCTGCTGCATATACCTCATGTGATCATAAATATCGTGTCTATGCTGGTTTAGGCTATTTATCGTATGTGAGTGTTCTAAGAGCTGATCAGTTGCTAAACCAAACCATGCTGAATCAGAATGACGAAGTGGCTCGGGTACCGGGGCGGGTAAACCCCAAGTAGGAATAGGTATCTCTGTTACCCGGACACGCGATGTTTCTCCCCTATGGTACGTAGATCGAGGTGGGAAAGAAGTGTGCTCAGGTGGACGCACTGAAATACGAGCGGTCTGACGGTTTCTAATAGTGGGTGGGGGTACTGGTGTATACTGTACAGGTGGAGTAGGGGATCTGGGTGCTCTAACAGGTGAACGATAAGCACTAGTAGCTCCCTGTCCTGTAACATTCCTAGGGGATTCCCTAGGGGGATAGGTGTCACAACGATAACCCGATAAGTCGGGTTGATCCGCGGGTACCTCGTAAGGAATTACCGCATCTGTACCTTCTTCTATTTCCTCTGGGTCCTCCTCCGTTTCTTCTTCCGGATCCTCCTCCTCCTCCTCAGGCCTTGTTGGTAGGGTAGTAGGTAAACGATCAGTAGATCTTGACATATTCCTGCACAATTGTTAGTGATAAGAATAATATCCTTCTATATTAATCATAGTAAGATACGTGCAGGTATTTATACACATAAGCACAAATAATCGTTTATATACACAAATATTTATCTATTATTATATTTTATACACATATGTTGCTGTTTTTACCTATTCGATTGTTTATCGACTTCTTCTCGAATTTCCTCGTACAAACAAGTCCGTTATTACGTTCCGGACCATAATAACCCACTTGTCCATTCGCGTTCATCACGAGAATCATTCGTGTATATAATTTAATATTATTTTATTCCCAGAGTTAATCGAGCCTACGGTTATCTTAGGGTATCCTAAGGGACATCCAAATTCTTTATAACCAATGGCTCTGATACCAACTTCTGTCACACCCCGACTAGGTAGTTGCGGAAGCGTAATACGGGAATGTAACAGATAACACTGGTATCAACCACATTGTTTATAAAGAAAATTCAACAACTAATTTACATCATATTACATGGGTAGGTACTATGTTTACAAACTAGGTGAAAAACACATAACCGGTTTACGAGCTTCTTAAACAGTATTATATCAGCGTCTATTCACAGCTATTCAACTTTCTTCCTAACACCAAGCATGTAAGCAAATCATTCCACTTTTGCTTTACCTGAAAAGCATGTTAAAACGGGTCAACTACGTCTAGTTGGTGAGTTTCAAGTTTCACGAGTTTCAATGAAATCAGTGCACGAGTTTGTAAAGTTTACAGTGTGTATGTATATATGTCTGTGTATGATGCATTATACTAAGCCACAAGTGAAACCGAAACGAGCTATACTGCATGGCCTCTCCTGCCCATGCACTCCTGTTGGCATTTAACAGCCAATTTTGCCCCATGTATGTACTATGTCTAACACCACATAGCAGTATGTAAATATATAATGACAATGTGCAACTGGTTTTACATATGTTCCGGCTTACCCCACCGGCTCTGTCACAGTTGGGTTTGTCAAACCGATAGTACTATCCACACGCCACCGGCACGAAGTTAATCACTTGTGTTTGTGGGGACTTGTCAAGTGTTAGTACTTAGATAATCCACATCATCACACGTTTTCAAGTATAACAGTTTATGTAAACATGCTTTTCACCCCAAAAGTTCGTAAAACAGTTTAGAAAGTGGGGGTCGTGAAACTCACCTTATTGTAGTTCGCACAGAATTTACGTGTCAGTAAATCAATTGCCTCGTTTATAGCCTGATTCCTATAAACGGTATCGTATCGTTAATACTAGTACAGTGTTCAAGCTAAGTCGGGCTGTATAGATAATCTGGGTATAGCTGTTAGGCCCAGAACATGACCATAGTCTTAGATTGTGACGTTGTATACTATAAAATGTTTAAAACTGGATTTGGCTCAGTTTCACCGTTTTCCGAGCCTAGCTCAGTTGATCGTTTATACGTTTCGGGATTAGGTAAGATCATATAAACTTAAGTAAATATATTGATTGATAAAATGATTTGATTTATGAAAGAATTTTAAAGTTTCGGTGTCTGGTTTGATTGCAGGGTTCGTTTCCGATTTTACACGGTTTTGATTATACAAAACGCGCACAATTCACCCGAATTGTCCGGAATTCTCGTAAAAAGTTCGTTTTTATTAATATCATTCAAAAATATGATATTTGACCACTTTTGATATTTTGACATACCAGTCAGTCCGTTAAACACAAAACTGCCGGTTTCGTTAAAACAATTATAATTTAAATCTTTGATAAATCATAACTAAATATGTAATTATATATAAATTATGCAAATTTTTGTAAAAATACATTAAGACATGGAGAATTTTATAAAAATATTTCCAGAAATTTTATGATTATTTATTTATTTATAAAAATTCATTTAATAGATTATAATCATGTAATAAATGTCCCGTTTATATTAAACGACCTCCAAAAATTCCCATAATTTTTACCAATGGCCTCAATGTGACTACATAGCCCCTGCAAAATTTCCAGAATCTAACTCTTTTGAAAAAATGCCTTTTTGTGCGTTTTTCGGCTGTTAAAACTCAGTTAAACCATGGCTGCACAAACCATACTTAGACATTTCCAATGATTCCCAAACTTTACCAGTGATCTTACCATCCCATATCAAGCTCCAAAACCAAGTTTCATAATTTTTCAATAAGTTTAGCTATTTTTCCCAAATAAACGCTCATAAACGGGAATAAATTCACCAAATATTCTCCGTTTATCGAAAAATTACCAAATTTGAACAGGGACTCATTTATATGATCCCTAATGTCCCTGCAAATTTTCACAAGCTAACAATAAGCACGTCACAACCTAATACTAAACAGCCCCTAAACGAGTATTACGGGTTTACCTTGTCGGTTTTCGATGAATTTTGCTAGCTTAAACGACTTTCCGGGTCTCGGGTTGCAAACTCAGTATATCTACATATCATATAACATCAAACCAAGCATAAATCATCCATGTAACAGCCTTGATAATTAGGGTTTCGGTTTTGGGTTCAAACCGAACTTTCTAACCGTAAAAACGTTGTATTCATGTTCTAATCCGTGTTTTTGACCAAAAAAAGTATATGTTCCAGGTTTGTAAACATGTTTAACATCAAAAAATAATTTTACTTGATTTTTAGGGCTTTTGGATGGTTAAACATGTTTAACACTAATCAAAACATGTTTATATGATAATCATATGGATCAAACTTTGTTAAAACTTGTTAGAATTGAATCTTACCTTAGGGTTTTTGAAAGGAGTTGATAGAGCAGAGGTTGGGAGCTGCTTGGACTTGAAAATGTGTGGTATCTTAAAATGAATAAGGAAGCTTGTGAAGTAAGCTTTATAAAAGAAAAACATGTGGGGGGGTTTAAGGGGCTGCGATCGGAACTGCTTGGAAGCCCTTAATGGGCTGTTTTGGCCCATTAAATTATACATACAAGCCCAAACATGAAAAGCCCACTTCAAGTTTAGTTCGGGTTCGGTTTTTCGCAAAAAAATTAATTCGGGTGTGAGAAATAACGTAAAAACGTGTGTTTTTCAGCTTGTTTTTGTAAAATAAGAAAAACGTACTGACTCGTTGTAAAATTCCAAAATATTTTCACGGATGGCTTAGAACATGTCATATAAGTGTTTTATAAATCTTTTTCGGCTTAACGGATGCTACAATGCTTGTTTTGATATTAACGATTGCGTTTAAGCTTATAGCGTATCGATAAACGAAACCTTTTTCGTTTAAAGAGTTTTAAACGTACCGAGGCCTAAATATCAATATGTTAGCCTCTATAACATATATATAACTCGCATATGACCCCTCAGTATGTATACGGGTCATAATTAGTATCGGTCGGTCACTCGTTTAAGCACTACGAATTAACCGATTTATCGTTTTCTTGTTACGTAAAGAATATAGTGTACCTCGTTTTGTCATGAATGTCACATCTTTGGTTCTATTTAGGATAGAAAGTAGGAGTACAAACAAATGTTTGTAGATTCAAAATGACTTCTTGTAACTCTTTCATTTATGTATCCAATGATGTTCTCAGAAGGATGATTATTTTCAACATAAGAGGTTTGAACTATCATATCTGTAGACACAGTAGTGTCAAGATTTGATTCATGGAGATCTGGTTCATCAATGACCAAATCAGTTGTTGTCTTATTAATTTCATGTGCTTCCTCATATTTTTGCTGTGAGGTTGATGCACCATTGTTTCCTAAATTCAATCTATCAAACAAATCTTGAAACCTTGCCCCTGTGGCAGTTTCCTCTTCACCAGGTTGGTTGCTTGGATCTTCCCCATTTTGAACTTGATCATCTTGGACTATTTGATTGTCTTGATTACTATTTGCCTGATCTTGTTCCGGACTCTGATTGTGTTCTTGATCATTGTCTTGAACTTGCTCTCCGTTTGCACTTGAGGGATCCTTTATGAATGTATATTCACTTTCTTTACTTGCAACCATGTTCCACAATTTTTCCAAGTCCAATGTTTTCATATTTGTCTCTCAATCATTCTAGTCTTGTAAAATGATTCATCAAAGTCTTCAGGATAGATCTTGAAAGACTTGATCAATTTCTCAAGGTCAAATAGCCATGCTGCACCATCAACTGTGTTGAAATGATTTTCATTAAAGATTACATCAGAGGACTCAATCACACTCAAATGATCTTTAACATATACTCTGTAGGCCTTTGATTTTGTAGAGTAGCCAACTAAGAAGCAATCCAAGGATTTTGCTTGAAATTTTTTTAAACAATCCTTGGAGTTCCAAAGTGAACATTTGCATCCAAATGGCTTGAGAAACTTAATGTAGGGCTTTCTTTTAAACAAAATCTCATAGGGACTCTTGTCTTGATTTTCGTTGAGAAGCACTCTGTTTTGAACATAGAAGGCTGTATTGATTGCTTCTGCCTAAAAAGTAACAGGTAGATAAGCATCTGCTAGCATGGTTCTTGCAGCTTCAATGAGTGTTATGTTTATTCTTTCTGCAAAACCATTTTGTTCAGGAGTTCTAGGAGTTGTGAATTGTTGAAGTATTCCTTTTGTACTGCAGAATTCTTCCATAACTCCATTCTTGAACTCAGTACCATAGTCACTTCTCATTACTTTAACCCTTGCATCCAGTTGATTCACAATCCTGGTTGCACAATTCATAATCTACTCAACAGTCTCATCTTTTGTACTTTGGAAATAAACCCAAGTGTATCTTGAGAAATCATCAATGATCACAAGACAGTATCTTTTCTTTCCAACGCTTGGTACACTCACAGGACTAAAGAGATCCATGTGAAGCATCTCAAGCACTTGATCAATTGTATTGATGAGTTTATTGTTGTGCTGCTTTCCCTTTTGACATGAGATACAATTTTCATCCAACTATAACTCCCTAGTGGATAAGCCAATGACATGCTCACCATTGACTAGTTTGTTCATATTCTTGAGATTGACATGACACAGCTTTCTTTGCCACAATTTTGACACATTTTCAGTGGCTTTTGAAAAAGAACATGTACCACCCCTTGAAACAGCATCTTTCATGTTAACTTCATAAAAATTGACATTCCTTGGGGCCATCATCATAATCATATTTGGTGGAATAACAAATTCAGGTCTTAAGATAAAACAGTATGAGTCATCAAAACCAACTATATAACCTTTATCACACATCTGTTATATGCTCAAAAGGTTATATTGTAGTCCCTCCACATAGAAAACATTGTCAAATGTGACCTTTCGATTGGTCAAGATCACTTTTCCAACTATTTCTCCACCATTTTCATCACTACCAAATGCTACTGGACCCTCAAACTTCTATTCATAGTTAACAAGTGACCTCTTGCCACATGTCATGTCCCTAGAACATCCACTATCCATGTACCATACTTCATTCAGTGGAGTGGACTGTCCCTGCATATATCAAAGAGTGTAATTAGTTAGATGATGAACTGCAAGCTGACTCAACTTGCAGATCATCAGATTCAGTAACAATAGATGCATTGGTTGTGAGAGGAATGGGCTTAGGATCTTCATGTACAACTTCATAATCTTCAGATTTGTCAGTTTCATAACCACCTGTTGCTTGACTTTGCACACTAGGTATTATGCTTTGACAGTCTTGAACTACATAATCCTTTGTGCTTGAGTAATCTCTCACATCAAATTCCTTTTTCTCCCAAACCTCACCTGTTGGTTTCCAAAGAAATCCTTGAGGTTCAAATCCATGATTCAATAAAAAATTTTAATCACCAGTTAGTTCTTTTGGTTTCTTTCTTGAGAATACATTCTTTTTTCCCTTCTTATCATTGGTTGGTGATTCTTGAGAATCTTCATACTTAATTGATTTTGAGTCTTGATTGGGGATAATTCTCAAAGGTAGAAAGTTCTTCTTGACAACAGTTTCAAATTTCTAAGGAGATGTGCTTCTTTTGACTTGTTCAGCCACATTTTTCTTTGGTTTGTCTTCATCTTCCCCATCCTTCTTAACACTATTGTCAGCTTTCTGATCAGTTTTGCTCACATTTTCCTTTTCACACACTTTTCCTTTTCCCATTTATTCATTATACTTCTGTTTGTAAAGCTCAAAGTTTTGACCGAACTTTGTCTCATTGGGAACATGAAAAGGTTTGAAGTTGAACCTTTCATTGCAAGAATCAGTGTGGTGACCATATTCATCACACTTTTTACAACACACTTTTCCTTTGAAACTTTCATGAGCATTCCCTTTCTTGAATCTCTCACTTGTTTTAGGTAGTTTAATCCCAAGTGTTTTCTGAGTTTTCAAGCTATCAAAATCAATTGAAAAGGTAACAAACTCTTCAATCTTGATATCTTGTCTTTCAGTCTTGCTTTTCACAAAAATAATTTCGTGCATATTCATAGGCTCTTCATCTAGGTTCCCCTTATGCCTTGACTGCCTCTTCTCATATTCTTCCATAGTTTCAACCTCTCCTATGTCAAACACTTCATAACTAGAGAAAGCTGTTTCACCAACAGCTGTTTCAGTGACCTTTTTCTTGTTGTTGTCATTTATCCTTTTCAAAACAGCCTTGCTTGGTGGCCTTACTACATTATAGCTCACGTTTGTCCTTTCACATATGTCAAAGGACACATTTTCTCTCTTCATTCTTTCATTTTGTTTCTTCATTTTCGGTGTCATAGGTGGCAACAATGGAAGTTTATCAATTGATTCAGGTTTCTTCTGTTTTCTGTTTCTCTCTGCAGCTTGAATCTCATCATCTGTGATCTGATCACTTAAGTCACTTAAGTCATCCATATTCAGTTCAATATCATCAAATTCATCCTTAGAGACTTGCACACCAATAGACTTGTCATCTCTAATTTCTTCATTTACTACAAACTCTCCCTCTTTACTCACTTCAACCATTTTGTACATGTCAATGAATTCTTCTTTATCTTGAAAGACATCTCTGAACTGTTGAAGGTACCCTCTCTCTTTTCTTTGTCAACCTTTGATAAATAATTGTTATTGAATGGTGGTGGAACAGCTTTGTATTTATCTTCCTCTTTTACTTGGTTCAAAATACCACAAATGTTTCCCGTATATACCAAGTTCTTTAAAAATTTATTTTCAACTTGTAACTTGGTATTTTTCACCTTTTCTTCAACAATCATTTTCTTTAGACCATCAATTTCAGTCACATATCTTGACTGAGTTCTATAGCTGCTCACACAATCATCTTCAAGGCTTCTTATCTTTACTTCATTGATTAAATCACTTGCTTGATACCCATTAATTATGCTTTGTTTTCTAAAGCATTCACTCTCCAACTTACCTACTTTCACATTCAATGCATCAATTGTTTCAAGTAAATCGGTTGTAGGGATTAAATGTTCCTGTGAAGAAGAAGATTCAGCCTCATTCTTAATCATTTCCATCAATGCAACATTAGCCTTTGTGATGTCATCTGCATGATTACTCCAATCAAAATTCCCTTCTGTTGTGCAGCAAGTGCTACATTACCTTGGTTTCTGGGTTGATTTTGATTGTTTCTATTGGGGTTATTTGGAGCAGCTTGAGGGTGTTGGTTTTTTGGTAGTTTTGGTTCTGAGGCACAACTTGTTGATTATTCATTTGTGCTTGTTGATAATTGTTGAAATTGTTGGGGTTGTTGTTGTAATTGTTGTTTCTGGGTTGATTCTGCTGGTATTGCAACGAATTTCTTGGTTGTTGATTCTGGTACTGATTTACTTGGAAGTTTCTAGGCTGGTTGCATTCTCTAGCAAAGTGTCTTGGTTGTTGGCAATTGTAACATATTGCCTTGGACTTATCAAATCCAATTCTCTCATTTGGACCAGACACTAGAGATCTCCCAGTCCTGTTAAACAGCCTCTTGCTTCTGAGTGCAAGCATTGCATCCTGCCACTACAAGTCCATATCTTCAAGATCATCAACATCAATATGTTCTAAATCATCTTGAATGATATTTGTGCGGATCATGTTTTAGGCCACAAATGCATTGTAAGAGTCTGTAAACATAGAAAATAATGCTTGAGTTTCATTTTCTTGACCATTGTTTACACCATATTAAGGTGAATGTTTTTTGCCGCAAATGCATTGTAAGACTCTGTAAACATAAAGAATATTGTTTCCACCATAATAAGTTTCATTTCCTTGATCATGTTTTTGGCCACAAATGCATTTTAAGACTCTATCTCAGCAGCTTGTAGAAAGCAAATTACATCATCCAACTTGAGTTGTTCAAAATTTGTTTTCTGAAGGATGAATCTTCTAGCTGTATACCACTCCTTTGGCATTGAAGTAAATAATTTGGTGTTCAAATCAATTTCTGTCATTACATAATCAGTGGTTCTCAGGTCATTCACAATTGCTAGAAATCTATCAAGAATTGATTGCAGTATTTCTCCATCCTTGTACTTGAATCTCTCAAGTTGTTGCTTGAGTCTTTATTTCTTGATATTTTCCAGCTTAGAATTCCCAACAAACATCTCAACCTTGGTTAAATCTCCCAAGACAGACCTAGCTTGATCATAGCTAGAGCCCTGTCATCCACCTTCCTCATTCTATCACAATGTTAGGATTTGCAACATCAGCTACATGTGGACCGTTCTTGATTGAGTTCCACATATCAACGTCATTATAGCACACAGCAACCTCAAACAATCCCTTCCACTTGGTGAAATTTTCCTGTCCATACAACCTAGGAATTTTTTTAGTGGAAACCTCTTGCTCTTCAAAACCAGACATATTTTTGGTATTTTGTAAAATGATTTTAAAGAAAAATAGATACAACTTAAAAACAGATTCAAAGATCAAATTTGAAAATCAATCAGATCTGAGAGGTAATTCTTCAAATATGATGTTTCTGATTCGATTAGAGCAAGATCTTGTAATAAAAATACAAACTTTAAGTAAAAACAAGTGAAAGAATACACCAAAATTTGCAGATCTTGAAGAATAACGAAGAACAGAGTTGCTGACGTCATAAATGAATGGAACAGTACTCAGGTCACGTCATTCTTCATCTACAATCAATCAACAATAAGCAACGATTCTTCACCCAAAACAGCAACAACAAGCTCTGATGCCACTTTTTGGTCCCGTAACGATCACTCAAACTCACAATAAATGTCACAACCCACACAGATAACCGTGTCGACAAGAAGGTTGGTGACTGTGCTATTTAGGGTAAGAACAAATGTTTGTTAACGGCGGAATCAGAAACAAATAGAAGCGTTGCTTAAAGACTGATAAATGTAACGAACACAAGAAATAAGTCAAAAGATTTCCATTTATAGAAACGCTTCATACAAACGTGTGACATTCGTGACAAAACGAGGTATACTATATTCACTACGTAACAAGTAAACGATAACTCGGTTAATTCGTAGTGCTGAAACGAGTAACCGACCGATACTAATTATGACCTGTATATATACTGAGGGGTCATATACGAGTTATATATATATTATAGAGGCTAACATATTGATATTTAGGCCCCAGTACGTTTAAAACTCTTTAAACGAAAAAGGTTTCGTTTATCGATACGCTATAAGCTTAAACGCAATCGTTAATATCAAAGCGAGCATTGTAGCATCCGTTAAGCCGAAAAAGATTAATAAAACACTTATATGTCATGTTCTAAGCAATCCGTGAAAATATTTTGGAATTTTACAAAGAGTCAGTACGTTTTTCTTATTTTACACAAAGAAGCTGAAAAAGACTCGTTTTCGCGCTGATTTTCGCACTCGAACTAGTTTTCTTTTGAAAAACCGGACCCGAATTAAATTTTGGACAGACTTTTACGCGTGGCACGAAAACCGAGACACCATTGGGCCAAAAAAAAGAGGCCCAATGGGCCCTTATTAGTTGCGGCCGCAAGAAGGAGGGATGGACCCCCCTTTGTATAGCTTGTTAAATAAGCTAGGCCTTAAAAATATAAGTTATTCCAAATACATCCTAGAAACCTCTCAGCTGTGTTCTTCAAGTTTTAGCCAAACTTTTGAGGTAAACCCTCTAATTTTCATTGATTTCATACTTAATTAACATAGTTTAAACATGAAAAATTAGTTCTTGATTAGTTTTAAACATGTTTAACCATCCAAAAACCATAAAAATAAAGTAAAACCATGTTTTGATGTTAAACATGTTTACAAACCAGGAACATATATATTTTTGGTCAAAAACGCGGATTAGAACATGAATACAACGTTTTTACGGTTTGAAAGTTCGGTTTTAACCCAAAACCGAAACCCTAATTATCAAGGCTGTCACATGGATGATTTATGCTTGGTTTGATGTTATATGATATGTAGATACACTGAGTTTGCAACCCGAGACCCGGAAAGTCGTTTAAGCTAGCAAAACTCATCGAAAACCGACAAGGTAAACCCGTAACACTCGTTTAAGGGCTGTTTAGTATTAGGTTGTGACGTGCTGTTTTTTAGATTGTGAAAATTTTCAGGGACATTAGGGATCATTTAAATGAGTCCCTGTTCAAATTTGGTAATTTTTCGATAAACGGAGAATATTTGGTGAATTTATTTCCGTTTATGAGCGTTTATTTGGGAAAAATAGCTAAACATATTGAAAAATTATGAAACTTGGCTTTGGTAATTAATATGTAATGTTAAGATCATTGGTAAAGTTTGGGGATCATTGGAAATGCCTAAGTATGGTTTGTGCAATTATGATTTAACCGAATTTTAACAGCCGAAAAACGCACAAAAAGGCATTTTGTAAGAAGATTTAGGTTCTGGGGATTTTTCAGGGTCTATGTAATAACATTGAGGCCACTTTTTAAAATTATCGGATTTTTTGGAGGTTTTTTGATATAAACGGGCCATTTATTACACGATTATAACCTATTAAATGAATTTTGATAAATAAATAATTAATCATAAAATTTCTGAAAATATTTTTATAAAATTCTCCATATTTTAATGTATTTTTACAAAAATTTACATAATTTATATATAAGTACATATTTAGTTATGATTAATCAAAGATTTAAATTATTGTTGTTTTAACGAAACCGGCAGTTTGATGTTTAACGGACTGACTGGTACGTCAAAATATCAAAAGTGGTCAAATATCATAGTTTTAGATGAATTTGATAAAACGAACTTTTTACGAGAATTCGGAACAATTCGGATGGATTGTACGCGTTTTGTATAATCAAATCCGTGTGAAAACGGAAACGAACCCTGCGATCAAACCAGACATCGAAACTTCAAAATTATTTCATAAATTAAATCATTTTATCAATCAATATGTTTACTTAAGTTTATGTGATCATACCTAATCCCGAAACGCATAAACGATAAACTTGGCTAGGCCTGGGAAACGGTGAAACTGAGCCAAATCTGGTTTTAAACATTTCGTAGTATACAACGTCACAATCTAAGACTATGGTCATGTTCTGAGCCTAACATCTATAACCAGACTAGTTATACAACCCAATTTGGTTTAAACATTGTACTAGTATTAACAGTACGATACCGATTATAGGATACGAGTTATAATCGAGGCATAACACTTATTGACGTATAGTACCTGCTCAAACTACGATAAGGTGAGTTTCACGACCCCACTTTCTAAACTGTTTTACGAACTTTTGGGGTGGAAAGCATGTTTGCATATACTTATATACTTGAAAACGTGTGATGATGTGAATTATCTAAGTACTAACACTTGAAAGTCCCCACAAACACAAGTGATTAACTTCGTGCCGGTGACGTGTGGATAGTACTATCGGTTTGACAAACCCAACTGACAGAGCCGGTGGGGTATGCCGGAACATGTTAACCCAATTGCACATTGTCATTTAAACTTGTTACATACTGCTATGTGGTGTTAGACATAGTACATACTTGGGACAAAGTGGCTGTTAAATGCCAACGGGAGTGCATGGGCAGGGGTGGCTATGTGTTTTAGCTCGTTTCGGTTTCACTTGTGGCTTAGGATAATACATCATACACATACTTATATACATATGTATTGTGAACTTTACGAACTCGTATACTTATTTTGTTCGTACTCGTGAAACTTGAAACTCACCAACTAGACGTAGTTGACCCGTTTTAACATGCTTTTCAGGTAAGCCGAAGTTGGAATGATTTGCTTACGTCCTTGGTGTTATAAGGAAAGTTGAATAGCTGTGAATAGATGCAAATACGTAGTAATGAATAAGAAGCCCGTGAACTGGTTATGTGATTTTCATCTAGTTTGTAAACTTAGTACCTACCAATGTAATATGATGTAAATTAGTTTGTTGAATTTCTTTATAAACAATGTGGTTGATACCAGTGTTATCTGTTACATTCCCGTATTACGCTTCCGCAACTACCTAGTCGGGGTGTGACAGAAGTTGGTATCAGAGCCATTGGTTATAAAGAATTAGGATGTCCCTTAGGATACCCTAAGATAACCGTAGGCTCGATTAACTCTGGGAATAAAATAATATTAAATAATATACACTGATGATTCTCGTGATGAACGCGAATGGACAAGTGGGTTATTATGGTCCAGAACGTAATAACGGACTTGTTTGTACGAGGGAATTCGAGAAGAAATCGATAAACAATCCGATAGGTAAAAACAACAACATATGTGTGTAAAATATATTATTATATAAATATATATATAAAGGATTATTTGTGCTAATGTGTACGAATACATGTATGTACTAAATCGTAATTAATATTATACATTATTATAATTAATATTATTAAGAATCGTTATTATTATTACTAACCCTTGTGTAGAAATATGTCAAGAACTACAATATCGTCTGTCTAACAAAATACCGGTATTGCATGATGACTAAGAGGACCCCGAAGAGAAATCAGAGGAGGAAACGAGTGAACGCTTAGGGGATGTTATGGTCCCGCTCGAGGTACCTACTGACCAACTTGATTTATCGGGCTATCGTTGTGACACTAATTCCCTGAGGGAATCCCCTAGAAATGACTTAGGAGAAAGAGCCACCAATACTTACCACTCTTTTTCTAGATCTCCGAGATCTACCACACCATTATCACACCATACCCCGGTGACTACACCCACTCATAGAGCTAGTCAGACTGACCGTACGTGTGTACCATCACCTGATAGTATGCCTTCCTCACCCATAGTGACTTATCATAGGGGAAGAACCTTCAGTATCTATGTTACCGAGATACCTTTCCTTACATGGAGTATACATGTACTTGATCCAGAACCTTCCCATTTAGCCGACCCAGCCTGGTTAGCTGTATTGACTAATCAGATACTAAAGCACTTAGTATCTATAATCACCAACATATATAGAAGACGTGAGCTATATGATTACATGTTGGATATACAATAGGTAGTGATGAACACACATTGATCCGATACTCATTATTGACGGCTCTTATACAAAGTGACAACCAAGACATGCGGTTGTCAAGCAATTATTGCAGCTTAAATGGTTGTTTGTGTTGGTTATTGTATTATATACATATGGTTAAATATAAACAAAAGTAGTATGGTTTGTTATACGTAATCTTTTGATATCCCCATGCAGCACTAGTAGTAGCATATTGCACTGACATGGAGGATGTTTTTAATCTACTATTGTTACCAGCACTGACCCATACTGGGTTAAGCCTCTATATAGTGACAAATTTTAGCATATCTATTTAAGAGCTGGCCTACACCAGGCTAAGTCTATGTGCTGGGTTTGGATTACATACGTACAGTAACAATTATGTGTAATACAAATGTGTTCTTTGGCATTGTTGTGTGTTTATGATTATGTTATAGAATGGTCCCAGAGAAAACTAATACTATATTTGAGGCGGAGGTGAGCGAAATGATTTCTCGCCACCTACAAGCAGTGATACTGACTATTGTAGAACAAGTCACTGCAGGCATAAGTGCCAACAATATTGTTAACGAACCTACGAGCACCACTACGGCCACTGCTAATATACCTCCGCCGGACACTAATGTAGCCCCAGGTGTTACTACCCCGGTGAATACTGATAATGTTATAAACACTAATAATACTCGCCCGACTGTTAATGTTGTTGGGAACCCTGAAACCGTTTTGAACCCAAATAATGTCACGAATTCAAACCCCGTATCGGTTATCAACACAACTGCTAATAATAACACCCAACCAAATACTGGTAATGATCTTAATAATCCCGAACCCCAACGTCAGGATTACGCGTATAAACAGTTCACATCGTGTAAACCAACTGAATTCAAAGGTATTGAGAGACGGAACGGATTGGTCAAATGGATTGAAAAGACCGAGTCCGTGATAAATATTAGTGAATGTCCACCAGACCGTATAGTCAAATTCGCTACGTGTATGTTTCTAGACCAAGCGCTGATGTGGTGGAATACGGTAGTCCCAATAAAGGGACAAGATGCTATTAATCGTATGTTATGGACCGAACTTAAAACTCTTATGCTAAAACATTTTTGCCCGAAAAGTGAGATTCAAAGACTGTAACATGAATTGTGGAATTTGGAAATGAAAGGTGCTGACCACGTGGGTTACACAAACCATTTTAATGAACTCTCTCGCTTAGTACCGTGGTTGGTTACTCCATAAGCTAAACGTATTGAACGCTACATCTGGGGATTGACTCCTGCCGTGAGGAGTATACTTAATTCAGTAGCCCACCCAACATTGGAAAGTGTTGTATCTCAAGTGGGTGTTGTTTACTTTTGATCTTATAAGAAGTGGTGTGATAAGAATGCTGGGGGAAACATCGAGTTTGAAACGATCTGACTATGGGACAAGGATGCAAGAGAACCCTCAAAATAAACGATCCCGTCCGAATACCCAAAATTATGTTATGACCAGTTCGAATGTGAAACAAGAGACTTATAAGGGAACTTTACCAAAGTGTGGGAAATGTAATCTTCATCATACGGGTGATTGTAAATCAGTAGTTTGTCACAAGTGTGGAAGAACGGGACATTATGCCCCAAATTGCAGAACCCCCACCAACAATGTAAACCGACCACAACAACCAACCAACTACGACCTCACCCAACCCGACCACGACTCAATCAACAAACCCCACCCACCATGAACCTCCGTACTTGCTACAAATGTGGTAGTACGGATCATTTTCGGAGATACTGCCCCAAGCTGAACCAGGGTGCAGTGAGAAGGCAAAACCAAGCACAAGCATCAACCTCCAACCCAGCTAGGGGACGCACGTTTGTATTAGGATCGGGTGAAGCTCGTCATGATCCGAATGTGATGACAGGTACATTCTTAGTTTCGGGTCAGTATGCTTCAGTCTTGTTTGATACGGGTGCCGATAGAAGTTTCATATTTTGTTGGTGCATAAATGTCAGTAGTTCATATGTCTAGTGTCTGTAATCGAGTCTGTAATATTGTTTATGTATTTGTTTGTTTAAAGCGAAGTTGTTGACAAGTTCGCCTATGCGAACTTGTTAACCAAGCGAAGTTGTTGACAAGTTCGCTTAGGCGAACTTGTTAACCAAGCGAAGTTATGGACAACTTCGCCAGAGGCGAAGTTGTCGTGTATTTATATAGGTTACGGATTATGGTTTAGGAGTTAGTTCAAGTTCGTGTAAATCAGTGAGTCAAGTGACGTGAGGTCGAGAGTCTGTAACTGTGATTATATCACGTGTTGAGTTATTAATATAACGTGTGTTTGTTCGTATCGTATTCGTGTGTTCGTGTGTTTGTGTTCTACGTCCGTAACGATCTACACAGGGATTCCGAACCTGTGTATATCAGGATATCTCGTGTGATCCGTCCAGGGAACCTACAATTGGTATCAGAGCTTTTGCTCGATTGTGTGGTTCGGGATATTCACGCGGGTGTAGAATTCGTCCCGTTTCGACTATTCACGAGACGAGTTTTTGGTGTTTTTGCTCATTCTAGCCTCCTACTAGTGTGTTCAAGCCTTTAAACCGTCAAAAACCTCGTTAAAATCCGATTTTCAGATCTGCAGAAAGTTTGAGTTCGTCAGGCGAAGTTTCTGTTCATCAGGCGAAGTTGCCGTCAGCATACGTAGGGTTTCGGCGAAGATATAAGGAGAAGCGAAGTTATTTACAACTTCGCCTACCTCCTCAACTTCGCCTAACTCAACGAAGTTCTCATCAAGTTCGCCTAGCTCAGCGAATTTTTCTTCAAGTTCGCTTACTTTCTAAGTTCGCTTACCCTAAGCGAAGTAAGAAAGATCCAGCGAAGTTATTACTTAAGCGAAGTTATCCTTAACTTCGCCTACAGTACTGTTCAGAGGAAATTTTTTTAACTTCGCCTACTCAGAATTTTTCGGGTTTCTTAGTCTTCAAGAAGGATGTCATCGATCAACATTTCGGAGCTTGTAAAGATGGAAGTTGAAGCGGGGTCAGCTACAAAGGCCCCAAGGTTGCTGAAGGGAACCGATTTTGTCGCGTGGAATGATCGGTTCATACAATACGTTAAGTACCAGGATGCGAAAATGTGGGTATGCATCCAAGATGGATATATTCCACCAGTCGTGGAGTATGAGGGTCGAGACCAAATCAAGAAATACAGTAAAATGGAAGAGGAGGAGAAAAAGATGTATGAAGCCGAAAGTAAGGCTCATGCTGCAATCACAATGGCTCTTCCACAGGAGATCCTCCATACGTTCAGAAAGTATACATCAGCTAGAGAGCTTTGGGAAGCTCTTGAGAACAGATTTGAGGGGAATGTAGGTATTCGGGCTTCAAAGATAAAGTTGCTCAAAACTCAATTTTCAGTCTTTAAGTACTTGAAGAACGAATCTCTTGATGATATTATCACTCGATATTATCATCTAATGACTGAATTGAGTAACTACTCCATTTCTTACCGAGAAGAAGAGATTGTGGAAAAGCTTCTCGATGCCCTCCCACCAAAATGGGAGATGTATACTGTATTGATGAGGGAAGACAAGGACTTCCCTACTTATGATCTTGAAACCACTGTCAACAAGCTCAGAACTTTTGAGCTTAATATGGTAAGAAAAGAAACATCTATGGATCAGGTTCAAGATCCAGGCATGTACGGTGCTAAAGTAAACTCCAATTCAAGTTCAAAGACTAATTCTGCCGCCTACTACTCGAAGGGCGAGTCGGGTGCCAATTCTTCACATGAGAGGCATGTGTCAGTAAACTCAAATGGGGATGTTTGTTTTGTTGCGGGTGGATCAAGTGGTACTCAACAGACAGCAAGCAAGAGTAGTGGATCTTCAAGTTCCTCAAGAAATAATTACTCCAAGATGCCAATGAGCGTCAAATCTGCTGAAGAGCAGTTTGGCCTCTATGCTTCGTTTATTGCTTCATATGAAAACTATATTCAAGGAAAGGTTGTTGATCCAGCGATGCTGGATGAAGACTATGACCAGATCGATGCTGATGATCTAGAGGAAATGGATTTACAATGGCAGATGGCCATGATAGTGAGGAGAGTGAAGAAGTTTATGAGAAAGACGGGGAGAAAGTTTGTTGGTGGCAGGCCAGGGTTCGACAAGTCTAAGGTGAGGTGCTATAACTGTCAACAAAACGGGCACTTTGCCAAAGAGTGCAGAAACGAGCGAGTTGAACGTGGTCTAGGCCGGTCTGCACAGCACACTGGGAGTAGTAAAGAAGTCAATGCCATGATGTCCAGAGAAGCAGGTGAATACAACTGGAACCTGCATTCGAATGAAACTAGTGAGCAGGCAAATATGGCTAAGGTTGAAAATGAAGAATGTGAGAAGATTACCGGAGAAGAGAAAGCTACTGGTAAGGAAAAAGCTTTCATGGCAGATAACAAGGATCAACTCTCCGAGGTAAGTTCTAAACCTATTTGTACTAAATGTGAGAATTTGTCTGAGCAACTTGCAACCATAACTGATCAGTATGTTCGTTTAGATGCTGAATTTAAAACTCTTAAAGAAGATCATCACTTTATGAAAACAAGAGAAAACAGTTACAAAGTTAAAATAAAAGCGTGTGAAAAAGATGTTAAAAGCTTAAAAACAAAACTTGCTGAAAAAATTGAAGTAATTGATCTAAGTTATGAGGTTTTAGAAGAAAAGACTAAACTGATTGCTGAACGAGAAAAGCAGATTGCTGACCACCAGGTGAAAGTGGTGGAACTGAACCGAAAACTTGAGCAGTTCAGAAATTCCTCAGCTATTCTTGATCACCTTGTTAGTGGTCAAGATTCCTCTGCGAAGAGGGGAGGAATTGGTTATCACGAGGTTCCACCACCTTATAACCACAATTACACTTTTAACCCTAGTGTTCAGAAATCTGTTGATTTTGAAGTTCCACAGACAGTTCCAATCAAGGTTACGAGTAAAGAACCAAGTGTTAGTAGTGGCGAAACGAGTTCGCCTGTTTCAAGTGTGAAAATTTCTGTTACGAGTCCAGTCTCATCAGATTCGGATAAGTTGTCCGAATCGGGTAAGACAAAAGAGAAGGTAGTGTTACCCACTGGTGGAGAAAAAGATAAAACTTATAAAAAGAGTACTCCACTCAACCCATACGTCCCACCTTATGTGAGACGACCGGCCGGTAACACAGCCTCGACATCCAAAACAACCTTTGAAAAGAAAAAGGAGCATAGGTGTTGTTTTAGGTGTAATAAGTTAGGACATCTTGTTGCAGATTGCCCTCTGACGCCGAAATTCAGAGGTGTGAGGCCTATTAAATCTGAGCATAAGCCTAATGGTAATTTTAATACTGCTAAAAATGAAAACCCTTCAAAGTTCCGAAATGTAACTAATTCAGGTTTTCACAGAAACAAACCTCAGTTTAACAATGCTAATAACCAAACCACAAGATATAATACTTTCAATATACATAGGTTTGGAAGGCCTCACACTCAATTTCCAAGGAGATTTCCTAATAGGACTGACAGGAATTATCCAGATGCTAACTTTGGAAAGCAGAAGTACGGGATGTATAGATCCAAGACCAATTGGTCTTGGGTCCCTAGATTCTAATCCTTTGCTTTATTGTGCAGGAACAGTTGAACAGGGCTGCCCACAGTCTTTGGATTGTAGATAGCGGCTGTTCCCGGCACATGACGGGTAACAAATACTTGTTGCATGACTTAAAACCTGTTCAAGGAGCGAGAGTTAGCTTTGCCGGTGAAAGTGGAGGAAGAATTACTGGAAGAGGAACGGTGTCCAATGGAAAAATGACTCTTGAGAATGTGAACTTTGTAGAAGAGTTGAAGCACAATCTGCTGAGTGTGTCGCAGATTTGTGATAAGGAGTACACTGTTCATTTCACGAAGAATGAGGCGATCGTGTTGAAGCCTGGTTTTCAGATACCAGACGAGTGGATAGTGATGAAAGCTCCACGTGATACAAATACTTATGTGATGGATATGAGGTCTACTGAAATGGCCACGGAAGAATCATGTTTAATGACGAAAGCAAGCGAATCGGAATCCAAACTGTGGCACAGGAGGATGGGGCACATTCATCTTCGGAAGATGAACCACATTGTCAGGAATGGACTTGTGATGGGCATTCCCTTGAAAAGTTTTAACTTTGAAGACAAATGTATAGCATGCAAGAAGGGAAAGCAACACAAGAAATCCCATCTCACCAAGAAGGTCAACTCTATTGCCAGTACTCTAGAACTGCTTCACATGGATCTCTTCGGTCCCGTGAATGCAAAAAGTCTAGGAGGTACTTCTTACTGCTTGGTGATCACTGATGACTACTCGCGATATTCGTGGGTATATTTTCTGAAATCGAAAGATGAGACGGCTCAAATGGTGAAGAATTTGATTACCAAAGTTGAGAACGTCATGGGTAAAACAGTTAAGTTCATCAGGAGTGACAATGGAACAGAGTTCAAGAATTTTGAGATGGAGATCTTCTGTCTTCAGAAAGGAATTGAACACCAATACAGCGCTCCGTATACTCCGCAACAGAATGGAGTGGCTGAAAGGAATAACCGAACTTTAATTGAAGGAGCCAGAACTATGCTGGCTGATTCGAAGCTTACTGTGATGTTCTGGGCTGAAGGAGTTGCTACAGCCTGCTATGTTCTGAATAGAGTGTTAACAGTTAAGAGACTTGGTAAAACGTGTTACGAGCTTATGCAAGGAAGGAAGCCCAACTTGAGTGGTCTTGAACCATTCGGGTCCCCTTGTTCGATCTTGAAGACAAATTCTAAATTTGGCGAAGTAGCCGATGAAGGAATCTTAGTCGGTTATGTTGTTGGTACACCCAACAGACGTTTCTTCAATACTTCGACCTGCAAGGTGGAGGTGGTGTGTAACACCGACAGCACAAGTTACCAACCGCCAAAACCAAGCAATGGACCTGCTGAGCTTTTCGACTATGTTAAGCTTTTTAAGTCTTTTAACATACCGGATTTGGAAATTTCTGAAGAAGAAGAAAGAGTTGCGACGAAGATGATACTTGATGAGGAAGAAAATCTATTGCAAAGACAGCTGATTGATAAATGTCAACCTTCCTCATCAAACTCTACTGGTACCCCTGCTGCCTCGACTGAAGAAGAATTTTTCAATCCATTTCACTCTCAGCCAGAAACAACCATTGACGAGATCTCTTCTAATTTGGAAGATAATTTGCATGTCGGTTCTGTTCCGACCACGAGAATTCATAAAGATCACCATTTGGATAATGTGATTGGTGATGTGTCCTTAGGTGTACAAACGAGAAGTAGCTTGAATGAACACACCTGTGTTTATACAAGCATTAAGGAGACAGGAATAATCAATGAATGCCTGTACACCTGCTTTATAAGTCAGATTGAACCAAAGAATTATCAAATGGCTTTAAAGGACAGCTCGTGGGTCGAAGCCATGCAAGAAGAGTTGGCTCAATTCGAGAAGATGGAAGTTTGGACTTTGGTTGAAAAACCAAAGAATGTGCATGCGATAGGCACAAAATGGGTGTTTAAGTGCAAGAGAGATGATAAGGGGATTATTATAAGAAACAAGGCGAGGCTAGTTGTTAAAGGTTTTAATCAACAAGAGGGGATTGATTATAACGAAGTGTTCGCTCCTGTCGCCAGGTTGGAAGCCATAAGATTGTTTTTAGCGTTTGCTGCTTATGAAAAGATGAAGGTGTTTCAGCTAGATATGAAGAGTGCGTTTTTGAATGGGAAAGTTGATGAGGTTGTGCATGTTGAGCAACCTCCGGGTTTTCCTGACCCAGACTTTCCAGATCACGTGTACAGGTTGAGCAAGGCGTTGTATGGATTACATCAGGCACCTCGTGCCTGGTATTCAACTTTATCGGATTACTTGCTCGAGAATGGTTTTGAAAGAGGGAAAATTGATAGCACGTTGTTCTTCAAAAGAGATGGAAGTGACTTCCTGCTGGTGCAAGTCTACGTGGATGACATTATATTTGATGCATCAAAAGTCTCCATGTGTCAGGAGTTTGAAGCCGTCATGAAGAAAAGGTTTGAAATGAGTGCTATGGGTGAACTAACTTTCTTTCTAGATTGCAGGTTGATCAGAAGAAGGACGGGATGTTCATTCATCAGACGAAGTATGTTCATGATGTGCTCAAGCGCTTCAAGATGGAGGACAGTTCTCCATATGATACTCCAATCTGCGTCAATCACAAATTGGGTGCTGAAGTAGACGGTGATGCAGATGTGGACCCAACTCAATATCGGGCAATAATAGGTTCTTTAATGTACTTAACTGCATCTAGGCCTGATATAATGTTTGCTGTTTGTCTTTGTGCACGTTTTCAGGCAAATCCAAAAGAATCTCATTTGAAAGGTGCAAAGAGGATACTGCGGTATCTAAAGGGCAAGCCGAAGCTGGGGTTGTGGTACCCGAGAGGAGGAGACTTGGAGCTAGTCGCTTACACAGATTCTGATTATGGAGTGTGCAATCAGAGTCGGAAGTCAACAACTGGAGGATGTCAGTTTCTTGGTGGCAGATTGGTGTCGTGGCAATGCAAGAAGCAGACTTCAGTCGCAATTTCAACCTGTGAGGCAGAATACATGGCAGCATCCAACTGCTGCTCTTAGGTTCTTTGGATTCAACAACAGTTGCGCGACTATGGTCTGAATTTCTTACTTACTCTTATTTGCATTGATAACACAGCTGCTATCTCAGTAACTAACAATCCCGTGAAACATAGTAAAACTAAACACATTGACATACGTCATCATTTCATACGGGATGTGCTGAGGAGAAACTGATAGTGCTTGAAAAGGTGGATACGCTTGATAATTTCGCTGATTTATATACTAAAGCGTTTGACAAATCCAGATTTCAAAACCTTATTGAACTGAATGGGATGATCAATCCCGAGTAACCATGCTTTTATTGTGATATTTAAAAAAAAAAAAAAAAAAAACGTCACTAATCGCTTAAAATTATGTCGGTTACCTCAGTTTGAAGGACATGTCTTAGGATATGTTTGGTCCTTATTTCTACTTGTAGAATATGAGGATAGCTATTAACCAGATGACAGATAGTGACCGGGGCGGTTATGATGGGTTTTTATTCTTTCGCTGAAAATTAGTCGATCATAATTAGTTCGAATGACACATACTAGTATGTGGTCGGTCCAGCTGATCCATTGGATCTTCGGGATAGCCGTTTACCTGAAGACTTTGTTTTGGTCGGGGCGATTAATGTTAAAATTTTGAAAGAAATGGGAAATGAAATTACTTTTCAAGTCTACTACTTCGTAAGAAGTTCATTTGCTATGTTTAACAGAAAATTGATCCAACTTTGGAAAATGATAGTTATACTGATTCTGTGTGCTTAACTAGTGAAGTTATTAGGCTTAAAAGGCTTTAGAACAGTCATTGTATGTCATGGTAACTTTTTAATGGTGCGTAAAAGTAGATGTGATACAAACTAAATTTACTTGATTTTACGTGGAAACTCCTTAAGAGTTTTGCATGTCTTCATATATATCTTTCCGAATGATAGGCAGAAAAGCGATTACCCAGTCATACACGAGCCCATGTGTGTTCTGATTCCCGTGAAGATAGCGTCTCAAGATACTGCAGTGATCCAGATTCGGGACTTGCAGTTAATTTCTACTTTGAAGTCTATGTTTATTCAACAAAAAAAAAAAAAAAAGGTATTTGGAGTTAATTGAAACATATTAGAGATGACAAAATCAAGACTTCACAATCATTGAGTAAGAGAGAAGAACGGGAAGCAGATCAAGAATACTTACAAGTTTAATCAGACACTATGGGTCGAAGTCAATTCGGGGTGACTTGGGGAAAGCCAAATACGCTTTGAGAATAGATAGGAGGCATCAAAATCTCTGAGTTGTTGCCCACTTAAATTTTGAGGCTTAATCGAACCTAACTCGTATCACAGACACGATGAAAACCACTTTAAGTTATACCTGCTTACAACCTGTCTCTATATGTCATAATACAGCTAAACACGGATCTATGTGACAGTCACGTAGTTAGTATGATTCCTGTTCGGATCTTTTCTAAAAACGTGGTAGTCCCTAACTAGACTGAAATTTGATCCCTTATGCTTTAAATTTTTTAAGTTTTTGTACTTAGATAGTTTTATGATTTTTTAACTGGTTACTTAGAATTGATCATGTCATTTATTTCTTAAAGGAAAGTTTTATAACTTAATTGAAAAAATGTTAAACTTATAAGGTTAAGTTCTGTAAATATATAGGCGATGTAGTTGAACAGGCGAAGTTGTGGATAACTTCGCCTCCGTAACTTCGCCTGTATAACAGATCCCCTATATAAAGAATACTTAGAGTCAATTTGTTCATTATTCAGCGAACTTATATCCACCGTTATTTCACAGCGAACTTGTTATTACAAATCAATACTTGTTAACTTGTTCTTCGATTTCAAACCGATCTAAAGGTTGTTTGGGTTCTTTTATCTGATGTTATATGTTCTTTGATTAATCTAAGGTTGTTTCGACAACCGGGTAATAACCTCGGACGACCGACCATTAAACCCGATTTCAAAACTCGTTTTCACGTGGTCATGTACAAACTGATCGTCACCCTATAGTTAAAAGCTTGAGTTTAAAAGTCCTAAATCGTCAAAATACCCAGAAAACCTCAGATCTTCATGCTTGAATCATTCAAACTGTCGCCGTTTCAGATTCAGGCGAAGTTATGGTTTAGGCGAAGTTATCAGTAACTTCGCCTGAAGCTTAAGTTCGCCTGAGGCGAAGTTATCCGTAACTTCGCCTGAAACTTAAATTCGCCTGAGGCGATGTTGTGATGAGGCGAAGTTAACATTAACTTCGCCTAGATCATTTTTACTTAATATTAATTAGACGAACTTAAAGCTGAAGCGAAGTTGTTCCCAACTTCGCCTCATCTTTAACGTCGCCTATACAGAGTTTATCACAACTTCGCTCATGGTAACTAGCGAACTTGGGTTATTCATTAACGTTTATCTAACTTGGTTGGTTTGTTGCAGATATGGCTGCAGTAGCTGGTGCTGGAGGTGCAGGAGGAGACGACGGTGATAACCAAAGGCAATTTTTCCCGGGTCACAATATGTAGATCACCCTTGACCCGGAAGCGAGCGGCGTTGAGGATTACCGTGAGATTATTACTTTCCTCATACGCTCGAGGATTTTTCATGCTATCACGAACACTCTGCCGATATCCTTACCAAATATTGAAGACTTTTGGCAGATGGTAGAATACGATTGTCGTGTTGAGCCCCCGGTCATGCGAGCGACTGTGAACAATCAACAGGTTCAGTTCAATTCTGAAAATATTCGGGTGGCGTTACGGTTTGGAGAAGAGACGAGGGACGACCCAACTGAGTTTGTGGCTCCGTTTCGTGATGGAGCGTTTCTCCGAATGGGCTATTCTGGTCCATTAGGTGATAGTCAGAGGAGGAAGAGTTTTCTACTTGATCAGTGGCGCTTCCTTATGCACGTCATGATAGTTTGCATGTCAGGAAGGAAGGCGGGCACTGACGGTATGGGTGCGACCATGCAGTCCGCAATGACTGCACTGACTTACAATAAATGCTATAGTTTTAGTCAGATGGTCTTTTACGAGATTGACAGACAGAGAAGGGCGATGGCTCGGGAGCGGTTCATTATGTATCCACGTTTCATCCAGATGATATTGAACCATGTGGCTCCGAATCTACCTCAGAGACGACCGATCAGATACGTGGAATCTGTGAGCAAACGTATCTTTGCTCAATGCCGCACTTCGAGTGCGAGGAGCAACCCTGAACGTCGTCCAAGGCATACTCCACTGTTTGGGTTTTTAATCATCCCAGAGTATGTTCCTGCTGGTGGGGACGAGTTCAGAGATCCTCAACCGCGACAGGCAAGAGCAACTCAAGCTGCATCTGCTGTGCCTGTTGTGTCGGCTGCAGAGGATATAGATCTTGATGCTGTCTTTGGAGGTCAAGGTTATTTCGATATGGATCAAGTTGTTACACATGAAGAGGTGCAGGTCTCTGCTGCACAAGGTTCGGGTGTGAGTGTTACTAGAGCAGCTACGTCGATGGCTGACTCAGATTTGGATGAGATCATGGATGAGGGGAGACGGTTGATGGTGTCTCGAGAGAGAACGTTTGGGAAGAGAAAGAGAACGGAGGATGATGATGAGTCAAAAGAGGAAGAAGATATACATAAGCTGATAAGACGATCAAGACGGGAAAGGACAGGTGCTGGTATGGGAGCTGGAGAGACTTCAAGGATGGTACGTTTCGCTCCGGCTGCACTGTCTGGTATGTCTATCGTTCCTACTTATGTACAGGTTACAAATACAAGCGCTGCCGATGTTCCCGTGGTGGCTACATCATCTGCTGGCATTCCATCTACCACTACTATCCAGATGTTGACTCCGGAGATTGTGTCTCTACCACCTCAAACGCTTACTCAGTCGGTGGTAGCTGCACGATTTGTAGAGTCAACGGTTGTCACTACTGCAGGGTTATCAGGTATGGTACCACCTGCGGTTACGCCTGCTTCTGATGTCTCGCTTACGCCTATGTCAGACTCAGAGAGAATAGCTTCACTAGAGCGGATCGTGGCAGAGCAATCGAAGACTATTCAACGCCTAGTAGAAGCAAATCAACTACAGTCATCCCTCCTGGTTGAGCATGGGAAAATTATAGATGCCTTGAAGGAGTTCTTGGCATCTCAGGGGGAGATGAGCTGTAAGGGCGACGAGCTAAGGACGAAAAGAAGAAATGACCGAGACGATGATCCCAATGCATCGAAAGATGCAGGTGGTGAGCTGCCAAGAACTTCTCAAGCTCTTGGTACTTCCACAGCTGAGGGGGAGTCTGCCGACGCCGCTGGTGGTTCTGGTGGTGATGATGTGGTGTTGGTTAATGATGACGTGATTGATGCGTTGAAGGAACTTGACGATGATATGTTCAGCGATGATGTGTTGTTTGATGAAGATGTGCTGCCGAGTGATGTGATTGAGAAGATCGGTGAGCAGATTGAGATTGAGAATGAGATTGAGGAAGGAGAGATAGTAGAGGAAAATGTCGAACATGACATTCCAGAGGTTGAGATGGCCGATATGGGTGATCAGACGGCAGTTGAAGATACTGAATGGGAAGAGCAGCCGAGGTGTAAGGAAGGATACGCTCAATGGTTCGTCAAAACGAAGAAACCGGCAGTCCCTACCATGTTCAAAAAGAGTTACAATATTAAGGGCTATGCTGAAGCAAAGAAAGGGATTATATGCTGGATTTATGATGAGCAGTTGCGACTCTTCGTGATTAAACGATATGATGGAATTCAGTACCTTAGAAGAATGTTGAGATCGTTAAACACACTGCCTGAATGTGAGGTTAAAGACTTAGCCAGATTGGGGTTGATCAATCGAAGTGACGATAATATGGCTAGAGTCATAGGGAAAATCGTATGGAAAGAGAGCATAAAGGAAAAGAAGTTTGAGCTATTGAAATCATAGAAAGGGAAACTTGTAGAAGACAAGGATAGAGGTTTGAGAGCTGATGGAAAGCCTTGGATGGTTATGAAGTATAAACCAATCCGGTGCCTTAAAGAAGTACCGATGAAGCTTATGCCCAAGGATGTGCTCAAAGACCTAAATAGGTGGTTCGTTGATTGTGAGACAGCGGAGGCAGTGATGGAAGATGAGGATGAACAAGAGATCCTTAGAGTTTACGATCCGATGCATCTTGTTAACTTATCGCAAGCTGATTTGAAGATGGTTAACGAGAAAAAGATCTTTTATATTCCAGCTTGGAAGGACGAAGTAAGAAAGTATCAACGAGTTGTGCCGGTGTGTGTTAGAGAAGGAGTGCACGCGTGAAGATACAGGATTACGAGACAAGAGCTGAAAGATCAAGATATGAAGCTACTGCCAAGGGGGAGTCTGTTGGTGCATAAATGTCAGTAGTTCATATGTCTAGTGTCTGTAATCGAGTCTGTAATATTGTTTATGTATTTGTTTGTTTAAAGCGAAGTTGTTGACAAGTTCGCCTAGGCGAACTTGTTAACCAAGCGAAGTTGTTGACAAGTTCGCTTAGGCGAACTTGTTAACCAAGCGAAGTTATGGACAACTTCGCCTGAGGCGAAGTTGTCGTGTATTTATATAGGTTACGGATTATGGTTTAGGAGTTAGTTCAAGTTCGTGTAAATCAGTGAGTCAAGTGACGTGAGGTCGAGAGTCTGTAACTGTGATTATATCACGTGTTGAGTTATTAATATAACGTGTGTTTGTTCGTATCGTATTCGTGTGTTCGTGTGTTTGTGTTCTACGTCCGTAACGATCTACACAGGGATTCCGCACCTGTGTATATCAGGATATCTCGTGTGATCCGTCCAGGGAACCTACATATTTGTTAACTTCTCACCTTTAGAAAATATACTTGTGAGTGAGCTAACAAAACCATATACTATAGAACTCGCTAACGGTAAGTCTATACTTGTTAACCGAATAGTCCGAAACTGTTCCCTCATCCTAAACGACCACCCATTCCTTATTGATTTACTTCCAGTGGAATTGGTAAGTTTCGATGTTATAGTCGGTATGGACTGGCTATCTAAGAACAAAGCTGAAATTGTCTGTAAGGATAAGACTGTTAGGATACCTCTTCCGAATGATGAGGCTATGACTGTTCAAGGTGAGAAATCTGGTACTATGTTGCCTCTCGTATCCCAACTTAAGGCATTAAAGTATTTGCGCCAAGGTTGTATATTATACTTGGCAAGCGTAACAGTTAAGGAACCCGAGGAAAAACGAATGGAAGACATCCCAGTGGTACACGAGTATTCAGATGTATTTCCCGAAGAGTTGCCTGGTTTACCACCGATCCGACAAGTTGAATTACGTATTGATCTGATACCGGGAGCAGCTCCCATTGCTAAGGAACCTTACCGACTTGCACCTTCTAAAATGCAAGAACTATCTAACCAATTGCAAGAATTATTAGACAGGGGCTTTACCCGACCAAGTTATTCACCATGAGGAGCACCGGTGTTATTTGTGAAAAAGAAAGACGGAAGTTTTCGGATGGGTATTGATTCTCAGGAATTGAATAAGGTGACTATAAAGAATAGATACCCATTACCCCGAATTGATGACTTGTTTGATCAGCTCCAGGGTGCAAAGTATTTTTCGAAAATTGATCTCAGATCGGGTTACCATCAAGTAAGAATTCAAGAAGAAGATATCCCAAAAATAGCCTTCCGAACTCGGTATGGTCACTATGAATTTTTGGTTATGCCGTTTGGATTGACAAATGCACCTGCAGTGTTTATGGATCTTATGAACCGAGTTTGCAAACCCTACCTTGACAAGTTCGTGATAGTGTTTATCGATGACATTTTGATATATTCGAGAAGTAAGGAGGAACACGAACAACATTTGCGGGAAATCTTGGAGTTATTGAGGCAAGAGAAATTATACGCAAAGTTGTCCAAATGTGAATTCTGGTTACGAGAAGTACAGTTCTTAGGACACATTGTGAATCAACAAGGAATCCAAGTAGACCCCGGTAAAATTGAAGCCACTAAGAATTGGCAAGCTCCTAAATCGCCGAAAGAAATTCGCCAATTTTTGGGATTAGCCGGGTATTACCGACGATTTATTGAAAACTTTTCAAGTATTGCTCAACCTTTAACCCTCCTAACTCAGAAAGATCGAACGTATGAATGGGGAGAAGAACAAGAAATGGCCTTTCAAACATTAAAACAAAAGTTATGTGAGGCTCCAATATGAAGCCTTCCAGATGGAACTGATGAATTGGTGGTATATTGTGACGCATCTCGTAAAGGTTTAGGATGCGTACTGATGCAAAGAAAGAAAGTAATAGCATATGCTTCCCGACAATTAAAAGTACATGAAAAGAATTATACGACCCATGATTTGGAATTGGGAGCAGTTATCTTTGCATTGAAGATTTGGAGACATTATTTGTATGGAACCAAATATACCATCTATACTGATCACAAAAGCCTACAACACATATTTGATCAGAAAGAGCTAAACATGAGACAAAGGAGATGGGTAGAACTGTTAAATGATTATGATTGTGAGATTAAATACCATCCGGGTAAGGCCAACGTAGTAGCTGATGCTTTAAGCCGAAAACACAGAGTCAAACCATTAAGGGTACGAGCACTCGGAATGATTGTTCAAAGTAGCCTAACCGAACAAGTTCGTGTTGCACAAGATGAGGCTTTGAAGGCAGATCAGCTAGAAAAAGAAGAACTACATGGGAATGAAAGGAATTTTGAGAAGAAAATTGATGAAGTATATTATTACAAAAACCGGGTCTGGATTCCAACAATTCATAAACTCCGAAAGTTGATTCTTGATGAAGCACATAAGTCCAAATATTCTATTCATCCAGGTACTGATAAGATGTATAAGGATGTTAAAGAATTTTACTGGTGGCCTGGCATGAAAAAGGATATAGCCGTGTATGTAAGTAAATGTGCAACGTGTGCAAGAGTTAAAGCCGAATATCAAAAACCTTCGGGAATGTTACAACAACCCGAAATCCCACAATGGAAATGGGAACAAATTACTATGGACTGTGTGACGCACCTTCCTAAAACCTCCCGAGGACACAATGCTATCTGGGTAATTGTGGATCGATTAACCAAATCCGCACACTTTATTCCCATCCGTAACAACTACACCACCGAAAAACTTGCTCAAATTTACATCGATGAAATTGTATCCCGACACGGAGTACCTCTTTCGATTATTTCAGATCGAGACAGTCACTTTACTTCACATTTCTGGCAAGCAGTACAAGAAGCCTTGGGAACCCGAATCGACCTAAGTACGGCTTACCATCCCCAAACCGATGGTCAATCCGAACGAACCATCCAGACCTTAGAAGATTTACTTCGTGCTTGTGTACTGGACTTCAAAGGGAATTGGGATCAACACCTCCCGCTCATTGAATTCTCTTACAATAACAGTTATCACAGTAGTATACAAGCAGCACCTTATGAAGCCTTATACGGGCGAAAATGTAGGTCACCACTATGTTGGACGGAAGTGGGTGATACCCAAATTTCAAGGTCAGATTTAATTCAGGAAACCACCGATAAGATTCACCAGATTAAGCAAAAATTGAAAGCTGCCCGCGACCGACAAAAGAGTTATGCCGATGTTCGCAGAAAACCGTTATCTTTTGAAATAGGTGATAAAGTGTTTTTAAAAGTATCGTCGTGGAAAGGTGTTATAAGATTTGGAAAGACTGGTAAACTAGCCCCGAGATACATCGGACCTTTTGAGATTATTGCAAAAATTGGTCCCGTAGCTTACCGATTAAAACTACCCTTAGAACTGAGCACTATTCACGATGTGTTTTACGTATCGAATCTAAAAATGTGTTTGACTAAGGAAACGGCAATAGTACCACTAGAAGATGTTCAGATCAATGAAAAGCTCAACTTCGTAGAGGAACCGGTAGAATTGTGGACGGGAAAACCAAACAGTTACGACACAACAAATTATCTCTGGTAAAAGTTCGGTGGAATTCAAAACAAGGACCCGAATATAATTGGGAACGAAAGGACGAATTCCGAAAGAAATACCCACACCTGTTCCCTAAAAAGAAAACCGATGACACATTAAATTTCGAAGACGAAATTTCTTATCGGGGGGACAATGTGACATTCGTGACAAAACGAGGTATACTATATTCACTACGTAACAAGTAAACGATAACTCGGTTAATTCGTAGTGCTGAAACGAGTAACCGACCGATACTAATTATGACCCGTATATATACTGAGGGGTCATATACGAGTTATATATATATTATAGAGGCTAACATATTGATATTTAGGCTCCAGTACGTTTAAAACTCTTTAAACGAAAAAGGTTTCATTTATCGATACGCTATAAGCTTAAACGCAATCGTTAATATCAAAGCGAGCATTGTAGCATCCGTTAAGCAGAAAAAGATTTATAAAACACTTATATAACATGTTCTAAGCAATCCGTGAAAATATTTTGGAATTTTACAACGAGTCAGTACGTTTTTCTTATTTTACATAAAGAAGCTGAAAAACACTCGTTTTCGCGCTGATTTTCGCACTCGAACTAGTTTTCTTTTGAAAAACCGGACCCGAATTAAATTTTGGACCGACTTTTACGCGTGGCACGAAAACCGAGGCACCATTAGGCCAAAAAAGAGGCCCAATGGGCCCTTATTAGTTGCGGCCGCAAGAAGGAGGGATGGACCCCCCTTTGTATAGCTTGTTAAATAAGCTAGGCCTTAAAAATATAAGTTATTCCAAATACATCCTTGAAACCTCTCAGCTGTGTTCTTCAAGTTTCAGCCAAACTTTTGAGGTAAACCCTCTAATTTTCATTGATTTCATACTTAATTAACATAGTTTAAACATGAAAAATTAGTTCTTGATTAGTTTTAAACATGTTTAACCATCCAAAAACCATAAAAATAAAGTAAAACCATGTTTTGATGTTAAACATGTTTACAAACCAGGAACATATATTTTTTTGGTCAAAACGCGGATTAGAACATGAATACAACGTTTTTACGGTTTGAAAGTTCGGTTTTAACCCAAAACCGAAACCCTAATTATCAAGGCTGTCACATGGATGATTTATGCTTGGTTTGATGTTATATGATATGTAGATACACTGAGTTTGCAACCCGAGACCCGGAAAGTCGTTTAAGCTAGCAAAACTCATCGAAAACCGACAAGGTAAACCCGTAACACTCGTTTAAGGGCTGTTTAGTATTAGGTTGTGACGTGCTATTTTTTAGATTGTGAAAATTTTCAGGGACATTAGGTATCATTTAAATGAGTCCCTTTTCAAATTTAGTAATTTTTCGATAAACGGAGAATATTTGGTGAATTTATTTCCGTTTATGAGCGTTTATTTGGGAAAAATAGCTAAACATATTGAAAAATTATGAAACTTGGCTTGGGTTATTAATATGTGATGTTAAGATCATTGGTAAAGTTTGGGGATCATTGGAAATGCCTAAGTATGGTTTGTGCAATTATGATTTAACCGAATTTTAACAGCCGAAAAACGCACAAAAAGGCATTTTGTAAGAAGAGTTAGGTTCTGGGGATTTTTCAGGGGCTATGTAATAACATTGAGGCCATTTCTTAAAATTATCGGATTTTTCGAAGGTTGTTTGATATAAACGGGCCATTTATTACACGATTATAACCTATTAAATGAATTTTCATAAATAAATAATTAATCATAAAATTTCTGAAAATATTTTTATAAAATTCTCCATAATTTAATGTATTTTTACAAAAATTTACATAATTTATATATAAGTACATATTTAGTTATGATTAATCAAAGATTTAAATTATTATTGTTTTAACGAAACCGGCAGTTTGATGTTTAACGGACTGACTGGTACGTCAAAATATCAAAAGTGGTCAAATATCATAGTTTTAGATGAATTTGATAAAACGAACTTTTTACGAGAATTCCGAACAATTCGGATGGATTGTACGCGTTTTGTATAATCAAATCCGTGTGAAAACGGAAACGAACCCTGCCATTAAACCAGACATCGAAACTTCAAAATTATTTCATAAATTAAATCATTTTATCAATCAATATGTTTACTTAAGTTTATGTGATCATACCTAATCCCGAAACGCATAAACGATAAACTTGGCTAGGCCTGGGAAACAGTGAAACTGAGCCAAATCTGGTTTTAAACATTTCGTAGTATACAACGTCACAATCTAAGACTATGGTCATGTTCTGAGCCTAACAGCTATAACCAGACTAGTTATACAGCCCAATTTGGTTTAAACATTGTACTAGTATTAACAGTACGATACCGATTATAGGATACGAGTTATAATCGAGGCATAACACTTATTGACGTATAGTACCTGCTCAAACTACGATAAGGTGAGTTTCACGACCCCACTTTCTAAACTGTTTTACGAACTTTTGGGGTGGAAAGCATGTTTGCATATACTTATATACTTGAAAACGTGTGATGATGTGAATTATCTAAGTACTAACACTTGAAAGTCCCCACAAACACAAGTGATTAACTTCGTGCCGGTGACGTGTGGATAGTACTATCGGTTTGACAAACCCAACTGACAGAGCCGGTGGGGTATGCCGGAACATGTTAACCCAGTTGCACATTGTCATTTAAACTTGTTACATACTGCTATGTGGTGTTAGACATAGTACATACTTGGGACAAAGTGTCTGTTAAATGCCAACGGGAGTGCATGGGCAGGGGTGGCCATGTGTTTTAGCTCGTTTCGGTTTCACTTGTGGCTTAGGATAATACATCATACACATACTTATATACATATGTATTGTGAACTTTACGAACTCGTATACTGATTTTGTTCGTACTCGTGAAACTTGAAACTCACCAACTAGACGTAGTTGACCCGTTTTAACATGCTTTTCAGGTAAGCCGAAGTTGGAATGATTTGCTTACGTCCTTGGTGTTAGAAGGAAAGTTGAATAGCTGTGAATAGATGCAAATACGTAGTAATGAATAAGAAGCCCGTGAACTGGTTAGGTGATTTTCATCTAGTTTGTAAACTTAGTACCTACCAATGTAATATGATGTAAATTAGTTTGTTGAATTTTTTATAAACAATGTGGTTGATACCAGTGTTATCTGTTACATTCCCGTATTACGCGTCCGCAACTACCTAGTCGGGGTGTGACAAAACGTATATCAATTAGGGTTTCTGGTAAGGAATGTTTATCCGTACTAATCTTAGGACAACCGTCACACTCAATCGGGAATATTCGATTAGGTCTGAAAAGTGTAAGTAGCAGAATTCGTCCGTAGTCTCTTGTCTCTTATGGTAAGCGTGCCCTAAATTATTCTATTTATAAGCCTGCCACCACCTGACAGCTGTCATTCCTTTTAGAAACCCTAATGATTAGTACAAAATCATATTACATATTCAAAAACATTCTAAATATAATATTTATATATAATATATAGGTGACCAAGACGACAAATTCTAAACAATTAGTTCAATTATATGAAGGTTACCATCTAAGATCAAGAATGCACTCCATTTTCTCTTTGATAGTTAATATGTAAACATGTAGTAAACTTGTCGTAATAATATATGATACATAGCTCCTCATTTCTAAGCGAGCATCTATGACAAAAAGGGAGTAGCATGCGCATTTTAAAGCGACCTTTTCCTAATGTCATGCTACCTCGAGAATTTCAATTTAAGTTGTCGAGTAGTTTCGTAAAACAGAAAGGTTAGGATTGACTTCGATTTCTCAAATACCAATTCTAACAACTTCGGGTGGTTGTAGTTTTGTCACATAACCTCCGCTTGGTTGATTTAAATAGGTTATAATTACACACTCCGTTTACATGTGATTTCTTTAACTAGCACGATATCCTAAGCAATTGCGTTAGCGATGCCATTTTCAGATTACCAAAACTTAGAGAAATAGATCATAACTCATATATCATCATTTCTAAGTATAATATAAGGATCCATGTTTCGATAAGTTATCAAAGTATTTTTATCTTTCAAGAACATGAATTGATCATGAATGATTGCCTATAGATTTGACAATCACCAACTATGAATTGTTGAATTAAGATGGTGAAACATTTCTTGTCAAAAGATAATTGTAAGATAACCATGTACTTTACTATTCTAAACCACATTTTATATAATTATCAAGTAAAACAAAGCTTCTTCATAGATATTAGATGGTAAATGGAGTTTAGCTCATAATGAGCATAGTGATTAACATTAAGATGGATGATAATAACCAACACATGATTAAACTAGAACAATCTAACCAAATGTGGATGAATCTTCCTTCTTAATGATGATGATGATGGTCGATGATGATGACCTCCAAGCCTTCAAACTCTTCGCTAGATCTTCAATATGAGTGTTGGTGGGTGTTTTTATAAGTGAAAACCTGGCACACCAAATGAGTGCAACATAAGCCACTATTTATAGGCAATCTGGAGTGAGAAGCGCGGCTATGTGCCTTGGTGGGCATGCCACCGTCTTTTATTATGACATGTGCCAAATTTGTTTTGTCGTTTCTTGTAGATGACCACAGCCTCGTGGGAAAGGGGCACGACCCCGTGCTTTTGTTCCCAGTTTTTGTTTTTCTTGTAGATTTTCGTCTTTTCTGGTGTTCAGAAGCATGGGGGTGTGTTTCTTACTTTTCTTGTGTTTTCTTCCGTTTTTCTTCATCTTTTCGCTTTTTTCTTCGTTTGGGGCTTGGTTTCACCTGAAATTACATTTTATTACGATAAGTAGCCTTCTGTGCTATGTTATTTGATAGAAATTACAGTTTTTAGAGTTTATTTGATGCTAAAAAGATGTATAGTTTTATGTACATCAAACATCCCCACACTTGAACATTGCTTGTCCTCAGGCAATCTATTAATAAACATTCTCTAAAAATAGCAAGTTTGGATTATAGCCAAAACATACCCTAAAAGAGTTCCAAGAAAATGGAAATAAAATAACCAATCTTAATTCATAGGAATATATGTAGTGATAAATAAAAAGGTAATTTTGTTTTTATGAGCTTCTGTTAATGCAGAACGTCACGTTCTCACAATGTTCACTCACACTCGGGTTTGTATCTGATCATACCTGTGATGTATGTAAGTGAACGCTCTTAGCCAATATGTAACCTGTGATAAATAAGCTTGTAACAAGTTAAAATCTCCACCTTTTTGAAGAGTTGCATAAATCAGAAGGTAATAATGGTTGGCTTTGGGTAAGTAGGGATTTTGGTGTTTTGTGGTGGTTCAAGGGTTTAAGTTAATGATGGTGAGGATGATAAATACAACTTTTTGTTGATTGTCGGGAGTCTTAAGATGTCTTCAGTGATTAGCACTTTCTCCCAATTGTTGAATATATATATATATGTATGTATATATTTGAGTTTTACAAACCTAGTGACTCGTTTAAGGTCAGATCGTCAAGACTAGTTTTGTCGAGGATGTGGATCAATTCTTCCTCAATCCTGTTCTGAACATAATTTCAAACTCTAGTGGATCGTTCGGCTTTGAGCCTAATAGCTCCCACCTTTTTTGAAGGGTTACATAAATCCCAAAATATGGCGTTTATACCCAATCAATCCGTTCAGTATATTCACGCTGAGACTGAGTTTGACTTTTTCTACATCTTCCTTCGTGGGACCAGTTTCCGCAACCTAAGCATCGTTCGTATCTTTTTGCTCTTCTCTTCATTGCGCTTTTGGAAACTCCACAAAATGGTAGTCTTTGTTCGTTTTGGCACCACTTTTTCCTCACCTCATTGCTCAAGAGAAAGATTCTCTCCCTAAGTTCTGGAGGCAACCTAGGTTTTGCTAAATGTATGCAACAAAGGAAATTGAAATCGAAAGAATGAATTTCTAGTTATTAGGGTCTGCCGGTAAAAGATCAGTGTTGTATATTACCGGTGAGATGGATAAAGTTACGATTTTGGTTATGGTTTTTTTTTTTTTTTGAGTTTTGGGAAATGGTTTGAGTGAATTGTGGTAATATTTCCTTCTTCCTTATACAACGCTTCACGCTTTCTTGAAACGAATATTAGTGACAAGTTCTAAATTACATGAAACATATGACTCACTCAAAGCTTCCGAAATAATATTATACGGCATGAGGTTTTTTTCACTGTAACGGAAGGATTGGGTATAAACGTCATAGTTTGCATAAATTTCTTCTCAATATTACAAAACTTCTTTTTGCTTTTTCATCTTTTTAGTTATAGTAGATTAATAATTGGTTATTTGCAAAAAAATTTCTTGGATTTTTCTTTAGGTTTTGTTATAAAAATAATCCTTGTTTGCTGCAAAAAATTTCATTGATTAGAGAATTATTATAATTATTTGAACAAGCAATTGGTCAAGTAATTTCCCCTCCCCACACTTGAATCTCACATTGTCCTTAATGTGCAAATATTCATTGAAAGATAAAAATTCTAATGAAGTATGGTGGGTTAAAATGGAGAGGTAATTCCCTACGGGCTAACGAAATTTCGACAGAGCGTCCCCTGTATATCGTCCGTTTTCCTATTTTGTACCTGTAGATTAAAAAACTGCAAACAACCACAAAAAACCAAGCATAATTTGCTGAAAATTGGGTATGGAATCATCCATCCCTTGCCCTAATGGGCTAAATATGTACCTACTAATAATGTTTTGGCACCCACGGCCATAAAAAGTTTCCAACCAAACAAATAAACAAACAAATAAATGACAGAATGTAAATTGTTCAAACAGACATAATAATAATAATAAAAGTGTCATGAAACTACTACCAACTCATGCCCATGTCCGTACCCAACCTACCAGTGCCACGGCTCATCAGTTACCCGTATCCGGGTTAAATGATCACCACTGCCTGTCCATTCGATAGCCCAAACGATCAATCTCTCGCCTTGTCTCTGCATATTCGGCTGCTCGTTGTGCACCTGAGGCAACCATTTGTTCTGTTATTCTCTCAAATGAGGCAGTGAATCTTTCTGAGAACTTATCAATTAGGTCGTACAGCCCCTCGAATGATCTAATAGGCTTATTCAACCATAATAATCAAAACACCAAGTAAAGATTAAACATAAACCCTAAATCTAAAGAACACAATCAAAAGATAAAAGATCTATGTGAAGCAATAGTTAACAATCAATCAAGATAATAAATACTTATACGCATCATGAAAACAAAACCAAGTCTTTTACTATTAAATTAACAAAACCATAATCAAACAATTGTCCAAAGCTAGAATCAAGTATTAAACATGTTCATCAAACCTAGGTAGACATGAAGTCTAGCCTAGCATAACCATAATCAAATAACTAAACCAAAGAACAAAAGGAAACATCATGAAAGATAATGAACAAGAACAAAGATAAAGAACGAGAGAACCCGTCTTAATCGATCCTTGAACACTTGGATGAAAGCTTAATAATCCTCCTTAATTCCTAGCTCCAAGTAACCTTCAAACCCTTGGAAACCCTCTCAATTTCGGCTGCAATATGTTGTATATTCGGCTAGGAATGCAATAGTATATATATATATAAACGAGTTGGGCTTGGAATTGCGAAGATGGGCTGATCAGGAGGCCTAGGCCCTGCGCGGCCCCTTCCATTGTGTGCGGCGGCGCCCTCCAAACATAGCCTATGAAATTTTGTTGTTATTTCTTGTTAAATCTTGCATAAACTTGATAAACATCTCCCTTGATCTCCAAGTAATGATGAGAAGCTTCTAGAACTTGCTTCCTTTGCTTCTCCAAGCCACCATATATATGAAAACATAACAAAATATTAGTGAAGCAATCACGTAACCGTTTGACGAACAAAACGAACATAAGCACGAACTTAACCTTCACATGATATGATAGAAAAATTAAAGCTTAACACTCAAGACACCAAAAGATATAAAACATAACAAATAGATAAAACTTGACTCAAAACCTTAATTAATAAAAGACAAACGAAAACATGAACTAAACCGAACTCAAAACATTAAATAAACATAACTTTACACAGGATTTGAGATGTATAAATAGACGTATATCAGGGTGGTATGGTGTTGCCAGCCGGTGGTGAACTCCATATCGCGCTAAGACTTTGTCCATTAAAGCATTACGTAAGTGAGTACCTCTGTCGCTGATTAGGGCTTTTGGGGTACCGAAACGTGAAAATAACTGTTTCAGAAATCTTATTACAACCCGAGCATCATTAATGGGAAGAGCTCGTGCTTCTACCCATTTAGACATGTAGTCGACTACTACAAGGATGTACTTATTTCCGAATGAGTTAGGAAATGAGCCCATGAAATCTATTCCCCATACATCAAAGACTTCACAAATTTGAATGCCTTTCTGAGCAATATGATTCTTGGCTGAGATGTTTCCGACTCTTTAACAAGCATCGCATGCTTGGATCAAGGCATGTGTATCTTTGTATATGGCGGGCCAGAAGAATCCTTCATCACTTTTCTAATCGTGGTGGCGGTACTATGGTGTCCACTAGTTGGTCCTTCATGGCAGTGTTTAAGAATATCTAAGGCTTCCTTTCCTGATACACACCTACGAATAACCTAATCGGCACCTATCCTAAACAAGTACGGATCTTCCCAGGAGTAGAACTTAAGGTCGGAAAAGAATTTCTTCCATTGTTGATGAGTAAGCCCTTTTCATAGTATTCTACAAGCTAGATAGTTTGCGAAGTCGGCAAACCAAGGACTTTCGTCTTTCTGTTGTATGACTTCCAAGATATGCATGAGAACTTCATGTGGAAAATTATCGTTGATAATTTCCTTGTGATGCTCTTCTGCTCCTTTCTTGTCTTTGACTTCAATGTCAAATTCTTGGAATAGTAGGATCCATCGGATAAGTCTGGGGTTGGCATCTTGCTTATTGAAGAGGTAACATATTGCGGCATGGTCAGTGTAAACTATGGTTTTGTAAAGAACTATGTAAGATCTAATTTTTTCAAAGGCAAAAACTACTGCTAGAAACTCTTTTTATGCTGTGGTGTAATTTTCTTGTGCATCATTGAGAGTTTTACTGGCATAGTAAATTGGGTGAAAGTGTTTTTCTTTGCGTTGTCCGAGTACGGCTCCAACTTCAAAGTCACTTGCATCGCACATGATCTCGAACGGAAGGGTCCAGTCGGGTGTAGTCATAATTGGTGCATTGACAAGTTTTTCTTTCAATATGTTGAATGATTCAACACATTCTTCAGAGAAGACAAAAGGTGCGTCTTTCTCCAGAAGTTTGGTCATAGGACAAGCAATTTTTTAGAAGTCTTTTATGAAACGTCAGTAGAAGCCTGTGTGACCTAAAAACTTCTATTGGCTCTGACTGAAGTTGGTGGTGGAAGTTTGGATATGGTTTCTATTTTGGCGCTATCAACTCCTAGTCCTGCTTGGGATATCTTGTGACCTTGATCGATGCCTTCTTTGACCTTAAAATGGCATTTTTCCTAGTTGACAACTAAGTTTACTTCTTCACACCTAGCCAACATTTCGTTTAGGTTTTTCAGACAATGATCGAAGGAATCTCCAAAGACTGAGAAGTCGTCCATGAATACTTCCATAGAGTTTTCGATAATTTCATGAAAGATGTCTATCATGCAAAATTGGAAGGTGGCTGGAGCATTACATAATCCAAATGGCATTCTTTGGTAGGCGATGGTTCCGTATGGACATGTAGAAGAGGTTTCCTCCTAATCTTCAGGAGCAATGGGAATTTGAAAGTATCCGGAGAATCCATCAAGAAAACAGTAGTACATTTTTTCAAATAATCACTCAAGCATTTGGTTGATAAAAGGAAGTGGAAAATGATCTTTTCTTGTGGCGTCATTAAGTTTCCGGTAGTCAATGCAAACTCGCTAGCAGGTAATGGTTCTCATTGGTATTAGTTCGTCCTTCTCGTTCATTACAACTGTCATTCCTCCCTTATTGGGTACTACTTGAACTGGACTGACCCAAGGAGTTTGATTACTCCTTTCTTTACCACATCTTGCTTGTTGGGATTGAGACGTCTTTGATGTTGGACCACGGGTTTGTATTCTTCCCCTATGAGAATTTTGTAAGTACAAAAGGAGGGACTGATGCCCTTGACATTAGAGTTTAGCTCATAATAACCATAGTGCTTAACATTAGGATGGATGATAATAACAAACACATGATTAGACTAGAACAATCTAATCAAATGTGGATGAATCTTCCTTCTTAATGATGATGATGATGGTTGATGATGATGACCTCCAAGCCTTCAAACTCTTCATTAGATCTTCAATATGAGTGTTAGTGGGGGTTTTTATAAGTGAAAACCGGATAGAACTCTCTTCAAGGCACACCAAATGAGTGCAACATGAGCCACTATTTATAGGCAATCTGGAGTGAGAAGCATGACCTCGTGCCTTGGTGGGCACGCCCCCGTGTTTTATTATGACATGTGTCAAATTTGTTTTGTCTTTTCTTGTAGATGACCACGGCCCCATGGGCCAGGGGCATGGCCCCATGCTTTTGTTCCCATTTTTTGTCTTTTCTTGTAGATTTTTGTCTTTTCTGGTGTTCAGAAGCATGGGGGCGTGTTTCTTGCTTTTCTTGTGTTTTCTTTCGATTTTCTTCATCTTTTCGCTTGTTTCTTTGTTTGGGGCTTGGTTTCACCTGAAATTACGTTTTATTATGATAAGTAGCCTTCTGTGCTATGTTATTTGATAGACATTGCGGTTTTTAGAGTTTATTTGATGTTAAAAAGTTGTATAATTTTATGTATATCAAGCACCAAGAAGAAGAGACTGTACCTACTGCTGATCGGGTGAAAGATTTAGAGATGTTTAAAGATCAGCTCAAGTCGACTGCATTGAAACCTCCTCAATCAGTCACTGCGACACAAGATGAAGATCTTCCTGAAGAACCAGCGACCGATCTCATTCCACGAAAGCGAAGAAAAAAAAATCTGAGACCAGGTGTGATGGATACTGAAACTACACCAACAAGCTAACAACAGGAACGTGAGTCTAAACATACCGAGACTCAAGTTGATACAAGTCCATCTACTGCTAAACCTCAGACTCAAGACCAGATCTTTGATGATATTGCTCATGAATTTGTGTTTGAGGCTAATATTCAGTCCACTGACGAGCCAACAGGATCGTCTAACCCGATTGGTCAATCAAGTTCCAGCGATGCTGATTAGATTGCTCACATTCTCGCAATGCAAGATAAGTGCAAGGGGATCACCTTTGACGCTGAACCTGTCGATGTACAGTCCTTACAACGACGAGTCTTTGAACTTGAACAAGACTCGGTTGTGAAGGATGTACGCATCCAAGAGCTTGAAGTTAACAACACTAATAAATATTTGGAGATCAATGAACTTCAAGCTAACATAGGTGGTCTCACCACTATGTAGTTGGACCTCCAGCAAAAGGTTATTCAGAAGTTTGAAGATGAATTTAAATGCGGTGAGAACGTTGATGCAAAGACTCCTACTGATAGTCAAGGTAGTTGTTCCAGTTCGCATCCTGCTTCAAACATTGATGCTTCTGAAGCACTGGAACAATACCTTGATGCCCCTACAAAGACAACCGATGTAACGATTCCGACGAAACCAGGTATACCCTAACCGGTAGACGTTAATTACGTCATATGTAATGTCGGGTACATGAGTTACCATGGTAATTATACGAGAATACATGGTTCATTGTATTGATTGTACGTGAATATATAATTCACCGTATTGAATATGCGATCAATCGATCGATAGTTATTGAAACCCGAATGAATCGAGGGTTCAATTATAGACGAGATATATGATATTTAGTGATGTTACGAAGTATTAAAGCTTCGGGATAAGTGGATTATAGCACAGAAAAAGGATTTCGATTTAATAGTACGTCGGTACGTTAAACGAAACCTTTAATACCAAACCGAGCAAGAGACGATCGATCAGGCCGAAAAAGATGCGTAATAACTAATAATATGACGTTTTAAGTTAATAAATGTCATGGTTTAAGTTTTTAAATCGGTTTTATATAAATTTCAATTTTTAGACCAAAAACGACCGTCTTAGCCTCGTTTTAAGCCGAATTAAACATTTAACCGAGAAACGAACTGAACCAGATTATCCAAAACATTATCCGGATATCCGATATCCAAATGAGTGGCCAAGAATGAAGAGGTGGGTCCCACCCCACCCCCTCACTACCTCCGGTCGCAACTCACCCCCCAAACACACTTCATTTTCTTTTTTTCACAACACAATCCATCAAACCTTTAAGTCTCTCAAGATCTTAAATCAAAAACCGACAATTCTAGCAAGAAAAACCGAGGTAAAATCATGTTATATACGTTTCCATCTTCGTTTCTTGAGTTTGTTTGCAAGAAAATGAGGTTTCAAAGATGAAAACCGATTCTTGCATGATCAAGTGATGTTTACCAGTTATACAAGGGATCTTGGTCCGAGAAAGGAGTTAAACGAGCCAAGAACGAATTTTTACGGTTAAAATCTTTGTTTTAGTATCATAACCGTAACCATGAAAGAAATGGCTTGATCGTGAGTGTAACTTGCTTGTTATTGTGGTATGTTGTTTGTAGGCTCTGTATTTAGTGGTAGATAAGACGGAAAGACGAGTTTGTAGCTTGTAGTGGCGGAAAACGAAAGGTATATTCGGTTATGTTCGGTTTTGGGAAATTTGGACATATTGTTGATGCTTTAGAGTTAGGTCATAAAATTTTACAAAGGTGTTAAACACATGAAAATATGAGTTCTGTGAAATTTTGGTAATTTTTGGATGAAGGATGAATATTTGGTGAATTTAATGCTCGGTTTTGGCCAAAAATGGTGAAAAATAGTTAAATATCATGAACAATTCTGGAAAATTTTAGATAAGCTTTTCATATCATGTATAAGTCACACACAAAATTTTAGGTCCGTTGGAGAAGTCTAAGTAGGCTTTTCGGTTAAACGAGTTCTAGGGATTTCTAGCTCGGTTTTGGTAAAAAGGGCATGTGAAAGAAGATTTTGGTTCTGGAAAAATTACAGGGGACTATGTGGATGGCAGGGGACATCCAGGAAAAATTTGGGATTTTTCTAAGATCGTTTGGTATTTACGACATATTTAGTGTTTAAATGGTGTTTATAAATAGATAAATAAATTTTTAATATAAGAATTAATTCTGGAAATATTTTTATAAAATTCCCCACTGTTATAAAGTAGTTTGTGCAAAATTTCAAGATCCGAGAGTAAACGGATAATTAATCGTGCTAATTATCAAACTTTTAAAGTTAAAACGCGTAAACCGGTGAAGTTCGCTTAAGCGAGCTGACTGGTGTATAAAAACCCTAAAAATGGACTATTTTCATACAAATTGAGTTAAACAAGTAAAAATGAATCATCCGAAAATAAGTCGGATGATTTGAGTATTTTTAACCGATTTTAACAGTTTTCGGTACGCCAAAGACGGAAACGGGTCCCGCGGCCAATCGGGACGTCTAAACCGAGCTATAATTTCACATTTTAAATTAAATTATCAAACAACCACTATTTTCAGGTCGTGTGTGACCAAACTCATTTTTGAAACATAAAACGGATAATCGTGCTAGGCACGCAAAACGAGAAAACGACTAATAGCAATTGTGACCATGAAACTCTAAACGACATCACAATCTGAGTCCGGAGAAGTGTTTCTGGGTTAACATTGCCCCCGGAACAGGTACAGTACTGGGTTAACAGTGTCCCCAGATGTACCGATTGATAAGGTTAAAGATTATATAAACAATAATTGTATAATAACGATCGTAGGGATCATATTACAGATTGGACGTGTTAATCGATAATGATTGTTGTTACCTGCTTGCATGTGCTAAGGTGAGTTTCACGAGCCCCCTTTTTACTGAAATGTTTTAAATATTTTCCCGGGGCGGAAAGCATGTTTCTATCAAAATGATTAAGTACATGCTGAACGCATGGAAATGAATGTATTTATATAATGTTTATTGTACGGGAATCGTACGGTAATGTATTAAAACGGTAATTGTTTGAGTTGTTAATATTGTAAGGTCCCGCAACAGTGTTCTGGGTTAACAGTGTCCCCAGAGGTTATTGGAAGTTTCTGGGTTAACAGTGTCCCCAGAGGTTAGTGGAAGTGTTCTGGGTTAACAGTGTCCCCAGAGGTTATTGGAAGTTTCTGGGTTAACAGTGTCCCCAGAGGTTATTAAATGTATTTATGGGTTAACAGTGTCCCTAGATAATATTATATTATGATATGGATTTATCAGAGTTTACTAAAATTGTGAAACTCACCAACTATTCGTAGTTGACCCGTTTTCTCACATGCTTTTCAGGTACAACTAAGATAAAATGATTGATTACGTGCTAAGTGCTTGATGTGTGTAAGGTTTGCGTGCTGGACGTTAGGATACATTATAACAGATAGAATTATGAACCGTATTGTATGATGTGTGTATCACCTAGACGGTAATGAAAGATGAGATAATGTAATTTTGAAGTATATTAATGCATTCGGTTTTCTTTATAAACAATGTGGTTGATATCAGAGGTGTCTGTCGCATCCCGTTTACGTTTTCGCTGCGGTTACAGGGTGTTGCAGAACTTGGTATCAGAGCCAGGTTATAAATGAATTAGGATGTCTTTAAAAGATACCTAAAATATAACCAGTAGCTCCAGTATTATAGGATCTGAATATCAACTAATAATATATAGTGACGGGATCTGGATGAACTTGAATGGACAAGTGAGTTATTATGGTCCGGAACATAATAACAGACTTGTCCGCACGAGGGAATTCAGGGGAAGTCACTGGGGACATTAATAGGTAAAAATGGCAACATATGTGTAAAGTATATGATATTATTTATACGTGCTAATGTGTATATATATATATGTGCGTATCTTGTGGGTACAAGTATTGAGAAATAGGACCCGGATAAGGAACCGGGGGATGAAATAATAAATGTACCAAGGATGCTGAAATTTCTAGAGCATCGGTTGATGATAAGTCCGACTTATCGCGCCATAGTTATGATAGTACCAAGTTAGATCTCCCGTTTGACATTAATCACAAATATTGAATAACCGTCACTCCCAACCAAAAATTAGTAGATCCCTTACCCTACCAACACCGGTACCGTATATCCTAACAACCCCCTGTGTTCACCCACACCGCCGACCCTCACGTACGGATGGACCTGTACCTGACCCCATTCTTATTTCATTAAAGTAAAGGAGTAAATAAATAAAATAAAATAAAATAATATATTGAAATATATATATATGTATTGCTCACTCACAAACATATGAGACGGACCAACTTCAGATCGAGAATTACCGATTTTAGCAAACCTAGAACGCCTGAGGACATTGACTGAGCGAGTGTAGAGTTTCCCATAATAGTAATTAATAATATTTGAAGGCAACCCATGTTGCGCAATTACCTTGAACCTTGCAACTCCCTTTGTTATCCTTACATTCGTTAGATGTCTACACCCATGTATGCTCGAATAGAATGATTACCGATACACAAAGAAGTGTTGGAATCATTATAGTATAGTTGGTTGTTCGTTCGTAGGTGGTATACTGTGTATGCCGGATATACGAATAGACACGGATATTATAACTCCGTGGTATGTAATCGTTTGGTGATCACGGTGAGCATGCATCGGTTATGCTGGTATGCAGAAGGATATTGAAATCAAGTATATTAAACAATAATCTTTGTTGAGAAAAATCTATATGTCAGTTGGTGACAAGGGTTATGAAGCATATTTAAACATTAACCGACGTCAGGTTAAGTCCGTATGTTATTATATTTATGGGACATATATATGCTAGATGCCGGTATGTGTAATATATATGATAATATTTGGTGTGTATGTGTACCTGTTGTTATGATTGAACTGGCAACGAGCGATACGGTGAGATTAGTATTGATTACTGCGTACGGGATGAGTACGGCAGAATGACATAAAAAGAGTAACTCCAATAATGGAGATAGATATGATTCAGTTGATTGCTCAAAGATAGCAGATGATGATACCGAATGTTGTATCATAGATCACTGCTAGTGTTGATGCAAATGTGATCGCAAGATTGTAGACCGAGCATTCACATGATTATGAATATTTCAATTCTTAGTGGTATTACTAAGAGTGATAATGTCCCACCGAATGCTATTATGACTACAAGTATTAGTTATATACTAAACATGAATAGTAGTCGTAATGAATTAGATCCGGTGTGAAGAATATGTTTATCGGTTGTGTTAAAGGGATTATTAATAGTTGACTGATGGTAAAGGAAGGAATAGATTAGCAAGTGGATAGAAAAGATCGAAATGGTTAAGGATATTGGTAAGAGTCTAGAACATTGTGTAGTGAAATATGCTACAGATATGTTGGTAGAATATGTTGTATCGTGTTGGAACACGATGGTACAAAATTATAGTTAGAAAAATTATTGCTCAGATAATATGGTCAGGATTTAAAATTCTTGTGCCAGAGCACTTTTATTCGAGTAATTAAACTCAGAGATTGGAAAATGAGCTATGAAAGATAGAAAAGTTGTGTGCTGATCACTTAGAACACGCTAATCGTTTGAAGGAATTGTCATGTCTGGTAACTTGGCTGATTACTCCTGAAATTAAGCGAAGTGAGCACTAAATTGGGAACGAACTCCATCGATAAGGAGTATAGTCAACCCTGTAAAATATGCAACCTTTGGAAGGGTTGTGTCACAAGCCAGCATTGATATATTTAATTCTATGGGAAGCGGAATGGAAGGACGTTAGGTGAAACGTCGAGTGTTAAAGAAGGGAAATGATAAAGGTATAGTGCAAGATAGACTTGCGAATCAGTAGGTATGTCCTATAACCCAGAATTATACTAAGACTAGTTCTGGTGCGGAAACATGAACCGCATAAAGGGTCCTTCCTTAAATGTGAAAAATATAGTTATCGGCAGAAAGAAGAATGTCGGGTGATAGTAGGCCACAGGTATGGTAAAGATGGACGTAATGCCTCATTCGTAGAACCAACTGAAGCCATGAGAACCGGCAACCCCAACCCATTCATGTACAACCACACCGAACCCAACAACTTCAATAACAATCCACCCGAAGAAATCAAATTATGCCAAACAGTTGTACTTGCTATGAATGTGGCAGTACAGAACGTTTCAAGAGAGATTGCCCAAAGTTGAACCAAGGTGTCGTGGAAGATGAACCTCATAACAAGCATCAACCTCTGATCAAGCAAGGAGCCGTGCTTTTGTGAGTAATTCAAATAAAGCACGTCATGATCCAAAAGTGGTATTAAGTACGTTGTAGTTTTAAACCAATAGGCTTCAGTGATATTTTTACGGTCGTCGATAGAAGTTAGTTCCTGCTAACCTCCTACCCTTTGGAAAGGTACCGATTAGTGAAACTATAGAACCTCATACGGTAGAATAGCTAACGGTAAATCCCTAATGGTTAACTAAATTGTATAGAATTGTCCTATTATTCTGAACGATTAACCTTTCCTTATTGACCTACGACCAGTAAAGCAAAGAAGTTTTGACGTAATAGTTAGCATGGATTGGCTAACTCAACATGAAGCTGAAATCAAATATGAAAAGAAGATGATTAGAAGCTCTCTTTCGGACGATCAAGCGATTAGATACAGAGAAAAGTGTACGGTATCATGTTGCCACTCAAATCTCATCTTGAAATGTTATAATATTTACGACAAGAAGACATGGTGTATTTAACAAACGTGATTGCCAAAGTACTTAAAAGAAAACATATAGAAGATATCCCGGTGGTGCGCAAATTTCCACAAGTTTTCCCAGAAGAACTCCCTGGATTACCGCCAACCCGACATGTCGAATTCAGAATCGATTTAATGTCTCAAGCTGGCCCTGTTGCTAAAGCATCCTGCCGACTTGCACCGTCAGAGATGCAAGAATTATCCAATCAGTTACAAGAATTGTTGGATAAGATTTTATACGACCTAGTTAGTCACCATGGGGTGCACCAGTTTTAATTGGGAAATGAAGGACGGAAGTGTTAGGATATGTGTTGATTAGGGAGAATTGAATAAAGTGACAATCAAGAGTAGGTGCTCACTTCTTCGAAGTGAATGATCTGTTTAACCAACTGCAAGGGACGATTTATTTTTAGAAAAATTGATCTTAGATATAGTTATCACCAAATGAGAGATCCAAGAGGAAGACGTTGCAACAACAGTGTTTCGGACTCGCTACGGCCGTTATGAATTCTTAGTTATGCCTTTCGGGCTAACAAATGCGCCGGCAGCAATCATGGAACTCATGAACCGAGTCTGTAACTTTATTTTGACAAATTTGTCATAACATTCATTGATGATATTTTAACATATTCGCAACGTAAAGAAGAACACGAACGACGGATAAGGAAAATTGTGGAAGTGTTAAAGCAAGAGGAGTTGTACGCGAAATTTTTGAAATGTGATTTTGAATAAAGAATGCATAACCCCTTGGTCATGTTGTAAAGCAACAAGGATTTCACATAGAACCAAATAAGATAGAAACCATTAAAATTGTGCCAAGCGCCGATTTTAAGTCTCCCCGATGGAGACGATGGTTTTGTCGCGTATTGTGACGCATCGCGTAGAGAGTTAGGATGCGTGTTGATGCAGAATAATAAGGTTATAGCCTATGCTTCCCGCCAGTTAAAAGTACACGAGTAAGATTACACTACTCACGACTTAGAACTGGGAGCGGTTATCTTCGCACTTAAGATGTGGAGACATTATCTCTACGATACGAAGTGCACCATCTTCACCGATCATAAAAGTTTGCAGCACATATTTGATTAGAAGGAACTGAATAGGAGGCAACGAAGATGGGTCGAGTTGTTAAGCGATTATGACTGTGATATCCGTTATCACCCTGGAAAGGCTAACGTCGTAGCCGATGCCTTGAGTAAGAAAGATCGGGTTAAGCCATTGCGAGTGCAAGTGCTGGGGATGATAGTCCAGTCAAACCTTCTAACCTGATTCGAGTCGCTCAACGTGAGGCGTTGAAAGAGGAACAATTGGAAAAGAAGGAACCTTACGGCAATGAGGAGAATTTCGAACAGCGCGTGGACTAAATTCTCCACTTCAAAAATCGGGTTTGGATCCCGACCCTCCATGACCTTCGTGAATTAATCATTGACGAAGCGCATTGATCGAAATAATCCATACATCCGGGATCGGACTTGACTATTGATGATACGGATATCTGAAAGGATTTTTATTAATGGTCGAGTTTGGAGAAAGTAATGGTCACGTGTATTGGTGAATATTGAATTATGCAAGAGATAAGGCTGCACACCGAAAACCCTAGGGAACGCCACAACGACAAAAATTCGCCAATGATAGTGGGAATAAATTACAATGAATTTTTGCCTAAATTCCTGATGATGAAATGGTAACTCGTCTTGAAGTACCACTTTCAATAATCTCAGATCGAAATAGTCATCCTACTTTCATTATTGGAAGGAGGGGAAGGAAGCATCGAGAGCTTGAAGCTTTCTAGGGGTGAAGTAGTTATCACCAATTTGTTAAATTGAAAATGAGCGTCGATTGAGCCATAAGATTTGAATTGATCCGAGAAACAACCAATCGGGTTTATAATGTTTAAGAGAAGTTGAAAGTAGCGCGAGGATTGGCAAAGAATTTATGTCAACGTTCAAAGGAAACCATTGTCACTAAATAGTGGTGACAAGGCATTTTAAGGCATCACCTTAGAGAGAGGTGATGTGAGGTTTGGCAAAACTGAAAATAGCTTCTTAATATATTGGACTCCATGAGAACTATCTCCATGGTTGGTCATTTAGTCTATCAATTAAAGTATTCCAGGGGCTAAGTACTATACATGATATTTTGCCATGTACACGGATTGAAAAGTGCCTAAGCGATGAGGCAACGAGAGTACTAGTAATAGAGGTACTCATAGAGGACATGCTTGATATCATAACTAATTCCGTAAAGATAATAGAAGGGAAAACTAAACAGTTTGGTCATACCAAGCTTTATTAATTAAGCTTAAGTGGAATTCACAGTGAGGACCAGATTATACTTGGTAACGCGAGGGTGAATTCTGAAGGAAAAACCCCCCACCTTTCTCTCGAAGGGAGATTGTGGGCGTGTAAAATTTCGAGGACGAAATTTCTTAACGGGGGGAGAATGTAACGATTCCGACGAAACCAGGTATACCCTAACCGGTAGACGTTAGTTACGTCATATGTAATGTCGGGTACATGAGTTACCATGGTAATTATACGAGAATACATGGTTCATTGTATTGATTGTACGTGAATATATAATTCACCGTATTGAATATGCGATCAATCGATCGATAGTTATTGAAACCCGAATGAATCGAGGGTTCAATTATAGACGAGATATATGATATTTAGTGATGTTACGAAGTATTAAAGCTTCGGGATAAGTGGATTATAGCACATAAAAAGGATTTCGATTTAATAGTACGTCGGTACGTTAAACGAAACCTTTAATACCAAACCGAGCAAGAGACGATCGATCAGGCCGAAAAAGATGCGTAATAACTAATAATATGACGTTTTAAGTTAATAAATGTCATGGTTTAAGTTTTTAAATCGGTTTTATATAAATTTCAATTTTTACACCAAAAACGACCGTCTTAGCCTCGTTTTAAGCCGAATTAAACATTTAACCGAGAAACGAACTGAACCAGATTATCCAAAACATTATCCGGATATCCGATATCCAAATGAGTGGCCAAGAATGAAGAGGTGGGTCCCACCCCACCCCCTCACTACCTCCGGTCGCAACTCGCCCCCCAAACACACTTCATTTTCTTTTTTTCACAACACAATCCATCAAACCTTTAATTCTCTCAAGATCTTGAATCAAAAACCGACAATTCTAGCAAGAAAAACCGAGGTAAAATCGTGTTATATACGTTTCCATCTTCGTTTCTTGAGGTTGTTTGCAAGAAAATGAGGTTTCAAAGATGAAAACCGATTCTTGCATCATCAAGTGATGTATACCAGTTATACAAGGGATCTTGGTCCGAGAAAGGAGTTAAACGAGCCAAGAACGAATTTTTACGGTTAAAATCTTTGTTTTAGTATCATAACCGTAACCATGAAAGAAATGGCTTGATCGTGAGTGTAACTTGCTTGGTATTGTGGTATGTTGTTTGTAGGCTCTGTATTTAGTGGTAGATAAGACGGAAAGACGAGTTTGTAGCTTGTAGTGGCGGAAAACGAAAGGTATATTCGGTTATGTTTGGTTTTGGGAAATTTGGACAGATTGTTAATGCATTCGGTTTTCTTTATAAACAATGTGGTTGATATCAGAGGTGTCTGTCGCATCCCGTTTACGTTTCCGCTGCGGTTACGGGGTGTTACAACCGAACAATCCGAAAGGCTTCAAAAGAAGACTCTCATCATGAAGAATTCAAATCAGAACGTGGAATCTTCCGATCACCCAGATAAGTTTATTGTTGAATTCAAGAAGGGCTTTTCAGACAAGTATGGTGATAGATCGAGTGTCTTGTCTTGGGGATTTGATGTTGATAAAGCCATCTAGTGGGTGAAAAGAAGGTCTGGGACTACCGAATATTACAGGAAAATAAAGGATTTTGGATCCGGGACGAGGGTATATCTCAGTGACCTTATTAATGCTCCTTTTCACAACCCTAACAATGACAAGAAGGCTATAGACTTCTGGAACTTCTTGAGGAATCAAGTTGATCGAGGATTCCCGAATATGACTACCGCTGAGTCATTTTTAAAGAAAGCCAAATGGGTCCGAGATCCGAAGACGGGGAAGACGATGGTCAACGTTATGCAGCCTGCAACTAAGAAGGCAACTCGCATTCCCCTGTCTACTAGAATTCCATATGGGACTTTAGATGAGATGACGTTCTGGACGTTTGACGGTGAGACGGTGTGACACTCCGTAAGTTAAGTCATTTTCCGTACAATTACTAAACATGATAGTTTACGTTAATTCCCTTTAGATTAATTTTGGTTAAGTTTAATCACAACATGTCTAACACGGGACCACACATGCACGATACATTGCATCTAAGTAAAAATTTTTTATAAAGTAATTATTCAAACTTTCGAATTTATCTGACGAATACAGACGTTGGTGATAAGCTATTTAAATGGCTCGAAGCATATGTATTGAACCTATATATATATATATACAATAGTCATTTTATAAAATATTGGCATTGAATACGTGACAAGTTCGAGTGTTTATTATTGGTATATCAAGATTCTATATTCGTGAAATATTAACGAGATACAAACATATGAAAATTTATTTATCTAATCTATGTGTGCATGCAAATAATCTATATTATACTAAAATACGTATAGGGAGGACGAAATAATTATTTCATCAAAAACTCTTAAATCTAAGAGTTTTACAACTCTTTAAGCTACAGATAAAGCATATGGATGATTTTGGTGAAGGTCGGGATTCAGAATTCAAAAGGAGATTTCAAAATTCATATCTCAAAAGCAGGTTTTAATAATTTGAGAATCCAGATCCGATGACTATGTTCGTATGCTACTCTCATTATTCTTTCTTTTGCTCCCGTAGACTACCTGCTTTGTGGGCTCGCAATCCTTCAATTGATTGCAGATGTTAAGGTAAATGCTCTCAATCTTGATATCTAAATTAGTCATCTGCTACAGTCTCTACATTAATTTCTTCATCATAGATCTTGTTCGATTGCTGCTAAAAACCGGCAATTAAGATGGTGCAGCGGCGGTGGGGGCTTTACCCACGAGGCTGGCACTTTCCTCCAACATTTCAGACAAGCTACAAAGCAGTATACGATGAGGACATTAGGGTTCCAGTGGCTGCCGGCAGCCACAAACATTGGAGATGTTCAATATTTGGTAAATTATTTTAATTTTATGTCATGATCTTCTTAACTTATTTTTGATTTTTTTTTTCTTTTTTGTTTGTTAGGACACCAATGCCAAGTTTGTGGTTGGTAGTGAGTTGGTTGTTTCTAATTCAACTGGCAAGGTTAGCTTATTCACCATTATTAATTAAGCAAGTGTTGTTTTGTTGAATGTGGATTGCAATGGGTGTGGTTGTTGCAGATGGAAATCTTCCAGTTTTCTTGGACCTTAGGGTTTAATTCTAAAGGAGTTGTGGTGGCAGAAAATAATTATAAGTTTAAGCGAGTTGGAAATAGTTCGTTAATCTGCATCTTCTTATTCAGGTATTGTTTAATTCATTGCAAGTGATGCTAATATATGATGGTACTATTAGTTTAAGCGAATTGAATTTATCTTTACTTGAAAGGCTGAAAATTGATCATCAAACCCGTTTTATTTTGGACATGAATTTGTTCTCTTTGATTATATAGTTGTTAAATGGGTTGCGTTTGCGGGTTAACGGGTCAAACCCGACATGAACCCGAACACGACAGTGTAATCGTGGATTGACACAAACACGGCTTGTTTAATACGAAAAAAAAATTATTAAAAATTTCTTTGCATATTAGTTATTTAAAGTTATAATTTTACATATTATTTTATTTGTAAAAGTAGTCATATTTAAAATATGCCAATTTGATTTAAAATTCCAAATTTTTTACATGAAAGCACCCTAATAATTTTTATGTTGTTACATAAAAATATATTTAAGAAATAAATAAATGGGTCTACCCGTGATCACGTCACACGAACACAACTTGTTTCTATAGTTATCATCTGGCTTATGCTTTACATAGGTGTTATTTCTTTTTTGCTTACATTAGTATATAGTGTTTAATAATTAATAGTGTCTACTAAGCTACTAAGATTATTATTTATTTCAATGGTTTTAAAGGTTGAAGTTCATCTTCATCCGAGGCTTATACATATGCATCTTTTCACCCTGGTGGTCTCATTCTCAAAACCGGCACCGCTGGGCGTGTTGGGGATGCTACTACAATATCAAATTGTTGGTCAAGATGGTGCTAATTTGTGGGATCTTTGAAATCATATCACGAGAATACCCCTACACAATTTGGTAATTCTTTTGCTTGAAAAGATAGCTTTTGAGGTTCATTTTATGAACATTAGATTTATAGTATTGCTTTTTCAGGTTCATTTGCTTGAAAATATGTTTTAATGTATATGTTTGTTTTTTGTTTTATCTGCAGTGGATTCTGATCATAGTGAAAGTTACTTGGCGAAGTTTCAGACGACATAAGGTGATTCTTTGTTACAGTCTTTGCTGGCAATTATGTTTTTTTTTCATGATAATCTAATTTAAAGTAGATGATAATTACATCGAATATACGAAACTTATAATGATGTTGTTGATTTCTAGCGGTGCGTGTTCAGGTTCTTGCTTACACATATGGAAATGCTTCACTTTGGTGAGAGTGACTTCAGTATACATACAAGTACAAAGGTTTAAGTTTTTCACTCATGAAACATGTTTTTACATTCTAAATGAATTTGAAACAATATTTATTAACCGAGATACTAAAGTGTTATTATAACAGAACCCGTATTAAATTTCATTGCTTTTGCAGAGAAGAAACCAAAAGTTGCTTGAAGAAACATCCTAGCCAGCATTAACCTCGGAAAGGAAAGCCATTGGTGATGCAGTAGTTGCTGCAGCAGCCTCAACCATGAGACATTCAGCTCTCGGAAGGTAGCCACTCTTTAAAATCATTAGTTGTTACTTATTGGGTACATTTTAATTAACATGAAAGGCTTATGTATGCATGAATATGAACTTTTGTATATTTATTGATTATTAAAAGTGTGATATTTATGTAAATCTGAAAGGCATTTTTTATAGGTTGTTTATAATTTCAAACGAGTCGAATTGTTCAATCGGGCTGAAAACAACCAAACATATGTTTTTAATGCATACAACATAATGGCTTGCCCTAAATGATATACATGCAAATTCTTTAAGTTTATGATTGGGAAAATGGAATTAGGGAAATATCTTTTTATTATATTTTGGTTTCATTGATTTGTAAAAGTTATTTATTCTTCAATATAAATAATAAATTAACCTTTCGTACAAAAAATAATACTAAATATGAAAAAAAAAAACGATCAGATGGTCATTTTTATTATGCATTGATTCAGCTTTTGCTTTTCCAGATTTTGTGTTTAAGCAAATTTTATTACTATAGATTTTTGTTACTGCAGTTTAAAGTATATTTTATTATTCGTGAATAGTTTGATTTGGCTAAGAAGAGGTTTCTCAAGATTCTGAAAGCGTTGGAGAGAATGTCTAAAATGAACCGCAAAGGTATACGCGTTTGTTTATATATTTAGTTTGTGAGATTTGAGATGGTATAAAGTTTAACAAGCTTTGAATGTGATTCACATTTTGTGTTACTTTTGTAAATTTCAGGTACACATGTTAATACGAGCCTTAGATTGGACAATATACAAGTTTATAGTTTTGACTGACAATAGTTTGGCACATTACTCTCATAGCTTACAAAACTTTATCAATGGTCAGGTTAAACAACACTTAGTAAACGAGGTATGTCTTGAAATTTCTATAGATGCACTTTAATTATGTCGTTTTATGGCTCACTTTAATTGAACAAGTTTTTGTGTTCATTTTCTCTGCAACTTAATATTCTTCTTTTGAGTCGTGGTGCACCAGAGTCATACTCTTCTTTTGATTTATAAGTTGTGTTAGTAGTATCGGTTTGGTTCTTGTCAAAAAGGGGCGCTTTAAGAAGGTATCGGTTTGGTTCATGTCAAAAGAGAGCGTTTTAAAAAGGTATTGATTTGGTTCTGGCCAAACAGTTTTAAGAAGGTATTAGTTTGGTTCGTGTCAAAAGGGGCCATTTTAAAAAAGGTGTTTCAACGGGCCATTTCAAAATGGTATCGATTTTGTTCGGCTTCAAACTTGACATTTTTAAAAGGTGTCTGTTTGCTTTAGGTCAAAACGGGCTTTTTAAAACGGTGTCGGTTTGGTTTGGTTCGGTTCATTTCAACCCGGGTTGATCAGGAGGTCTGTCAAAACGTAAATCAGTGATACACTGCAAACCGAACCATTTTCTACCGTTTGAAAATTTTATAACCGTACGACCGAAAGTAAAAGCAAAAGCCAACCGTGAAATCAAATCGATAACCGGTTTTACGGCTTTAAACTGAACTGTGAACACCACTAAAAATAAGAAATATGTAAGTCTGATTTATGCTACTTTTACCCCTTTTTTGTTAGGTTGTTATATGATACGTTTTTAAAAATTATGATACAATATCTATCGTTATCATTTTTCTTTCATCATCACTATGATTTTTTTTGTGTGATTTTTTCATTCAAAAAGGATGTGAACACAATAGGCTAATTGCTCTTCAATAGTTTGTTCGGTTTCTTTTTGTTACCAGGTTTTTTAATTATTATAATCATCTTCTTATAAATTGTTATCATTTTTCTTTCATTATCACTAAGAGACTTTTTTTGTGTTTTAGGTTTTTCATTCAAAAAGGATGCTAAAACAAAGACAACTGCAAGGAAAAAGGTCATAGATCATGCAAAGGAAAAGGTCACAAAAGAAGGCCATGAAATGGTTAAAGTCGTCGTAGTAGTTTGAAGTGTTCATTTATATTGTCTTTTGTTTAAGTGTTACAATGGTTGTTTTTTGAATGCTTTATGGTTGTAAATAATGAACATTATGATGATTTTTATGCTTACAAGCAAAGTATTTATATTCAGGGGCATAATTGATAATTTGGTAAATTTTAAATTGCACTAGCATGAAAAGTTTGATATCACAATCTGTTTTGTATTGTACCATTTTCATATTTGTTTTGAATTTAGGAGTAAGAGAATGGTTTATTTTGGATATTACCATTAAAAAATGCCGATTTGACTCTACCCTTAAAAAACATAGTTTGACTTGGCCTTTAAACATAACGGCTAAACACTGGCTACGTTTCATTAACAAAGATGTAGTACGAGATTACATCATTAGCAAAATCGGTTACATTCAATTAACAAAAATGTATTACATGCTTACATCTAATACATTGTAAACATGTAGGGTCAATTGGTGGAAAAAAATAGATGGAAAACAACCATGTAACACCTAAAATAAACTTCATATTATGATTCGCAACATTTCAAGCCAATTTGTCATGACTATTGATGACTTGTAAAATGCCCTAATGATTTCAACAAATCTTTTGCTCAAGGGAGAATCAACCCATCCAACAAACCACAGTTTGGTAATTTATGAATTAAGTCAACAGTAATACAAGATTAAAATTGAACAATTATCACTCTTTTGTGACTAAAGAATCTCCCCACCGCATCGCGCGGGCACCTACTAGTATAAATATATACATATATGGGAGTATGCATATGACACGCATAAATTGAGAAACATATATATAACAAAGTTTGTTAGATGTATACACACATCTATTTTCACTCCAATAAACAAGTGACCATCTCCTTAAAGCATCAAATTTAGACGAATGCCGACATATATATGCATGCATACCCGTTAAAAACCAAGCTGTAAAACTATAACCATCACCATACACTAAATAAATTCACCACCTTACAATAAAAGCCCCTCCCTGGCTTGTGCATATGACAAATAAATACTTATCATTTATATTATTCAACCCAAAGTTCAAGAAGTAAGGATGATGAAATCAAGTGAAAGGCTATGGTGGGTCATAGATTTGTAAACTAAAAGATATTCATCATGTTTTTTTTGTCATTTCCTATGCTCGTCCCAGGCACCACACCACCCAAAACAAATTGTTTGTCTAAATAATATTGTAAAATAAGGATACCTACCTTGCTTGTTGAAGTAAAGAAAATCATTACCATCAAACCCCTACCATGCTTGTCACCAGCTTATCCTTTTCTTGTCCTTGATCTTCGGCCAATACATATCACAACCACCATTCTCATTTCATTATAAATTTTTTGTTTCCATGAAACTTACTATTTCCTTTTCATTTGTTTTGATATTGTCGACATTCACAGTCCCCATTTTCACCCTTTCACTTCAAATCCTTCAACCATGATATCCATCCTTTATAGATGATGTGATCTTGCTTGCAAATCCACCCGGTATCCAACCTTTGAACAAGATACAAACTACACCTAAAATCATGACTTGAAGCAAACGATAAACGATAACCCACAATAAATATCAATCCTCGATCTCTCTCTCTCTGCTCATGATGCACTGTTCACGTTTGCAATCCTCCACCACCAACAGTCACACCAACATCCATCATCACCACTATTATCTTCATCATGGCAGCAGTAGCACCATTGCACACCACCACTCCGGAGCCACATACTAACATCAGCTGCCACCTTCCTCTATCACAGCCTCTAACTCACCCTCGCTTCACTTGCGTTACACCGAGACACCACCAATATTCATCACTCTCTTGGTATACACTCACTTGCGATCTTTCGTCTCCTCCCCTCTCGGTTAACCAACGCCATAAACAACCAGAGGAACCACAACCTTCCAACGCCACCTTCACCGGTACTCCACCCAATACCAATGTTCTGCCCTGTTATACCTCAAAATCTGACTCGAAACACTCTTTGGCTCTTCCTGTACCGGTTTCCAAGCTAAAGCAAGGATTTGGAACTTTAATTTGTCGAACCGAAGTGGAGCCAGAAAGCATTTTGTCTGCCTCATCCCTAAACATAATCCTAATGCTAAGTGAGCTAAACTCCTTTACATGTATCTTTATATTTTTATAAGTTGTGTTTATGCTAAGCTACACACCCAAGAGTTATCCTCACGTAACTTGTTAAAAAAAAGTGGATTTATAAAGGAATGTGTACATGCTTATAAGTTAATGAAATTTGGGAGAATATGACGTTTAAATGGGTATATTGGGTTTGTGATATGAAATCAAACTTATTTGTGAAGTTAAAATCATATTATATATGAAAATCGTTTTTATAAACTACTTTGTTAAAAATATGTTTGCTTAAACATACTTGCTAAGTAAAAACTATATAAGTTTGGTGTTTGAAATAACTAATAATAACCATCATGTATTTATTATTGAAATACAAAGAAACTGAAGTAAACATTGAGATATTACCCGAGAAGAAAAATGTAACATTTAGACCAAAAAAAATAGTAATTGCTTTATGATATATGTTTTGGAAAATATATATGATTTAAACATAAAAATAATAAATTTTACAAGATAAACGACCAAAATGATATATGAACTCCGTTTTGGAAATTTATGAACAAATATGTAATAATATTATATTCATCAAAATATCCGTCATAACTTTGCAAATTAAATATATCATTTTATTACATGTTTATCTGTACCCAACCGAGCGAAACTATTAAACAAAACCACTATTAAACTAAAAGCCGACACGAGTGAATCAGAAATGAATGGGATAAGTCATATTCTTGACATTTATATAGTCATATAAATAATTATTTTCAAAAAGGACATAAAGTATATCATCAACGGGTCGTCCCAAAACTAACATGTGAAACATTATTTATGAAATAAACGAAACGATCGGTAGGGTGAAAGCAACCAACACCCTAAATGAAACGATCGGTTGGTGAAAGCAACCGACACAATAAACGAAATGCCTGGTTGGTGAAAACAACCGGCACAAACAACGAAACTACAAGTTGGGTGAAAGCGACTAGCATAAACCGACTTACGAGTCGATAACCAACTAACTGACCTTACGCGTTTAGTGCGTTTGAAGGCAACGAACTATGATTAATCTGAAATTGCTAGCGAACGACCACTGAACTCACAAGATGAGTTTCACCACCCCCTTTATACGATTTTACTGTTTTATTTATTCGGGGGTGGAAAACATACACAACTGCTTTTATATACGATAATTAGAAACAAAACACACAATCCTTATGCGAACATGAGTTGAACTATGTAGTGTTATAAGTCCCTTGCTTGCATACTATAACCATTAGCTAACGGAGTTAGCCACATGAATATACGAATAGTACTATTGACGTTGACATTTCCCACTACTGTTAGGTTAGTCGCGCTAACCTCCGATATTGCATCGAAATAGGGTGCGTATATTCCACCTGTGAGATTTGAACAGGGAAAAAAGGATATAAGCCGTGGTTTGGTTATAGGCTCAGGGTTCGTCATATTAATTCGTAGATTTAGCTAGTCTACGGAGGATTATCGTATTTGTTTCAACAGTTATCATATACTTATTTGTGAACTGATACAACGTTTTATGAATAACGTGATTTCATATCGAGTCTCAAAACCTGTGAACTCACCAACCATTGTGTGGACTTTTTAAACGTAAGGTTTTCAGGGAATTAACAACGCTCATAAGGAATTATGAAGACGGGACCTCAATGCATAATTAGGATACCATTTTAGAGGATTTTTGCTTGTATAACCCTATCGATGTTTAGGGTCATATACGAGAAATCTTCTAATTGTTTTCAATAAATTTTGTTTGAAAATAAGTTATGATTTGTAAACGCTTTTTAATGCTATTGGTACCCTAATACATGTATGTTGGCGATAATAATATGCTTACGGTATGCATGACGTCACTCACCTGCATTTCCGTTTTGGCGGGGTGTGACAGACGGCTACGGTCATCATATGTTTACGAAAAGGGCAATTTCGATTTGTCGACCCACGTGATCAGCTAAAGTTCGGTGAGAAAGAAATTAAAACTCTTAGCATATTTCAGATTATGGCTGAACCATTGTTCGAGCCTGCTGCTAAAGAGTATACAGGATGGTGGGGTCGATTATCACAATAGGTCTATGGGTTGGTTCTTACATGGAAGCAGAAGCGAATATTGTTGAGCACGATTAAAGATGAAGATACAAACCAAGGGGGAGATTGTTGGGCTAGTATTAGTATGGTTTGTACTTGGTATTGGGCTTATATTGTAAACCGAGATCTCTTGGATCTCGGTGGGCTTTTGGATTTTTTTGGGCTTGGGTGTAGTGCCTATATAACTACGTATCTAGGTTTATCATAGGTTGGCCGTTCATAATATAGAGAACGAGATATCGGTGTAACCATTGTGCTTAAGCACCAGACGTAATATACGTGTGTTTTCAAGCATATTATTTATGTTCTTCGTGTGTTTGTTTGAATAACATTGAATCATCTCTTGTTAGTTTCCGCATAACAATGAGATCGTGTGATGTCACATTGAAAAATCCGTCTAAACGACTTACAGTTTCCTATGTTCAAGAGAAGACTTAATGTTGATTAAAATGTTGAACCATATCTTGCTATAAGAAAAAGAAAAGAAAAAAAAGGAATAAGTGTATGAAAAGGAAGAGTCAAGGTTTTCTCCTTTTAACTAGTCTTTTATCAAAGCATTAGGATATTGAAAATACATGAGAAGACGTTCAAGAACTATCTATAGTTTGAAGTTTATGCCAAGCACTGGTAAGATTTTGATGTTCAACACAAAAAGGGTAGTGGGAAGAATTCACAGCAATGATCAAATCAAGTTTATTCATAAAGAAGACTTGTTGGATATTCTTAGCATCATCTTAATTTTCTTCTATCCACACTACACTTAACTAAAAAAATTCTAGGACAGAGTGAGAGTCAGACGGGAAGATATTGAATTATTTGAAGTTCAAATATTTGAATGGGAAGAAGAGTACTTCATAAGAGAGCTTGAGGAGAAGGATAGAAGATGAATTTGGTTGCGTATGTGTGCTTAGTTATAAAATCTTTTTTTACTTTCTTTTGGTGTAATTTGTTTCTATTTTCCCTATGTAATTTTCAAGTTTGAAATTAACGTAATTTGGACTTTAAGAGAAATTTACGGTGTATTTCAAAACTTGTAAGTATCTACTAAAGTTTTGGTCGCATCATCTGGTATTTCAATCAAGTGGGGACATTTTTAGGTCAAATGAATGATTGAAAGTATCTCAAGTTCCCTAAGACCACTAAGTACGAGCCTCGAGTACATTTATGTAAGCCAAACACTTGAACAACAAGAAGAAATGGTTAAGTGAAAGTCACGAGTACTTTCCTAACATGAATACATGGTCAAGATATGAAATAACCTCTTTAAGTTCCGAGTACTTGCACCTTACCGAGTTCATCTAAAAGTAATCCAAGAAAGTGTCATGAAATTATCCTTGCTTAACAAGTGCATGATCTATGTTGAAGAGTCATCTAAGTATGAACCTCGAGTACTTCACACTTAAAGAATAGATGATGAATTTATGTATAATTGCTAAGGATATGATCCAAGTCCATCGTGTACACTAGTAGTAACAGGGAGTTGATATATTGTCTTTGGTGATACTCCGAGTACATGATTAATCATGAATACTCATGGGTCTCGAATATATCTTAGACATGATGGATATTAAGTGAATATTAACCCGTGAACAACGGTTCACAGGTAGACGACCATATTTTCAACTCGTAATGGATATTGACTATATGTACATCAACTTGTGAACAACGGTTCACGATTTCAAATCCATGTGTTTTCTGAACGTATATTTGACTAAGTACTGGTTCTATTCGTGATAAGTATGATCTATTCATGAGGAATATGATATGTTCATGAACCAAGTTCCAATCGAAGGTATTTCTGACAGGTAATCAATATGTTCGAAAAGGAAAACTTGTGTTTGTAACAACACATGTATTTGAGAAGAAAATATGTGAAGTACTAGATGAGTTCAAGAATAAGTGATCGTGTGTTTGTAGACTCCTGAATACCTTAATGAAGAACCAAGTGTTCATAGGGTAGAATATGTGTTCGTAGTTGATACTTAATGATATTTAGTGAATGTTTGCTAGGGTTGACATGGCTCATTAATGTGCCTATAAGTAGAAAGCGATAGGTCAAATGTTAGAATGCTTTTGAGTGATTTCTTAGACATTACCAAGTATTCACAGCCACACGAAACCCCATAAATATTTTAAGCATTTATTGTAATATTCAAGTTTGTTAATGGAAATTATTGAAGTGAATCGTCTTTTTCTTTACTTATTACTAGTCTAGCTTAGTTATATTGTTTGTTTTGTGGATTTCGTCTTCGTACCAACAAGATCTTCAAAGTAGTTCACATTTATTCTGGTCGAGTTAGAGCACGAGACGTGACACCGACCTCTCATAGCCCAAGCCCATGTTACCCAACAACAAACATCAAGAACCACCCAATGACGTCAAACTCATAATCGCAAACCAAACTCATGTTATCATAATCCTACTTAGTTATACACAGCAAGTAACGATCCAATTACCAAACCCTCAACTATATCCCAAGAATTATAACATCCTCTATAGAGAAATTATATGACAGAAAAACACAAGGCCTTAAAGAAAAATAATACTTGGACTATAGTTCCCACCAACCATGCTTTAAATCTTGCCAACTCCAAACAGGTCTTCCTTACGAAGTATAAACCCGGCGGCTCCATTGACCTTCTCAAGGCTCTCCCCGTAGCAACGGCTTTCATAAATGTTCGTGAAATGACTACGCAAGATTTTTAGTTCGTTTGTAAAACCCTTTACCCTTTGTCTCATTTTTTTCTTAGTCGTATCGCAAAATAGGACCCTTCCTCAACTTGACGTAAATAGTGCCTTCCTACAAGGCACATTTTCCAAAAGCGTAGACATCGATCAACCACCCCTAACATAAACCTATCTTTTCGTTCTCATATAAACACCCTAAATAAAGCTATTTATGGACTTCGAAAAGTATCATGTGCTTTGTATGAAGAATTATAATCTGAGTTCCATCTCAAAGGTTTTCAATATACCTTCTCGGATCCTTCCTTGTTCATGTGAAGTTCTAGTTCCTCTCCCATGTATATCTTAGTCTAATGATATCATCAATATCGGCCCAACTAGTTCATTTCTTCCCTTGCCACAAAGTTCTCACTTAAGGTCCTTGGACCCTTATCCTACTTTCTTGTTGTTGAACCCCCACCCCAAGACTCATGGCATCTTATTCTCCCAAAGTAAATACTTACATGACATTTTTCATTGAGCCAATATGAGTGAATGCATGCCAATGACCACACCAATTACTTGCTCTTAGGCCATCACACTTCATAGTAGAACACCTCTTCCATCCCTCATGAAATATAGAGCGTTACTCATTGTTATACAATACCTCTCACTTACACGGCCTGACGTAGCATTCACAATCAACTAGCTTTCAAAATTTATGCATGTTCCCACCAGCATTCATTGGGATGCCCTTAAACGTCTACTTAGTGATCTAAACGAGTTGATAAACAAAGGTATTATACTTTACTACAAATCACCAATCAACTTCATGTTTTAAAGATACAAATTGGGCAAGGGAGAAAGACATCAGGTTATATAGTCCACCTAGGCTCTGATTCAATCACGCGGAGCGCTAAAAGACAACCCACTATAGCCGGATCCTCAATTGAAGCCGAATTCCAGGTTGTTTCATCTACAACTATAGAAAATTTTGTGGATAAAATCCCTCTTACACGAACTCGGATTCAACCCCACAATCACTATAACCTAAATGCCACACAATATTCCGACATTTCCATTTTTGACTCCCATGTGAGGCACCTTGAACTTAACTACAGTTTTGTGTGAGAATTAGTATCTGGTCAATCTATTCGGCTTACACGCATTGCTAGGGACGTTCAGTTAGTCGATGCTCTAACAACTCCACGTTCAAGATTTCATATTTTAATTGCTAATATTTGACTAACTCCGAGACCGTCTATCTTTTGGTGGAATATAAAGACTTGAAATATAATCATATTAATTCAAATATTTTGAGTTGATATTGTGACATTCGTGACAAAACGAGGTATACCTTATTCCTTACGTAGCGAGTAAACGATAAATCGGTTAATCGTAGCGAATAAACGAGTAACCGATTGATACTGATTATGACCCGTATATATACTGAGGGGTCATACATGAGTTATACATATATTATAGAGGCTAACATATTGATATTTAGGCCCCAGTACGTTTAAAACCATTTAAACGACAAAGGTTTCGTTTATTGATACGCTATAAGTTTAAACGCAATCGTTAACATCAAAACGAGCATTGTAGCATTCGTTAAGCCGAAAAAGATTTATAAAACACTTATATGGCATGTTTTAAGCAATCCGTGAAAATATTTTGGGTTTTTACAACCATTTAATATATATTTATTATTTTGCAAAAATGAATCGAAAAACGTCCGTTTTTGCGCTGTTTTTCACACCCGAACATATTTTTCTAGTGAAAAACCGGTCCCGAACTAAACTTTGGGCTCGAGATTTCACCCGGCATGCAAATCGAGGCAAGATGGGCCAAAAGAGGGGCCCAAAGGGCCTCCCCCTTTTGGCGGTCGCAAGTTATTGAAAACCCCCCTATTCACATTTTGGTTAAAATATATATATTTCCCTTATCCCTTTTCTCACAAACCTCACAACAACTCAAATTTTCTGCTGATTTCTTCAATTTAGCAGCCAAAAACATAAAGGTAATTTCTATTCTTATGAGTTTTGGACTTGATTAAAATGATTTAAACATAGAAATTTAAGGCTTGATTACTGATAATCATGTTTAACCATCCAAAAACCCTAAAAATCAACAAAAAATTTGTTTTGATGTTAAAAATTTTTACAAAGCAGAAACATATAGATTTTTGACCAAAAACACGGATTAGAACATGAATATGACGTTTTTACGGTTCAAAAGTTCGGTTTGAAACCAAAACCGAAACCCTAGTTTACAAGGCTGTTACATGGATTATTTATGCTTGGTTTGATGTTATATAATATGTAGATACACTGACTTTGTGATCCAAGACCTGGAGAGTCGCTAAAACCATCAAAATCTACCGAAAACCGACAAGGTATTACCTGTTAACTCGTTTAGGGGCTATTTGTGCTTCGATTGTGACGTGCTTGTTTTTAGGTTATTAAACTTTTCAGGCACATTAGGGATCACATAAGTAAGTCCCTGTTAAAATTTGGTAATTTTTCGATAAACGGAGAATATTTGGCGAATTTATTACCGTTTATTGTCGTTTATTTTGGAAAAATAGTTAAACTTCATGAAAAATTATGAAATTGTTTTGGGAACATGAAATGTGATGGTAATATTACTGGTTAAATTTGGGGACAATTGGACATCTCTAAGTATGGTTTGTGCAAGGGTGTTTATATCTCGTTTTAACAGCCGAAAAACGCACAAAACGGCATTTTGGCCAAAGAGTTAGATTTTGGAGATAATTCAAGAGCTATGTGATGATATTCAGACCACTTGGAAAAATTATTGGATTTTTCGGACGTCGTTTGGTATAAACGGGCTATTTATTACTTAATTATAACACAACAAATGAATTTTTATAAATATATAATTAATCATAAAATTTCTGAAAATATTTTTATAAAATTCTCCATATTTTAATTTATTTCTACAAATATTTTCATAATTTATATATTAGTACATAATTAGTTATGATTAATCAAAGATTTAAACTATATTTGTTTTAACGAAACCGGCAGTTTTGTGTTTAACGGACTGACTGGTATGTCAAAATGTCAAAATGTCAAAAGTGGTCAAATATCATAGTTTTAGATGAATTTGATAAAAACAAACATTTTACGAGAATTCCGGACAATTCGGGATGGATTGTACGCGTTTTGTATAATCAAAACCGTAAGAAAACGAAAACAAACCCTGCGATCAATCCAAATACCGAAACCTTAAAATTCTTTCATAAATCAAATCATTTTATCAATCAATATGTTTACTTAAGTTTATGTGATCTTACCTATTTCCGTAACGCATAAACGATCAACTTGGCTAGGCTCGGAAAACGATGAAACTGAGCCAAAACCAGATTTGAACATTTCATAGTGTACAACGTCACAATCTAAGACTATGGTCATGTTCTGGGCATAACAGATATACCCAGACTAGTTGAATTAGCTTAAACATTGTACTAGTATTAACAGTACGATACCGGTTATAGGAGTCAAGCTATAATCGTGGAACATTACTTACTGATACATATTACCAACTTGAACTACGATAAGGTGAGTTTCACGACCCCACTTTCTAAACTGTTTTACAAACTTTTGGGGTGGAAAGCATGTACTTATATACTTGAAAACTTGTGATGATGTGAATTATCTAAATACTAACACTTGAAAGTCCCCACAAACACAAGTGATTAACTTCGTGCCATTGACGTGTGGATAGTACTATCGGTTTGACAAACCCAACTGACAGAGCCGGTGGGGTATGCCGGAACATGTTAACCCAGTTGCACATTGTCATTTATACTATTACATTCTGCTATGTGGTGTTAGACATAGTACATACTTGGGGCAAAGTGGCTGTTAAATGCCAACGAGAGTACATGGGCAATGGTGGCCATGCGTGCGAGCTGTCTTGGTTACACTTGTGGCTTAGTATAATACATCATACACATAGTTATTTACATACGTACTGCGAACTTTACGAACTCGTATACTAATTTTGTCCGTACTTGTGAAACTTGAAACTCACCAACTAGACGTAGTTGACCCGTTTTAACATGTTTTTCAGGTAAGCCAAAGTTGGAATGAATTGCTTACGTGCTTGGTGATAGAAGTAAAGTTGAATAACTGTGAATAGACGCAAATACATAGTAATAAATAAGAAGCCCGTGAACCGTTTATGTGTTTTTCATCTAATTTGTAATCTTAGTACCAACCAATGTAATATGCTGTAAATTAGTTTGTTGAATTTCCTTATAAACAATGTGGTTGATACCAGTGTTATCTGTTACATTCCCGTATTACGCTTCCGCAACTACCTAGTAGGGGTGTGACAGAAGTTGGTATTAGAGCCATTGGTTATAAAGAATTAGGATGTCCCTTAGGATACCCTAATGTAACCTTAGGCTCGATTAGCTCTGGGAATAAAATAATATTAAATAATATATACCGATGATTCTCGGGATGAACTCGAATGGACAAGTGGGTTATTATGGTCCGGAACGTAATAACGGACTTGCTCGTACGAAAGAATTCAGGATGAAATCGCTGAACATTCAAATAGGTAAAAACAACAACATATGTGTATAAAATATAATATTAACTATATCTATATAAAAGATTATATGTGCTAATGTGTACGTATATGTGTAGGTACTAAATGATAATTAATATTATACATTATTATTACAATTAATATTGTCAAGAATTATCATTATACTAACCTTTGTACAGAGGGATGTCGAGAACCAGAGATGATGCAATTGATCAAGTACCAATACTATCTCTTGAGGAGGAAGAACCGAAAACAAACCTTGGGGAGAATGAATATGTAGAAATATACGAAAATGAGAGAAATGACGTGATTCCATATGAGGCGCCAATTGATAAGCCTGACTTATTAGACTATAGATGTGATAGTTATTTCCTTAGGACATCACTTAGATATGAAGTAGAAGCTACCAATACGTACCACTCTCTTTCTAGAGTTCCTAGATCTACCACACCATTATCACACCATACCCCGGTGACTAGACCCGCTCATAGAGCTAGTCAGACTGACCGTACGAGTGTACCATTACCTGATAGTATGCCTTCCCCACCCATATTGACTTATCATAGGGGAAGAACCTTCAGTATCTATGTTACCGAGATACCTTTCTTTACATGGAGTATACTTGTACTTAATCCAGAACCTCCCCATTTAGCCGACCCAGCCTGGTTAGCTGTATTGATTAATCAGATACTGAAGCACTTAATAGCTATAATCACCAACATATAGAGAAGACGTGAGCTATATGATTACATGCTGGATATACAACAGGTAGTGATGAACTTACATTGATCTGATACTCATTATTGACGACTCTTGGAAAGAGTGACAACCAAGTTATGCGGATGCCAAGCAATTATTGTAGCCTAAATTGGTTGTTTGTGTGTGATTATTGTATTATATACATATGGACAAATATAAATAAAAGTAGTATGGTTTGTTGTACGTAGTCTTTTGATACCCCATGCAGCACTAGTAGTAGCATGTTGCGCTGACATGGAGGATGTTTTTAATCTACTATTGTTACAAGCAATGACCCTTACCGGGTTAAGCTTTATATAGTGAAAAATTTTAGTATACCTATTTAAGAGCTGGCCTATACCAGGTTAAGTCCATGCGCTGGGTTTGGATTACATACGTACAGTAACAGTTATGTGTAATACAAATGTGTTATTTGGCATAGTTGTGTGTTTATGATTATTGTTATAGAATGGCCCTGGAGAAAACTAATACTATATTTGAGGCGGAGGTGGGCGAAATGATTGCTCGCCACCTACATGCAGTGATATTGAATATTGTAGCGCAAGTCACTGCTGGCATACGTGCAAATACAAGAGTTAACCAACCGTTGAGCACTGATACAACCGCTAATACTACACCTCCGCCGAACACTAATGCAGCTACGAATTCTACTTCCCCGTTGAATACTAATAATGTCACAAATATAACTCCCCCACTGTATACTAATATTTCTGGTAACACGAATTCCCCGCGTCGAGAATGTTCGTATGAAAAGTTTATGTCGTGCAGACCTATAAATTTTAGTGGTACTGATGACTTAGCGGATTGGTGAAATGGATTGAGAAAACCGAGTCTGTAATCAACATTAGTGAATGTCCACCGGACCGTATAGTCAAATTCGCCACTACTATGTTTTTGGATCATGCCTTGATGTGGTGGAACATAGTGATACAGTTAAGGGGACAAGATGCTATAAACCATATGTCTTAGACCGAACTTAAAGTATTTGAACATTTTTTCCCAAGAAATGAGATCCTGAAATTAGAATACGAACTTTGGAATTTGGAAATGAGAGGCGCTGATCATTTAAGTTACATAAATCGTTTTAATGAATTGACTCGTTTAGTACCATGGTCAATTATTCCGGAATCCAAGCGCATTGAGCGTTATATTTGGGGACTGACCCCAGCCGTGAGAAGTATAGTCAATTCCACAACCCACCCAACTTTAGAAAGTGTTGTGTCACAAGCCAGCGTTGTTACCTTTAACCTTACAAGAAATGGTGTATTAAGAGTACCAGGAGAATCGTCCGGTTTAAAACGAATTATTTATACCTCTAGAACACAAATGAAATCTCAGAATAAACGAATCTGCCCTACAACTCAAAACTATGCTATGACCAGTTCCGTCTTGAAACAAGATACATACAAAGGGTCATTGCCAAAGTGTGGAAAGTGTAAGTTGCATCATAGGGTGAATGTCGAACGGCCATATGTCAAAGATGTGGAAAGATCGGGCATTATAATGAATACTTCAAACCGACAGTCTCAAACAACCCAACCTCGTTATCCATAAACACCTAGTCCCCAACCAATCCGACAACAATCTAATCAACAAACCCCATCTTCAATGAGCCTCCAGACATGTTATAAGTGCGGTAGTGCGAAACACTTTAGGAGACACTGCCCCAAATTGAATCCCGATGTAGTAAAACGACAAAATCAAGGGCAAACATCAACTTCCTATCCGGCTAGAGGATGCGCTTCCTTAAATGGATCAGGCGAAGCGCGACAAGACCCACATGTAGTAACAGGAAGTTTCGATGTTATATTCGGTATGGACTGGCTATCTAAGTATAAAGCGGAAATCGTTTGGAGGATAAGACTGTCAGGATACCTCTTTCGAATGATGAGGCAATGATCGTTCAAGGTGAGAAATCTGGTACTATGCTGCCTCTCGTATCCCAACTTAAGGCATTAAAGTACTTGCGCCAAGGATGTACATTTTACTTGGCAAGCGTAACAGTCAAGGTCCCCGATGAAAAGAGAATTGAAGATATCCCAGTGGTACACGAGTATTCAGATTTATCTCCCGATGAGTTGCCTGGTTTACCACCGACCCGACAAGTTGAATTCCGTATTGATCTGATACCGGGAGCAGCCCACATTACTAAGGCACCTTACCGACTTGCACCTTCTAATATGCAAGAACTATCCAACCAGTTGCAAGAGTTATTAGACAAGGGCTTTATCCGATCTAGTTATTCGCCGTGGGGAGCACCAGTGTTATTTGTGAAAAAGAAGGATGAAAGTTTTCGAATGTGTATTGATTATCGGGATTTGAATAAAGTGACTATAAAGAATAGATACCCCTTACCCCGAATTGATGACTTGTTTGATCAGCTCCAGGGTGCTAAGTATTTTTCAAAAATTGATCTCAGACCGGGTTATCATCAAGTAAGAATTCAGGAAGAAGATGTACCAAAACAGCTTTCCGAACTCGGTATGGTCACTACGAATTTTTGGTTATGCCGTTTGGGTTGACAAATGCACCTGCGGTATTTATGGATCTTATGAACCGAGTTTGCAAACCCTATCTTGACATATTCGTGATATTGTTTATCGATGACATTTTGATATATTCGAGAAGTAAGGAGGAACAAGAACAACATCTGTGGGTAATCTTGGAACTATTGAGACAAGAAAAGTTATACGCAAAGTTGTCCAAATGTGAATTCTGGTTACAAGAAGTACAATTCTTAGCACACATTGTGAACCAACAAGGAATCCAAGTAGATCCCAGTAAAATCGAGGCCATTAAGAATTGGCAAGTACCTAAACCACCAAAAGAAATTTGCCAATTTTTGGGACTAGCCGGATATTACCGACGATTTATTGAAAACTTTTCAAGTATTGCTCAACCTTTAACCCTCCTAACTCAGAAAGATCGAACATATAATTGGGGAGAAGAACAAGAAATGGCCTTCCGAACGTTAAAAAAAAAGTTGTGCAAAGCTCCAATATTAAGTATTCAAGATGGAACTGATGATTTGGTACAATTGAGATTTGGTACAATAGCTCCAATCTTGGAACTATTGAGACAAGAAAAGTTATACGCAAAGTTGTCCAAATGTGAATTCTGGTTACAAGAAGTATAATTCTTAGGACACATTGTGAACCAACAAGGAATCCAAGTAGATCCCAGTAAAATCGAGGCCATTAAGAATTGGCAAGTACCTAAATCACCAAAAGAAATTCGCCAATTTTTGGGACTAGCCGGATATTACCGACGATTTATTGAAAACTTTTCAAGTATTGCTCAACCTTTAACCCTCCTAACTCAGAAAGATCGAACATATGATTGGGGAGAAGAACAAGAAATGGCCTTCCGAACGTTAAAACAAAAGTTGTGCGAAGCTCCAATATTAAGTATTCAAGATGGAACTGATGATTTGGTAGTCTATTGTGACACATCTCGTAAAGGTTTAGGATGCGTACTGATGCAAAAAAAGAAGTAATAGCATATGCTTCCCGACAATTAAAAGTACATGAGAAGAATTATACGACCCATAATTTGGAATTGGGAGCAGTTATCTTTGCATTGAAAATCTGGAGACATTACTTGTACGACACCAAATGTAACATCTATACTGATCACAAAAGCTTACAACACATATTTGATCAGAAAGAACTGAACATGAGACAAAGAAGATGGGTAGAACTGTTAAACGATTATGATTATGAAATTAAATACCATCCAGGTAAGGCCAATATAGTAGCTGATGCTTTAAGCCGAAAGGACAGAGTTAAATCGTTGAGGGTACGAGCACTCGGAATGATTGTCCAAAGTAGCCTAATCGAACAAGTTCGTGTTGCACAAGACGAAGCCTTAAAAGCAGACCAGTTAGAAATGGAAGAACTACACGGGAACGAATTTTGAGAAAAAAATTGATGAAATATTCATTTTACAAACCGGGTCTGGATTCCAACACTTCTTAAACTCCGCGAACTTATTCTTGATGAAGCACACAAATCCAAATATTCTATTCATCTAGGTACTGATAAGATTTATAAAGATGTTTAGGAATTTTACTGGTGGCCTGGCATGAAAAAGGATATAGCCGTGTATGTAAGTAAATGTGCAACGTGTGCAAGGGATAAGGATGAATACCAAAAACCTTCGGGAATGTTACAACAACCCGAATATTCCCCAATGGAAATGGGAACAAATTACCATGGACTTCGTGACACACCTTCCCAAAACCTCTCGAGGGCACAATGCCATTTGGGTAACTGTAGATCGATTAACCAAATCCACACTTCATTCCAATCCGTAACAACTACACTACCCAGAGACTTGCCCAGATTTACATTGATGAAATTGTGTTGCGACACGGAGTACCTCTTTCAATTATTTAAGATCGAGACAGTCATTTCACTTCACATTTCTGGGAAGCAGTTCAAGACGCTTTGGGGAACCCGAATCGACCTGAGTACTGCTTATCATCCTCAAACAGATGGCAATTCTGAGCGAACTATTCAAACGTTAGAAGATCTACTTCGTGCTTGTGTACTGGATTTCAAAAGAAACTGGGATCAACACCTCCCGCTCATTGAATTCTCTTACAATAACAGTTACCACAGTAGTATAAAAGCAGCACCTTATGAAGCATTATATGGGCGAAAATGCAGATCTCCACTTTATTTGACAGAAGTGGATGATACTCAAATTTCAAGATCCGATTTAATTCAAGAAACAACAGATAATATTTATAAGATTAAACGAAAGTTGAAAGCCGCCCGTGACCGACATAAAAGCTATGACGATGTTCGTAGAAAAGCATTATCTTTTGATATAGGAGACAAGGTATTTTTGAAAGTATCTCCATGGAAAGGTGTTATAAGGTTTGGAAAGACCGGTAAGTTAGCCCCGAGATACATTGGACCTTTTGAGATTATTGCAAACATTGGTCCCGTAGCCTACCGACTGAAATTACCCTTAGAACTGAGTACCATTCATGATGTGTTCCATGTGTCGGATCTGAAAAAGTGTTTGACTGATGAAACGACAATAGTACCACTGGAGGAAGTTCAGGTAAATGAAAAGCTAAATTTTGTAGAAGAACCAGTAGAAATTGTGTACAGGAAAACCAAACAGTTATGACACGACAAGATCTCATTGGTAAAAGTTCGATGGAACTCACAACGAGGACCCGAATTTACTTGGGAACGAAAAGATGAGTTCCGAAAGAAATACCCACACCTGTTCCCTAAAAAGAAAACCAATGACACATCAAATTTTTGGGAAGAAATATCTTAACGGGGGAAAAATGTGACATTCATGACAAAAAGAGGTATACCTTATTCCTTACGTAGCGAATAAACGATAAATCGGTTAATTCGTAGCGAATAAACGAGTAACCGAATGATACTGATTATGACCCGTATATATACTGAGGGGTCATACATGAGTTATACATATATTATAGAGGCTAACATATTGATATTTAGGCCCCAGTACGTTTAAAACCATTTAAACGAAAAAGGTTTCGTTTATTGATACGCTATAAGTTTAAACGCAATCGTTAACATCAAAACGAGCATTGTAGCATCCGTCAAGCCGAAAAAGATTTATAAAACACTTATATGGCATGTTTTAAGCAATCCGTGAAAATATTTTGGGTTTTTACAACCATTTAATATATATTTATTATTTTGCAAAAATGAGTCGAAAAACGTCCGTTTTCGCGCTGTTTTTCACACCCGAACATATTTTTCATGTTTAACCATCCAAAAACCCTAAAAATCAACTAAAGATATGTTTTGATGTTAAAAATGTTTATAAAGAAGAAACATATAGATTTTTGACCAAAAACATGGATTAGAACATGAATACGACGTTTTTACGGTTCAAAAGTTCGGTTTGAAACCAAAACCGAAACCCTAGTTTACAAGGCTGTTCTACGGATGATTTATGCTTGGTTTGATGTTATATAATATGTAGATACACTGACTTTGTGACCCAAGACCTGGAGAGTCGCTAAAACCATCAAAATCTACCGAAAACCGACAAGGTATTACCGGTTAACTCGTTTAGGGGCTGTTTGTGCTTCGATTGTGACATGCTTGTTTTTAGGTTATGAAACTTTTCAGGGACGTTAGGGATCACATAAATAAGTCCCAGTTAAAATTTGGTAATTATTTGATAAACGGAGAATATTTGGCGAATTTATTACCGTTTATTGGCGTTTATTTGGGAAAAATAGTTAAACTTCATGAAAAAATATGAAATTTGGTTTGGGAATATGAGGTGTGATGGTAAGATTACTGGTAAATCTTTGGGACAATTTGACATCTCTAAGTATGGTTTGTGCAAGGGTGTTTATATCGAGTTTTAACAGCCGAAAAACACAAAAAACGGCATTTTGTCCAAAGAGTTAGATTCTGGAGATTTTTCAAGAGCTATTTGATGATATTTAGACCACTTGGAAAAATTATTGGATTTTTCGGATGTCTTTTGGTATAAACGGGCTATTTATTACTTAATTTTAACACAATAAATGAATTTTTATAAGTATATAATTAATCATAAAATTTATGAAATATTTTTATAAAGTTCTCCATATTTTAATTTTATTCTACAAATATTTTCATAATTTATATATAAGTACATAATTATTTATGATTAATCAAAGATTTAAACTATATTTGTTTTAACGAAACCGGCAGTTTTGTGTTTAACGGACTGACTGGTATGTCAAATTGTTAAAAGTGGTAAAATATCATAGTTTTAGATGAATTTGATAAAAACGAACTTTTTACGAGAATTCCGGACAATTCGGGATGGATTGTACGCGTTTTGTATAATCAAAACGTAAGAAAACGAAAACAAACCCTGCGATCAATCCAGATACCGAAACATTACTTACTGATACATATTACCAGCTTGAACTACGATAAGGTGAGTTTCACGACCCCACTTTCTAAACTGTTTTACGAACTTTTGGGGTGGAAAGCATGTACTTATATACTTGAAAACTTGTGATGATATGAATTATCTAAGTACTAACACTTGAAAGTCCCTACAAACACAAGTGATTAACTTCGTGCCAGTGACGTGTGGATAGTACTATCGGTTTGACAAACCCAACTGACAGAGCCGGTGGGGTATGCTGGAACATGTTAACACAGTTGTACATTGTCATTTATAATTATTACATTCTGCTATGTGGTGTTAGACATAGTACATACTTGGGGCAAAGTGGTTGTTAAATGCCAACGGGAGTACATGGTCAAGGGTGGCCATTCGTGTGAGCTGTCTTGGTTTCACTTGTGGCTTAGTATAATACATCATACACATACTTATTTACATACGTACTGCGAATTTTACGAACTCGTATACTAATTTTGTCCGTACTCGTGAAACTTGAAACTCACCAACTAGACGTAGTTGACCCGTTTTAACATGTTTTTCAGGTAAGCCAAAGTTGGAATGAATTGCTTACGTGCTTGGTGATAGAAGTAAAGTTGAATAGTTGTGAATAGACGCAAATACATAGTAATAAATAAGAAGCCCGTGAATCGGTTATGTGTTTTTCATCTAGTTTGTAAACTTAGTACCAACCAATGTAATATGCTGTAAATTAGTTTGTTGAATTTCTTTATAAACAATGTGGTTGATACCAGTGTTATCTGTTACATTCCCGTATTACGCTTCCGCAACTACCTAGTCGGGGTGTGACAGATATCCATCCAAATTCATGCAAATAGTTGTAGTTGTTCTATCATTTACTTAGCAACGTTAGTTCCTTAATTTTAGCATATGTTTATACTATATAACTGTAACTTTATTATCAATAATACAAGTCTTTTCAATATTCAATCATTATTTCATTCTCAAAATGCATAAAACCTATTTTAGATGGAGAACCAATAAAACTGAAGGCCCAAAGCCTTGTCCTGGTTAGATGGTCTAGGTATTTTTGATTAAATTTGAATCAACTTGTTGGTCTTATGATATATCTCCAAATACGATTCGAATCAAATGATTCAAGACTGCCAGTATATCTTGTGGGTCGAAGAGCTACCACTTTTTTCTACACTCGAAAGAGCTACCACTTTTTTGTTCTTTTAAGACCCATAGTACTTAGGTTAACCCCATTTCTGTTCTTTTAAATTCATTTTCTACACTCGAAAGAGCTACCACTTTTTTCTTTTTACTTCTCCATGTAATGAGATTTCCACCATCCAAGGTAAAGTATCCTTATGTTTACCTCCGGTTGCCTTTATCTCATGCCTTGTCTGCATCAGTGTACTTTTGAATCCTTAAATGTCCATTTGGTTTAAACAAAACTCAATGACCAATCATCCCCTTAAGATACCTTAACTAACCTACTATTCCAACAACGTATGCTATATCAGGACGAGTGTGTGAGAGATAGATCAGTTTTCCCATCATTCATTGATACATCTCCCTATTAGTTGACTCTGCTTTTTTCCTTCATATACAACTTCTTATTCACAATCAATCATACCAGTTTCTGCTATTAATTCGAGAATATACTTCTTTTGACACATGAAGATTCATTGCTTTAATCTATGGACTTCAATCCCAAGAAAGTACTTGAGTCTTTCTAGGTCTCTCTTTACAAATTCTGTAAATAAGTACTCTTTTAGTTTGATCGTTTCTTAATTATCATCTCCTGTAATGATCGTGGCATCAACACAGATTGTTACACATGTTATGAGGTTGTTTCTATGTTTAAGAAAAAAAGTATGATTGGTGTGGCTTTGTTTGAACGCGTAGCTTCTCATGGCTTGGGTGAATCTACCGAACCATGCTCTTGGAACTAGTTTAGCCTATAAAGAGATTTCTCTAAAATTATCTTTGAATCCATGTGGGGCTTCCATATAAACTTCTAATTTTAGCTCTCCATGTAAGAAGGTATTTTGAGAATCAATCTAATGGAGTGGCCACCCTTTATTGTTGCTACGGAGAAAAGAAATTTGATAGTATTAGTCTTTACACTGGAGAAAAAATTTTAGAGTAATCAATCACATATGTTTGAGTGAAACCTTTGTCTACTAACCTGGCTTAATATCTTTCTATCATGCCGTTGGGTTTATATTTAATTGTAAAGACCCATTGACACCCGACTGTTTTCTTACTTTATAGAAAGACACATTCCCCCCATGTGTTGTTTTTCGCCAATGCTTTCATTTCATATTCCTACCTCTTTACAGTGTTTTGACTTGAAAGCCTGATCTGTATTAGTAGGGCTCACTTGAGATTATCGCGATGAAGTGAAGGCTTTGGCTTCTTCGGATAGATTTCCTTTCACTATGTAAGCCAAGGATATCTACACCTCAAGATTCCTTTCCTAGAGAATAACATTTTGGTGGAACTCCTCGTTTTACTCTTGGTATATATCTTTCTGGCTTGTCTTATTGTATTTTCTCTATCGGTATGTCTTCCTCTGTGGCGGGGTTTTCTTGTTCCTATATACTCTCACCTTGTTCTATTGTATCATTGGTTGTAATTTCAAAATTCAACAGATTTAGGCATAGAACAAGGATGAGTATCACTTGCCTCGGTTATTAGGTTGGGAGTTGTTTATGGGGTGGCACTGATGCTTGTATCTTCTACTTTTTTAGATAGAGGGGACTGAAGTTGGATACTAGAGCTCTTTCCTTCTCTATATGAGACATGTTTTTTTGACAAACTTAATGTGTCAAGACTCAAGACATGTTTCCTCCTCCAGTCAATTGTTTAGGGAAACATAAAAGTACTCATTTTCAAGGAAGTCACTGTTCATAGTGGTGAACATGTGTTAGGTTTTTTAATTGTAGCATCGGTAACCTTTTTGATTCACATCATAATCTACAAAGAAATATTTTTCAGCACACACATCAAGTTTAGTTCTATCGTATTTTGGTATATGAACAAACATAGTGCATCCAAAAACTTGTGGTTCAAGGGTAAGGATGGAGAGAAGTTTAGTGATTTCTAAAAGGACTTGCAATGGGGTTTTTAATTTTCATCATAGTCGGAAGTCGATTGATAAGGTATGTGGCAGTTTTAAGGGCTTCTTGCTAAAAAATACTTTGGAACTCATGACTTTACTAAAGGAGCTCGAGTTATTTCTAATAGGATGTGGTTCTTTCGTTCAACAAAACCATTTTGTTTTGGAGTATGTGGACAAGTGGTTTGATGAATTATGCCTTTGGTTTCAAAAGAATTGCTTCATATTGGTGTTAACAACTTCTCCTTTGTTATCATATCATGAAATTTATTCTTCTGAATATGGATTTAGATCATATTGTAAAAAATGGTGAATTTTTCAAGAACATCATATTTTTTTATAAGTACACCCATATCATAGGTGTACAATCATCTACGAATATCACCAAAAAAGAAACCGAAAATCCCCCCCCCCCCCCCGCCACAATAATTGGGGCTACTCCCCACACATGTGAGTTGATTAATGAAAAAGGTAAGTCAACCATTGTCTTATTCGGTTTAAAGGTTTTTGGTGGCTTTTAGCTAAAGCACAACTTTCGCAATGTGACTTACAACTAGAAGGAAACAGTTAAGGAAAAGAATATGCAAATAACCCGTAGATGGATGCCCCAATCTTATGTGCCATATCCAAGCCTCACATTATGTTTTCCTATGAGAAAGCATTACCGTACCATTTTGAGTCACCTCATCCATGTAGTATAACCCTTGTTTCTCATTGTCTTACCCAATTATCGATCATGTCCTAATATCATGTAGGATCTAAAAAGTGGGTTGCATAAGAGCTTAACATTTTAACTCTTTTGTTAACTAACTTAACAAAACAAGTGTATGAGACAATGAAGGAACATAAAAGCAATTAGAAAGCCACAATGTTGGAGAAATTTCGATAGTCTCCCTGCTTCTCACATTCATTGTTTCTCCATTTGTTGTTTGTGTGTTCGTTTTAGTAGGCCTAGTTGATATTGCAAATGTTGATAATTCGTAAGTCATGGTATTGGTGACTTCACAATCTAATATCTATGATTGTTCCCGACTTTTGTTATTTTTGGAGCCACATTTTCCATCCCACTAAGTTTTGTGTTTTTTTTTTCAGTTTATAAAATTTTTTGATTATAAATGAGATAAAACTAGTGGCTTTTTATTCTTCAAGGGATAAACATAAAGGTTGTTCAAAAAAATACACCAGGGGTTTTTAGATCGCTTTTTCAACCCCAATACACGTACTCATAAAAAAAACACCCATCTGCTATCTGGTACCGACTGCTGCTGTTGTTGGTAGAATCACTCTAACCCATGGTGGCGGAAACACTGTTCTTTGGTATGTTTTCAAATGTGAGCATCTTTTGAATGACGAACCATTTATTTTTCCTTCAAACCCTTCTGTTTCGGTAGCAATTTAACTCACCGCTATGCCTTGGGTGTCATTGATAGTTGCTCGGAGAAGAATATTCTGGTGAGCATCTTTTATACGAACGGCGGTGTTGGATGCCTCTGCAGGAGGAAGAGGTTCTAACCAGAGTATTTCCCTTTCAATGGGTTCATATCTCCCATGTAACTAGCATTTAGGAATTGGAAAAGTCTTTTCTCTGACCTGATTTTCGAGTATGTTTTGATTTCTTCTAGACATTTCATGGGATTTGGATCGATTCTATCAATTTCACCCTGTATCCCCTGTAATGTGATCCATAAAATTTCAAGAGAGCTATCATTATGTTTGATTTCTTTAGCCTTGACATGAATGTCAAAAGTATCTCTTCCGCTTTTGTAATTAATCACCAGGTCATCCCACAATGCTTTCGCAGTGGGAAACTCGGTTACGTTTCCTGTGAGTACGGGTTCGATATTCTTCACTGTTTTCATTTGGAGGATTTAGGGTTAGATGTGAAAACAAGGTCTTGGATTTTCCGCCTATGGCTACTCGTTCGGGTCATAGAGTGTAGTTTTGACTGTGGAATTTGAGATTGATTTGTAGATTATCGGATAGTTTTGGGTTTTGAGGCTAGGAATTAAGGCCAATTTTAACAGATTTGTGAGTTTTAGAGATAAATCTGAACTTAAGTTGTTATCTCCGAACATGGTAGCTCGGTTTGGAACTGTTCGGTCAGATCGTTTGGGAGGTATACAAAAATTAAATGTTATGTGATGAACATACCCGCTTTGATACAATGATAATCAAAGTGATTTGGACAAAATATTTCTTATTGTATTTAAGTTATATTACAAAGAAAGGAATTGCCTATATATAACAATTTGACAATGTTCATAAAAATGCAAATACTACTGTATTCTGCAAATCTTTCTCAATTAAGAATTTTTCCTTTGATTTAACACTTATACTTTGATACCGTATTTAATAATATCATTTTTATTTAGATATCAATTACCGTATGTGTCGTGTAGGATTCATTATTTTCATAGTACTATCAAACTAGTAGGCATACCCATGCTACGCGACGTGGATGTACATTCACAGTTGTTGGTGTCGTTAGTTATTATGAGTTAAAGTTTGCCACCACTTGTACGTGTTATCGGAAAATTATGATAGATGTCCCAACTAGGGGTGTGCACGGTTCGGTTATTAGTATTAACCCAACCTAACCGATCGGTTATCGGTTCGGTTAATAACTAGTATCATGTTGGAATTATGGACCGGGTCTGTTAAGTCAACGCGGCCAACAGGGTTATGACCCGTGAGAGTTACACCTTGGGTAACGAATGTGAAATCCCCTTAGGTTAGTTAACTGGGATTGACATATTATTGAGATAATATGGAATGGGCTTTGGAGTTAGAGATGGGCTTTGTGGCCCATATTAGCTTTAGTCATTATAATTAGTTAACCTAATATAATAAAAGTAATACACAAGTAGAAAACTCTAGCCACCACAAGTGCTACCATCCTCTCTACCCTAGTCGCCGGCCTCCCAAGCTCCGCCGGACACCGCCGCTTCTTGCCAGGGGCCGCCGTCGCTGTTGTATGCTCTTTGCTCTTTGCTGTTGTCATATACCTGTTGTTATCGCTGCTGTCCCAGACCACCACAGCAGCAGCCACCGCTGCCGCAAGCCACCACCGCCGTTTTCGCAGCCCTGTGCACCGCCACCATTGGTTTAATCTTGTTTGGTCACCTAGCGTTGTTCGTTAGCTCTCTGTGTCTCACCGGTTATTTATTAACCGAGGTAAACTTAATTATTTTCAGTTAATATTTATGTTTCTTTGGTTGTTTCGTTTCGTGCTCGTATTGTTTGTAACCGGATCCTGTACGGTTCCTAAAAAGTGATGATTACTCGTTTTGTATTCCGTTGCATATTCATTTATTAATATGATTAATAATTATGAAATGAATTTTTTAAACAAGGTTTAAAAGTTAAACCATTGACTGATCACCATTGGAACCCAAAAGTGGTATCAGAGCTTTGGTTACAACATACGAGTCGAATCCGGTATTTTCACCGGGTCTACATCCTAAACTTCAAGCTAGGTGAAGTTTTTGATCTAGATAATTTTTAGGGCAATCTTAGTTTGGTCAAAGTTTTTGTTTATTTTATTTGACCAAAATATTGTCCGATTTTATTTTTTTATTGAATATGTAAATCTGGCTCGACCATTGCGTGTTTGGTTGGTTGGTTAATTGGTTATATGGATTATTAAAAGTTGTATTTAATTTTTCGGTTTTATTTTATGGTTTTTTTGAAACTTTGATGGTTCAAAATTGTAATAGATAGTGTTTGGTTTTTCATTATATGTATTTTATAATATTGTAATGAAGAAGACCCGAAGAAAAACCGAGGACGAGCTCACGGATTTTTTGAAGTCGGTGGGAGTTAACAAATATAACGGGATGCACCATGAGTTCATCCTTGTGGTCGTTTTGTGTTGTGACCCATTGACCCATTGGTCTTGCTAATAGGCTCTAGCAAGACCAATCAACTACTTTCGCTATTTAAGATTTACATATTCTTGTTTGATATTGTGGTTGCTTGCTTTATTATAATAGGATATAATACCACAAACCTAATACCAAATATATTAAAATAAATTTTAATTAACCAATTATGTTTTTTGCAAATTAAACATTTTTTAATTTCCAAAGACTTATAACTTAATAGATTTTCAATTAACTTAAAATTGGTTAGTCATATCGCGACAAACTTTGTTTTAATAGTTTATTTTAAACTAAGTGTCTTGAGAGATGAAAGGGTTCATCATATAGTCCCGATTAATACAGTAAAACTGGATTTTTACTCTATTCATTAAATTCTAAAATTAACCCCAATTTTAAAATAAATAGTCTATGTCATCCTACCGTAAGCCACATTTAAGGCATACTGCGAAATTTCGAGTCTTTGGAGCTAAAGCACCGAACTTGTTTAATAGCCTATCCCTTCAAGGTGAAAGGGTTTCGTTGACACATCGGGCCCTTTCACACGTGACTGTACTTGGCCGACTATTACATTACTCTTATGTTACGTGCTACAGATGTCTGATGATTAAAGTGGGCGTAGATGAGGCTAAACATATCTATTTAGGAAATTGTTGTCTTAATAGGCCTCATAACCGAGAGTTGTGCTTTATTCATAATTAGCAATCTTTGTCAGTTTGCCTTACCACTTACTAATGTTGTGTGCTACAACTGCCACTACTAAATGGAAGCCAGATTCTCAACTCCCTATTTTATTATTGTTAATTGGGTCATTAATAATAGGATTATAACATCAAAAATACCAATTAAATTACTTTTGCTTATTTAAACGGATGTCAACTGATAATAACTCATCATTCAACATCAAGACTACTATTGTGAATGAAAAGCTGAATGGCACTAATTTTCTTGAATGGTACCGCAATTTGAGACTTGTTCTCAAAATGGCAAAGAAGCTCTATATTCTCGATGGACCGGTTCCATTAGAGCCTAAAAACAATACAATTGCTGCTACAAAGGTTCTTGAGAAGCATGATGACGACTCTGCTGAAGTCGCTTGCATTACACTAGCCACCATGTCTTACAAGCTTGCTAAAGGCTTGGAAGATTTTGGTGCCTACGAGATGCTTGTCAACTCAAGGGTATGTTCTAGAAACAAGCCCGTTAAGAATGCTATGACACCATGAAACAGCTTATTAGCTGCAAAATGGAACATGGATCCCCTGTTAGTGCGCATGTCGTCAAGATGAAAGGGTACATCGACCAAATGAAGAAACTTGATTATCCCCGGTCAAATGAAATGGCAGCGGACTTCATCTTGAACTCTCTCCCCAGCTCTTATGACCAGTTTGTAATGAATTTCAATATAAAATTCCTGGGTGAAGATAGTGCCGGAGCATCATGGTATGCTCAAGACGATTGAGATAAGTATTCTTATTAAAATTAATCAAGATCTGATGGTTCGATCTGTCGGTGTCAAGAAGCCTATACCCAAGAACCGGGGTTATAACGGTAAAGGGAAGAAGAAGGTTAATGTTGTTGCCAAGCATGCCACCAACACTAACAAGAGTGTTACAAAGGTACCACCTCCACCTCATGAGGAGCGCCAGTGCTACAAGTGCAATAAGATGGGGCACTGGATGCGTAACTGTCCCGTGCATCTAGCTGAGCTAGCAAAGAAGAGGGCCAATGGTGAAGGCTCCTCTAAAGGTATTTCTATATACGTTATTGAACTTTTCACTGTTTCTAGCAACACATGGGTATTTGATACCGGATGTGGTTACCACATAGTTCATGTCTTGCAGGACCCTGAAAATTGGAAGAAACTGAAACAAGGCAGCATGGAACTCATCGTTGGTGATGGGAAGAGAGTCCCAATTCTTTCAACTCGCACATATATTTTTTCTTGTTTGCCTGGCCTTGTAGTTACTTTGAATAATTGTTTTTTTGCACCTGGTTTGACCAGAAACACTATTTCATTTTCTTTACTTTTTGAACAAGGATTTAAGTACGCTTTTAAAGGTATTGCTATTTCTGCATACTTGAATGATGTCTTTTATTTTAAGGCTAAACCTCGAAATGGTATTTATGAGATTGATGTTCAAATTAACAATAATGTATTTAATCTTTCTAAACGTATCAAATCTGACATCAATGATACGTTTCAATGGCATTGCCGACTTGGTCACATAAGCAAGGCAGGAGTTCACTCATAAAAATGAACGATCAAGGGATCTGTTAGGACTTATACATACTTATGTATGCGGCCCTTTCATAACTATGTCTATAAATCATGAAAGATACTTTGTTTCTTTTATTAACGAGTATAGTCGATATGCGTACGTGTATCTTATGAAACACAAACATTAAACGTTTGTAAAGTTCATAGAGTATCAAAACTGAGTGGAAAACGAACTCGGAAAAACAATTAAAATGCTTTGATTAGGTCGAGGTGGAGAGTATCTCAGCTCAGAGTTCATCAATCATCTAAAAGAGCGTGGAATTGTTTCACAACTCACTCCACCCGGAACATCCCAACATAATGGCGTGAGCGAAAGGAGAAATCGAACCTTGCTAAACATGGTCCGATCGAGGATGTGTAGCCTCACTCCTTTTGGAGCTTTGCCCTTATGACTGCCGCCTGCATTGTTAATCTGGCTCCAACCAAATAGGTAAATAAAACCCCATATGAGATATGGCATGGGCGTAAGCCCAGTTTATCTTTCTTCAGAGTATGGGGAGGCGGTGCATAGGTCACTAGTGATTCAAATGACAAACTCGACCCTCGCGGCGTAAAAGTTGTTTTCGTCGGGTACTATAACCAAAGCGGATATTATTTCTTCCACCCTAATACAAATTAGATTTCTATCGAAAGGAAGGGCCACTTCCTCGAGAAAGAATTTTCGATCGAGGAACTGGAAATAATATTTTCAACCTTGAAGAAATTCAAGAACCACAAACAACCGCTGAGGAAGTTGGAGCGTCTGACCAACAAGATGTTGTTGCTGATACATTAGACATAAACACGAGCATTCGCGGAAGTAGAAGGACTCGCATACCAAATTCTAAATACCTATGACATCTAGATGGTCCCGAAGGTCTATTAGTAGCCGAGTCAAATGACGAACCTACTAACTACAAATCTGTTGTCTTAAATCTGGAATAAGAGAAATGGCAAGAAGCCATGAACGCTGAGATGAAATCTATGAATGACAATCAAATCTGGAACTTGGTTGGGCTACCCCGAAGGTCGGGCAGTAGGGAGCAAGTGGATTTTCAAAAGAAAAACTGATATGCATGAAAATGTACAGACCTATAAAGCACAACTAGTAGTGAAAGGTTTTACTCAAACTCAAGGGGTTGACTATGATGAAACATTCTCGCCCGTTGCTATGACTATGTCAATAAGGATATTACTTGTCATAGCCACGTATTATGACTATGAGATATGTCAAATGGATGTCAAACCGCTTTTCTTAGTGGAAAACTTTCGGAAGATGTTTGTATAGTTCAGCCTGAAGGTTTTATCGATCCTAAATATCCTAATAGGGTGTGCAAACTGAATAAGTCCATTTATGGACTCAAACAAGCATCTCGCAACTGAAATCTACATTTTGATGATAAAATCAAAGATTTTGGTTTTATCAAAAATGAAGATGAGCCTTGTGTTTAAGGAACTTCTAGTGGGTGCACTATATCATTCCTCGTCCTCTATGTGGATGATATACTGAACATGGTAAACAACATTCCTATGCTTAAGAAAGTTAAGCACCGGTTATGATCTTTTTTCGCAATGAAAGATCTTGGTGAAGCTGCTTATATTTTGGGAATCAAGATCTACCAGGATAGGTCTAAGCGACTTCTATGGCTAAGTCAAAGTAAATGCATATCTAAGGTCATGGCATGCTTCTCAATGGAAAATTCCAAGAAAGGAGTTGTTCCCATGCTAAAGGAACCGTGTTAAACAAATCGCAATCTCTGGAAACGGACATTTAGACAAAGCACATGCAAGCATTTCAATATGCTTCAGCGATTGGCTCTATCATGTACGTGTTAGTGCATAATGTCAGTAGTTCAGTATCTTGTGTTTTGTCTGTGTCTGTAATCGTTTAGCTTGTTTGTAATATTTTGAATATTGTTTATTGTATGTTCGCTAGTGTTAGGAGAACTTGGAGGATAAGCGAAGTTATGACAACTTAGCCTAGTATGTTAGGCGAAGTTGTCGAGGTCTATTTAAACCTCCACTTCGGCTTTTAGGAAAAATTTTTTTCCAGAACGTGTGTTAGTGATTATTGATATCACGTGTTGAAGCTTGGCAATATATCGAGTTTAAAGTATTACCCTGTGTGTTTGTTCTACTGATTCAACGTGTTATCTATCTTACACTCGTATCGTATTACGTGGGGATTCCGCACCCTCGTACTACGAGATATTCCTGTGTGATCCGGCTGGGAACCTTCAATTGGTATCAGAACATTTGCTCGTGATTGTGTGGTTCAGGATTATCACACGGGTGTTAAGATCGTTCCGTTCGACTATTCGCGGAACGAGTTTATGTTGAAATACCTAGTTTTTGTGTCTTGCCCATCTTCCACCATCAAATATACCCCAAAACATCTTCGCATACCTCGCAATACACCCAACTAAAACCTGCAAAACCTCGTGTTCATCAAGCGAAGTTGTCGTCAACTTACGTATGGTTTAAGCGAACTTATAGGGTTTAACCGAAGTTACTGTGAAGCGAAGTTAATAAGAGGCGAAGTTAGGAAGCAACGAGGTTGAGTGATCAGCGAAGTTAAGCTTCAAGCAAAGTTGTAACAACTTCTCTATCTGCTCACTGTTCACAGAAAGTAAATTTTTTGTAATTTTGAGTTTTGTTTCTTTCAACTATGACTTCAATAAACATCACAGAACTGGTAAAGATGGAGGTTGAAGCCGGTTCAGCAACTAAAGCTCCAAAACTGCTTAAGGGTACCGATTTCGTTGCATGGAAAGATCGTTTTGAACAGTATGCGAAGTATCAAGACGCTAAGATGTGGGTTTGCATTCAAGATGGTTACATTCCACCAACGTCCTTGTTTGAAGGTCGTGAACAGATTAAAAAGTACAGTAAGATGGAAGAGGATGAAAAGAAAATGTATGAGGCAGAGAGTAAAGTGCATGCAGCTATAACAATGGCACTTCCACAAGAGATTCTCCATACTTTCAAAAAATACAAAACTGCTAGAGAACTATGGGAAGCACTAGAAAATAGATATGAAGGTAATGTTGGGATACGTACTTCCAAGACAAAGCTTCTAAAAACCCAATTCTCTGTATTCAAGTATTTGAAAAATGAATCACTTGATGATATCATCACACGATACTATCATTTGATGACCGAACTAAATAATTACTCCATTGAATACAAGGAAGAAGAGGTAGTAGAGAAACTTCTTGATGCTCTCCCACCGAAATGGGAAATGTACACTGTTCTGATGAGAGAAGATAAAGACTTTGCCAAGATTGATTTGGAAACAGTGGTCAATAAGTTACGAAATTTTGAACTTAACATGGTTCGGAAGGAGACACCAATTGATCAGGTTCAGGATCCGGGAATGTATGGTGCGAAAGTCAATCCAAGCTCAAGTTCAAAATCCGATTCCACTGCCTACTACTCAAAGGGAGAATCAAACTCAACTCAAGATGGTCATGTGATTCTCAATATGGATGGTGACGTATGTTTCGTAGCTGGAGGTAGTAATCCTTCAAAACCTCAAGCCACAAATGGAAATTTCTCATCAAATGTTCCAAGCTATAATTACTCACAGATGCCCATGAGTGTTAAATCAGCTGAACAACAGTTTTCTCTCTATGCAACCTTCATTGCATCTTATGAGAACTACATCAAAGGTAAAATAGTCGACCCTGGAACTTTGGATGAAGACTATGATCAGATCGATGCTGATGATTTGGAAGAGATGGACCTGCAGTGGCAGATGGCTATGATAGTAAGAAGGGTAAAGAGATTCATGAAGAAAACAGGTAGAAAGTTCGTTGGAGAAAGACCAGGGTTTGATAAATCAAAGGTTCAATGTTACAACTATCAACAAAATGGTCACTTTGCTAAGGAATGTACAAAAGAGAGAGTCGAACGAAGTCAGACCAGGCCTGCACAACAGAATGGGGATGGTAGTGAAAATAAGGCTATGGCATCTCAACAGAAAGGTCGATACAACTGGAATATAAAAGTTGAGGAGATGTTCGAACAGGCAAATCTGGTAAACATTGAAACTGGAGGAAGTGAGAGGGAGACGGGAGAAAATCAAGCATACATGGCAGAAGTGAACGATCAGCTCTCTGAGGTAATTTCTGAACTTCATTGTGAACAATGTGAAAACCTGTCTGAACAATTGAAAACATTAACTGATCAGTTTGTTAGTTTGGACACACAATTTAAAACCTTAAAAGAAGATCATCACTATATAGCTAGAGAAAACAGTTACTCGGTAAAAATGTTGGGACTTATATTTTAGACCGACGCATCGAATTAATCTTTGGGTGAAAAATATATTATTTTGGTCTCAACCAAGGGTGGATGGCTTGAAGACCAAGTCATGCTAGGCTAGTATAATAGATGTTTTTATTCATTTGTCTAGTATGAGTGACTGTATTGTGTATGTGTGAGATTTAGGGTTTTATCTCTTTGAGAGAGTCTCTGCCTCCAGGATGAGCTCTCCTGGTGGCGGCTGAGATATTTCTTAATTGATTGTATGTATGAATGTATGTATGAGTGTTTCATCTTAATGAGAATCATTCGGCTAATATTTCATACTATTGTTTCTATCTTGTTTGTGTTTTGATTACAATTGTTTATCCTACTTTATTGTTGATTGTTAATCAAATCAGGCTCTCTCCCAATACACCTCATCCGTCCAACTAACATCATTCAAGGGTGAATACGAGTTAGATTCGATCCTAACCCTAGATCCGAGCTTCACACCGTTGATTAGTATTGACTATTATTCATGCTTCCGCACCGGGGCTCGGACCTCACAATTGGTATCTGAGCCTGGGTTACCGAATCATTCAGACTAACCGCTGAACAGATTCATTTCGCTCTTGAATCCACCATGGACGTTAAACGATGAAGTTCGTTGAAATTATTTTTGGGGATTTTGAAATTATTTGATGATTCGGAGAAAAGTATATGGATTGATGTTTGGGTTGATGACTCGATTGGAGATCCAACATTAATTTCATGTTTATTTGGTCAAAATGGTCCAGATCTGATGTAACAGTGTTATTTGGCTCGTTTTTGGGCAACACTGTTCATCTGATTATTTCTAGATCTGAAAAGGTTGATTATGATATGAAGATAGGTTTCTTTGATTTCAAGATAACTTGGACAAGGCTATAGTGATTAATTTCAGATTACGAAACTTGTTTCTGGATTTGAAAAATTAGGGTTTTGTGTGCTCGTGCTGCAAAAACAGTAGATGTTTGTTGAAAAATACTTCCAATGTTACAAACTGATAAGAAGAATGTACAAGTCAAGAATGAACAGGTACTAAAGGAAATTTCATCATTGTTTGTTGCAGCAGATGCAAAGTGAATATTCGAGCAGGTTCTGCAAGGGAAAATTAGTGACTGATGACGCAGAAATGAAGTTTTGATGTCTTGAGCACACTATGAAAAAATAAGATTGGACTCGAGTATGGAAAATGACTAAGTGCTGCTTCGAGCACAGGAGGTGTTTTGCCCAAGCACATCTTTGTTTGGCTCGAGCACAGGTTATTTCGAGCACATCTTATATCGAGCACATCAAATTCGAGCACACTTTGTCAAACCCAGAGCATGTCCTTTGTCTTCTCAAGAAAACTATCTTTAAGTCTCTAGCACACTTTGTTATTTATTCGAGCAGACTCTTTCTCGAGCATACTTTGTTTTGCCATGAACAATTATGCTTGTGAAGAGAAAACTCAAGTTTGTGTCGAGCACACCCTTGCTCCCGAGCACACTTTTGCTCCCGAGCATGTTTGGTGGAAAATGAAAAAGCACTAAGTAATCCGAGCACACTTTTGTTTCCGAGCACTAAGTAATCCGAGCACAGTTGTACTTCCGAGCACACTTTGTGCTAGTTGAAAATTGAAAAATCACAAGTGTTTTGACTTCCGGGTACACTTTGTGCTAGGAAAGTGCTTCCGGGTACACTTTGTGCTAGTGCTAAAATTGAAAAAAATTACAAGTATTCCCGAGCACACTTAGTGATAGTAAGTACTTCCGAGCACACTTTTGCTCCCGAGCACACTCTGTGCTCAGTGAAAAATTGAAAAATAACAAGTGTTTTGCTTTCCGAGTACACTTTGCTTCCGAGCAAACTTTTCTTTCCGAGTACACTTTGTTTCCGAGTAAACTTTGTTTTCCGAGTACACTTATCTTTCTGAGTACAATTTGCTTCGGAGTACACTTTGTGCTTGGAAATTGAATCAGAGTATGCTTTGTGCTTGGAAATGAAACCAAGCATACTTTGTGCTAGGAAGGTGCTCCCAAGCACATTGTGTGCTAGGAAACAGAGTTTGTGAAACATTTCAAAGTTTTGAAGAAACTTTTGAGATTTTTGGTGCCGTTGACCATTTGACCAAGCTGTTCTCTATGGAAGATATATATCAGGGGTATTTTGGTAATTTTTCTCCAATCATCAACAAGCTTATGGAATTCAAACCTCATCCAATTTCACGACTTCATCAAAAGCTTTACAAGAACAAGTGTCGACCAAGCTTAAGGATTTAATCACTTTTAGTGTCAACCAACTTTTGAATATGTTCATTTGAGATTTTTAAAATCTTGATGAGGATGATCAAGATTGTTTCACCCACACTTGATTTGAAGACACATTTATTAAAGACAATTGCAACGAAATTGGGGGAGTAAAAATCTTTGAATTTCATTGCAAATGGCTAGCTTCAAATCAAGTAAAAGACTCAAGTTAAGGAAAAGTTGATCAAGATCAATAATCCAAGGTTTTTCAAAGACGTTTCATCATTTGTAAGTTTTCAGATTTCCTAGTACGGATGAGAAGATGGAGTCATCACGAGCAACAATGTTGAAAGGATGATCAGTAGAGTTTAACCTCCTATGAAAATAGTCACTTGAACAGTCAAGAACGGGTTATGGTTGACTTGAATGCTATCTTAATTCAGGGAATGGTTTGAAGATGATTTACATGGGAAGAAACAGTTTTGAAGAATTGAAGATTATTTGATGATCACAATGAGTTTATTTCTTTTTGTGATGACCTTGTTACTTGAAGTTGATCTTTGAAGTTCAAAGCCTAGTTCATATGCCCATACAACTATATTCAGAAATGATATAAGAGTGATGATTCGAAATGAACAATAGGAGAAGCTTAACGTGAGGGGGAGAATTTCAATGAAAGGCAACGAGTTATGAGGTGATCGTGAAAGAAATTCAATGGCATCGGTCTAAGGGGGAGATTGTTGGGACTTATATTTTAGACAGACGCATCGAATTAATCTTTGGGTGAAAAATATATTATTTTGGTCTCAACCAAGGGTGGATGGCTTGAATACCAAGTCATGCTAGGCTAGTATAAATAGATGTTTTTATTCATTTGTCTAGTATGAGTGACTGTATTGTGTATGTGTGAGATTTAGGGTTTTATCCCTTTGAGAGAGTCTCTGCCTCCAGGATGAGCTCTCCTGGTGACGGCTGAGATATTTCTTAATTGATTGTATGTATGAATGTATGTATGAGTGTTTCATCTTAATGAGAATCATTCAGCTAATATTTCATACTACTGTTTCTATCTTGTTTGTGTTTTGATTACAATTGTTCATCCTACTTTATTGTTGATTGTTAATCAAATCAGGCTCTCTCCCAATACACCTCATCCGTCCAACTAACATCATTCAAGGGTGAATACGAGTTAGATTCGATCCTAACCCTAGATCCGAGCTTCACACCGTTGATTAGTATTGACTATTATTCACGCTTCTGCACCGGGGCTCGGACCTCACAAAAAATAAAAGCTAGTGAAAAGGATATCAGAAGTCTTAAAGCCACTCTAGCTGAAAAAATACAAGTAATTGATCTCAGTTATGAAGTTTTAGAAGAAAAGACCAAACTAATTGCTGAAAGAGATAAACAGATAGCTGATTACCAGGTAAAAGTGGTGGAACTGAATAGAAAAATTGAACAATTTAGAAATTCTTCTAATATGTTAGATCACCTAATCAGCGTTCAACGTTCCCCGGTTAATAAAGGGGGAATTGGATTCTCTGATGTTCCACCACCATACAACAATAACTATACTTATGATCCTAGTGATCAGCAATCTGCGAATGTTGAGATTAGTCAGACAGTTCCAATCAAAGTTTCTACTAAAGAAACTGAAGTTAATAAGAGCAAAACGAGTAAGTCAAGTTCTAATGTTGCGATTTCTGTCCCTAGCTCTGTCTCATCAAATTCGGACTAGTCATCCGAATTGGGTGAGATAAAAGAAGATGTTGTGTTACTAAAACGTGGGGAGGAATATAAGCCCGATGAAAAGAAATCTTCCCTAAATCCGTTCGTCCCACCATATGTTAGACAAACGGGTAGTAACGCAACCTCGACATCTGCAACAACTGTTGAGACGAAAGTTCAAAACAGAAGTTGTTTTAGATGCAACAGAGTAGGACACATGGTTGCTGAGTGTTCCCTGAAATAGAGAAAATCTAGAAACATGAGGCCTCCTAAAACTGAGAATAAAACGAATACTAAGTATGATGCAGGTAAGAACGTGAGCACACAAAATTTCAATCATTGGACTAATTCAAGATTTCAAAGAAATCAGTCTCGTTTTTTCCCAGTAAATTACCAAACCAAATGTTATAATTCTGTTAATTCACGAAGGTTTGGATGGCCTCATAGCCAGTCTTCTAGAAGTTTTTCGTTCAAAACTCATAGACACTATTCTCAAACTGACTGTGGGCAACCAAGGTACTGGATGCCGGATAACAGGTTTACTCAACCCAAGACCAGAAGGTCTTGGGTCCCCAGATTTTATTCTATTTCTTTAATTGTGCAGGAACAGTCAAACAGGGCTGTAAACAATATGTGGGTTGTTGACAGTGGCTGTTCCCGGCACATGACTGGTAACAAGAAATTGTTACGTGACTGGAAATCTGTTCAAGGAGGAAGGGTTAGTTTCGCTGGAGAGAGTGGAGGAAGAATCAGCGGTATTGGAACTATGACGAATGGAAGAATAAAGTTAGAGAAGGTGAATTTTGTGGAAGAGTTGAAGCATAACTTGTTGAGTGTATCTCAGATTTGTGACAAAGAATACACGGTGCATTTTACTAAAAATGAGGCAATCGTTCTTTATCCTGGTTTCAAGATACCAGAGGCCTGGGTTGTGATGAGAGCTCCAAGAGAAAAGAACACGTATGTAATGGATATGAGGTCAACTGAGATGACAACAGAAGAGTCATGTCTTCTGTCAAATGCAACTGAGTCTGAGTCAGAGTTGTGGCATCGAAGAATGGGACATATACATCTTCGCAAAATGAATTACATTGTCAAGAATGGGCTAGTACTTGGGGTTCCCTTGAAGAATTTTAACTTTGAAGATCAATGCTTGTCGTGCAAGAAAGGAAAACAACACAAAAAGCCTCATCACTCCAAGAAGGTGAACTCAATTATCAGCACCCTAGACCTACTACACATGGATCTCTTTGGTCCCGTGAATGTAAAGAGTCTAGGTGGAACGTCATACTTCTTGGTTGTAACCGATGATTACTCTCGATACTCTTGGGTATACTTTTTGAAGGCAAAAGATGAGACAGTTCTGTTGGTAATTAACTTGATTACCAAGGTTGAAAATATTGTTGGGAGAAAGGTTAAGTACATCAGGAGTGATAATGGTACAGAGTTCAAGAACTATCAGATGGAGATGTTCTGCTTACAGAAAGGGATAAAACATCAGTACAGCGCCCTGTATACTCCGCAACAAAATGGAGTAGCTGAGAGGAAGAATAGAACGCTAATCGAAGGAGCCAGAACCATGCTGGCAGATGCTAAACTTCCCATGGTGTTATGGGCTGAGGCTGTTGCCACAGCCTGTTATATCCTTAATCGTGTTTTAACTGTTAAAAGATTAAATAAAACTTGTTATGAACTTATGCATGGTAGAAAGCCAAACTTGAATGGTCTCGAACATTTCGGGTCCCCATATTCGATATTAAAGACTAACTCTAAATTTGGTGAGAAAGCCGACGATGGTATCTTAGTCGGATACGTTGTTGGGACCCCCAACAGAAGAGTCTTTAATTTATCGAACAGCAAGGTTGAGGTGGTCTGTAACACTGACATTACGAGTTACAAATCACCAAGGCCTAGCATTGGACCTGCTGAAGCTTTCGACTATGATAAACTATTCAAATCTTTAATGTGCCTTACTTGGATTTTGCAGAAGTTGATGAGAAAATTGCTTCACAGATTCTGTATGACGAGGAGGAAAATATTGTACAACGTCCGCAATACGATGAAAGTCAACCAACCTCGTCAATTGCTGTTGATACTCCTGCTGTCTCTACTGAAGAAGAATTCTACAATCCATTTCACACTCAACATCAATCACTCACTGATGAACTATCTTCAAATTTAAAAAACAATCTGAAAGTCGGTCCGGTTCAGACTACTAGAATTCACAAAAATCACCCTTTGGAGAACGTGATAGGTAATCCATCTGACGGTGTTCGAACAAGAAGAAGTTTGGATGAACACACATGTGTTTACGCAAGCATTAAAGACACGGGTATTATAAATGAATGCTTGTACACCTGCTTCATCAGCCAGATTGAACCAAAGAATTATCAAATGGCTCTAAAGGATAGCTCGTGGGTTGAAGCAATGCAGGAAGAACTAGCACAGTTTGAGAAGATGGAAGTATGGAAATTAGTTGAAAAACCACGGGACGTGAATGCTATATGTACTAAGTGGGTTTTTAAATGTAAGAGAGATGAGAAATGGATAATCATACGCAACAAGGCAAGATTGGTTGTGAAAGGGTTTAATCAGCAGGAAGGAGTCGATTACAACGAAGTGTTTGCTCCTGTGGCAAGATTGGAGGCAATTCGATTATTTCTGGCATTTGCTGCACACAAAGAGATGAAAGTGTTCCAGTTAGATGTGAAAAGTGCCTTTCTTAATGGTAAAGTCTATGAGGTGGTGTATGTTGAACAACCTCCGGGTTTCCCTGACCCAGATTTTCCTGATCATGTGTACAAACTGAGTAAAGCTTTATATGGGTTACATCAGGCTTCTCGTGCCTGGTACGCAACCTTGTCCGACTACTTGCTTGAGAATGGGTTCCAAAGAGGAAAGATCGATAGTACGCTGTTTGTTAAGAGAAAATGGGGAGATTTTCTACTCGTTCAAGTCTATGTGGACGACATCATTTTTGCTGCATCAAAAGTCACCATGTGTCAGGAATTTGAAGCAGTTATGAAAAAGAGGTTTGAAATGAGCGCCATGGGCGAATTAACTTTCTTTTTGGGATTGCAGGTAGATCAGAAGAAAGATGGGATGTTTATTCACCAAACGAAATATGTCCATGATGTGCTCAAACGCTTCAAGATGGATGATAGTACCCCATTTGACACTCCAATCTGCGTCAACCACAAACTGGGTGCTGATTTTGACAGTGATGAAGATGTTGATCCCACCCAATATCGAGCAATCATAGGTTCTTTAATGTATCTAACTGCATCTAGACCTGACATTATGTTTTGAGTTTGTCTTTTTGCTCGTTTTCAGGCAAACCCGAAGGAATCTCATATGAAGGGAGTGAAGAGAATCTTGCGGTATCTCAAAGGCAAGCCTAAGTTGGGATTGTGGTACACGAATGGGGGAGAACTGGATTTGGTAGCTTACACAGATTTTGACTATGGAGGTTGCAATCAGAACAGGAAGTCAACAACCGGTGGATGTCCGTTTCTCGGAGGAAGACTGGTGTCGTGGAAGTGCAAGAAGCAGACCTCAGTAGCCATTTCCACCTGCGAAGCAGAGTACATGGCAGCATCAAACTGCTGCTCCCAGGTTTTATGGATACAACAACAATTGCGCGATTATGGTCTGAATTTCACTCAAACTCCTATCTGCATTGATAACACTGCTGCAATCTCAGTAACTAACAATCCCGTTAAACACAACAAAACTAAACATATTGACATTCGTCATCATTTTATACGGGATTGTGCTGAGAGAAAATTAATTGTGCTTGAAAAGGTTGATTCATTGGATAATTTTGCCGATCTTTTTACTAAAGCGTTCGACCGATCCCGTTTTCAAAATCTTGTTGAGCTTAATGGGATGACTAATTCCGAGTAATCATGTTTTTCGTTTTTATTTAAAAAAAAAACCATCACTATCGCTTAAAATTATATCGGTTGCTTAAGTTTGAAGGACATATCTTCGGATATGTTTGGTCCTTACTTCTACTTGTAGATTATGAGGATAGCCATTAACCAGATGACTGAAAGTGACCGGGGCGGTTTATGATGGGTTTTTATTCTTTCGCTGAAAAATAGTCGTTCATACTTAGTTAGAAGGACACATACTCGTATGTGGTCGGTCCAGCTGATCCATTGGATCTTCAGGATAGCCGTTTACCTGAAGGCTTTGACTTGATCGGGGCGATAGAATTTTAAATTTTTTTTTGGGAGATGATATAATTTTTCAAGTCTGTAACTTCGTAAGAAGTTTCAATGATGTTTAAAAGAAAATTGATTCAACCTTTGAAAGTGATAGAAAAACTGATTCTGTGTGCTTAACTGGTGAAGTTATTAGGCCTAACAGACTCTAGAACAGTCATTGTATGTTATGGTAGCTTTCTATGGTGCGTAAAAGTAGAAGTGATACAAACTAAATCTCCTCGATTTAATGTGGAGAATCATTCTGAGTTGTGCTTGTCTCCATATACATCTTTCCGAATGATAGGCATAAAAGTGATTACCCAGTCATACACGAGCCCGTGAGTGTTCTGATTCCGGCGAAGAGAGTGTCAAGTACCTGCAGTGATCTAGATTCGGGACTTGCAGTTGTCTACAATTTGAAGTTGTATTAATGTCTTTATTTGCAAAAAAAAAAAAAAACGTGTATATTGTTAAGCCTTCTGAAGCTTATGTTGTTTCAAATATCAAGAAAGGGGCAAGAAAGAATATTTCAAGCATAAGAAAGAACGAGAAGAAGACTCTAAAGATAGATATGTGCACATTGTTTAATCAGACACTACGGTTCAAAGTCAACTCGGGGTGACTTGGGGAAAGCCAAATACGCTTTGAGAATAGATAGGAGGCATCACAATCTCTCATGTGATATCCATCTAAATTTTGAGCTTAATTGAACCTAATCCGTATCACAGAAGCGATGAAAACCATACTAAGTTTTATACCTGCCTACAACCTGCTTCTTTATGTCATAATACCGCTGAACATGAATCTGAGTGACAGCCGCTTAATCAGTATGATTCCTGTTCGGATCTTTTCTAAAATATGCGGGTTCTCGTCATGACTGAAATTTGATCCTGTTTAATTAATTGTCTTTACTTTGTTTTATATTTTATACCTTGGTACGTTTTAATAAACACTTGGCTACTTGTTTTGATCCCTTTTTCTTTAATTTCACCTAAGGCGAAGTTGTTTTTTAAGCGTAGTTGGATCTGGCGAAGTTATCAATATAGCGAAGTTGACCAGCTGTTTGACCTTAGGCGAAGTTGTCAAAGGGGCGAAGTTAACCATAACTTCTGCGAACTTATACCCACGAATTAACCCTCGGCGAACTTATACCCACGAACCTATAACCCTCGGCGAACTTATACCCACGAATTAACCCTCATTATAATCTGATTTTTATCCGAGTTAAAGGTTTGTAGGATCATTGTGACCCGCAATTCGTAACATATGGTGAAAATCAGTGTCTTGATGATCCAATTTGTGGACTTGGTTGAACGGTTCTTTAAACCCTCGTTCAAAAATTCGTTGTAATAGTGTTTTAGTAAAAACATGGTCATCTGAGTCTTTATCGAACAACCTTTAACATGTTTTCATCCTCAGATTGGCCAAACCTAGCTACAATTGGATCATCATGATACGCCGGTTAATCAGCGAAGTTAAGGTTTAGGCGAAGTTGTTCTCAACTTCCCCATATGACTAACTTCGCCTGCTCAGGAACTTATTACTTAAGTAATCTGGTTTGATCTCAGGCGAAGTTGGGTTTTTACGCGAAGTTAACAATCAAATATATCATAACTTCGCTCCTGATAAAAGGCGAAGTTATGATCTGTCAAGCCGGCGTTCTAACTTAAACCGTTTGTTGTGCAGATATGGCAGCTGTGGCAGGTGCTGGTGGTGCTGGTGGTGATGAAGGTGGAGATAACAACCGACAGTTCTTTCCGGGTCACAACATGTATATCACTTTGGATCCGGATGCTAGTGGTATAGACGACTATCGTGAGATCATTTTTTCTCGTTCGTTCACGTATTTTTCACGCCATCACGACTACTCTTGCTATTTCGCTACCAAATATCGAAGACTTTTGGCGAACGGTTGAATATGACTGTAGAGTTGATCCTCCGGTTATGCGCGCTACAGTGAACAATCAGGTGGTACAGTTCTCAGCAGATCAAATAAGGGTTTCTTTACAGTTCGGGGTTGAAACTACAAATGATCTAACAGACTTTCCAGCTACATTCAGAGATGGTGCGTTTCTGCGTATGGGTTATTTGGGCCCGTTAGGTGACACTCAACGGAGAAAGGGATTTTTATTAGATCAGTGGCGGTTTCTGATGCACGTGATGATAGTGTTCATGTCTGGTCGTAAAGCTGGTACAGACGTTATTGGGGCAACGATGCAATCTGCAATGACTTCCCTGACTTACAACAAGCCCTACAGCTTTAGTCAGATGGTGTTTTATGAGATTGATCGTCAGAGACGCGCGGTCGCTAGGGAAAGATTTTTGATGTATCCAAGATTCCTACAGATGATTCTGAATTACGTCGCTCCTACGCTGCCTCAACGACGTCCTATCCGTTATGTTGAGAGTGTGAGTAAGAGGATTTTTGCGCAATGCAGGTCATCAAGTGCTCGTAGCAAACCAGAACTTCGTCCGCGGCACACTGCATTGTTTGGTTATTTGGTGAATCCTGCTTATGTTGCTCCTCCATGAGATGAATTTCTTGATCCGGCACCGCAACAGGCTGATGTTCCTCAACCACCACCGGTGGTACAGCAAGCACCGCCTACTGATCCTGTTGTCAATCCAGAGCAACAGGTTGATCTTGAAGTTTCCTTTGGAGGGCAAGGTTTCTTTGACATGGATCGGGTTGATCCAGCTACTGAAAGTCAAGCCTCTGTAGCTGAGGTGTCTGGGGTAAATGTGTCCATGGTCGCTACATCGATGGCGGATTCTGAGAGAACCGATTCTGACTACTCCACTGATGATATCGTAGAAGCACAACAGATTCTTTCCAGACAAGACAAAATACATGGAAAGAGGAAGAAATATTTAGATGATAGTGAATCTGACTATGAGGAGGAGTTAGACAAGTTGGTACGAAGATCGAAGAAGGCCAGAGCTGGTGAAAGTTTAGGAGTTGGTGAAAGCTCAAGGGTGGTTCGTTTCTCTCCACCCTCGTTATCTGGTATGACTATGGTTCGTACTACTACGACTGTTACAGTGCCGATTACCACCAGTGTTTCTTTGGCGACCACGTCGTCGTCTTTTGGTACTCCACCAACCACATTTCTGTTTACTGCTCCAGAGATAGTTTCCTTGCCGCCTTCTGTTCTTACTCCATCACAGGTTGTTGCAAGATTTGTTGAGTCTACAGTGGTTGCTACTGCGGGGTTACCTGTTTCGTCACCACCCGCGGTTACGGTTCAGCTTACCTCGGATATTCCAGTTAGTTTGGGCATTCCTCCACCGTATGCTCAAGACATTTCTCACATAGGGTTTGATTTTGATGCTACTTTATCAGATTCTGAGAGGATAGCAGCTCTTGAACGGGTAGTTGCTGAACAGTCAAGAATCAATCTCATCCAAACTCATGCCATCCAGAGACTTGTGGCAGAGAATCAGTTACATTCGTCCCTCCTTGTTGAACACGGTAAATTATTTGATGCCTTTAAAGAGTTCTTAGCATCTCAGGGGGAGACGAGCTGCAAGGGTGATGAGTTGAGAACCAAGAAGAGGCAAGATAGAGACGATAATCCCAATGCATCGGAAGGTGCAGGTGGTGAGTTGCCAAGAGCTGAACAAACTCTTGGGACTTCCACATCTCAGGGGGAGTCAACTGGTACATCAGGTGGTTCAGGTGGTGAGAATGTGGTGGTTGTGGATGATGAGGAAGTGTTGGGTGATGATGATGATTTAACAGATGATGTGTTAACTAGTGATGAGATTGAAAAGATAGGAGAATAGATAGAGATTGACAGTGACTTAGAAGAAGGGGAGATTGTTGATGATGGTGTAGAGCATGATATTCCGAATATTGATAAGGTGAACTTGAGTCAAGATGCAAATGTGTCTGATGAGTCTGAGTGGGAAGAACAGCCGAGATGGAAAGAAGGCTGTGCTCAGTGGTTTGTCAAGAAAAAGAAGCCTGCGGTTCCAACAATGTTTAAGAAGAGTTACAACATCAAGGGATACGCTGAGTCAAAGAAAGGTATCATTTGCTGGTTGTATGATGAAGAGATAAAGTTGTTTGTGATAAAACGTTATGATGGGATTCAATATTTTAAGAAGGCTTTGAGATCGCTCAACACCTTGCCTGAGTGTGAGGTGAAAGATTTAGCTCGTTTGAGATTGATTAATAGTAGTGATGATGATATTGCAAGAATAATTGGAAAGATAGTATGGAAGGAATCTATTAAGGAGAAAAAGTTTGAGCTTCTAAAGCCTCAGAAAGGAAGGTTGGTTGAAGAAAAGGATCGGGGAATGAGGGCTGAAGGCAAGCCTTGGATGGTGATGAAGTATAAGCCGATTCGGTGTTTGAAAGAAGTGCCGATGAAGATGAAGCCCAAGGATGTTTTAATGAGTCTCAAGTGGTGGTACGTTGATAGTCAGACAGCTGAAGCTGTTATGGAAGATGAGGATGAACAGGAGATTCTGAGAGTGTATGATCCCATGCACTAGGTAAATTTGTCTCAAGCTGATTTGTAGGTACTAAACGGTAAGAAGATATTCTACATTCATGCGTGGAAAGATGAAGCCAAGAAGTACCAGAGGGTGGTCTCTGTCTGTGTAAGACAGGGCGTTCATGCTTGAAGACGGGTGGCACGAGATTTTTGGGATTACTAGACACGAGAAAGAAGATAGAGATATGAAGCTACTGCCAAGGGAGAGTCTGTTGGTGCATAATGTCAGTAGTTCAGTATCTTGTGTTTTGTCTGTGTTTGTAATCGTTTAGTTTGTTTGTAATGTTTTGAATATTGTTTATTGTATGTTCGCTAGTGTTAGGCAAACTTGTAGGATAAGCGAAGTTATGACAACTTCGCCTAGTATGTTAGGCGAAGTTGTCGAGGTCTATTTAAACCTCCACTTCGGCTTTTAGGAAAAAGTTTTTTCCAGAACATGTGTTAGTGATTATTGATATCACGTGTTGAAGCTTGGCAATATATTGAGTTTAAAGTATTACCTGTGTGTTTGTTCTACTGATTCAACGTGTTATCTATCTTACACTCGTATCGTATTACGTGGGGATTCCTCACCCTCGTACTACGATATATTCCTGTGTGATCCGGCTGGGAACCTTCAGTACGCTATGCTATGCACTAGATCTGACGTCTCGTATGTTTTAAGCATGACTAGCTGTTTTCAACAAACTCCTAGCGTTGCCCACTGGACTGCTGTGAAGAACATTCTAAGGTACTTGAAAAGGACCAAGGATATGTTCTTAGTGTTTGGAGGAGTGGAAGAAGAGCTCACTGTAAGGTGTTACACTGATGCTAGCTTCCAGATTGACCGAGATAATTCTTGCTCACAATCAGGATTTGTATTCACTCTCAATGGAGGAGCTATTTGCTGGAAAAGCTCCAAGCAGAGTGTGGTGGTAGATTCCACCGTTGAGTGTGAATACATGGCTGTGTCAGATGCTGCTAAGGAAGCTGATTGGATGAAGAAGTTAATCACTGACCTCGATGTGGTTCAGAGTATTCATAGACCAATCGAGGTGTTCTGTGATAACACATGTGCTATTGCTCAGGCCAAAGAGCCCAGATCTCATCACAGAGCCAAGCACATTCTAAGGAAGTTCCACCTTATACGGGAAATACTGGAACGAGGTGACATCATAATAAGCAAAGTAGACACATATCAAACCCTAAACCCGTTCAGTAAGCTGATGACCAACATAGGAATGTTATCGGTCTTATATTAGCTAGTCATTTGTTTTGATTTAGTATTTGGATGTATTAACATTTAAACAATTATACTTTTGAGTTTACTTTTGATTTATTGGTTAAATGCAAACGTTGAATATTATAACTGGGTTAGTTTTAATACGTTCAATCCTTGAATACTGTATTCTAAATTATCCGTAATCAGTCAGACTCGTTGGAACGATTATAAACTAAGACTATTCTGACTTTGGACTCAAGGAGTTGACTTCCAAACTCACAGATCTCATTATGAATGACGTTGGATGTAACTGGCATCAAACCATCTTCATGAATCTTAGTCAAAAGATGTTTTGATATTGGTAAACTGATTTAGTATCCTTAGACCTAAGATACATATTAGAACTTTCGTTTACTAAAGGTTGTTCTTTGATAAGTGTCAACCGCTGTCGCGTAACTACCGGCTATAAAGGCATTGGTTGGGAATATTCTGAAGTTCAGTGGAAGTTGTAAGTAATCAAGATGGGATTCTGTAGTCGTACATGATGTGTAATAGTTAGACATCTTGATGCTTTCGTTGATTCAAACTGGTAAAGTGTGAGGCCTCACCCAAAATTACTGTGTGTTTGATTGGACCACTTTGACTCGAGAACGAAAACGATAATGATTAAACGCCATATGAGATTGATCAGATTCATGTCTCAATATTCATTTGGTGTCTTATACGGAAATGATAGATAATGATTACTATAAGTTCATTATCTTGCAATAGTGTATTCCATGATCTTTTGGTTAATGAATTTAAAATGGCATAACCTGTTGGGGGAAACTATGTGTAGCTAGAGCACTATTAGCTGTTAGCGTTGATCAACTTAACCAGAGACCATCCAAGTGGGAGATTGTTGGAATTATGCACCTGCTCGGTTAAGTCAGCGTGTTCGACCAGGTTATGACCCGTGAGAGTTACACCTTGGGTCAAGAACGTGAAACCCGCTTAGGTTAGTTTACCGGGATTGGCAAATTTATGAGATAACATGGAATGGGCTTTGGAATTAGAGATGGGTTTGGTGGCCCATATTAGCTTAACTAGTCATTATAACTAGTTAACCAAATATCAAAAAAAGTAATACACAAGTAATAAACCCTAGCCACCACAAGTGCTATCATCCTCCCATTCTCTCAAACCCTAGCCGCCGGCCTCCCATGCTCAGCTGGACACCGCCGCTTCCTTCCACGGGCCGGACCACCACAGCAGCCGATGCCGCTGCCGCAAGCCACCACTGTCGCTGCCACCGTGCACCGTCACCGTCGGTTTTAATTTCATTTGTGTTAACCAAGGTAAACTTATTTATTATAACTTAATATTTATGTTTCTTGGTTGTTTCATTTTGTGCTCGTATTGTTTTTAACTGAATCCTGTATGGTTCCTAAAAGGTGATGATTACTCATTTTTTATTCCACTGCGTATTCATTTATTAATATGATTAATAATTATGAAACCAATTTTATTAAACCGGGTTTAAAAGTTAAACCATTGGCTGATCACAACCGGAACCCAACATATCAAACTTGGGTTAAAAGTTTTCTTAAAAATACATGAAATGAATATTTAAATACATGAAATGAATGCATAACTACATGAAATGAATGTATAAATATATGAAATTGAGATATTAGTACATGAAATAGAGATGTAAATACATGAAAATGATAGTATTAAACTATTAATATATATATATATATATATAATATATGAAATAGAAGGAACAAAGCTTGAAAATAATAAAAAATAAAGAGTTCGGTTAATTTCGGTTAATTTGGTTTTCGGTTATATCGGTTCGGTTTCGTCGACTTTCGATTAGGTTTCGGTTAAGGATTCGGTTATTTCTCACCCCTAGTCCGAACAACAATTGTCCATAATCAAAATCCGCAAGTCTACAGCACACCACAACCACTCCTACCCTTGGTGTCTTTTTCAATCAAACCGCCATTTCCAACACCTTTTTTAGACATAATTACTAATATTGTGATCTATGTTCTTTTCTCTTACAATTGGTCCCCACACACAACAATTCATTATCAAACATCAAACATCAACTCATCTTCGTTTTGTTTTTGAAACAATCAGCGAATAAAGGACGGCTACCTGGGCCTAACTAATGCCAAAAGACGACTCCATACGCGCGATCACAGACGGTGTGTAGCTATTTCAAGCCCACCATCTCCTGTTCTGGAGAAAACCCACCATGGTAATACCTAGTTGAGATCGGATTTGAACTTGACACATTGCAGTCTACATGCCAAATCTTCATTTCCCCTCCAATGCTAGTTGAGGTAAAGCTCATTAGCACCAAATAATACCACTATAATGGGTCCTCTCTTTAGAAAACGTGCCCACACACATTATGTGTATCCAGTGTTTTACCGGGCGCATTGCGACAAGCGTGCCTCATAACGCATCGAGTAAGTCGAACCTGTTTATATACCAATCATGTGGAAGTGGGTTCGGTTGATTAACATATAAAAACATTAAAATATTTGAATCAGGATTTATTAGGTCAGTAAAACCTGGACGTTGTTAAATTATGTTCAGTACGAAATACTTGAATCTCAAATTCGATCGGTATCAGCTACATTCGTTATGAAATAAGAAACATTCGTAAAATTCAAGCTGTAAAACCTAAAAAAGTTCTTCAAATTAGCATACAAATAGAGTTACATATAAAAAAATAAGACATTTAAAAAGACATTTATTTGGTCGGTAAAACTTGGGTGTTTGTAAGACCTGAGCGTCGTAGGTCGTAGGTGTTACGATGGTGAGTCGACGCGAATTCAGACGGTTTTGGTTACGTACGTTACAGTACTGTATAAGCAACGGATACAATCCAAACATTAAAACCCAAAAAATAAATTCATCAAGTAACATATAAAAAGATTAAAATATAAAACCCAAAAAAAATAAGAGACATTGATTAAGTCGGTACAACCTAGGCGTTGATAAAACAAAGCGTTGTCTGTTCCAGGCAGTACGACGTTGATAATTCATCGTCCATGATGAATTACCTTTATGCTAGGCTTTAACATGTTATTGGAATGCAAGTTGTCAGGAAAAATAGTTCAGAGGTCCTCGTGAATCACGTACTAAATGAAGAGATCGATGGAATCAAGACACAAGAAACAATGGTAATTTTTTTGGTAGTCAATTAAAAAAGAGATATCATCGATTTTTGTACAAGTTCAATGTTTTTAATGAAAGAAACATAGTCAATCTTGATCAAGTAAAGCTAAAAATAAGGAGATAAACATGAATGAGATGTTGGAGAATAATTTTGAGTTCCAATATTCCCCTCAAGTTGGAGTGTGTAAGTCAATAACACCCAACTCATCAAGTAAAAAATCTTCGTTGCGGTGTCGCTAATCCTTTCGTGAAAAGATCAGCAATTTACAGCTTCGAATCAACATTGAAGGGACGAACGTCCTGACTTTCAACCCGTTCTCTAACAAAATAGCAATCCATTTTCACATGCTTGGTTCTTTCATGGAAAACTGGATTGATAGCAATATGCCATCCGCCTGGTTATCACATAAAACAGGTATCGGCTCATCAAAAAGCGCATCTAACGTTTGTAGAAGCCAACGCAACCACAAGACTTCCCTGACAGTGGAGGCCATATAACGATATTCCGTTTCGGCAGAAGAACGAGAAACAACAGCTTGTTTCATTGTTTTCCATGCGACAAGAGTACCTCCTAAGAGCAGTAAATATCCCTTGTGAACGGACAACCGAGCCAGTCTGAATCACAATATGACGAGAGGTGGTAACCTACATCACGTGGTAGCAAAATGCCTTGACCGGGAGAGGCCTTCAAGTAACGAAGCACGTGGTGAGCATCATCAAGATGATTGTCTTGGATCGGCAACAAATTGGCTTAGACGTTGACCGCGTATGTGATATCGGGTTTGGTATTCTGGAGACAAAGTAACCCACCGACAACCTAAAGGTACCAGTTGATATCGACCTTTGATTCATTTTCTGGCATTAGAACTGGTCATGGCATAACTTCGGGTATTCGGACGGGCCCGTTTGTTTTGAGGGTTTCCTTGCATCCTTGTCCCATAATCAGTTCGTTTTAAACTTGTTGTTTCACCCGGCATCCTTATCACTCCACTTCTCATCAGATCAAAAGTAACGACACCCGTTTGAGATACAACACTTTCTAATGTTGGGTGGGCTACTGAATTCACTATACTTCTCACAGCAGGGGTCAGTCCCCAGATATAACGTTCAATTCGCTTCGCTTCCGGTGTAACTAACCACGGAACTAAGCGGGACAGTTTGTTAAAATTATTCGTGTATCCCACATGGTCCACTCCTTTCATTTCCAGATTCAATAACTCGTGTTCCAACCTTTGAATTTCACTTTTAGGAGAATAATGCTCTAGCATGAGGGTTTTTAATTCAGTCCATGACGTACAATTAATAGCATCTTGTCCCCTTATTTGGACTACCGTATTCCACCACATCAGCGCTTGGTCTAGAAACATACTGGTAGCAAATTTGACCACGCGGTTCGGTGGACACTCACTGATATTAATTACTGATTCGGTCTTTTCTATCCATTTGACCAGCCCGCTAGGTCCTTCAATACCCTTAAACTCAATCGGTTTACATGATGTAAATTGTTTGTATGCGTACTCCTGACGTGGGGGTTCGGGATTATTACGATCATTACCAGTATTTGGTTGAGTGTTATTATTAACAGTTGGGTTGATAACCGGTACGGGGTTTGGATTCGTGACATTATTTGGGTTCAAAACGGTTTCAGGGTTCCCAACAACATTAACAGTCGGGCGAGTATTATTAGTGTTTATAACATTATCAGTATTCACCGGGGTAGTAACACCCGTGGCTACATTAGTGTCCGGCGGACGTGTATTAACAGTGACCGGAGTGGTGCTCGTAGGTTGAGTAACAGTATTGTTGGCACGTATGCATGCAGTGACTTGTGCTACAATTGTTGGTATCACTGCTTGCAATTGTTGAGCAATCATTTCGGTCACTTCCGCCTCGGATAAAGGGTTTGCCTTCTTCGGGGCCATTCTATAAAATAATCAATTATATAATAATTAATATCGTCTCACTCTAACCAGCACAACTTTACGATATTACAATTTCACAACACACAACTATGCCAAAGAAAACACATTTGTATTAATTATAATCATTACTGTACATATGTATCCAAAATTAGCGCATAGGCTTAACCTGGTATAGGTCAGCGCTTGTATATGCGTATCAAAATTTGTCACTAAGTGACATGTAGACTTAACCCGATAAGGGCCAGTGCTTGAAATAGTACTAAACCACAAACAACTCCCAAGTCAGCCCAACACGCTGTAACAAAATGCTGCTTGGGTTATCAAAAGACTATATACATAAGGCTAGACTACTATGTCCTATCCATTCTTTGTAACATGAAGCCACAACCAAACAACAGCAGCCACTAGGGCTGCATTAACCGCTAAACATACTCCTAGTAGTATCATTGCCCGATCCTGACGCCCGTGGCTGTGAGCACTGGATCTTTGCATAATTCTGATTTCTTGCTGCATGTACCACATGTGATCTTGCATATCATGTCTATGCTGGTTTAGGTTATTTATTGAATGTGATTGTTCTAAAAGCTGATCAGTCGCTAAACCCAACCATGCTGAATCAGAATGACGAGGTGGCTCTGGTACCGGGGCGGGTAAACCCCAAGTAGGAATAGGTATCTCAGTGACCTGGACACGTGATGTTTCTCCCCTATGGTACGTAGATCGAGGTGGGGGAGAGGTGTGCTCAGGTGGGTGCAATAAAATACGAGCGGTCTGACGGTTTCTAATAGTGGGTGGGGGTACTGGTGTATGCTGTACAGGTGGAGTAGGGGATCTGGGTGCTCTAATCGGTGAATGATAAGCACTAGTAGCTCCCTGTCCTACAACATTCCTAGGGGATTCCCTAGGGGGATAGGTGTCACAACGGTAACCCGATAAGTCGGGTTGACCTGAGGGTACCTCGTGTGGAATTACCACATCTGAACCTTCTTCCATTTCCTCTGATTCCTCCCCAGTTTCCTCTTCTGGATCCTCCTCCTCCTCCTCAGACCATGTTGGTAGGGTATTAGATAAACGATCAGTAGATCTTGACATATTCCTGCACAATGGTTAGTAATAAGAATAATATACTTCTATATTAATCATAGTAAAATACATGCAGGTATTTATACACATAAGCACAAATAATCGTTTATATACACAGATATTTATTTATTGTTATATTTTATGCACATATGTTACTGTTTTTACCTATTCGTTTGTTTATCGACTTCTTCTCGAATTCCCTCATACAAACAAGTCCGTTATTACGTTCCGGACCATAATAACCCACTTGTCTATTCGCGTTCATCACGAGAATCATCAGTGTATATTATTTAATATTATTTTATTCCCAGAGTTAATCAAGCCTACGGTTATCTTAGGGTATCCTAAGGGACATCCTAATTCTTTATAACCAATGGCTCTGATACCAACTTCTGTCACACCCCGACTAGGTAGTTGCGGAAGCGTAATACGGGAATGTAACAGATAACACTGGTATCAACCACATTGTTTATAAAGAAATTCAACAGCTAATTTACATCATATTACATTGGTAGGTACTATGTTTACAAACTAGATGAAGAACATATATCCAGTTCTCGGTTCCTTATTCATTAGTACCTATTTGCATCTATTCATAGCTATTCAACTTTCCTTCTAACACCAAGCACGTAAGCAAATCATTGCATCTCTGCTTTACCTGAAAAGCATGTTAAAACGGGTCAACTACGTCTAGTTGGTGAGTTTCAAGTTTCACGAGTATCAACGAAATCAGTATACGAGTTTGTAAAGTTTACAGTGTGTATGTATATATGTATGTGTATGATGTATTATACTAAGCCACAAGTGAAACCGAAACGAGCTAAAACACATGGCCACCCCTGCCCATGCACTCCCGTTGGCATTTAACAGCCACTTTGCCCCAAGTATGTACTATGTCTAACACCACATAGCAGTATGTAATAAGTTTAAATGACAATGTGCAACTGGGTTAACATGTTCCAGCATACCCCAACGGCTCTGTCAGTTGGGTTTGTCAAACCGATAGTACTATCCACACGTCACCGGCACGAAGTTAATCACTTGTGTTTGTGGGGACTTGTCAAGTGTTAGTACTTAGATAATCCACATCATCACACGTTTTCAAGTATATAAGTATATGTAAACCTGCTTTTCACCCCAAAAGTTCGTAAAACAGTTTAGAAAGTGGGGGTCGTGAAACTCACCTTAATGTTTTTCGAGCTGGTGGTACGTATCGGTAACTAGAATTTCTCGATTATAGCTTGACTCCTATAACCGGTATCGTACTGTTAATACTAGTACAGTGTTTAAGCTAAATCGGGCTGTATAGATAATCTGGGTATAGCTGGTAGGCCCAGAACATGACCATAGTCTTAGATTGTGACGTTGTATACTATGAAATGTTAAAAACTGGATTTGGCTCAGTTTCACCGTTTCCCGAGCCTAGCCAAGTTGATTGTTTATGCATTTCGTGATTCGGTAAGATCACATAAACTTAAGTAAATATATTGATTGATAAAATGATTTGATTTATTAAAGAATTTTAAGGTTTCGGTATCTGTTTGATCGCAGGGTTCGTTTCCGTTTTCACACGGGTTTGATTATACAAAACGCGTACAATCCACCCAAATTGTCCGGAATTCTCGTAAAAAGTTCGTTTTTATCAATATCATTCAAAAATATGATATTTGACCACTTTTGACATTTTGACAAACCAGTCAGTCCGTTAACCACAAAACTGCCGGTTTCGTTAAAACAATTATAATTTAAATCTTTGATTAATCATAACTAAATATGTACTTATATATAAATTATGTAAATTTTTGTAGAAATACATTAAGACATGGAGAATTTTATAAAAATATTTTCAGAAATTTTATGATTAATTATTTACTTATAAAAATTCATTTAATAGGTTATAATCGTGTAATAAATGGCCTGTTTATATCAAACGACCTCCGAAAAATCCGATAATTTTTACAAATGGCCTCAATGTTATTACATAGCCCCTGCAAAATCTCCAGAACCTAAATCTTTTGACAAAATTCCTTTTTGTGCGTTTTTCGGCTATTAAGATTCGGTTAAACCATAATTGCACAAACCATAGTTAGGAATTTCCAATGATCCCCAAACTTTACCAGTGATCTTACCAACACATATTAATCTCCAAAACCATGTTTCATAATTTTTCAATATGTTTAGCTATTTTTCCCAATTAAACGCTCATAAACGGAAATAAATTCACCAAATATTCTCCGTTTACCGAAAAATTACCAAATTTGAACAGGGACTCATTTATATGATCTCTAATGTCCCTGGATATTTTCACAATCTAACAACAAGCATGTCACAACCTAATACTAAACAGCCCTTAAACGAGTGTTACGGGTTTACCTTGTCGGTTTTCGATGAGTTTTGCTAGCTTAAATGACTCTCCGGGTCTCGAGTTGCAAACTCAGTGTATCTACATATCATATAACATCAAACCAAGCATAAATCATCCATGTGACAGCCTTGATAATTAGGGTTTCGGTTTTGGGTTCAAACCGAACTTTCTAACCGTAAAAACTTTGTATCCATGTTCTAATCCGCGTTTTTGACCAAAAAAGTATATGTTCCTGGTTTGTAAACATGTTTAACATCAAAAAATGTTTTTACTTGATTTTTAGGGTTTTTGGATGGTTAAACATGTTTAAAACTAATCAAGAACTAATTTTCCATGATTAAACCTTACTAATCAAGCATGTAATCTCATGTATTTAGATGTTTACCTCAAAACTTTAGCTGGAACTTGAAGAACACAGGTGAGAGGCTTCTAGGATGTGTTTGGTATAATTTATAACTTTAAGTACTAGCTTATATAACAAGTTATACAAAGGGGGGGCCATTTCCCCTTCTTGCGGCCGCAATTAACAAGGGCCCATTGGGCCTCTTTTTGGCCCAATGGTGCCTCGGTTTTCGTGCTACGCATAAAAGTTGGTCCAAAATTTAGTCCGGGTTCGGTTTTTCGCAAGAAAACTGGTTCGAGTGCGAAAAACAGCGCGAAAACGAGTGTTTTTCAGCTTCTTTTTGTAAAATAAGAAAAACGTACTGAATCGTTGTAAAATTCCAAAATATTTTCACGGATTGCTTAGAAGATGTCATATAAGTGTTTTATAAATCTTTTTCGGCTTAACGGATGCTACAATGCTCGTTTTGATATTAACGATTGTGTTTAAGCTTATAGCGTATCGATAAACGAAACCTTTTTCGTTTAAAGAGTTTTAAATGTACTGGGGCCTAAATATCAATATGTTAGCCTCTATAATATATATGTAACTCGTATATGACCCCTCAGTATGTATACGGGTCATAATTAGTATCGGTCGGTTACTCGTTTAAGCACTACGAATTAACCGATTTATCGTTTACTTGTTACGTAGTGAATATAGTATACCTCGTTTTGTCACGAATGTCACACTTTGATACTGAATCATTTGTCATTTTAATTTTTCAAGGATTGGATCAGATGACATGCATTGCCAACCGCAATAACATTGTTGACGTATATTGCGCAACCATAAAATTATCGTCTTGTTTTTGGGTAAAAAGTGAATGATCAGCCTTGCATTGTTTAAAACCAAGATCAAGAAGTGATGTCGTGAACTAGTGGTACCAATTTTGTGAAGCTTGCTTCAACCCATAAAGCGGTTTTTTTAACTTGAAAACTCAGGTCTCCTTTTCTTTTGAAAAACCTTGTGGTATCTTCATGTAGACTTCCTCATTTAAATCGCCATGAAGAAAGGCATTGTTTACGTCAAGTTGATTAATGATCCAATTTTTTTTAACTACTACAGGTAGTAGTGTTCTAATTGTAACGAGTTTAGAAACTGGTGCGAAAGTCTCATGATAATCAACTCCTTCTTGTTGTGTGAAACCCTTTGCCACAAGCCGAGCTTTATACCGCTCAACTTCTCCATTTGGTTTGTATTTCACTTTATAGACCCACATTGAGTCGATCACACATTTTCCTTCAGGAGTTGTTCGAGAGACAATGTCCCATTTTCTTCAAGGGCACGAATTTCATTTTGCATGACTTTTTTCCATCTTTTGTCCAGCATTGATTGGTGAAAGGTTTTTAGTTAATCATTTAACTTGATGGCCGCTAGAAAAGTTTTGTGAGCATTAGAAATATTTTTGTGAGATACAAAATTTGAAAGAGGGTGTACCGTTGACGAGTCCTTTTTCTGGTGAAGAACACGTGGGGATGGCGGATGGGGGAAGTTTGACTTGATAATCCTTAAGACGATTTGGTTGTGTTTTGACCTGTTTAACGCGTTCTGTTTCAGAATATTGTTGTTGAGCCTCGACACCATCATGTGGGCCAATATCTGGTTGTTGTATATTAGTTTTTGTTGGATCTTCCATGGAGTTTGGTGTTGGGATAGTAGGTTGATCAAGCCCATTCTCTATATTAGATATTGGATCAGTATATTATGCCTGCTCATTAATTTGTTTTTTGTTGCATGGGATATCTTATGTTTCTTCTTCTTTGCTTTCATAACTAAAATCCTCATAAACAGGAGGAAATTGTACTTCAAATAAGTCATCATCATGAGAATTAACAGTGACCTTGTCGAAAGGAAAATATTCGTCGTGAAATTTAACATCTTTTGACACAATAATTTTCTTGGTCTCCGTGTCATATATTATATACCCCCATTGTACCTAGAGGATATCCGAGGAAAACTCCAAGTCTCCCCTTACTTTTGAACTTATCACCTCTAGTATTAGTGTTTATGAAATACGTTAGACAAATAAAGACTCGCATGAAGTCATAGTCAGCCTTTTGGTTTTGATGCAATTGAATTGGGGTTTTATTACCAATGACCTTTGAAGGTAACTGATTAATCAAGTATGTGGAGGTTAGGACACCCCCCCTCCCCACCAAAAAAAAACCTTTTAGGTCATTTTGCCTCAAATTTTAAAGCTCGGGTTGTTTCGAGTAGGTGTCAATGTTTTCTTTCAACGACACCGTTGTGATGAGCTGTGTGTGGGCATGTAGTTTCGAGTAAGATTCCATTTTCTTTATAAAAGGTTAACATCTCATTGGATGTAAATTCCCCACCATTATCACATCTAATCTTTTGTATGTGTTTGTTAAATTGTATTTGCACCATTTTATGAAATCCCTTACGTGCCAACTAGTTTCATGGTTGTGTTTTAGAAGAAATACCCAAAAACATTACTAAAATCATCAAAAATAGTTAAAAGATAACTTGTCCCGTTAATAAAAGGCGTGCGATATTTTCCCCATACATCATAGTGCATTAAATCAAAAAATTCGATAAATTTGTTAATGTTATCCGAAAAAGAGTTTTTGTGTGTTTAGCCTTAGAACAAGAATCACATAAACTATTAAACTTCGCATTTTTAAATAAACTAATGTCATTGAGCTTTTCAGTTTAAGCGTTTCCCAACCTTTTTATGCCAAGTGTCGTTAGTCACAACCATTGACTTCCTTTGTTCTCTGACAATCCCCATCTGATTAAATCCTATTTCATGTCTACCCGCGTCAATCAAGCTCCTCATTTGGAGTTTTTTCATCACACAAAAATAAGGAAAGAAAGAGACAACCCATTGTAATTCATTTGCTAATTGTTCAACAGAAAAAAGGTTGCACCTAAAATCAGGAACATAAAGAACATCCTTAATTTTAATACCCCCTTCAAGGGTTCATTCGCCCCTTGATGTGCTCAACAGTCAGATAATTATTAACTAAATTACGATAATTACTCTAGACTCCTTAAAACTCGACTAAACTACTAATCGGCAAGTGATCCGATCGAATCTAGTAAAGCTAAGTAAGTCCGGATATCGAACCCACGAGACTCTTTAAATTACGTATATTAACTAAATAGATTCAACCGACTGACACGACTATTTATTTTATAATTACTAAAGGGGGTTTTAAATTACTAAGTATTAAACTAATAAATTAAATAATTAAGAAAAGACAAGTAAACAAAACACAAGAAAACCACCTAGGCTTGAATCCCCTAAGTTGCAGTTATCAATTAATTGGAAAATACTTGTTATGAAACTTGGATCATAAAATAGACACTTAAAAGAAAACCCGACCAAGACCCTTGACCCTTATCAGGAAGGCATCAATGGGTTTTTAATAAGTTTTAATACACGCCAGTTTTTTAAACTCCCTTATGGTTATTTAATTATTATTAACTAGTACCTTTATAATGAAATCCTACCTTACAGTGCGAATATCAAAGGTAATTTGATAAACTCAATTGACTCAATATACAAAGTTAATTTATTAAACCTAGACGGGCTCCTTACGAAGAACTAAATCTAGCAATCTTAGTCAACAAAGATCTAACAATAATCTATCACCTTACAACATTTTAGGTTAGCAACACACTTTTATTTGCTTGACTAATAATATTATGCTTATGATCTTATTGCAAATCAATCAAAACTAATCAAGAACACACAATAAATGACCTAACAAAATTCTATTATATGACAGACAATCATCAAAGATAATGTGGAATATTAAATTCATCAAACAAAACCAAGCACACATATGCATCAATTAAATAAAAATCAAAGAGTTTACTAATTCATAAAACCACAACTAAAAGCACAATCCAAATAAAATCAAACAATAACAAAGGTTCATCGATAGCCTACGCAGTCTTTAATGTTTAGCCGAATATCTTAAAATCAAACAAAAGAGTAATAAAAGAAATCATGGTGAAAATAATAAAATGCGAGAAAACCCGTAGTCTTCGATCTTGAACGTAAAGCTCTTCACCGAGTGATTCCTTTCCTTCAAACCGCCAAATAACTCCAATATAAGTTCCAAGAAATTCCAAATTCGTCTAGTGGTTGAAGGGAATCTGTTGGGTCAAAGATTTGACATGATATGACTTAAAGGAGATTGGAATCTTCTCAACACTCCTTAAATATGGCTAAGTATGGATACCGAGCACACTTAGACCTCCTAGCAAGGTTTTACTTGTCCTAGCAAAAATATTTTGCCTTTCGGGCAAAGTTATCTTCTTGAAGTCGTCTTAAGTGATAATCCGAGAAGGGTTCACTTTGTCTAGCAAAGGTGTTCTTCAAGTCGAGTATAGTTTGTTTACCAGTAAACCCTTGACTAAACCAAGCTTATGAATCCAAGTAATTGGAAGATCTAGCAAGGTTTCATTAATAAACAATAGTCCGAGCATGCTTGAAGAAAGTTGATCATGAAATATTCTAAGTACTTTCTCTAGCAAAGTTCAACTCTGAGCAGGCTATAGTGCCACCAGCACAAGTCAAACAGTGTTACCAGCACACTTGAGCTTGCTTAATAAGTTATTCATTAACAAAGAGTTGAAGGGGTTCATGAAGAACAATTTGCTCGTAGGACCATATCGAGCAAAGTTTGCTATGGTCAAGAAAATTGAAATCTGCAAGGTTAGTATTTTTTAAGGAGAATACTCTAAGTAAAATCTATCCAGAGAACTGTTTGCTAGCACACTTCAAGGTTACCAAGTCTGCTCGAAGAAGACAAAAGATACAAAGTCTACCCGGAAGACCTGTGTTTGAACTCGATTAATCCGATACACAGATCTCAGATCTGGTATATATATATAATTAACCTCTTAATTAGGATCTAGTTCATAGTTACTCTTGATTGTATGTTGTATTTATGATATATTAGTTGTATATATGTATGTGTATAATATTAATACTTAGATTGAAGCTGGGCAACAATTCGATAATATAACTCAAAACTTAAATAAAACGGTGGACTGAAGCCACTATAAATAGAATATGGATGTAGTTCGTTACACATTCCGTAACGAACTAGCACCCACTTCATTACATACACTTAAATGAAATACACTTAACGAATCACCCCCTGATTCGTTAAAAATCTTTAACGAAACAGGAGGGATATTAACTTAAGTCTAGTTCATTAAACATCCTTAACGAACTAGATGCTAAAGTAACGAACTACATTTTTAACTTAATATTTTATTACATAAATAAAAACGACAAATACATAAACGATAGATACAAAGACTCGAGATGCAAAACCGTGCACTAATAGACACCCCCTCTTCTTGAGATCTTTGTCTTTACTTTAATTGAAACGCTTGGGCTGCCAATCTCTGCAACTATGAATCCCGTTCTCATAAAATACACGCACAACGCGTTGGAATTGCATAGCCAGATCATAGTCTTCATTGCGCTTGAACAAAATCTTATTCTTGTGTAGCACGTCGTTGTCGGTCTCGATTAAGTTAACAAGCCACATTGGATCAATGATCTTGATTAACTCGGTCTTCAAACCTTTGCCCAGGACAATGACGGCCTCGCCAGTTCGGTTATCGTAATACCAGCGGTTGAAAGACAGATGTATGTGTTGATTCAAAGTCTTCACTGGTACCCGCTTCAAGGTCTTAGGCGGCTTAACCTTGAGGATCAACTTTCTCCAACCCGTCCTTGGATCAATTTCATCTATACGCTTTCGGGTTGGAACCTAAGGCTTAAGAAACTTGAATCCATGGTTGACTTCAAATAACATATGTTGTTGGAACCAATATGCTATCCAATCACCCCATGGTTGATAAATGGATGACACGTGACGGTACGAGCATCCCAACGCGGTAAAGTGAGAACATCCATTATCTTCTCATAATATTGAACCCCTTTTTCCCTTTTAACAATACATACCTTAAGATGGGAATTAAATAACCAAGAAATGATATCACCTTGAACCTTTGACACGGTCTTGAATGAAGTCATTTGGTTGGCTTTAGCACGAGCAGCAGCTTCATCCTTCTGTTTCTGATCCACATACCGATAAGCCTCAATAATCTTACGAGTTTTCTTGGTTCGATACACAAACCATCTTGCAATATCAGCATCAGTCGGGTTTTCAAGTGAATCAAATCTGGTATGAACCAAACGTTTACCCTTCGATTCCTTTTCCAAATTGTCCTCAGTGCTTTGATCGTTTCTTCAGTAAATACTGGAACGCCCTGATCAACATTAGTGTGTTGAAAAAGGTCAGGATACTCCTCACCTGTGACATCTTCAACCTCGACCTCCTCGTCTTCATATATAAAATCCGTATTCATTTGAATAGTCGGATCATTTAGAATCTCCTCATCATTCTCAACTTCCACATCCGGCTCTGCCTCTAATACGGTCAACTCATCGTCATTCAATCCAAGCAGTAATGAAATCTGCTCTCGTGTTAGAGACCTTTCAACAAACTGACCAACCTCAATCTCATTTCTATTCACCACACTTCTGACCACCCCCGATCCATCAACAAAGATAACTGTATCAGCTTCAATCATCTCAACTATTCATCTTCTTTCCATTATTGCACTGTTACTCTGGCCATTTTTCTCAGAAATTTCGACCTTCATTAAATCAATTTCTGATCATATTTTGGTGTTCCTAAGGTATACACGATCATATCTACGTGATTTTCGTCACAAATAATGATGATTTGTTTGGTTAATTATGATGTTTTGTTATCGGGTGTTTGAGGTTTATGTGAACCTTAAATCTATAAGCTGTATTACATGAAATGGACCATAAATCTGTTACCATTATCATCGGAATGTATTTCCGAGATCAATGGTGATCTTTGATCATGTTTTGATTACTGATTGATGGGTTAATTATGAATGTTTATTATCGGGATATTATACTTTGTTCAAAACCCTAATTAATTGACTTACACCATGTTTTTGGAACCCCAAATCAATACCACTCTAATCGCAATGTGTTTCCGAGATCCTTGTGGTCATTTGTTCGGATATCCATCGAGGATTATGGGGAATTGATTTTAGATTTGCGTTTTTGACTTTTGGTGTTCTTGGTTAATTTTGACCTTGACAAATTAAGTCAAAGATTAAGTTGGGTTTGGACATTCGTTATACTTAGCGAATTGGAACTCATTCATGTCCAATTCGTTAAGTAAATCACAGGAACTAGAATAGCGAATCCATTTTATTAACGAATCAGAAGTGTATTCTTTAAATTATAACGAATAAGTTGGTAATTCGTTATCTTTCAATAGTAATTCGCTACTTCTTATTCGTTAATAATTTACTTGATAGTTAATCAGATGATTCTTTATAAATTTTGTAACCAATCAGACTGATTCTTTAACGAATGACATATGTTTATAATAGTTTAAATTATTTAATTATACAAAATTTATTTTATAATATTGATGATTACTTATTCTCGACATTATTTATACAGTAGTATGGCTGATCAAATGGACCAAGATCCACCGGTTGCTGATCAACAACAATAGCAACAACAACAACAACAAGTTATACCGTTATTGTCGTACGATAAGAAGCATAATATATGTGCCTTTTTCGGTACACATTTTGCAGACAAAGCAGTATTTGGAGGATTATTGGAATTTATACAACGTTCACATATTCACTATTCTATCACTACAAACCCTGACGTCCGATTCAGTATCGTTTGTCAATTTTGGAATACAGCGAGATACGTTGAAGCTGAGAACCACATCGAAGACACAATCAATCAAACTCCTATCACTGTAGATACCGTTGTGATTAGACATGTTCTTCATTTTGAGAACAATATTGACAATCCCTGTGAGTTTGACAAGAAGTTGATCAAGGGTCTATTCCATCGTGTATTTTATGGTTGTGACATCGGAGAATCTATGTACAACAAGAATGGATTGTGTCCTACTTACAAGTATCTCCTACATGTTTTGATCCATTGCTTGGGAGGACGTAAAGGCGGGTTTGATGTATGCCTTATCATGTTGCAGTCAGCTTTTGTTGCACTAATTTTTAACAAGCCGTTCAACTTCTCAGAGATGATCTTCTACCATCTTAAAGAACAGTGTCTACAAACGGTTCAAAAGAAGAAATTTTTTATGTATCCACGTTTTCTTCAGTTAATTATTCACGACTTAATTCCAAATTTGGTCATCGATCAACAATTGGTAAATGACGTGTTAGAATTAGATCACATGACAGCTGACAGGGTACGAAGAATGAATATCTATCAAAAGGAGAGACCTAGGACCAAACGTTTGATTGATCATATTGTGAATCCTGATTATGAATGTCCTGAAAATGATCGCTGGATCAATGACGATTCGGGATCTGAGCGTGAGGAGGGAATAGGTGGGAATGATGGTGATGATGGTGGTGACGGTGGTAATGGTGGTGATTGTGATGCATCTATCCTTGAACAACAAGTTGCGCTTGAAGCTGCGTTAGCTGCTACAATTGCAGCTCAATGAAAGAGAAAAGGCAAAGAGTTGGCCACTGAGGGGTCAGCTAAGCGACGAGTGTCAGCTGGTGCTGGCGTTTCATTTGGAGTTTAACCTCCAAGGTCGTCCACATCTCAACGCTAGGCGGTGCCGCTTACTACTAGCACTCCGGAGCTTACTTTGACAACCACGCTTATGTTAGATCCAAGGCTCATCATGATTCCACAATCAATTCTATCTACCTTGCCAATGCCTTCTACTGCAACCTCGGTGGTTTCTCCAACACCGTTGATGTTGCCTCCACCACCAATGGATATTTCATTCTTGAGATTGAGTCGACCACAATGGCCTATGCAACCTATTCCTGCTTCATTTCATGCTATGCCTCCAACTCAGCAGACAAATATGTTGTTAAGTCTTCTTCATTTGTATGAAAATCAATTTTCTGCTGACCGTCTAAATCAAGAACGGCTAATGGAAAATCAAAAGAAATTGATGAGCTACGTTTCTTTTTGTCAAAAGGAAACGAAAGCTCTTCGTGAGATTGTGACGTCTCAAGGGGTGAAATTGAAATAACCAGAGGATCTCATTTTGCAACTCACGTGTAAAGACGATGCTTTGAAGAAGTTGAAAAATGATGATGAGGATCCTGATGCTTCAGGTGCTGGAGGAAATGAGCCGAAACAATCTCACGATTCTTCCTCAGGTGCTAGCACGAGTGGAGTTGGAGACTCGGACAAGCAGATCATCGTTTATCATGATACGACTGCTGCGAAACCGATAGGATGGTTCGTATGCACACCGTCCTATATACACTGACATTGCACGATTCCCAAAGTAACGAATCAGATGATTCGTTTGAAATTTGAATTAACGAATCAGGTGATTCGTTAGAGTTAATTTAACACGTGGCACAACGAATCAGGTTTATTATTGTCTAATTCGTTAACATATGCTTAACGAATTGAGGTCATTCTTACAGAGAGCGGAAGCGAATTAGGGTAACGAACTAAGATGTAGTTCGTTAAAATGACCTAATTCGTTATTCATATTTAACGAATCACTCATAAATTAAAATTTAAATGAAAAATTAAATAAATGAATTTAAGTAAATAATGAATACTTTAAATACGGTTTTATTGATAAATAATGAATTAAATAAATAATAAACAAAATAATTCATTAAGTAGCTCATTTAAATTAAAAGGATTACCGAGATCTCATACCTCGATAATCAAATACCTTATATTGTTTCACGTTTTGAAACATAACTTAAAAAAAATTAAATAATATGTAAAACGAAGATGAGAAAATATTTTTTGGTATTTTGTAATATTTAAAGAATGTATTTACAGGAAAATATCCGAACCATGAAATAGTCAATCTTTTTGTGTTTTATATGATTTTTCAAAAGCAATATATATATATATATGTGTATATATATATATATATATATATATATATATATATTACTGAGTTTGAGCAGATAATCATATTAACCAATATGCCCTGCCATCACAGTTTTATATTTCAGCGATATTATGACTGGCGTTAAGTCGGTCATTGATATTGTTGTCCACTTAAATCTTATAACAAGTCTTCAAGCATTTTTGTGATATGATTAATGGTTCAATTATTGCACAGAATATCAGAAACTATCAGCCTCTAATCTCGGTTCAAGTTTAATTTGATTTTTGCCAAATCACCCCAACTTGACTTAAACCATTATAGTGTTGATCAAAAATTTAGAGGATTTTATAACTTTTGAGCAATGCATCAAGTTTCCATTACAGTGAGTGAGTATGCACGAGTCCATCTGTCGGTTTACATACATTGTATCCCTTGGGGTCCGTTTCTTATTGGTAATGAGACGCACGCAAGGGAGGAACAGATGTATGACTAACAACAAATTTTGATCAAGTCAGTAATTTGGATTGTACGAAGTAAAGTAGTGATCAAGTTTAATGACTTTGGGTTTGCTCTAAAAGCGAGTGAAATATTCATGCTTATGAATACCCAGATGATTAAGCCGTATAAAGACTCACAGTGTCCAGAATCCTAACGCTTGTTATTTTCTTTATTATATTTTTGAGTGATCAACAGCTATAAGGCTTGAGTATGACCGGTTATTACATTTCTGCCATTCTCACCGAGATTTTTGCTAGAAACTAACACCTCTTTAAATTTGGTTTTTCTCTATGTTTATATCACATATTTTACTATAACAACTTGTTTAAGACATATCCATGCACCAACGATTAAGCACTCAGTCTTTTAAGTTTATTTCTTACTGGATTTTGGGTCAAATAATCAATGTACTATCATTTTCTCATTTTTCTTCAAAAACTAAAAAATTTTGAGGAGCATAAAACAAAATGAATTTAATTGCCCCAGTTACTTTCAGTCTATAGATTAATGGCGATCCTATCAATTACAAGTATATAAGAGGACCAAAACATGCAGGCATGCTCCGCAAACTTAAATAACCGACATAGTTTTCAGCAATAAAATAAAATAGAAAGACTACAAACGCCCCAAATACTTTACATTATCAGGTGAATGGCTATCCCGAATATTTATAAATAAAATTATTAGGACCAAACATATACAAGTATATGTCCTTCAAAATATAAGTAATTGACATAATTTTTAGCGAATGTAAGCAAAAAAAAAATATTTTTTTACATACTTAAAACACAATCTTTTTGTCTTTTTCGGATTTTTCTATACAAAGGAAAAATTCACAATTTTCTTGATTTTTTTTTTCAAACTTTCCTTTTAAATTAAAAATTTTACAATCTTTTTGATTTTTCAAAATTTGAAACTTAAATACATGAAAACTAAAGACATGAAAACACACTATATATTTTTTTTTTGAATTTTAAATTTTTCAATGTTTTTGGATTTTATCTATACAAACGAAAAGCACAATATTTTTGTATTTTCTATTTTCACCCACTAAAAGCTAAAACCAAAATAAAATTTAAAAATAAAATTAAACTCAAAATAAAGATAGTTATTCTAATTTTAGAACATCAGAAAGGGTCTTTAAGCCATTTAAACCAAGCAAAAATTGAAAACGCGTTTTATCAAATGCTTTGGTAAATAAGTCAGCTCTTTGAAAATCGGTACGTACTTTCTCAAGGTCAATTAATTTATTTTCAAAAAAATCCCGTATAAAATGATATCGAATTTCGATATGTTTCGTTTTAGAGTGTTGTACAGGATTTTTGGTGATGCTAATGGCAGCAGAGTTATGAATTAAAATGAGAGTAGTAAGAAACTTCAAACCGTAGTCCCGAAGATGCTGTTGTATCCAGAAAACCTGGGAACAACAACTCGAGGCTGCAACATACTCAGCTTCGGCGGTTGAAGTGGAGACCGTTGTGTGCTTTTTACACTGCCATAAAACAAGCCGCTTCCTAAGAATTGACATCCCGCTGTGGTAGACTTGAAATTAATCTTGCATCCTCCATGGTCTGAATCAGAAAAAGCGGTAAGATCAAAAGTATCATCTTTGGGGTACCATAACCCGGTGTCAGGATTGCTCTTAGATATTGAAGAATACGCTTGACCGCTGCTAGGTGAGTTACTCGGGGACTAGCTTGGAACCTAGCACATAAACAAACAGCAAACATTATGTCGGGTCGAGAAGCAGTAATTTACATCAAAGAACCAATCATAGCTCGATATAGGGTAGGATTGACAGTATCCTCCAATTCATCTTGTGATAAATTGTGACTCACTGGGAGAGGAGTAGAAGGGGTTTTTCCGGCAGTAATCTTGAATCGGCTCAAAACCTCGTTCACATATTTTGTCTGATGTAAGAAAATTTCTTTCGCAGACTGATGAACCTGCAACCCTAAAAATAAGTTCATCTCTCCCATTGAACTCATCTCGAACTTGGTTTGCATTGATTTCTCGAACTCCTTTCACAACACGTCGTTTGTTGACCCAAAGATTATGACATCAACATAAATCTGGACGAGGAGAAGATCCTCACCAATATTTTTATAAAACAAAGTGCAGTAAACAGTCCCACGTTTGAAACCATTATCCGTTAGATGGTCGGCGAGCGTGCCATACCAAGCTCTCGGGGCTTGATGTAGACAATATAATGCCTTGTTTAAGCGATAAACTTAGTCAGGATAATCAGGGTCTTCAAACCCCGGAGGCAGTAAAACAAACACTTCCTCATGAGTTCACCATTGAGAAAAGCACTTTTGACATCCATCTGGTAGACTTTTATGTTCTTATAAGCTGCTTAGGCTAGAAAGATTCGTATGGATTCCAATCTTGCAACCGGAGCATACACTTCAGTGTAGTCAATACCCTCTTGCTGATGAAAACCTTGCACCACTAATCATGCATTGTTCTCACAATTACCCCAAGATCGTCTTTCTTACACTTATATACCCACTTAGTCGGAATCGCCTTCTTGACTCAGACGTGCAAATTGCTGTAATTCTTCTTGCCTGGCTTCTACCCAAGAAGGTTGTTGAAGTGTCATACGAGGTCGTTGGCTCAACTTGAGATAGAAAGCAAGTGAATTTAGCAAGATTTACAATTCCAGACGAACGTAAATCTGCATAAGCACATATTACATTCACTTGACGAAGCAAGTTGATGACGTGTTTGAACTCCAACATCAAGTTCTCCAATAATGTTTTCTTTTGGATGATAATTATGAAACCTAAGAGTGGGATTCTCCAAAATTCTTCAGAGACTCACCTTCAACTAGGTCATTTGCCATTAGAAAGTTCATCTTACGAACATGAATGTGACCCATTCTACGATGCCATAGAATAGAATCTTTCTCGGTTGCTTTCGAGACAAAACATGTTTCGATTGACGTTGATGCTTTAGAACTCATATTTAAGACATAAATATCAGTTGATCAGGGTGATCTCATGATAATCATGTCCTCGGGAATCTCATACCCCGGTTTTAAAATCAGACACTCTTTATCTTTAAATATTGTAGTGTATTGCTTGTCACAGATTTGCGACACACTCAATAAATTATGATCTACCTTGTCACAGTAGTTAACTTTCTCAAAAGTAATATGCCCGTTCGAAACATCACCTTCTTGTGTAATCATACCCCCATAATTCCGAGCAAACGCCACATAACCCCCTTGTATATGTGTCACATTTGTTAAGAGGTCGAGATTTCCGGTAATATGACAAGAACATCCATTATCCATAATCCAGTTTTCACCAGAAATGGTCTTGGATGTACCCTACACACAAACAAAAATGATTAATTCAAAAAGGCAGCCCAGACCTCAGTCTTGGGCACCTTTTGTTTTCTTGAGAAAAGTTAAACTTAGTTGAATTCAAATGTTGTTCAGCAACTTGAGAATAAGTTACATGCTTCTTAGACTTTCGTCTTAGATAAGCAGCTTGAACTACATTTGAGTTCACATTTTTGCATAACGGTTCAGTTGTAACAAACTTTGGTTTAACAAAACCATGAGTTTCATTCACATGAACAACTTTTCGACGATTCACGTTTGAGAACATGATGTGAGTATCATCATCATACGACACTGGTTGTTTCAGAATCTCAGTTATCAAAGGTGCAAATTTTGATTGATTTTTAACAAATGTGTGAAGATTCTGAGAACTCTTCTGACCACAGTTTCTCACCACAGTTTCTCACCACATGATTGTGTTGAGAGTTAGCAGTAACATATGATACAGAAGGTTGATGATGACTCACATTCTTTGTAAAACTCTTAGATAAATCATCAGATAACTCAGATTTCTTTTTCAAATAAAAATCCAAATTAGAGCAATTTGAGAAACTTTTCAAAGTATCTGTTCCAGTTGACTTTACAAATTGGACTTTCTTAGCATGTTTTAAAACTTGCTTAGCTTTAGTCAAAGGATTAGATGAAACTGATGTTTTAGCTTGAGCATGCCGACGTTCAAGTTCTTGAATCTTAGAAGTTTCATTGTGAAACACAATCTCAATCAGTTCCGGTTTAATGTTACTTATTGGAATGTCTTTCTCAATGAACATCGTGTCAATCCCCTTTAATTTAAACACACGACCAGTAGATGGCTTGGAAACAGTTGGATTTATGAAACGCAACAAATCCTCATCAGAAATTTTGGGTTTTTTCTGGTTTCTTAGCCCTCATTGGTTTGACTTCAACATTAGTATCTTGTTTCACATGAGTTGTGTGTGAACCATACACAGCCTCCTCAAATTCATGAGGTTCACACAGTATGTGATTAGAACTTGGAATATTCTTGTTCTTGTGTATGATTTCAGATTCAAACACATCCTCAGTGATGACATTGTCAAAATTTTCAACAAAGACTCTGTTGCTTTGAACATGAGGTTTCTGAGTTGAAGGTTGGGTTTTAACAGTTTTAGATTTAACTAGTTTTGCTTTTATAGAAATCACAGATTCTTTAACAATCACATCCTCTACTCTTCTAGCAAAAGGATTTGGTCTGTAATCATTTTGAAAAGGTGGTGGAATTTCAACAAAACCTATTCCTTTCTTTGAAACTTTTTGCTTACCAGATACTTCAATTATTTCGTTTAGCAAAAAGGAAGAGTTTCTGAATTTACCCAATTTGTTCTTTAACTCAAGAACCTCATTCTCAAGTTCGGTTATCTTTGATCTATGTTTCAAGATTTCTTGAAATTTTTGATCATTGATAGTCATTTTAACCGATAACTCAGCCTTAAGATCATGATTACTTATAGCTAAGGCCTCAATCTTTTCTCTTGAATGCATTTGAGAGGTTAAGGATTGTCTATAAGTGTCCTTTAAAGAAACAATCTCTTTTAGCAAATTATCATTTTGAAGTTTTAAAGAGTCTATCTTAGGCTTGTTGGTTTCACAATCAGCACATAATTTAGAAGTTGAAGTACTAACGTCATTTTTCTTAGCCATGTAAGCAGAGGTGGTTGAGTCACTGATTTTTGCCATACACGCAAACGAGGTTGAAAGCTTTTCACTTTAATAATATGAATTAGACTTAGTATCAGCATCCGAAGATAGTTCACTTCCACTTACATCTTGAATGTTTTCAGGAAATCCAAACATTGCCAGATTTGCTTGATGGTTGTTGCACAACAATCTTTGTGACCAGTCATCCCCATCCAAATTAGACAACATTTCTTGACCTCCAGAAGATGATGGTTTCATTCCAGAAGAATTTCCTGCATCACTTCCACTTTTACCAGATGAATTCTGATCTTGCTTTCTGGGACCAGTGTACTCCTTCTTTGGCTTATCACATTCTTTTGCAAAATGCCCAAACTCTTGACAATTGTAGCACTTGACCTTTAATTTATCAAAGCATAATTTCTTGTTCAAAGATTGAAGATCTTTACCAGTTCTCTGCATAAACTTTTTCACTTTCCTGACTATCATTGCCATATTCCACTTCAAATCCATCAGTTCCAAATCATCAGGATCAATTTGGTCATAGTCTTCATCAGTCATATCGCTAGTAGCAATTTTACTACTAACCAAATTCTCATATGAAGTATTGAAGGCAGATAAGAAAGAAAAAATTTTTTCGGCCTCCCTCATGTTCACATTTGGTTGTGATGAGAATTGATTTGAAGATGATAAATTCCCAGATCCTCCAGATGAACCAGTATTTCTAGCTGTGTAGAAACAAGCACGTGGATCACTATAGATAGTTGTTGCATTTTCACTTGCAGTTTGTGTGAGAAAAGAAGTGATAGGTGAAATGGTTGAACTTAATGGCATGCTTCCACCATAAAATGCAGGATCTTGATTATCTTTCGAAGACTTCTGACATTTAAGATCATATTCTCGAGCCTCGATCTTTTGCAGAAATTCAGATACAGTCAAATCCTCATTACTAAAATAGTTATTCTCCTTCAACACTATAAGGAAAGTTGAATAAGAACTCGGCAAAGCACTTTTAATAGTATCAATCATTTCAAATTCAAATATCTCCAATCACATCTTGTCCATATCGGCTATCAAATGATTAAACCGTGTAGTCATCTCTTCAACAGTCTCACCCTTTAGTAGGTTGCAGTTTCTGTATTGAAACTTAAGCATAACATTTTTTCTTTCAGCGGTGTTTCTCATACTTCTCATATGGATATGTTGAATAAAGAAGCACAAATTTTAATACTTCCTACTTGGTGAAAGATGTTTTTAGGTAAAGCCATAGTAAGAGTAGAATAAACTTTTGTCTCAATTTCTAATGCTTTCTTCTCTTCAACCGAGTATTGAGAGATAGCTTTAGGTGTAAAACCAATTGTCTCATCCCCAATCATTGGAACAGTGTAAACCTCATCCAAACAGTATGAACAATCAGGGTGAACTGACCCTAGATGAGCACGGAAATGGGGTTCCCATTTAGCAAAATCGCTAAATTTCATCAAACGTGGACACTTTGAATGTGAACCGATCTCGGTATCCAGTTGTAACATTTGTTGCATCAACATGTTTTGAGAAGCTAATGCATACATTCCAGCCATTTTGACAAGTTTTGAACTTTAAGGGTTAATTTTGAAAATAAGATTAACGAATTGTAAACAGTAGATGTAACGAACTGTGAACAGTTGTAGAGAACTGTGAATAGTAATCAACAAATCAAATCTTAACGAAGTTAAGATTGATCTGGTAACGAATCAGATGGTCAACGAATAAGTAAACTAACGTATTGGCTAAACGAATCACTAAGTATTAGCTTAGCGAATCAGAAAGTTATCTTTGACGAATCACTAAGACAGGCCTAGCGAATTAGATAACGAACTAGCTACAGTTGATAGCGAATCAACTTATAGCGAATCAGTTTGTTAAAACGGTTTGTAACAAACTCTAACAACAAATGCCACATGGCAAAAGTTGTTATAACACAATTTCCAAGGTAAACACGTGTCACAAGAATCTGTTGACACGAATCAGTAAGTGTAGCGAATTGGTTAATGAATTAACCAAAATTTATAACGAACTGGCTAAATATGTTAACGAATCAATTTGAATAGGATAGCGAATCAGGTTGAAAACTTAACGAATCAGATTTAACTCTTCAAATCTTCAAATCTTCAAATGAAGATTCCCAGATTTATGGAAATGAAGAACACAAACCCAGAAACACAAATTTGTAATACAACTTCAAATCTCAACCAAATTGCACAAGTGAATTACCAAAATACTCGTCATTACAACGCGAAACCAAATCAATACTCCTCATAAAGCAAATATCCTTATTTCGAATCCAATTTGAACCAAAACTATCCCCTGTTTCGGCCAAAAACAGATCCAAACCAAATCTCAAACACAATCCAACAATCCTTCCCAATACCTTACCAATAACTTCCAATACCTTGCCAAACCACAAATTAACCAAACTCAATCCATATCTTAATCAAATTCACACTGAATTTGATCAAACTCAAACCGAACACTGAATAATACCAAATTAACAATTAAAAGTCCTAAATTAACGTATTAATAATCAAATCAAGAGCAATCGAATCCCCGAAAGCTCTTATACCACTTGTGAATGCCTAAATCAATCTCAGATCTAAGATTACTTAACCGATTATACGGATCTAGTTCACGATGCTATTGATTATATGTTATATATTAGTATTAGTATTAGTTGTATATATGTGTATGTATAATATTAAGATTGAATACGTCAATGAAGCTTGAGAGTAGATCTGGACAGAGGTTCGATAATATAATTCTCAAAACTTACATTAATTGTGAACAGTGTTCACATATAAATAAAAGATGGACCTAGTTCGCTAACATCCCCTAACGAACTAGAGTCCACTTCGTTACATACATTAAATAGAAATATCCTTAATAAATCACCCCCTGATTTGTTAAACATCCTTAACGAATCAGGAGGGATAATCACTTAGGTCTTAGTTCGCTAAACATCCTTAGCGAACTAGACATTACATTAACGAACTAACTTAAAGTCTTAATAATTTATTACATAAATTAAACGAAAAATACATTAACGTTAAATACAAAGACTCGAGATGCAAAACCGTGTACTAACAAATTTAGAGCTGAAGAACATCTAAAAGCAAAGACTCAAGCAACAACTTGAAAGGTTCAAATATAAGAATGGTGAGAGATTGAAAACAATTCTTGAACGATTTCTGGCCATAGTGAATGATCTCAGAACCACATATTATGTGATGACTAATTCTGATTTGAACACAAAACTTTTATCATTGATGCCAAAGGAATGGTATATAGCTAGTAAGTTCATTCTTAAGAAACCAAATTATGAACAACTCAAGCTTGATGATGTGATTTGCTTTTTTCAAGCTGCTGAAATAGAAATTATTGAGAACGAGGTGAAAAAGGAAGAAAATCCATGTTTCCAAGTGTCTAATGCACTTATTGCTCCTTTGGGAACTTAATCACTAAAAACCAACAACAGATCCCTATCATAGAAGAACCTACTGAACATGGTGTTGATACACCAAAAGCATTTGTTGGTGGTAGTTCAAGTAATCAAGGAAGTCAATCAAGGTTTAATGTCCAACTCATAGATGACATTGATTCTTCCTCTATTGCAAGTGGATATTTACCTTATGCTGGTGGAAACAGAGGTCAAGGAAGTGAGACTCAAGCATTGTTCTCTATGTTTACAGAGTCTTATAATGCATTTGTAGCCAAAAACATGATCCACACAAGTGTCATTCAAGATGATCTTGAAGACAAGGACTTGAAGTGGCAGGCTGCAATTCTGGCACTTTGAAGCAAAAGAATGTTTAATAGGATTGGAAGGTCTCTAGTGTCTGGTCAAAATGAGAGGATTGGGTTTGACAAGTCTAAGGCAATATGCTACAATTGCCAGCAACCAGGACACTTTGCTTGAGAATGCAATCAGCCAAGAAATTTCCATGTGAATCAATACCAGAACCAACAACCAAGGAACCAATATCAATACCAACAAAACCAGCCAAGAAACAACAATTACAACAACCCCAATTTTAACAACAACTACTAGCAGCCACAAATGAACAATCAACAAGTTGTACCCCAGACCCAGATTTACCAAAGAAACAACCAAAACCCTCCAAATGCTCCCAACAACCCCAACAAAAACAATCAAAATCAGCCCAGAAACCAAGGAAATGTAGCACTTGCTGCATAACAAGAAGGGAATTTTTATTGGAGTGATCATGCAGATGACATCACCAAGGCCAATGTTGCATTAATGGCGAAAGTTGAAAATGAGGCTGAATATTCTTCACAGGTACACTCAAACTCCACACTTGACTTACTTGAAATAATTGATGCATTGATTGTGAAAGTAGGAAAGTTGGAGAGTGAATGTTTTAGAAAACAGAGCATGATAAATGTGTATCAAACAAGTGATGCAACTTATGAAAAAAAGATGTAAAGCCTTGAAGATGATTGTATGACTAGTTACAGAATTCAGTCAAGATATGTGACTGAAATTGAAGGACTAAAGAAGATGGTAGTTGAAGAAAAGGTGAAGAATACCAAGTTACAGGTTGAGAATGAGTTTTTAAAGAACTTAGTATCTATTGGAAACATTTGTGGTATTTTGAACAAGATTAAAGAAGAAGAAAAAGATACATACAAAGTTATTCCATCACCATTCGATGACAACTATTCTCTTAAGGTTGATAAAGAGAAAAGGAAGACTTATATAAATCAATTCAGAGATGTTTTTCAAGATAAGGAGGAATTCATTAACAACTACAAAATGGTTGAAGTTAATGAACATGGAGAGTTTGTTGTGAAGGAAGAATTAAGGGATGATAACTCAATTGGTATGTAAGTTTCTGAAGATGACTTCAATGAATATGACTTGAACAAAGATGATTTAAGTGACTCTAGTGATCAAATCTCAGATGAAGAAATCAAAGCTGCAGAAAGAAATAGAAGACAGAAGAAACCTGATTCAATTGACAAACTACCTAATCTGCCTAAGATGACTCCCAAGATGACAAAAAATCATGAAAACATGCGAAGAGAACATGTGTCTTTTGACATATGTGAATGGTCAAAGTTAAGCTGAAATGTTGTTAGGCCACCAAGCAAAACTGTTTTGAAAAAAGATAAGTGACAATAACAAGAAAAGGCCAATGACACAGTTATTGGTGACAACTTCATTCTAGTGTACCTTATTTTCTCTAGTCATGATGTGTTTGACATTGGAGAAGTTGAAACTATGGAAGAGTATGAGAAAAGATAGTCAAGACACAAGGGAAACATGGATGAAGAGCCTATGAATTTGAAGAAAATAATCTTTGTGAAAAGCAAGATTGAAAGAAAGGACAACAAAATTAAAGAGTTTGTACCTTTTTCAATTGATTTTGATGGTTTAAAAAATCATAAAACACTTGGAATTAGACCACCTAGACCAAGTGAGAGATTCAAAAAGGGAAACTCTAATGAAAAGTTAAAAGGAAAGGTATGGTGTAAAAATTGTGATGAATATGGTCACCATACTGATTCTTGTAATGAAAGGTTCGCCTCCGAACCCATTCCTGTTCCCAATGAAACAAAGTTTGGTCAAAACTTTGAACTTTACAAGCAAAAGTATGATGAATATTTAGGAAAATGTAAGATGTGTGAAAAGGGCACATTGAACAAGGTTGAGCCAAAGGTTGTTAATAGTTTGAAGACAGATGGAAAGGATGAACAGAAACCAAAGAAGAATTTGACTAATCAAGTCAAAAGAAGCAACCTTCCTATCAAAACAAAAGCAACTGGGAAAAGAATCACACAGCCATTGAGAATTGCCCCCAATCAAGACTCAAGATCAGCTAAGTCTGACTCAGAAATCACCAACCAATGAACATAAAGGAAAGAAGAATGTTTTCTCAAGAAAAAAACCAATAGAATTGATTGGTGATGAAAAGTTTCTACTAAAGCATGGTTTTGAACCTCATGGATTTCTTTGGAAATCAAGGGGTGAAGTTCAAGCGAAAAAGAATTTTGATGTGAGAGATTTTTCAAGTACAAAGGATTATGTGGTGCATGATTGCAAAAGCATAATTCCTTATAAGCAAAGATCAACTGACAATGATGTGAAAAGCCCAACTAAAAGTGGTTATGAATCAGATGAATCTGATGACTATGAACTTATTTACGAAGATGGTACATGGATAGTGGGTGTTCCAGGCACATGACTTGTGACAAAAGGTCACTTGTTAATTATGAAGAAAAATTTGAGGGACCTGTAGCTTTTGGAAGTGATGAAAATGGTGGAAAAATTGTTGGAAAAGGGATCTTGACAAATGGAATAGTCACATTTGATAATGTCTTTTATTTGGAAGGGTTACAGTATAACCTTTTGAGCATCTCACAAATGTGTGATAAAGTTTATAAGGTTGGGTTTCATGACTCTCACTACTTTATTCTCAAACCTGATTTTGTGATCCCTTCATATATGATTACGATGATGGCTCCAAGAAATGGCAATTTGTATGAATTGAATATGAAAGATGCTGTATCAAGGGGTGGTACATGTTTTGTTTCCAATGCCACTAAAAATGAAACAAAATTGTGGCATAGGAAGCTTTGTCATGTCAATTTGAAGAATATGAACAAACTAGTCAATGGAGAGCATGTTATTGGTTTACCTACTAGGGAGTTCAAGTTGGATGAAAATTGTACCTCATTTCAAAAAGGCAAGCAGCACAAGTCTTCACACAAGACTAAACTAATCAACACAATTGATCAAGTGCTTGAGATGCTTCACATGGATCTTTTTGGTCCAGTGAGTGTACCAAGCAGTGGAAAGAAGAGATATTGCCTTGTGATCATTGATGATTTCTCAAGATACACTTAGGTTTATTTCCTAAGTTCAAAAGATGAGGCTGCTGAGTTGATTAAAAGTTGTATCACCAGGATTGAGAACCAGTTGGATGCAAGGGTGAAGGTGATGAGAAGTGATAATGGAACAGAGTTCAAGAATGGAGTGATGGAAGAATTCTGCAATGAGAAAGGAATACTTCAGCAATTCTCTGCTCCAAGAACTCCTGAACAAAATGGTGTTGTAGAAAGAAGGAACAAAAACACTCATAGAAGCTGCAAAAACCATGCTAGTAGATGCTCTTCTACCTGTCACCTTTTGGGCAGAAGCAAGACAACCTGCTATGTTCAGAACAAAGTGCTTCTCAACGAAAATCAAGACAAGAGTCCTTATGAGATTTTGTTTAAAAGAAAGCCCTACATCAAGTTTCTCAAGCCATTTGGATGCAAATGTTCTCTCTTGAACATCAAGGATTATCTCAACAAGTTTCAAGCAAATTCTTTGGATTTCTTCTTTGTTGGATATTCAACACACTCAAAAGCCTATAGAGTATATGTCAAAGATCATTTGAGTGTGATTGAATCTTCTGATTTAATCTTTAATGAAAATCAATTCAATATAGTTCATGGTGCAGCATGGCTGTTTGATCTTGAGAAATTGATCAAATATTTCAAGATTTATCCTGAAGACTTTGATATATCATTCTATGAGACTAGTGAGATTGAAGAGACAAATCAGAAGATATTAGATTTAGACAAGTTATGGTCCAAGGTTGCAGGAAAAGGAAGTGACTATACATTTATAAAGGATCCCTCAAGTGCTGATATTGAAAAAGTTCAAGATAATGATCAAGAACAAAATCCAAATCCATAACAGAATCAAGAAAATGGTATTCAAGACAATCATGAAGTACAAGTTGATCAAGTTCTAAATGATGAAGATCCAAGCAACCAAAGAAGTGAAGAAGAAGCTGCAAGAAGAGAAAGATTTGATGATTTATTTCAAAGTATGAATATGGGAAACAATGGTGCATCTACCTCACAACAGAAAAATGAAGAAGCATAAAAGATTCATGATGCAACAACAAATTTGATCATTGATGAACCAGATATCAATTAATCAAATCTTGACTCTACTGTGTCTATTGATATGATAGTTAAATCCTCTTATGTTGAAAGAAATCATCCTTCTGATAACATCGCTGGAGATATAAATGAAAGAATTACAAGAAGTCATTTTGAATCTACAAACATCTGTTTGTACTCCTGCTTTTTATCCCAAAATGAACCCAAGAACATTGTTCAAGCATTAAAAGATAACTGTTGGGTAGAAGCAATGCAAGAGGAGTTGGCACAATTCACAGATCTACATGTGTGGGAACTTGTAGACAGGCCAAGAAACAGATATGCCATTGGAACTGAATGGGTTTTTAGAAACAAAAGGGATGAAAGAGGAATTGTTATTATGAACAAAGCAAGACTTGTTGCTTTAGGATGCCTACAAGAAGGAATAGACTTTGAGGAAGTATTTGATCCAGTACAAGACTTGAGGCAATAAGAATTTTCTTAGCCTATCCTCCCTCAAAGAATATAAGGTTATTCAAGTTAGATGTCAAATCTGCTTTCTTAAATGGAAAAATAGAAGAGGAAGTGTATGTGACTCAGCCACCAGGATTTAAGGACCCTAATGATCCTAACAGAGTTTACAAACTGAACAAAGCTTTGTATGGACTACATCAAGCTCCAAGAGCTTGGTATGATGAGTTATCTAACCACTTACTTGATAATGGTTTCTCAAGAGGGAGTATTGACAAGACCTTCTTTTACAAGAAAAGAGGAGTAGATTTGCTTCTATTACAAGTCTATGTGGATGATATCATATTTGGTTCAACAAATGAACAAATGTGACATGAATTTGAAAAAGTGATGAAATCCAAGTACTCAATGAGCTCAATGGGAGAAATGAACTTCTTTCTTGGATTGCAAGTTCTACAAAAGGCTTATGGTATCTTAATATGCCATTCTAAGTATGTTCAAGACATTTTGAACAAGTTCAAGTGTCAAGATTTCAAGACTGCTTCAACACCCATGGACACTCATGAGAAAATGATAGTAGATGAAAAGGGGGAGCCTGTAAATGGGGATGAATACAGAGCCAAAATTGGATCCTTGATGTACCGAACCGCTTCAAGACCTGATATCATGTTTGTTGTATGTGTATGTGCAAGATTTAAGTCAAGTCCTAAGGTTTCTCACATGACATCAGTTAAAAGGATCTTTAGATACATGAAGGAAAAGCCTGATTTGGGGATTTGGTATCCAAAAAACCAATCATTTGATCTTATTGCCTACACTGACAGTGATTATGATGGATGCAACATGAGCAGGAAGTCAACTTCTGGTGGATGTCAATTTTTGGGAGACAAGCTAGTGTCTTGGTAGTGCAAGAAACAAACTATAGTGTCCATCTCAATTGTTGAAGTTGAGTACATTGCTGCATCTGCATGTTGTGCACAAGTTCTTTGGATTCAGAATTAAATGCTGGATTATGGTCTGAATTTCTTGAACACTCCTATTTTCATTGATAATACTACTGCATATTTCATTGTTAAGAATACAGTACAACATTTAAAGACCAAGCACATTGAAATTAGACATCATTTAATTAGGCATTGTAATGAAAAAAGTCTAATTGAAATGAAAAGATTTGATACAAGTGATAATTTGGCTGACCTATTCACAAAACCACTTGATAGAACTAGGTTCAAGTTTCTTTTGAAAGCCCTGGGAATGATCAACTCTGATGAAGTTTGATTAATGATGTGTGCTCTTTTGCAAATTAACTATTTTGATAGAAGGTCTAAGTAATTGTTGTGCATGATTGAATATGTTATTATTTATTGTTCACTGATGTGTGATTTGACTGATTAACTGCTAAACTTAGGTATTATTGATACTCAGGAAAATGATCAGTGAATGTGTGTGATGTCTAGATAAGTACCTGATTCGATCTATTTGAATGTATGCTTGTTTGATATCCTAATTATGTGATTTATCTGATGTGATATAGTTATGATTTGGAAGGACATATACTTTTATATGTTTGGTCCAGTCATCTATTCATAGATTCAAAGGATAGTCATTTACCTAAAGACTGAAAGCATTCGAGGCAATTGTGATGTGATTTTATTCTTTCACTTAAAATTATGTCAACAACTCTAAGTTGAAAGGACATGTATTCTCATATATGTTTGGTCCTTTTAACCACATGTGGACAAACAGGATAGCCATTTATATGACAAGTAAGAGTGATTGGGGTGACTGAGTTTTTAAAATGAGTTTTTCAATTAGGAAAATGATTCCATATTTACTATTTGGCCAATCATATGGATTTAACAGGCTAAAAAGACACTTAGTGCAGTCATTGACATGTATGGTTGCTTTCCCATGATGTGTAAAATCTAAGGTGATATAAACACAAAGAAACTGCTAAACTTAATGTAGAGTTACATTGTTGTCTATGCATGTTCCAATATACGTCTTTACGAATGATAGGCAGAAAAGTGAATATCCAGTCTTACACGAGCCTATTGGTATTTGGTCCCCAAAATGAAGTATTTATATGAAAATAACAAAGAACACAAGTGAACTAAATGTTGTTTAAACAACACAATGTTGTTATATGTTCACAACCTTGTGATATAAAAAAAATCATAAGTTCTGTCAATAAAAAGTTTTTACCAAATTTCAGGGGGTCAGAATCAAATCAGGGGGGTCAGAATCAAATCAGGGTGATCTGGAGAAAGCCAAATAAGCCTTGAGAATAGATATGGAGCATCAGAAAGCAATATGTGTTATCCATTTAGTATTATGCATCTTAATTAAACCTTAATCATATCACCAAAGAAATGGAATTCATGCTAAGTCTAGACTTGCTGTTAACCTATCTATATTGTCATAATAATGCTGAGAATGAAGTATTGAGAAGCCACTTAGTCAATATTATCCCATGATTGAGAACTTTTCATAAAAAAGGATGAAAATTATTTGAGGGGAAAGTTAACTGAAATTTGATCTCTTAATGCACCATTTGCTCTTAAACAATGATTTATAAAAATAAATATGTTTGACAGTTGGTTTAAGTTAAAAAGACTTGAATTTTACTGTAACGATTCCGACGAAACCCGGTATACCCTAACTGGTAGACGATAGTTACGTCATATTTAATGTCGGGTACATGAGTTACCATAGTAATTATACGAGAATACATGGTTCATTGTATTGATTGTACGTGAATATATAATTCATCGCATTGAATATGCGATTAATCGATCGATAATTATTTGTGACACCCGGTAATTTCCCAATCCCATAGACCAAGTAATCAACCTAATTATTAGGTAATTATGTTGTATGCACCCTGCGCGAGCGCGCCATGTTAGAACCAGCGCGTGCATATGTTGTATGCACCCTGCGCGAGCGCGCCATGTTAGAATCAGCGCGGGCATATGTTATATGCGCCATGCGCGAATGTTTTGGCTTTATGTTTTCATAACTTAATTTCATAGTGTCTAATGGGTTGACCACCCCGCTTGATGCTAAGGCGGGTGCATCCCAAATCATTTATGCGCGTGCGGAAAGGGAACTAACCTCCCCGCATGGCGGGAACATTGAGAGCTAGTTTGTCTGAAGCTCCAGGATGGAATTGACTTCAACATAACTGATCACTATGTTGAAATACCAAGGCCTCATGGAGAATCTACAAATGAAACTCAACGTCCCTGACTGCGAGAAGGTTACACACCTACCCGCAGCAAAGAAATAGCCTACACGCAGAAGGCTATACGCGCAAGGCTACACGCACAAAACACTTAGTCTATTTCTCAAATGTATGGGGATTTCCCCCGCCCAGAAGGAACCAGTTACGTGTTTCAGAGATTTTTACCTTTTGACTGCACACTGACAACAGTACCACGAAAAGTATACTGTAACACGAAATGTCAGCTGTCAGCCATACCTACTCCCACCAACCACAGTCCTGCATGTCCTGTCAAAATCAATCAGAATCTTTCTAACCACTCCCTAGGACCAATCACCTCCATTCTTTTAAATTTATAATAATAATTTCCATACTTTATCATCATTACACCTAGATATGAAAGGATTTCAACCCCCTAAAGCAAGGGATTGTGTTCCCTTGAGTTTGCCTATAAATATGTAACCTAAATTATCACCCAAACACACTACAAACCCTTAAAACTGCAAATCATCATCCATTTCATTTCCGTTCCTGTACTAGGTAAGCCGAGATTATAACCTTGAGATCTACTTTCCAACCCTTATATTCTCCGATTTCTTGATCATAATATATGTATTTCTTGTTATTTAATCATATTCTAGACTTTCAATTTCGAGCCTAACACCAAGAAACCCGAATCTCGATTAGTCTCTTAACAAGAACCACAGGTGAGTCTCACAACCCCTATTTTCACTATTTTCACTGTTTTAAACTGTTTTCGGGGCGAGGGACACGTACCTAAATTATGTTTTATCATGGTACTCTTACAAGTAATGCAAGCGATTATGTGTTTAAATTATGTTTCTTTATGGAATATTTTTCGACCAATGCAAACGGTTATCTATGGTTTTCGATGTGAGTGCGATACGAGTAAGTGATCACTTTACCATTGGAACTCTAAGGATAGGGACTGCTGGTTTGATCAACCCACTCGTAGGGGTCGCACCTCTTTGCATGGACGAGTGCCTAGTATGGTCATGGGGCAGTACTATGGGATTGAGCCCGCTCGTAGGGGTCGCACCTCTTTGCATGGACGAGCGCCTTGTTTTTCCGGCACAACGTCCGCGCGTAACCCGCGGGACGGTATTACTTTATTTTGCTCGTAGTGGCAGCGCCACTTTGCATAGACGAGCACGTTTTCCAGAAATGTTCGCGCGTAACCCGCGGAACGGTTTTATCAGGAATATGTTATCAGAACTATGTTTCAATACGAATTCACAAAGCATGTGTTTAATGATATGTTTTAGTATGGTTGTATCAAGATTATGATGCAATACGATTTATCAAGTTACTAAAACTTGTGAACTCACTTAGTTTATACTGATTCAAATGTTTTTACGTGTCTTTCAGGAGACAACTAGGTAGCGCATGGAGTCACACATAGAGCACCTCACGCAGAACATCTAAAATTAGCTTTTTGGAAGATTTTGGTTCTATCCCTTCGACGCGCGCGGTTGTTCCCGCCACGTAAGGGGATATGGCGCGGAAATCTTCAATGATTTTCATACTTGGATGTTTTTATGTAATTCTAAACAATGTAATGTATTTTGTACTAGACATTTCATGCGCAATGGAAATTTTATTTTTCTTAAATGTTTGCAATGACCCGTGCTTGACTATCAATCCCCACTCGCGTGCGCCCGGCTGTTTCCGCCGTTTAGGGCCGGGTAGGACAGATTGGTATCAGAGCACTGGTTATAGCGAACTAGGAAAAGAAGTTTTAACCTAGACTATAACCGTAGGGGAATCGCATGAAATATTTTTCAAAGAATATTTTCAAAAAAAAAAAAAAAAAAAAAAAAAAAAAAAACCAAACACGCACTTAGGAACACGGGTCACACAATGTCTAGTGAACGTTAAGGATAAAAACACTATGTGCTCAGGGTACATGCGCTAAGTTTGTTATATTCTCTTTTTTTTTAAGAAAAACGAGAATGCCTCCAACCAGAGCCAAGGGAATTACCATGACACCCGAGGAACTCGCAGAAATAATCGCGCAGGCGATCGCGACACATGAGGCCAGCAAGGCCGAATCAAGTCAGGGTCGTCAAGAGACCGGAACCCCAGAACCCGAATCAGGAGCTTTGGACAAAGGATGCTCCTATAAGACATTTATGGCCTGTAAGCCTTGGCCATTCAAGGGTACAGAAGGGGCCATTGGGCTCTACAACTGGATCGACAAGATGGAGACAGTTCTCTCCATTAGTGGATGTAGTGAAAACCAAAAGGTCCTTTACGCGACCTGCATGTTCCAAGAAGCGGCCTCGTCTTGGTGGAAGCTCCAAGTGAAGACATTGGGGCGAGAAGTTGCTCTCCACAAGACCTGGGAGGAGCTGAAAGAAATGATGATGAGGAAGTTCTGCTCTCGCGCAGAAATTCAGAGTCTGCAGCAGGAATTCTGGAACCACACCATGGTCGGAACTGATATCAACGCCTACAACAACCGGTTCAACGAGCTTTGCCAGTTGGTGCCAGACATGGCAAACACGGAGGAAAAGAAGATCGAGAGGTATATCTTTGGGTTACCTCAAGTTGTTAGGGTTCCGCTCAACGCCGCAGCGCCTCCAACCTTTGATGAGGCAGTAGCGCGGGCCATCACCCTTACAAGGGATACGGTCCGTGCGGGCATGTTAACTGCGCGCAAAATCAAGCAGCGAACCTCTGATCCCAAGAGGAAGTGGAACTCTCACCACCGAGGGTCCGACTCCAAGCAGCCACCGTTCAAGAAGCAAGAGAGCGTAAGGGCTTACGCGATTCAAGCCGCGGAGCCACCGCGAAAAGGGTACAGCGGGCCTCGCCCATGGTGCAGCAGATGCAAGTATCACCACGAGGGTGAATGCGCAAAAATCGAATGCGCCAAATGTGGCAGACCAGGGCACAAGACGATGAATTGCCGTAACAGAGAAGCTGGAGCGAGCGACAACTGCTACGCATGCGGGAAGCCAAGGCATTTTAGTCGGGATTGCCCGCAAAAGGGAAACCAAGCTCGCGGGAGAGCTTTTGTGATCGGCGCGGGCGAAGCAAAAGAAGAGCCGAATGTAGTAACTGGTACGTTTCTACTTAACGACCATTTTGCATCTGTCTTATTTGATACTGGCACTGACCTAAGTTTCATATCCACTGAGTTTAAAAACTCCCTAGGCCTAGCGACCAGTAGGCTAGACATACCTTATACTATAGAACTAGCCAATGGTAGGCAGATATGCGCAAACGAGAGGACTGAGCAATGTGTATTGGTCATGGGAGGTCACGGATTCAATATTAACTTGTTGCCAATAGACTTGGGAAGTTTTGATATTGTGGTAGGTATGGATTGGTTAGTCGAGAACCACGCGGAGGTTATTTGCCATGAGAAGCAGGTTCGGATCCCACTGTTGAGCGGAGAAACCTTGGTAATTCAAGGGGAAAGAAGTGGAGTTGTGACAAAACTCATTTCGTGTCTAAAGGCGCGCAAGTGCCTGAGGAAAGGATGCTACGCCTTCCTGGCGCACGTAGTAGAGAAGAAAGGAGATGAGCGAAAGATTGAAAACTTACCAGTGGTGCGCGAATTCCCAGAAGTTTTTCCTGAAGATTTGCCCGGATTACCGCCGCCGCGACAAGTCGAGTTTCGAATTGATTTGGTCCCAGGAGCTGCGCCAGTGGCTCGAGCGCCTTATCGATTAGCTCCATCTGAGATGCAAGAGCTATCCAACCAGTTGCAGGAACTATTGGATAAGGGTTTCATACGCCCAAGCTTTTCACCTTGGGGAGCTCCAGTACTGTTTGTAAAGAAGAAGGATGGTTCATTCAGAATGTGTATTGACTACACGGAGCTGAACAAGCTGACAGTCAAGAATCGGTACCCCTTACCGAGGATTGACGACTTATTTGACCAATTGCAGGGATCCAGTTATTATTCGAAGATAGATCTACGGTCAGGATACCACCAACTTAGGGTCCATGAGGAAGACGTGCCGAAGACAGCCTTCCGAACTAGATACGGCCATTATGAGTTCTTAGTGATGCCTTTCGGGCTAACTAATGCGCCGGCTGTATTCATGGATCTGATGAACCGTGTGTGCAAACCATACTTGGATAAGTTTGTGATTGTGTTTATAGATGATATTCTGATTTACTCCCGAACCGAAGCTGAGCATGAGCAACACCTGAGATTGATTTTGGAATTGTTGAGGAAAGAAAGTTGTATGCGAAGTTTTCCAAGTGTGAGTTTTGGCTTAGAGAGGTTCACTTTCTCGGTCACGTTGTAAATGAGAAAGGAATACACGTCGATCCTTCCAAGGTCAAATCCATCGAAAATTGGGAGGCGCCAAAAACCCCAACTGAGGTGAGGCAATTCCTAGGACTAGCTGGCTACTATCGACGTTTAATTGAGAACTTCTCCAAGATAGCTTTACCTCTGACTGCGCTAACCCAGAAAGATAAGAAGTTTGATTGGGGCGAAAACCAGGAAGCAGCGTTTCAAATGTTAAAGCAAAAGTTATGTAGTGCGCCAATTTTGTCTCTGCCCGAGGGGACGGATGATATCGTCGTCTACTGCGACGCTTCACATCAAGGACTCGGATGTGTCCTTATGCAGAGAAACAAAGTCATAGCGTACGCCTCTCGTCACCTCAAGGTCAATGAAAGGAACTATACCACGCACGATCTGGAACTTGGAGCAGTTGTTTTCGCGCTAAAGATTTGGCGCCATTATCTTTATGGTACTAAGTGTTTGATTTTTACGGATCACAAGAGCCTCCAACACATATTTGATCAGAAGGATTTAAACATGAGGCAACGAAGATGGGTTGAGTTATTGAATGATTATGATTGTGAAATAAAGTATCATCCTGGAAAGGCGAATGTGGTAGCAGACGCTCTAAGTAGGAAAGAGCGCGCAAGGACGCTACGAGTTAAGGCTCTAAGATTGACCATTCGCGCAGACCTCACTACCCGCATCCGAGAAGCCCAACAAGAAGCCTTGAAACCAGAGTTTGTCAAGAACGAATCCCTTGGGGGTATGGTTAAGGATTTGGAGCGCAAAGAGAACGACACTCGATATTTTGCTAACCGCATATGGGTCCCCTTCAAGGGAGGATTGCGCGAGCAAGTGTTAAACGAAGCTCACAAAACGCGGTATTCTGTACATCCTGGCGCAGACAAGATGTACCAAGATGTTAAAGCGCTATATTGGTGGCCCAACCTTAAGGGCAACATCGCGACGTATGTCAGTAAGTGCCTGACGTGTTCGAAGGTGAAGGCTGAATACCAGAAACCGTCGGGGTTGCTTCAACAGCCAAAAATTCCCATGTGGAAGTGGGAACAAATCTCTATGGACTTCATTACCAAACTGCCAAGGACACCTGGGGGTTACAACACGATTTGGGTTATAGTTGACCGGCTAACTAAGTCAGCACACTTCCTGCCGATCAAGGAAACCGATAAGATGGAGAAGTTAGCCCGATTGTATATTCGAGAAGTAGTTTCAAAACATGGAGTCCCGGTGTCCATCATTTCTGATAGAGATAGTCGGTTCACCTCAAGATTTTGGAGATCGTTACAAGGGGCTTTAGGTACTCGTCTTGACATGAGTACGGCTTATCATCCCCAAACGGATGGACAAAGCGAGCGAACAATTCAGACATTGGAAGATATGTTGCGCGCGTGCGCAATCGATTTCGGAGGTAGCTGGGATACTCATCTCCCATTGGTTGAATTTTCATACAATAACAGTTATCACACAAGCCTCAAGGCTGCGCCGTTTGAAGCCTTATATGGGCGCAAGTGTAGATCCCCACTGTGCTGGGCTGAAGTGGGTGACAAACAAATGACTGGTCCAGAATTGATCCAAGAAACAACGGATAAGATTTTTCAGATACGGGATCGCCTTAAGGCAGCGCGCGACAGACAGAAAAGCTATGCTGATGCGAGAAGAAAACCATTGGAATTTCAAGTAGGGGATAAAGTGCTTTTGAAAGTCTCTCCATGGAAAGGAGTCCCCTGTTTCGGCAAGCGAGGAAAATTAAATCCGCGCTATATTGGACCATTTGAGATTCTGGAAAGGATCGGTCCGGTTGCTTATAAACTCCGTTTACCTGCCAAACTTAGTGGAGTTCATGATACGTTCCATGTGTCCAACTTCAAGAAGTGCTTATCCGACGAAACGTTAATTTTACCGTTGGACGAGATTCACATCGACAAACGACTACACTTCGTAGAAGAACCTATAGCAGTAACCGATTGGAAAGAACAAAAGTTGCGAAGAAGTCGAATCAAGTTAGTAAAGGTTCAATGGAACTCGAGGCGTGGGCCTGAATTTACTTGGGAAAGAGAAGACCAAATGCGCAAGAAATACCCACACCTCTTTCAAAGCATGGCTTCTGCCAGCAACGTCTCCTAAATTTCGGGACGAAATTCTTCTAACAGGGGGAGAATGTGACACCCGGTAATTTCCCAATCCCATAGACCAAGTAATCAACCTAATTATTAGGTAAATATGTTGTATGCACCCTGCGCGAGCGCGCCATGTTAGAACCAGCGCGTTCATATGTTGTATGCACCCTGCGCGAGCGCGCCATGTTAGAATCAGCGCGGGCATATGTTATATGCGCCATGCGCGAATGTTTTGGCTTTATGTTTTCATAACTTAATTTCATAGTGTCTAATGGGTTGACCACCCCGCTTGATGCTAAGGCGGGTGCATCCCAAATCATTTATGCGCGTGCGGAAAGGGAACTAACCTCCCCGCATGGCGGGAACATTGAGAGCTAGTTTGTCTGAAGCTCCAGGATGGAATTGACTTCAACATAACTGATCACTATGTTGAAATACCAAGGCCTCATGGAGAATCTACAAATGAAACTCAACGTCCCTGACTGCGAGAAGGTTACACACCTACCCGCAGCAAAGAAATAGCCTACACGCAGAAGGCTATACGCGCAAGGCTACACGCACAAAACACTTAGTCTATTTCTCAAATGTATGGGGATTTCCCCCGCCCAGAAGGAACCAGTTACGTGTTTCAGAGATTTTTACCTTTTGACTGCACACTGACAACAGTACCACGAAAAGTATACTGTAACACGAAATGTCAGCTGTCAGCCATACCTACTCCCACCAACCACAGTCCTGCATGTCCTGTCAAAATCAATCAGAATCTTTCTAACCACTCCCTAGGACCAATCACCTCCATTCTTTTAAATTTATAATAATAATTTCCATACTTTATCATCATTACACCTAGATATGAAAGGATTTCAACCCCCTAAAGCAAGGGATTGTGTTCCATTGAGTTTGCCTATAAATATGTAACCTAAATTATCACCCAAACACACTACAAACTCTTAAAACTGCAAATCAGCATCCGTTTCATTTCCGTTCCTGTACTAGGTAAGCCGAGATTATAACCTTGAGATCTACTTTCCAACCCTTATATTCTCCGATTTCTTGATCATAATATATGTATTTCTTGTTATTTAATCATATTCTAGACTTTCAATTTTGAGCCTAACACCAAGAAACCCGAATCTCGATTAGTCTCTTAACAAGAACCACAGGTGAGTCTCACAGCCCCTATTTTCACTATTTTCACTGTTTTAAACTGTTTTCGGGGCGAGGGACACGTACCTAAATTATGTTTTATCATGGTACTCTTACAAGTAATGCAAGCGATTATGTGTTTAAATTATGTTTCTTTATGGAATATTTTTCGAGCAATGCAAACGGTTATCTATGGTTTTCGATGTGAGTGCGATACGAGTAAGTGATCACTTTACCATTGGAACTCTAAGGATAGGGACTGCTGGTTTGATCAACCCACTCGTAGGGGTCGCACCTCTTTGCATGGACGAGTGCCTAGTATGGTCATGGGGCAGTACTATGGGATTGAGCCCGCTCGTAGGGGTCGCACCTCTTTGCATGGACGAGCGCCTTGTTTTTCCGGCACAACGTCCGCGCGTAACCCGCGGGACGGTATTACTTTATTTTGCTCGTAGTGGCAGCGCCACTTTGCATAGACGAGCACGTTTTCCAGAAATGTTCGCGCGTAACCCGCGGAACGGTTTTATCAGGAATATGTTATCAGAACTATGTTTCAATACGAATTCACAAAGCATGTGTTTTATGATATGTTTTAGTATGGTTGTATCAAGATTATGATGCAATACGATTTATCAAGTTACTAAAACTTGTGAACTCACTCAGTTTATACTGATTCAAATGTTTTTACGTGTCTTTCAGGAGACAACTAGGTAGCGCATGGAGTCACACATAGAGCACCACACGCAGAACATCTAAAATTAGCTTTTTGGAAGATTTTGGTTCTATCCCTTCGACGCGCGCGGTTGTTCCCGCCACGTAAGGGGATATGGCGCGGAAATCTTCAATGATTTTCATACTTGGATGTTTTTATGTAATTCTAAACAATGTAATGTATTTTGTACTAGACATTTCATGCGCAATGGAAATTTTATTTTTCATAAATGTTTGCAATGACCCGTGCTTGACTATCAATACCCACTCGCGTGCGCCCGGCTGTTTCCGCCGTTTAGGGCCGGGTAGGACATTATTGAAACCCGAACGAATCGAGGGTTCAATTATTGACGAGATATATGATATTTAGTGATGTTTACGAAGTATTAAAGCTTCGGGATAAGTGAATTAAAGCACAGAAAAAGAATTTCGATTTAATGGTACGTCGGTACATTAAACGAAACCTTTAATACCAAACCGAGCAAGAGACAATCGATCAAGCCGAAAAAGATGCGCAATTATTAATAACATGGTATTTTAAGTTAATAAATGTCATGGTTTAAGTTTTTAAAGTTCTTAAGTCGGTTTTATATAAATTTCATTTTTTAGCCGAAAAACGACCGTTTTAGCCTCGTTTTAAGCCGAATTAGACATTTAACCGAAAAACGAACTGAACCAGATTATCCAAAACATTATCCGGATTTCGAGAATCCAAACTTGTGGCTAGAAATGAAGAGGTGGGTCCCACCCCACCCCTCCAAGAGGCCGATCGGACCCAAGGGGGTATTACCCCATCCCATTTCTTTTTTTTTACAACAAACATTCAACAATCCTCTTTTCTCTCCACACCAAGACCTAAAAACCGAGAGATCTAGCAAGAAAAACAAGGTAATGATCGAGTTAATCACGTTTCAATCTTCGTTTCTTGAGTTCATTTGCAAGAAAATGAGGTTTCAAAGATGAAAACCGATTCTTGCATGATCAAGTGATGTATACGGGTTATACAAGTGATCTTGTCCAAGAAAGGAGTTAAACGAACCAAAAACGAATTTTTACGGTTTAAATCTTTGTTTTTGAATCATAACCGAAACTATAGTGTAAGAGGCTTGATCGTGAGTGTAACTTGATTGGTATTGTGGTATGTTGGTTGTAGGTTCTGTATTTAGTGGTAGATAAGGCGGAAAGACGAGTTTGTAGCTTGTAGTGGCGGAAAACGAAAGGTATATTCGGTTATGTTTGGTTTTGGGATATTTGGACAGATTGTGATACGTGTAGAGTTAGGTCATGAAATTTTACAGGGATGTTCTACACTTGAAAATAAGAGTTCTGTGAAATTTTGGTAATTTTTGGATAAAGGATGAATATTTGGTGAATTTAATGCTCGGTTTTGGCCAAAAATGGTGAAAAATAGTTAAATATCATGAAAAATTCTGGAAAATTGCAGATAAGCTTTTTATACCATGTATAAGTCACACACAAAATTTGAGGTCAGTTGGAGAAGTCTAAGTAGGCTTTTCGGTTAAACGAGTTCTAGGGTTATCTAGTTCGATTTTAGTGAAAAGGGCATGTAAAAGAAGATTTTGGTTCTGTAAAACGTACAGGGGACTATGTGGATGGCAGGGGACATCCAGGAAAAATTTGGGATTTTTCTAAGATCGTTTGGTATTTACGACATATTTAGTGTTTAAATGTTGTTTAAAAATAGATAAATAAATTTTAAATATAGAAATTAATTCTGGAAATATTTTTATAAAATTCCCCACTGTCAAAAGGTGATTTGTGCAAAATTTCAAGATCCGAGATTAAACGGATAATTAATTGTGCAAAAACAAACTTTCAAAGCTTAAAACAAGTAAACCGGTAAAGCTCGCTTAAACGAGCTGACTGGTGTATAAAAACCCTAAAAATGGACTATTTTCATATAAAGGAGTTAAACAAGTAAAAATAAATCATCCGAAAATAATTCGGATGATTTGAGTAATTTTTGTCCGAATTAACAGTTTCCGGTACGCTAAAGACGGAAAAGGGTCCCGCGGCCAATCGGGGCGTCTAAACAGAGCTATAATTTCACATCTTTACCTAAATTATCAGTCAACCACTATTTTCGGGTCGTGTGTGACCAAACTCATTTTTGAAACATAAAAACGGGTAACCGTGCTAGGCACGCAAAACGGGGAAAACAAGCTATTAGAAAATTTGACTGTTGAACTCTAAACGACATCACAATCTGAGTCCGGGGAAGTGTATCTGGGTTAACCGTGCCCCCAGAACGGGTACAGTGCTGGGTTAACAGTGTCCCCATATGTACCGGTTAACTTAGTTAAAGTTATATTAATAATGAGTGTATAGTAACGATCGTAGGGATCATATTACAGATTGGACGTGTTAACTGATAATGATTGTTGTTACCTGCTTGCATGTGCTAAGGTGAGTTTCACGAGCCCCTATTTCTGAATTGTTTTCAAATATTTTCTCGGGGCGGAAGCATGTTACTATTGAAATGTTTATATACATACTGAACGCATGGATTTGCGTGTATTTATAAATATTTGATTGTACGGGAATCGTACGGAATGGGTACAGTACTGGGTTAACAGTGTCCCCAGATGTCTTTGGAAGTGTTACTGGGTTAACTGTGTCCCCAGATGTCTTTGGAAGTGTTACTGGGTTAACTGTGTCCCCAGATGTCTTTGGAAGTGTTTCTGGGTTAACGTTGCCCCAGAATGAGTACAGTACTGGGTTAACAGTGTCCCCAGATAATATTATATTATGATTTGGATTTATCATGGTTTACTCAAATTGTGAAACTCACCAACTATTCGTATTTGACCCGTTTTCTCACATGCTTTTCAGGTACAACTAAGATGAAGTGATTGCTTACGTGCTAAGTGCTCGATGTGTGTAAGATTTGCGTGCGGAATGTTAGGATACATTATAATAAATAGAATTATGTATCGTATTGTATGATGTGTGTATCACCTAGACGGTAATGAAATACAAGATAATGTAATTTGAAGTATATTAATGTATTCAGTTTTCTTTATAAACAATGTGGTTGATATCAGAGGTGTCTGTTGCATCCCGTTTACGTTTCCGCTGCGGTTACGGGGTGTTACAGAAGTTTGTATCAGAGCCATTGGTTATAAAAGAATTAGGATGTCTTTAAAAGATACCTAAAATATAACCAGTAGCTCAAGTATTATAGGATCTGAATATCAACTAATAATTTATAGTGACGAGAGCTGGATGAACTTGGATGGACAAGTGAGTTATTATGGTCCGGAACATAATAACAGACTTGTCCGCACGAGGGAGTTCAGGGGAAGTCACGGGGTACATTAATAGGTGAAAATGACAACATATGTGTAAAGTATATAATATTATTTATACGTGCTATTGTGTGTATATATATATGTACATATCTTGTGGGTACATGTATTGAGAAATAGGACCCGGATAGGGAACCGGGGGATGAAATAATAAAAGTACTGAGGATGCTGAGATTTCTAGAGCATCGGTTGATGATAAGTCTGACTTATCGGGCAATAGTTATGTTAGTACCAAGTTAGATCTCCCGTTTGACATTAACCAGAAATATCTAGTAACCGTCACTCCCAACCAAAATCGATGAATCCCTTACCCTACCAGCACCGGTACCGTATATCCTAATAACCCCCTATGTTCACCCGAACCGCCGACCCTCACGTACGGATGGACCTGTACCTTAACCTATTCCTATTCCATTAAGGTAAAATAAATAAATAAATAAATAAATAAAATGAAATAAAATAATAATAATAATAAATTTGATAGTAAATGAGCAGATAAAAAAATAATATATATAGAAATATATATATGTATTTCTCACTCTCAAACATATGAGTCATACCACCTCCAGATCGAGAATTACTGATTTTAGTAAACCTAGAACGCTTGAGGACATTGACTGAGCAAGTTATAGAGTTTCCCATAATAGTAATTAATAATATTTGAAGGCAACCCATGTTGCGCGATCACCTTGAACCTTGCAACTCCCTATGTTATCCTTACATCCGTTAGATGCCCATACCCATGTATACTCGAATAGAATGATTACCCATACACAAAGAGGTGTTGGAATCATTATAGCCTAGTTGGTTGTTCGTTCGTAGGTGGTATACCGTGTATGCCGGATATACGAATAGACACGGATATTATAACTCCGTGGTACGTAATCGTTTGGTGCTCACGGTGAGCATGTATCGGTTATGCTGACATGCAGAAGGATATTGAAATCAAGCATATTAAACATTGATCTTTGTTTAGAAAGATCTATATGTCAGTGGGTGACAAGGGTTATGAAACATATTTAAACGTTAACCGACGTCAGGTTAAGTCCATATGTTATTATATTTGTGGGATATATATACTAGATGCCGGTATGTGTAATATATATGATAATAGTTGGTGTGTATGTGTACCTGTTGTTATGATTGAGCTGGTAACGAGTTATACGGTGAGATTAGTATTGATTACTGCGTACGGGATGAGTACGGCAGAATGACATAAAAAGCGTAGCTCCAATGATGGAGATTGATTTGATTCAGTTGATTGCTCAAAGATAGCAGATGATGATACCGAATGTCGTATCACAGATCACTGCGAGTGTTGATGTAAATGTGATCGCAGAATTATAGATCGAGCAATCACATGATTATGAATATTTCAACTCTTAGTGTTATTACTAAGAGTGATAATGTCCCACCAAATACTATTATGACTACAAGTATTAGTTATAAACTAAACATGAATAGTAGTCGTAATGAATTAGATCCGGTATGAAGGATATGTTTGTTGTTTGTGTTAAGGGGATTATTAATAGTGTACTGATGGTAAAGGGAGGAATAGATTAGCGAGTGGATAGAAAAGATCGAAATGGTTAAGGATGTTGGTAAGAGTCTAGAACATTGTGTAGTGAAATATGCTACAGATATGTTGGTAGATTATGTTGTATCGTGATGGAACACGATGGTACAAAATTATAGTTAGAAAATTTTTGCTCAGATGATATGGTCAGGATTTAAAATTCTTGTGCTAGAGCACTTTTATTCGAATAATTAAGTTCAGAGACTGGAAACTGAGCTATGGAAGATAGAAATGTTGTGTGCTGATCACTTAGAACGCGCTAATCGTTTAAAGGAATTGTCATGTCTGGTAACATGGCTAATTACTCCTGAAACTAAGCAAAGTGAGCGCTATATTGGGGACTAACTCCATCGATAAGGAGTATAGTCAATCTTGTAAAATATACAACCTTTGGAAGGGTTGTGTCACAAGCCAGCATTGATATATTTGACGCTATGGGAAGTGGACTGGAAGGACGTTAGGTGAGACGTCGAGTGTTAAAGAAGAGAAATGATAAAGGTATAGTGCAAGATAGACTTTTGAATAAGTAGGTATGTCCTACAACCCAGAATCATACTAAAGACTAGTTCTGGTGTGAAACATGAACCGCATGAAGGGTCCTTCCCTAAATGTGGAAAATATATGGTTATCGGCAGGAAGAAGAATGTCGAGTGATAGTAGGCCACATGTGTGGTAAAGATGGACGTAATGCCCCAATTGTAGAACCAATTGAAGCCATGTGAACCGGCAACCCCAACCCATTCGTGTACAACCACTCCGAACCCAACAGTTTCAATAACAATCCATCCAAAGAAATCAAATTATGCCAAACGGTTGTACTTGCTATGAATGTGGCAGTACATAACGTTTCAAGAGAAATTGCCCAAAGTTGAACCAAGGTGTCATTGGAAGACGAACCTCATGACAAGCATCAACCTCTGATCAAGCAAGGAGCCGTGCTTTTGTGAGTAATTCGAATAAAGCCCGTCATGATCCAAAGGTGGTATTAAGTACGTTGTAGTTTTAAATCAATAGACTTCAGTGATATTTTTACGGTCGTCGATAGAAGTTAGTTCCTGTTAATCTCCTACCCTTTAGAAAGATACCGATTAGTGAAACTATAGAACCCTATACTGTAGAATCACTAACGGTAAATCCTTAATGGTTAATTAAATTGTTCGGAATTGTCCTATTATTCTGAACGATTAACATTTCCTTATTGACCTACGACCAGTAAAGTTAAGAAGTTTTGACATAAAAGTTAACATGGATTGGCTAACTCAACATGAAGCTGAAATCAAATATGAAAAGAAGATGATTAGAAGCTCTCCTTCGGACGATGAAGCGATTAGATACAAAGAAAAGTGTACGGTATTATGTTACCACTCTAATCTCATCTTGAGATGTTATAATATTTACGACAAGAAGACGTGGTGTATTTAACAAACGCGATTGCCAAAGTATTTAAAAGAAAACATATAGAAGATATCCCGATGGTACGCGAATTTCCACAAGTTTTCCCAGAAGAACTTCCTGGAATACCGCCAACCCGACAGGTCGAATTCAGAATCGATTTAATACCTCAAGCTGGCCCTGTTGCTAAAGCATCTTACCGACTTGCACCAACTGAAATGCAAGAATTATTGGATAAGGTTTCATACGACCTAGTTAATCACCATGGGGTGCACCAGTGTTGTTTGGGAAATGAAGGACAGAAGTGTTAGGATATGTATTGATTAGGGAGAATTGAATAAAGTGACGATCAGGAATAGGTATTCACTTCTTCGAAGTAAATGATCTATTTAACCAACTGCAAGGGCGATTTATTTTTTTAGAAAATTGATCTTAGATATAGTTATCACCAAATGAAAAGTCCAAGAGGAGGACGTTACAGTAACAGCGTTTCGGACTCGTTACGGCCATTATGAATTATTATTTATGGCGTTCGGGCTAACAAATGCGCCGGCAGCATTCATGGAACTCATGAACCAAGTCTGTAAACTTTATTTAGACAAATTTGTCATAACATTCATTGATGATATTTTGATATATTCGCAACGTAAAGAAGAGAACGAACGACGGTTAAGGAAAATTGTGGAAGTGTTAAAGCAAGAGGAGCTATACGCGAAGTTTTCGAAATGTGATTTTGAATAAAGAAGGCATAATCCCTTGGTCATGTTGTAAAGCAACAAGGATTTCACATAGATCCAAATAAGATAGAAACCATTAAAATTGTTCCAAGCGCCGATTTTAAGTCTCCCCGATGGAGACGATGGTTTTGTCGCGTATTGTGACGCATCGCGTAGAGGGTTAGGATGCGTGTTGATGCAGAATAATAAGGTTATAGCCTGTGCTTCCCGACAGTTAAAAGTACACGAGAAAAATTACACTACTCATGACTTAGAAGTGGGAGCGGTTATCTTCGCACTTGAAATCTGGAGACATTATCTCTACGGTACTAAGTGCACCATCTTCACCGATCATAAAAGTTTGCAGCACATATTTGATCAGAAGGAACTGAATATGAGGCAACGAAGATGGGTCGAGTTGTTAAGCGATTATGACTGTGACATCCGTTATCACTCCGGCAAGGCTAACGTCGTAGCCGACACTTTGAGTAGGAAAGGTCGGGTTAAGCCATTGCGAGTGCGAGCGCTAGGGATGATAGTCCCGTCGAACTTTTCGGACTTGATTCGAGTCGCTCAACGTGAGGCGTTGAAAGAGGAACAGCGAAAAGGAGGAACTTTACGGCAATGAGAAGAATTTTGAACAGCGCGTGGACGAAATTTTCTACTTCAAAAATCGGATTTGGATCCCGACCCTCCATGACCTTCGTGAATTAATCATGGACAAAGCGCATAGATCGAAATATTCCATACATCCATGATCGGAATAGACTATTGATGATACGAATATCTGAAAGGATTGTATTAATGGCCGAGTTTGGAGAAAGATATGGTTACGTATGTTGGTGAATATTTGAGTTACGAAAGAGATAAGGCTGCACACCGAAAACCCTAGGGAACGCCGCAACGACAGAAAATTCGCCAATGATAGTGGGAATAAATTACAATGGATTTCGGGACGCAAATTCCCAAGGTATAGCAAAGGCATGATGTAAATTGGGTAATCGCGGATCGATTAACCAATCCTCACATTTCATCCCAATTTATGACGATTACCACAATGAATTCTCGCCCAAATTCATGATGATGAAATGGTATCTCGTCGTGGTGTACCATTTTCAATTATCTCAGATCGAAATAGTCATCCTACTTCCAATATTGGAATGCGGGGAAGGAAGCATCGAGAGCTTGAAGCTTTCTATGGGTGAAGTAATTATTACAAATTTGTTAAATTGAAAATGGGCGTCACTCAAGCCGTAAGATTTGAATTGATTCGAGAATCAACCAATCGGAATTATAATATTTAAGATAAGTTGAAAGCAGCGAGAGATTGGCAAAGGATGTATGCCAACATTCAAAGAAAACCATTGTCACTGGAAAAAGGTGACAAGACATTTTTTTAGGCATTACCTTAGAGAGGTGATATGAGGTTTGGCAAAACCGAAAGTAGCTCCTTAATATATTGGACCTCATGAGACTATCTCCATGATTGGTCATTTAGTTTATCGATTAAAGTACTCCAGGGATTAAGTACGATACATGATGTTTTGCCATGTATACGGATTGAAAAGTACCTAAGCGATGAGGAAACGAAAGTACTAGTAATGGAGGTACTCATAGAAAACATGCTTGATATCATAAATAATTCCGTAGAGATAGTAGACGGGAAAACTAAACAGTTTGGACATACCAAGCTTTATTGATTAAGATTAAGTGGAATTCACAGCGAGGACCAGATTATACCTGGTAACGCGAGGGTGAATTCTGAAGGAAAAACCCCCACCTTTCCCTCGGAAAGGGATAGTGAGCGTGTAAAATTTCGAGGACGAAATTTCTTAACGGGGGGAGAATGTAACGATTCCGACGAAACCCGGTATACCCTAACCGGTAGACGATGGTTACGTCATATTTAATGTCGGGTACATGAGTTACCATAGTAATTATAAGAGAATACATGGTTCATTGTATTGATTGTACGTGAATATATAATTCACTGCATTGAATATGCGATTAATCGATCGATAATTATTGAAACCCGAACGAATCGAGGGTTCAATTATAGACGAGATATATGATATTTAGTGATGTTTACGAAGTATTAAAGCTTCGGGATAAGTGAATTAAAGCACAGAAAAAGAATTTCGATTTAATGGTACGTCGGTACATTAAACGAAACCTTTAATACCAAACCGAGCAAGAGACAATCGATCAAGCCGAAAAAGATGCGCAATTATTAATAACATGGTATTTTAAGTTAATAAATGTCATGGTTTAAGTTTTTAAAGTTCTTAAGTCGGTTTTATATAAATTTCATTTTTTAGCCGAAAAACGACCGTTTTAGCCTCGTTTTAAGCCGAATTAGACATTTAACCGAAAAACGAACTGAACCAGATTATCCAAAACATTATCCGGATTTCGAGAATCCAAACTTGTGGCTAGAAATGAAGAGGTGGGTCCCACCCCACCCCTCCAAGAGGCCGATCGGACCCAAGGGGGTATTACCCCATCCCATTTCTTTTTTTTTTTACAACAAACATTCAACAATCCTCTTTTCTCCCACACCAAGACCTAAAAACCAAGAGTTCTAGCAGGAAAAACATGGTAATGATCGAGTTACTCACGTTTCAATCTTCGTTTCTTGAGTTCATTTGCAAGAAAATGAGGTTTGAAAGATGAAAACCGATTCTTGCATGATCAAGTGATGTATACGGGTTATACAAGGGATCTTGGTCCAAGAAAGGAGTTAAACGAACCAAAAACGAATTTTTACGGTTTAAATCTTTGTTTTTGAATCATATCCGAAACTATAGTGTAAGAGGCTTGATCGTGAGTGTAACTTGCTTGGTATTGTGGTATGTTGGTTGTAGGTTCTGTATTTAGTGGTAGATAAGGCGGAAAGACGAGTTTGTAGCTTGTAGTGGCGGAAAACGAAAGGTATATTCGGTTATGTTCGGTTTTGGGATATTTGTACAGATTGTGATACGTGTAGAGTTAGGTCATGAAATTTTACAGGGATGTTCTACACATGAAAATAAGTGTTCTGTGAAATTTTGGTAATAGTTGGATAAAGGATGAATATTTGGTGAATTTAATGCTCGGTTTTGGCCAAAAATGGTGAAAAATAGTTAAATCTCATGAAAAATTCTGGAAAATTTCATATAGGCTTTTTATATCGTTTATAAGTCACACACAAAATTTGAGGTCAGTTGGAGAAGTCTAAGTAGGCTTTTCGGTTAAACGAGTTTAGGGTTTTCTAGTTCGATTTTAGTGAAAATGGCATTTAAAAGAAGATTTTGGTTCTGGAAAAAGTACAGGGGACTATGTGGATGGCAGGGGACATCCAGGAAAAATTTGGGATTTTTCTAAGATTGTTTGGTATTTACGACATATTTAGTGTTTAAATGGTGTTTAAAAATAGATAAATAAATTTTAAATATAGAAATTAATTCTGGAAATATTTTTATAAAATTCCCCACTGTCAAAAAGTGATTTGTGCAAAATTTCAAGATCCGATATTAAACGGATAATTAATTGTGCAAAAACAAACTTTTAAAGCTTAAAACGAGTAAACCGGTAAAGCTCGCTTAAACGAGCTGACTGGTGTATAAAAACCCTAAAAATGGACTATTTTCATATAAAGGAGTTAAACAAGTAAAAATAAATCATCTGAAAATAATTCGGATGATTTGAGTAATTTTTGTCCGAATTAACAGTTTCCGGTACGATAAAGACGGAAACGGGTCCCGCGGCCAATTGGGGCGTCTAAACCGAGCTATAATTTCACATCTTTACCTAAATTATCAGTCAACCACTATTTTCGGGTCGTGTGTGACCAAACTCATTTTTGAAACATAAAAACGGGTAACCGTGCTAGGCACGCAAAACGGGGAAAACAAGCTATTAGAAAATTTGACTGTTGAACTCTAAACGACATCACAATCCGAGTCCGGGGAAGTGTTTCTGGGTTAACCTTGCCCCCAGAACGGGTACAGTGCTGGGTTAACAGTGTCCCCAGATGTACCGGTTAACTTATTTAAAGTTACATTAATAATGAGTGTATAGTAACGATCGTAGGGATCATATTACAGATTGGACGTGTTAACTGATAATGATTGTTGTTACCTGCTTGCATGTGCTAAGGTGAGTTTCACGAGCCCCTATTTCTGAATTGTTTTCAAATATTTTCCCGGGGCGGAAGCATGTTACTATTGAAATGTTTAAATACATACTGAACGCATGGATTTGCGTGTATTTATAAATATTTGATTGTACGGGAATCGTACGGAATGGGTACAGTACTGGGTTAACAGTGTCCCCAGATGTTTTGGAAGTGTTACTGGGTTAACTGTGTCCCCAGATGTCTTTGGAAGTGTTACTGGGTTAACTGTGTCCCCAGATGTCTTTGGAAGTGTTTATGGGTTAACGTTGCCCCCAGAATGAGTACAGTACTGGGTTAACAGTGTCCCCAGATAATATTATATTATGATATGGATTTATCATGGTTTACTCAAATTGTGAAACTCGCCAACTATTCGTAGTTGACCCGTTTTCTCACATGCTTTTCAGGTACAACTAAGATGAAGTGATTGCTTACGTGCTAAGTGCTTGATGTGTGTAAGATTTGCGTGCGGAATGTTAGGATACATTATAATAAATAGAATTATGTATCGTATTGTATGATGTGTGTATCACCTAGACGGTAATGAAATACAAGATAATGTAATTTGAAGTATATTAATGTATTCAGTTTTCTTTATAAACAATGTGGTTGATATCAGAGGTGTCTGTTGCATCCCGTTTACGTTTCCGCTGCGGTTACGGGGTGTTACATTTACCTTCAAAAAGGTCTGAATATGTATTTTTGAGTAAGGTTTGATGCTTTAAAACGTTTTCGAGCAAACTTAGATATTTTGGTCTAATTTTAATCTTTTCAAGCATGCTTTGAAGTTTTTAAAATTTTCGGTTAGAGTTTTTACAGTTTTACTTGAAATTTAACCTTCCTAGCAAGCTTGACATTTTTTTAAGTCTGAAAATGATGCTACGAGCAAGCTTTTATATAGTTTATACTTTCTAGCATACCCTGTTGTTTTGAATGAGTACAACTGTTTCTTGCAAGCTATTTGATATGATTGGTTACCCTATTCACTAGCAAGCTTCATTAATTTCTAAACTTTCTAGCAAACTTAACTGTTTTATAGGTAGTTCAAGTCATTCTAGCAAGCTTTATGATTGAGTATGTTACTACTAGCAAGCTTTAATATTTTTGGACTTTCTAGCACACTTAGGTGTTTTTGTTTGACGGTTTGAATTCATTCTAGCAGGCTTTGTGATTATGGGTGTGTAATTGAATTTGTCTTATATGTTCAACTAAACTTTAAATTCAAGAGCACTTGATGATTATGTGTTACATGTAATATGAATATGTTTCTTTGAAATTACAAGTCTTTTCGGGCAAACCTAGTTTTCCGGGCACACTTTATGTTTCTTGTACACTTTGAAATTTTCAAGTGTTCTCTTAACATACTTGGTAAGTATTCAGATTTTTGCTTTTCGAGTACACTTTGTGTCTACACACTTTGCATTCCTAGAGTATTTCAAGCATACTTGGATTTAAAGTATACTTGATTGAATATTGATTAAGTGTTAATGAATATTGATTAAGTATTTCAAGCACACTTGGTAATGTTTGAGATATTTAGAAATTCAAGCAAGGTTGACATTTAGAAATAGGTCTAAGATATTATTTTAGGATTCTTAATTGATTCCTAGAAGGGTTGCCTATTTGATTATTTATACTTGATTATCTGTCTTGTGATTTATTTCTCGAGTAATCTTGTATTTCGAGTAAGCTTCCTTCATTGTATTTACTTAGCTTTATTTTTAAAACACTTTATATTTTCTAAAATAAATCTGGAACGAGCAAGCTGTAAAAGAGTGGAAAATACCTACTAAGCTTTATGGAAAACTCACTTTTCCGAGCAAGGTTTGCTAAATGAAATTTATCGAGCAAGGTTTTAAATGAGAATATATTTAATTGGATAATGTTACTGTTTGACAGCTATTTACTCATTAAATGACAAAATGCATTTAAAACCCACTTTCAAAAAGGTATAAGAGATAGAGAGTTAGAGAAATTGTTCACATCTTCATCTCTCTCTCCTTCCACTTTCGCTCTCGTTTCAAAATATCAACCGACTAAACTCAATCTCATAATCCTAATTTACCAGCCCACATATTTCGACTCGGTAAGCATCAATTAAGTGTTATCCAACAATGAATAAGTAATTATAGGCATTTAATATTCATCTTTGCTAAATCTTTGTTTCTTTTGTAGGTTATAAATTTGTCGAAGATCGGGTTCTTAAAGAAATTTCTTCTTATCTTCTTCAAATTATAGCTTAAAAATATTCAAAGTTGTGAGCTTTATGACTAATCTTTGCTTTGAATATGTTTTCGTTTCATCAATTATGGCGGATGATTAACCGACATACCAGTTTGAGCAAATGCATAACATGTGTGTTTTGCTTCAAGTAACTCCGGACAATGAGGAGATGGCATACATGATAAGATGGCTACAAAGATCAAACATCATATTTGCACTAAAAGAGTGCCCTGTTCTATACAGAAATCATTTGTTAGATTTCTGGCGCTCAACAACTTTATATGATGATATGAATGGTAGGCTTCTGGAAGCTACCGTGGCCTCCCATGAGATCACAATTACTGAAAGGCTGATCCGAACATGCTTACAACTACATGATGATGACCACAACCCAATAAACTTTACCACTGACCATCTGTTGAAGATTTTACACAAACAATGGGTTATCAAGGGAACGTCAAAGAAGGACAGTTCCAGAAAGGAATGTTCCCAAACCTTTATAGGTTTTTGATTCACCACATCATTCAGGGCTTTGCCCTCTGAAGGGATCTTGGACTCTTATGAGTCGTGACTTAGCCAATGCTACAGTTGCTGTCGTATATGATCTTCCGTTCAACTTCTCAAGAATGATTTTCGAAGGGATGGTAATTATGTTGAGGAAGCCTAACAAATAGAAGTTCTTAGCATATTCCAGATTTCTTCAAATTATTTTTAATCAGGAATTGCAAGATTTGCCAACCCTTGGAACAACACATATGCTTCAGAATCCTAATGTCTACAAACGGATTGCTACCTTGTCAAGCACAAGCCGATTCAATCCAGAAACTGAGTTTGATGTGCTACCATTGTTAGTTAATCATGATACTGATATCATGCATGTTCTTGAGTTAACCTCAGAGGAGGAATATGAGGAGGAGATGGAGGTTGATGATGATTCTGATAATGATGATGGAAGAGATGGAGGAGATGTAGATGACAAGGGAGTCGGAGAGAATGTTGATAATGTTGCACAAGTTCAGGGGGAGGATCAACCTTTACCCACACCACCACCAACACCTATCCCTACCCCACCAGTCACATCACCTTTTTCACCACCACCACATGACCAAACAATCCAATCCCCACCCTTCCAAACACCACCTGCATATACCCAAAGCCCACCTGAAACCTTAAACCAAACACCACCCCAAACCATTGACCAAACTACGTCCAAACCCTTAACCCAAACCCAAACCTTTACCCAAGACCCAATCCACACAATACTGAACCTTATATCCCACAAACGTTTCCCACTCACTTACAAACTTTCCCATCTACACCAATTACATCCCCAAAACTTAGACCAACCCAACCAACCTACATTCAAAATAACCCATTACATAACACTATTTGTACAAAACATCAATCCTCCACCCTCAACCAGTGAAAACATATTTAAAAGCCCAAGCCCACCCACTGACCCAATTTATCCACAATTCCAAACCACAAATCCACCACTAATCCTATACCTGATCCTTTCTCTGATTCACCAATTGATACCCCTCCCTATGGTACTTCTATGTTCAGAAGAAATCTTGATTTGATTTGTGAAAATTTGGAGTTAAGGGGAGAAACTGATGAGTTGAAGAAGGAAAATGTTGATGTGAAAGAACAGCTGGCCCAAGCTCTCTTGAAAGTACAAACCCTTGAGGTAGAAGTTGAGAAGACCTTAGCTGCCCCAAAACAGGGGGAGAATATATATATGGCTACTGTTTCTGATGCAAATGAGGTTCTTGATGAAGAAATGGTGGATGTAGAAGTGGAGGTTGAGACTGATGGACTAAAAAGTATTTTGAATACTAATGGTGAGAGTGATGTTGAGGATAGTGATGAGAAAATGGTTGTTGATGAAATTTATGAGGGTGATAAATCTGGTGATGATGAACATAATTATGATGTGGATGATGAGGTTTAGAATACCCTGTATGGAGACTTTGATGATGATTTGTTGAGGAAGGAAAAGGAGATTGATGCTGAGATGGAGAATCAAACCACAGATAATATGGTAATAACAGAAGCAATATCAACTGATGCTATTTCTACTGATGTAATTGCCACTGATGTGTTGACTGATGTAATGGATGAGGGTGCTGCACCTGAGGAACTGATTTTGATTGAACAAGAAAATAATGAAGAAAGTTCCAAGAAGATTGAGCATGATAAGGATATGGAAGACTTATTGGATGATATTGATAATTTCCCCTCTGAAACTGAAGAAGAAAAGAAAAGAAGGATGGAGAAAGGGAAAGCCATAGTTGATGATGAAGAAGAGCATGTTGATACGCAGGAGGTGACTGATGAGGATGAATAGGATGAAAATGTTAAGGCTGCCAAAAGGCTTGAAAATGTGATAAATGAAACAAATGAGAGGGAATTTTTGCACAAACCTTAACCGCAGAAGAGTTGGCTGAACAAGAAACATTGCAAATATTGTCAAAACTCTTGACCAAGAAGAGAATGTTGAGCAAGAAGTAATTGAGGTGCTAATTAAAATGAAACAAGCTGAGGAAGTTGACAACAACTTAGCAATGGTTATAAGAAAGTTTGCTCAGCCAGAAGCACCTACCACTACTGAAAAGGCTACTGATGAAACTGGCACACAAATGGTGGTAGATAAGGCCGGAGAATCGATTACTGCACAACTCAGCATGAAATGGCTTGAACATGCAAAGAAATTTGTTGTGGAAAATAAATGAAAAGATGAAGAGGATGATCAAAAATTTGGTAAGAAATATACAAGGAAGAGGTGCAGATATGATGGCCGTGATTATGGTGATGATGAAGTATAAAAGATAAAGGAATGATGAACTAGAATATACAGTAGAGAGTCCCAAGGAACATGAAAGCCCGGTGATGGTTGTTCCTATACAGATGATTATGTCTGATGCTAAACCAGACATGAATGAACCCAGAATAGAAGCACTTGATGACTCAACTGAACATGATGATGATACAGAAGCTGATGAAGGTGCTGAAGATGATTCTGATGATGAAAACAATGGTGATGACAATGATGATGATCAAAGTGATAAGGTTGAAAAGGTTGATATTATGTCCCCTCAAGTTGAAATGACAGATGAACAAAGGGCAAATATACAACAAATTCTGGATGAGGCAAGAAGGAATAACCCTTTGGTGATAAAATTGACAAGATTTGGATATGGATTTGAAAGATTGGCTCCTCTATCTGATGAGGAGTTGCAAAAATTGATTTATAAGGAAGATTATGAGATAAGGAAAAGGGTTGAAAAAAAATAAATAAATATTTCTTGAGGTATAGAGAGTATTTAAGAATACAAGGACTTAATGAGAAAGATGTGAGCAGAATGAGTTTCGATGATTTGCAAAGACATTACAATACAACCAGAGAAAAAATTGAGAAAGAGGAGAAGGAGAGATTTGAAAGAGAAACAAAACTGAATGAAAGAATAGAGGCTGTGATGAAGAACTATGGAGGGAAATGTAAATACTTGATAGAGAGAGGGATGGCTCCTGAGTTAGTTGACAATCTAACAAAAGAAACGGTTAAGTCTCACTTTAGAAGAATATCCAGGAAAGATCAACCATAAACCTCCACAAAAAGGCCAAGACTTGTAACTTTAGCTGAAAAGAGTAAAATTGATAAGAAGAAAAAGTGGGAAAATGAGTAGTTAGAGCTGTTAAACAGACTGATGGAGGCTAGAGGGAGACTCAATGAACTTAAAGGAATGAGCAGATCAGACAGACTATATCTGTATTTGTCTGAAATTGAAAAGGATGACTTGGAAGAGTAGAAGCCTCAAACACTCCTATTCCTGTGGAAGTCAAACCAGAAACTGTTGAACACAGAGATCCATGGGAAGATGAGGAGATACTCAAAACATGAAAGGAATAATGAAAAATAAGGGCATGAAAGAAAATGATTTTGATATGCTGGGAAAAGCACAACTGAAAGAATTATTTTATGAACAAAAGGCTGAATGGGAGAAACTATTGACTGAGGAAAGAAACCCCAGAAGCTTTATAGCTGGACCTGATGGAGTGAGGTTTGTGCCAGCCGGTTAGCTAGGGGATGAAAATGTAATGAATATGATTGGAAGACTTTTCAGAGATGGAGGTGAAAACCTTGTAGATCTGTTGAATATGCTAGCTGAAATGGTGATTAAAATTTATAAAAAGAAATTTGGAATAGTGGGGGCCACTAAACATATGAAGTCTATTCCCTCAAGGCCCTCTGCTTCAAGAAAACCAAGCACTACAATCAGAAATGATCCAAGAAGAGATGTACCACAAATACAAGAAAGGCCACCAACTGATATGGACCTGCCAATAAAACTCTTCTTTGACTCTGTCTCTCATACTTTGAAGGTGATAATGAAAAGAAGGGGATTGAGAGAGATTATCTTCAAAGATGTCTTTGCTGATTACAAGAGTGAACAACTTGAAGAAATGGCAACTCTGGAGTTGTATGACTACCATAACAGGAACAAACTTGCAGGTAGACAACAAAATGAGCTGTCCAAGTATTTGAGAAGTGAAGCAAGGATGAGTTTCCCTTTATTGAATCAAAAGAGGAAGTGGAAGTTAATAGAGCATGAAAAGACTAACAAAGGCAAGAGACTGAGTGACATAAAGCATGCTGAATTTGGCTACCTCTCAAGAATCAAGATCAAATATTCACTTACCAATTTGAATAATTGCATCCGTATGAGAAGACGAATGACAAGGCCCAATCATGAAGTCCAGAAGAATGATAAGATCACACAAATTGACTACAACAAAAATGAAGACTCCTACATTCTTCATAACTCTGATGGACTTATCTTGGGTATAATCAAGACTGATGAAGACCTTACTTTCCTGCATGATGAGGATTTGAGAGACATAATGAATTGGACAATTCCTGTGAATCATCCTCATCAACATCGACGATTTATCTTCAAAGAAAAGGCAGGAGGAGTGAGAGTGGATCGAAGACAAGCAGCCTCAAGCTCTAGAAGGTGATGAAGACTATTTTTGCTTAGGATTTGCTTTGTAATGTCCATAAGACAGAATTCCCAACTATGTAATCTTTTGATTTTATAATGTAATTTGATTTTGATTTAATGTGTATTTTTGACTAAGTGTATGTAACCTTAGAGGTGTTTAGGGACAGCTGAGGTGTTCCAATCTAGGGGGAGATTGTTGGGTCAAAAATTTGACATGATATGACTTAAGGGAGATTGGAATCTTCTCAACGCTCCTCAAATATGGCTATGTATGGATACCGAGCACACTTGGACCTCCTAGCAAGGTTTTACTCGTCCTAGCAAGGTATTTTACCTTTCGGGCAAGGTTATCTTCTTGAAGTCTTCTTAAGTGATAATCAGAGCAGGTTTCACTTTGTCTAGCAAAGATGTTCTTCAAGTCGAGCATAGTTTGTTTACCAACAAACCCTTGACTAAACCAAGCTTATGAAGCCAAGTAATTGGAAGATCTAGCAAGGTTTCATCAATAAACAGTAGTCCGAGCATGCTTGAAGAAAGTTTATCATGAAATATTATAAGTACTTTCTCTAGCAAAGTTCAACTCTGAGTAGGCTATAGTGCCACCAGCACAAGTCAAACAGTGTTACAAACACACTTGAGCTTGCTTAATAAGTTATTCATTAACAAAGAGTTTAAGGGATTCATGAACAACAGTTTGCTCGTAGGACCATATCGAGCAAAGTTTGTTATGCTTAAGAAGATTGAAGCCGGCTAGGTTAGTATTTTCTAAGGAAAATACTCTAAGTAAAATCTATCCGGAGAACTGTTTGCCAGCACACTTCAAGGTTACCAGGTCTGCTCGAAGAAGAAAAAAGACACAAAGTCTACCCGGAAGACCTGTTTTTACACTTAGAATCTTTTGTAATATGTTTTATGAATACCTATCAATCATTAAGGTTTCTAAAACTCAGGACAGCTGTCAGGGAGAAGGCCTTTAAATAGAATGATCCAGGGCATGCCTCCAAAGGACAACGGATATACCTTTACACTTTTCAGACCTATTGAATATTTTTGAATTGAGTGTGACGGTTGTCCTAAGAATTTTACGAATAAACATTCCATACAGAAACCCTAATTGATTTGCATTTGCATGAATCTTTCTATAAATGGATTTCTTTTGAGTTAATGTTTGTGTCTGTTACATTAAAGCAACAATATTGTATGTTAGTGATTCCGCCGTTAACATACATTAATTCTTTCTTAAAATAGCAAGTCGCTAAACTTCTTGTCGACACAGTTACTATGTGGGTTGCGACACTAATTGTTAGTGATTGAGTGATCATACGGGACCGGCAATATCTATCAGGTTAAGGTTAAGGGTGTTCATGTAGTGAACTGGGTCCAAAACCTGACCATATTTCGAAAATTCCTGGAAATATGAGCTCTAGACGTCGCACGACTAGGTCTGACCCCCCTTGCCGCGTGGCGTGGAGTCCTCCAAATGGGGGTGGGTCTGACCAGCCAGTCCGACTGGTCTCCCTTTGGTTCCTTCCTGATGTGTTCCGGCTTCTCGTTTAGACTTATTTTGACTCGATTTTGCCTTTTTCAACTATGATCAACTTCCAAAACCTACAAAACACAAATATGTTAGTAGTATACAAATTTTCACTAAAAAAATAATAATAAAATATTATATAAAATATACAAGGGAAATATATATATATTTATATATATACATACACACATATATATAGGTTTGATTCTTTTGAGAACCACTTTGAGTTTTAAGAACTCGAAAGAACACAACGTAGCAATTTTTTTATTTGAATTTTTTTTTTCACATATGTAATACGTAAGTGTAAGTAACTTAAAAAAATTACAGTATTTTTTTTACACACCTAACATTTAAATTTGTATAATCATCAAAAATACTTATACTCTCTCCTGATTAATTTTTTAATCAGATTTATTATCAGCCACATATTTCATACTCATTTAATTAAATGTGATGTTCATATTGAATTTTTAAAATTCTTACAACTCATTAAGGTTATCAAAATATCCCTCCTCTATATATATATATATATATATCAATCAGTATATCACCCCTACCTTTAACGGGTACCTTGGTTCTTTTAGCAACAATAACAGGAACCTCATATTGATTATGGGCTTTGTTATTGAGAAAGTTTGGGTCATAGGTGATGTGCTCGATGGCCCCGGAGTCAAGAACCCAGTCATTGCATGGTTCTCTTTTTCTTGCAAAATTAGTCATACGTGGATTTTCATTTTTTTGGTTTCTACCTTCTCCAAACATGTTAATAAACATTTGGTAGTCTTCATTTGAGATACGTGGAATAGAACTTGTGATTCATTCAACGTAACTTGCTTCTGAATCATCTCGAATCATCTTAGCAATGGGTTTTCTTGGTCCGCCATCCTTGTTCCCTGTCATGAAGCCGAAGCAGGGATGACATTGATTTTCCGATTAGGGTTGCGTTTTGAGTGAATTAGATAACCGCTCTGGTATCATGAAGAGATCGACGGAATCAAGGCATAAGGAACTGTGGTATTTTTTTCATAGTCTATTAAAAAAGAGATATCACATACGAGTTCAAGGTTTTTTAATAAAAGGAACATAATTAATCTTGATCATGTAAAGCTAAATATAAGGAGATAATATGAATGAGATATTGGAGAATAATTTTGAATTCTAATAGTAAATCAACTTCATAATTTAAAAGTAAAACATTACTTTTTATCGTATACTTAAATACGTTATATTATTATACTCGGTCGACAACAGTTTGGGCAATTCAATTTTGGAACTGGCTGGGCCAAACAAAATGGCTACCCGAAAGCGAAACTGATTAGTCCTGTGATATTAAATAAAATATTCTAGTTTTTTCATTAGTGGCAGAACAAATTATCGACTTAGTTTTGGGTTCACCAAAATTCATTATTATTTGGTATCCGAATGTGTCACTCTCGCCTAATTTTTCATTTGAGTTAAGTCAGGTCGTGTCACCCGTGTGAATGTGACTTTAGTTCAGTCCTGATGATGTTAATGGTAATTGGATCGATATTTAAGTTTCGAATCAATTTGATATTTTTACAAACCAAAATTAAACTAATTAATATAAATGGTCATTTATTTTTATTTTATGATTTTATGAAAATCTAGATGAGTTAATTTTTCCATCACTATCTTTAAGAGTGTATCGCTATTGAAAAATAGAAAGATGAACCGATGATGAGCGGAAGTTGTTATAATTTCTTATTTAAGGTGATATAGTTATAGAGGTAGGGTACCAAAAAGGCATAAATTTCCTTAAGAAGTACCCGCGGGTCAATCAGAAGTCATTCATAAGGCACCCGCGGGACATGAAGACCACCCGCATAGTTATTGGCGGGAGAAAAACCCTCACAAGGCATGCGGAAGTATCCTGGCATCCTCAAAAGTCATCCGCAAGATGGAACATCTGTCCGCGTAAATAACTATGAGGTAATGCCCCGTGACAGCTGTCATTAACCAGTAACATTCTAGAAGACTTACCAAGATGCTTTCTTGAGCAATACATAATTCCTCAACCGATCAGAAAAGGACACCTGGCAAGGCCGTTATAACCGTGCACATGGCCAGGGTTGTATACCACCCTATCAGATGAGGACGCGTGTCCAGGTTGTTATACATGCACATGCGACGTTTAAATTGAGCCTATCATAGGAGGACACGTATCCAGGTGGTTATAAGAGCATCTTCTAAAGAGACAGCTGGCCCAATCACCTTCCCACACCATTCGGCTATAAATACCCTCTCAATCATCATGAGGTATACATATTCACTCCCACTGTACTCTCACTATTTTACTTTATCTTCATCGGAATTGTACTTATTCTCACGCCGGAGGGTGGTTACGTGAAGACCCCCCCCCCATGTCCTTCCCGTAACGAGCTCACGGTGTCTGTTTTGCAGGTTCACGTCATTGGACTTAGGGAATTGAGTTCATATCGTGTCGACAGTTAACCGTATCCTACCTTGTAGACTCATTGGATCTAGGACCCGCCAAGGGGAGTAGATCCGTGTTTCTTCATTGGCGACATCCATGCTTTTGTTAGAACAACAAGAAATTTTTCCGTTCTCTTTACGATATGAATCAGTTACCTAAAGGGCCGACGGAAAACCAGATGCAGTCTTCACGTGATCTCAACCTTGAAACACGTGAAGGAGCAACGTCTGTGTTTGCTCGAATCGCTACTCCTGTTACAAGAACCGATGCCGTAAACCCTGGAGATTTTACCTTGGGTGGTTCGATGGCTCGAGGACTTTTTGATCAACAAGTAGGTGTTACTCTGGTAGACACCGGAAATGTTGTTACACCAACTACTGACTTGGGGTATGTTACAGCTCCAGGGGGTTCCAATCTTGGAGATCTGGAACGAATTATGAGAGATGCTCATCGAACTCACTCAGAGTTAGGCCTGGAAGAGAATTCTGGTGATTCTACTCCAAGAAGAGTTCGGCATCATAATTCCAAATCCGAAGGACTTCTGTCTCCGGATGAGTGGCTTCGTATCCAACAAGATAACCTGAAAGCTGAGTATGAACGTAGGGTACAGAACGAGCGTTTTCACGCTCATACCTTGACGTATGATGACTCTCCCAGGAGATCAGTTTCTCCTCCCATACGGGTAAGTCACATTCAATACAGTTAGCCACTAGAGCAAAACCTAGGTGAGATCCGGAGGTTACGTCCCCATCCCCGCATAGATATGTGGGTGCCGTCCTATGAGGAGGAACTTGACGGACATGATTCAACGTATCGTCCGGAAGGTAGTTATTACAGAGGGGACAGTCGTCTCCCTTCATATGGAGGGGCTAGTTATCCGCGACCAGTTGTCTGCCATGAGGAATACTACAGTAATGTTGAGCACAATTTTTCCAAACCTTACCGTCCAGAATCCTTTGCCGAGAAGTCAAAATTCATAGCAAGTATCACGACAGCTCCATTTCCTATAAATGCAAAAATCCCAACATCTGTCGGGACACATAACGGAATGACAGATCCCAGTGATCATTTGTTAAGGTTTGTAGAAGTTGGAGGAGTCAGTGGTTGGACTCTTCCATACTGGTGTCACATGTTTGCATTAACGTTTACTGGAGCCGCCCGGGAATGGTTCGAAAAATTGCCCGGCAGACAGATCGAGAGCTGGAATGATTTTATAGCAAAATTCTCTCAACATTTCAGTCAACAAAGAAAGCATACTCGCGATTCTTCGGAAATATTGGATGTTGAAAGGTGGAATAATGAGTCCATTGAGGACTTCATTACACGTTTTAACAACGAGAGCCTTAACATCGGAGGAGTTAGTGAAGATATGCTGAGGGGAGCGTTCCACAAGAATGTTCATAGCGACGCCTTGATTCGCACGCTAACAGGGAAAGACAGAATGCCCGAATCTTGGGACGAAATCATGAAGGTAGCTAAGTTATTTGCAAGAACCCAAAAAACATTAGGTTCCAGTAGCCAGAAGCAATTACCAAAGGTCGAGTTTCAAACTCCAAGACCGAATAGACAGGCCAAGGGAACAATTTGGTCGAGATTACAACCAACTACGGAACAACCAAAGCAATTTGATACAAGATCTCTGATTGGTAATAAAAACAAACATAATTTCTCAGCTCGGTCCTCCGATAAGAGTTGGACCCCGTTATCAAAGACTCCCTCAGAAATCCTCACAAAAAGCGTTACTCATACCATAACGATATCGGATACAACACGAACGATTGTGTGACCCTTAGAAATGAAATTGAAGCAGCCGTTAAAAATGGTAAACTTGAACATTTGGTCAAAGACACATGACCAGGGACTGGCAAGCCTCCCGCAAGGGATAGCCAGGGCCCAGCCAAAAGACAAGTTAAGGATTTGAATGTCAACATGATTCAGGGTGGACAATGGGTTGGAGGAAAAAAGAGAGAATAATTAGATGATGAATGGAAGAATGAGCCGTGATTTTTCCTCGAATCAGGGGCGGACCATGTAATAAGAATCCGTTGATAATCAATGCTCTTTTTGGCCATTACAGATAACAATATGTGTTCTTTGACACCGGCAGTATGTCTGACATCATGTACGAGCAATGTTTCGAACAGTTAGATGAGGAAGACAAAAAAAGGTTGAAGCCAATTCATGCCCCCGTTTCCGGTTTCGGAGGAGAGATAATGCATCTGCGAGGGGTGATATCGTTTCCGCTAACACTCAGCGACGGAATCCATTCAAGAACGGAAGAAGTTGAAATTTTGGTCCTGCCAGCAACTTCTAAGCATGGCATCATTTTAATACGGAAGGCGATTGGTGACTTCAACGCCCACCCGTCCACAGCCCACGGTGCAGTAGGAATCCCGACTCGCACCGGTGTGGCAATTATTCATGTCAACCGACATTGCTTTACAACTGAGAATTCAAGTCCCGACAAGGTACCAAATAAAACCTTAAGGACTGAGTAGGAAAAGTGGGTTTTGAACAAGAAATTCCCTGATTAAACAATTGTGATTGGACTTGCTATCTCCGAAATAGTAAGGACTTTTTTAAAGCAACTGCTGACCAAAAACGTGGACATCTTTGCCTGGCAGCCCGCGGACATGACTGGTGTCCCGCGGAGCATTGCTAAACATAAGCTAAGGGTGAACCCGATGTTTACCCCAATTGTCCAGTAAAAAGGAAAGATGAGCCCAAAACAAGCGAAAGCTATGAATGAGAAAGTGAAAGATCTTCTTCACGCCGAGATTATCCGGGAAAGCAAGTATCAGACATGGGTAGCTAATCCAGTCTTTGTTCCAAAAAGCAACGGAATATGGCGGATGTGTATTGATTTTAAAGATCTAAATAAAGCTTGCCCAAAGGATTGCTATCCATTGCCAGAAATAGATCTCAAGGTAGATGATGTAACCCCGTTTAAGTTTAAATGCTTCCTCGACGCCTATAAAGGCTACCACCAAATCTGCATGGCAGCTGATGACGAGGATAAGACAGCCTTTCACACTGACCAAGGGACATTTTGTTATAAAATGATGCCATTCGGATTAAAGAACGCGGGTGCCACATATCAGTGGTTAATGGATCATGCATTCAAAGGTCAGATAGGCCGTAACTTAGAAGTTTATATGGACGACCTAGTGATCAAAAGCATTGAAGAAGATCAAATGCTAAGAGATATTGAGGAAACCTTCAAAACACTGAGAAGTGTTAACATGAAATTGAACCCGGCAAAATGTTCGTTTGGGATGGAAGAAGGAATGTTCCTTGGAGTCATAGTTACGAATGCGGGCTTCAAAGCTAACCTTGACAAAGTCCAAGCTATAGCCCGCATGCCTTCTCTTTCTTCTCTCAAAGAGGTTCAGACACTTAATGGTAGACACGTGGCGCTAAACCGATTCTTAGCAAATCATTCGGCCAACTCTTACCCATTCGTGTCAACACTTAGAATCTGCCTCAAGAAGGCACATTTCAAGTAGACCGCAGAAGCTGAACAAACATTCTTAGAGGTTAAAAAATGCTTAATGGAGTTGCCTACTCTAACAGCACCATACGCGGGTGAACCCTTGACATTGTATCTATCTTCATCTGCTATTGCCATCGGTGCTGTGCTACTGACAAATAGAAAGAACGTCCAAACTCCAATTTATTATGTCAATAGGACGTTGTCAGATCCAAAGACCAGATACTCAATGTTAGAAAAACTTGTATTTGCACTGGTTTATGCAGCCCGACGACTCCGCAGATACTTCCAAGGACACCCCATAAATGTCCTGACCGGATACAAACTCAAGAATGTGTTGAGTAAACAAGAGTTGTCCGGACGGTTGGCAAAATGGGCTATTGAGTTGGGTGAACATGCGATCGAGTATAAGCCCAAACCAGCAATCAAGGGAAAGGTGCTTGTGGACTTCGTCCCTGAAGTTCCGCATCACAAAGAAAAAAAATGTTTGATTGAACAGCAACCCCAAGCACCTCCGGAACAAGGACAAATTTGGTCACTGTTCACGGATGGAGCTTCAAGCAGCGAAGGTTCCGCCGCAGGCCTCAGGCTAGTCAATCCTGAAGGACATGAATTCACATACGCCATAAAATTGGACTTTAAAAGTACCAACAATGAAGCCTTCCTTGCAGGCCTGTGGATAGCCAAAAAGCTCGGGGTGAAGTTTTTGGAGGCACGGGTGGATTCCATGCTAATTGCGGGGCAGATTAATGGAACATATGAAGCGAAAAATGACGTTATGGCTTCTTATCTCACGCAAGCAAAGGACTTAATCCGACAGTTCTCTTCCTTCAATATTATTCATATAAATAGAAGCGAGAACAAGTCTGCGGATGCTCTTAGCAAGCTGGCTTTGACAAACTTTGAACACTTTGCTAAAGATATCCGCGTTGAAGTCTTGGAGCACCCATCCATTTCACAAAGTCAGGTTTTGGTAATTCAAACGGGCATCGAATCATGGATGACACCGATTAAATCTTACTTATCATCCGGAGCCCTCCCAGCAACAAAAGCTGAAGCCCGAAAAATTAAGCACAAGGCTTTGAATTACCAACTGAATGATGGCGTGTTATACCGGAGATCATTTCTAGGACCACTGTTGCGTTGTGTAGACGCCGAAGATGCGAATTATCTAATACGAGAAATTCATGAAGGCATTTGTGGCCTACACGCGGGTCCTAGAATGACTGCTGCAAAGATCATGAACGCATGGTACTATTGGCCAGACATGCACTTGGACGCTGTGCAAGAAATCAGAAAGTGCGATTCTTGCCAACGTCACGCCCCCGATACCCTGTGTCCCAAGAACGAATTGATCCCGGTAACATCCGCCTGGCCGTTCCAGAAGTGGGCTATAGACATTATGGAACCATTCCCGGAAGCCCCTGGACGAGTCAAATTCTTGATAGTGGCCATTGATTACTTCACCAAATGGGTGGAAGCCAAACTGGTTGCATCAATAACGGCATCAAGCGTGAAAAAATTCCTTTGGGAATTCATCGTTTGCCGGTTTTGTCTTCCGCAGGAACTGGTAAGTGACAATGGGACCCAATTTGCTGATAGCGGATTACAGGAATGGTTGAAAGAACTTCAAGTTATTCAAAAATTCACATCTGTAGCTCATCCGCAAGCAAACGGTCAGGTCGAAAGAACCAACCGAACTATCAAGGAAGGGATTAAGGTAAGGTTAGGAACTAAGCGGACGTGCTGGTTGGATGAATTGCCCCATGTACTTTGGGCCTTTCTCACCCAAAGGAATTCTAGCAATTCCGAGACGCCGTTTAGTTTAACCTATGGCATTGAGGCCATGATCCCAGCAGAAACGCAAGAATTCTGTTGATCGATGATAATGATCACGAACTCCAGATGAATCTTGACTTACTGGAAGGAAGAAGAGAACTAGCATCGATTCACAAACACAATTATAAGCGACAGCTTCTGAAATATTACAACTTGCGGGTCCAGAAGTGTGAGTTCGATGCGGGAGACTTTGTCTTCCGTAATAACGAGGCTTCCGGCTAGGAGCCTCCGGGCAAGCTGGACCCAACTTGGGAAAGCCCTTATAGGATAAAGCAAGTCTTATCCAAGGGAGCTTACAAGTTAGAAAAGTTGGATGTGACAGGGGTCCCCCGAACTTGGAACATAGCACAGTTGAAGAAATGTTATATGTAGCAATCTCAATCGTTCTTTTATTTTGGCCTGCGTGCCCAAGTAAACTAGCAGAAATCTTGGAATTTCATCCTTTGTAACATGGCTTAGGCCTGATCTATGAAAACCTTTTGTTAGTCTCATAATTATTGTTGGTGCATGTTTTGTGGCCGTCGCTTGGCGAATAGTTTAGAATGTTTATGTTGTTTGCTGTTCACCTAGGTAGTGGTTCACGCTGAAAGTGATCCATTTGAAAGAGCATTTTCAAATGGATACTCATTCGATCGAATGAGTTTCTGATTCGATCGAATGAGTCTGCCATTCGATCGAATAGGACTCATTCGATCGAATGAGTCTTGACCGAATGGCAGCGGGTATAAATACCAGCTTTCAGGCGTGAACAGGTAAGAGTTTAAGGTTTTTGCATGCCCGGAGCCCAGGTGCTGTCCGGATGAGGGGGGAGGCCATGCTCGACCTCCCCCTGCCATAGATCGTGATTTCAGTGTTTAAACAAGCATGTAATCTTTCGTTTTTATCAATGAAATCGTTTGTTTCGTGTTTGTTTCTGTCGGTCTTTGGTCTTCAAACCTTCCGTCTCGAACGCGCTCGGATCGTCTCGGTCCCGGCTGAACCAACAATTATTTTGTTTTGTAATCTTTTATTGTCAAAGACAAAGTTCCGGAAAGACACTTATATTATAACATAAGATAAAGTGCACCGGAAGGAAGCAAACTTTTTATTATTGATCAAAAGAGATTACAAAAAGGAAATATTTACAAAGAAGATCCTCTACATCTATGGGGCGACATCTTCGCCTTCGGCATTCTTATCATCCGCCTCATTTTGATCTTCTTCTTCTTCCTCACCAAGGTCGAGGAGGTCTTTCAGCCTGTCTATGCTGTCCTCCTCGTCCGCAAGTTCTGATATCTGCTCCGCAAAAGAAAACTTTAAAGAATCAAAAGTTTTTGTCTTCTGAATAAGCATGGCAGCAGTATCCTGGCCAGCCAGGATCTATAACCTTCCTCGAAGCCCATCTGGCGGCCGGCTTGTTTGGACGCCTTCAAGAGAACGACCACACAATTCCCAAGCTCGTCACTATTCCGGACATCGGGGATATCCTATTAACATGATTAAATATGAGTACTTATGAGTAATTTAACTTATATAAATAGGAAAAAATACCTTGGGAATTGCTTCAGCCAGAAGCCACTTCTTGTCCGTCTTAGCCCGCAATAATTCCATTTTATGACCGGCACATTCCAAAGCTTGGCCGCGACTCTTGGTGGCAAGGTCGGACAAACGCTTATCTTTGACTGTTGAGTCAGCCTGAAGAGCTCTTATCAGCTCAGCTTGCTCTTCCAATTGATTCTGGAGAGCATTCTTGGTTTCCTCAACAGCAAGGCGACTGGCTTTCTCGGCTTTGTAGGCTTTGAAATTCTCTTGAGCCTCAGTTATAGCATTGAGAGCTTCTTTCTTCGACTCACGCTGTTTAAGCTCTAACTCATCCCACTCTTCGTTCATCACCAACCAATCCCGGGTGATCTCTTGATTGGTAGAAATAGTATTCGCCAGGTGATAGGAATTTGAGTTCAGCAATTCCTGGCGAATACGGCGTCGTTGCCACTCCCTTTCTGCGGGAGGAAGACTTTCCCGCAAATATTCAAAACATACGTCCACATCATTCAACGTCGAGTTTCGACGCAATGACAAATGTGGATTATGAGGGGCAGTGTCCTATTCCTCGGGAGGCGGAGAGGTCTGATTCCCATAATGGAACGTCACTGATGCCGCCCTGATCTCTGAATTGATGGACGTTAAAGTTTGGAGACATACAGAAGGCGTCAGGCTCACTAATATCTCTCTCCTTCAAAGGAGAAATATCCGTTAAATTGATCGGAATTTGAAGATTGTTTGATGGAGAGGATGGTGGGGTTGGAAGTTTTGGAGCACTTGAGCTCTTTCAACCCGAAACGTCTTCCGAAAAATCTTTCAAACCCACTGGCAAAATGATAATCATGCATCAAATACATTACTGTTTAAAAGGATGACAAATATAAGAGATATTGAAATTACCTAAATAGGTGTCCTCAGCATCACGTTGATGAAGGCGTGATTCCAAGCTGGTGATTTTAGTCTTCTTCTTCATCTTGGATGGAGCAGCCTTTATAGGTTGATCCTTACGCTTCCCGGCTGCCTTTGATCCACCCGCACCAGTGGCTTGCGGCTCTTCCTCAACGTGGGTGTCATCAGTTGCTTGATGATCACCCTCACCACCCGTCGATGGGTTGGTGGTAGCCTTCGATTCCAGCTTACGGGTGAGACCTACAGTTGAACGCGATGGGTTAATAGCATTAACTGTAAACCCTTCCTCGCAGAGTGATGACTCTTCACTGGATGAAAGAATCACTATCACTCCGCTGGAAGTAGCAGCAGTAATGGGTCGAGTTTGTGGAATGCCCTCACCTTTCAAGACGAACTCCTCACCTTGAGAATACATCGCCTCGAAAACCACAGGTTCCGGGCTAAGAGTAGTGGAGAAGAGAAAATTGTTGCGGGTACATTCCAAAAAAGGCACGTCCCTCGGATCGATGGGACAGTGTACCATCATCCCTCCCTCACGATCAAAAAAAGTATTGAACACAGAACCCTCATCTGTATAATGAGAAAATATAGGTTAAGAATGAGGGAAGGTGTTGAGAATAAAATTAGTAACGTTCTTACGTTTGTTGGAGTTCTCATAATAAGGTTCTAATTGAGAGAACGGCCACAAACGACTCATCTTCGAATATACTATCGCCCCTTGTGAATAGGGCGCATGGGCGTTGGCGTTTTGGTAAACCTATTGAACCATTGGTGACCCTCGTATTCAATGGTGGGGATCTCGGGAGCCGCATCTTCCGGTTTCTGTCGGGCCATTGTGAACGGAATAACATCTTCCCGGATCCAAAAGAACTTTGATTTCCACCAATGTATACTCTGGATCCATTCAAAGCCGATTGAAACCTTTCCGGAAGTGGCAAAACCAAACCACCCATCACGATATGTCATCTTGTAAAAAATAGCAAACATGTTGACGGATGGATCATAGTTATGAGATTGACAACAGAATTTGAGGTGTCGAATTCTTAACATCCCAAATGGATGATATTGGGATTAGTGGAGCCCATAGGCTGTCAGAACAGATCGGACGAACCTCGTCACGGGTAACCGGAAATTACCCGTGGTAAAATGGTCCACGTATACGACCATCTTCTTCGCCGGTGGCGCCATGGCAATTGCACCTTCTGCCGGGCGTTCAGCTCCCCATTCTGGTGCCAATCCGTACACGTTTCTCACGTCATCAACGTCCTTTTTCTTGATATTACATCCGACTTCATGGATGGCAGGAGGATTCTTCTTACGGCCATTGTAATATTAGTCACGGAATAGAAAGCAAAAGTCGTGAAGATTTCAGATCTGTTGGTTATTGAAAGAGAAAGTTTGAAAGTGATAAGAAAGGATTCAAGGCCATAAGTAGCTCATTTATTCTCATTGCAATAAATGCGACCGTCTGACTAATAGAAGAAAGAGGAAATACGGACCGTTGGATGATTGAAACGTCAGGAGGGAAATTCAAAAAAGCGTATACAGGCTGTCAAGAGGCGTCATGTACGTCCCTTCAGCCGCCGCTTAAAATTTCACTCTCCGCCACGTAACCGGTATCATCCAACTTGCATAATTTCAAAATTCAAAAACACTTTGAAAAAGATATTATTTCAAAGAAAAGTGAAGTATTAACAAGGCAAAAAGTTTTTTCCTTTACTATTCAAAGACGGTTACAAAACATGGAAAACATTTACAAAAGCCCTACAATCTAAGTATATTCTACGAGGTAGGGGCGGGCATATCCTCCGGAGCCTTTGGGGAGGTACCCTCAGATAAATCATCCTCAGATTCGTCATCTAGATAGACCCGCAGTTGTTTCACGCCATCACTGGCGGACGCAAACTCCGGGAGCATATTCTGTAATGCAAAAGTCAAACCATCATACTCCCAAACCCGCATGGTATATTCCTGTTTTGCATCAAGGCCGTGAAGTGGATGACTTTCAAAAGATTGACCGGATTGGGAAAATGTCATCCCTTCATTGAAACCATTCATCCGACCAACCCCTTCCGAAGCAGTCATCAAGTTCACAAAACAGTCAGTTAATTCGGTGCTTCATTTGATATGCCGGATGACCTGACAACGAAACATGTCAAACGTCTATAGTAGTGAAGTATAGAATAAACAACCAATGAGGAAAACTTACAGAGTCAAGTCCTCGGTTTAGGAACCATTGCCTATCACACTCCGCTATGTTCCAAAGCTCCTGTAATTCGGTAGAGGAGCGAGTCTCCGCTTCAGAACGAGACTGCAGCAAGGAATCATAGGCAGACTGCATTTCAATAACAGTCTAGTCTTTAAGCTCAGACTGTTCTTTCTGCATTTTCAATGCAGCCTCAAGTTCCTGAATCCGGTTAACCTGAAGGGTCACTTGGTTCTCCAAGGCTGAATTCACTTCTTGAGCCCGGGACAAATCATCTTTTTTTCTTTTGGGTCTCGGCCCGAGCAGACTCAGAAGGGAGTTTTGCTTTTCACAAGCTTCTTTCCAGCGTTGAGCAGCAACAGCACCTCGGTCCTTTTCCTGTTTTAGGGCAGCCTCGGCATCGGTTTGTTTCCACCTAGCCACGCTCACTGCTTTGCGGTGCTCTTCAGCAGCTTCTTTCCTCGCAGCATCGGTGGCTCGGGAAGCTTCCCCCAGTTTCTCGCCCATGGTACGCCATTCGCGCAAAATTTCTTGACAACAAGCTAAGCTGTTAGTCAGAGAAACGGATAAGTCGGTGTGAAGTTCATGGTGGGAACGGGTTTGCTGGTGCGCCATTTCGGCAGGCGGCACACAGTGTTTAATAAAACTCATGCAGGTCCTGGGGTCAGAAAACCGGGACCCGTTGACAATATACCAAGGAGGTACAAACAAGGCATAATCCCCTCCTAAAACGGAAACCCCAAAGTACTGGGAGTCTGAGGTTTCGAGACGAACGGGGGCCGCGGACGACTGATGCGGGGCACCTTGTGTTGAACCCCCCGACCTCAGGGACAGATGGTCCAAATTGAAAGTTACCTCATGCACCCATAGTCAAGGGTGATGAAGTAGTATAAAATTAGGGAGGAGATCGAGAAGGGGATTCGTGGATCTTGAAGCCCTCTGCGGTGACTTCAGGATTCTCACTTTTGAAAATCGGATGCCCCTCCAGCCTGGAAAAGATAGTCCAGAGATTTTTTATTCACCGCTTGAACATTGGACCCCTCCACATTTGATTCTGTAAGAGGGGTGGCAGGCTTGTCTTTCGCCTCCTTTTCCGGAGGAGGAGATGGTGGTTTCTCAATAGATGGAGCGGTCGTAGGTAACTTCTCGGAAACGTTGTCCCCAGCTATAGATGGATCTGTACAAAGGGAAGCAGGTTCAAATCATGTATCAAAGCAAAAAACAGTTAGTAAACAAGATACGTACCGGTTACCGTCTTCAGACGTTCCTCAAGACTAGGCTGAGTCGTTTTAGGACGACGTGTCCACCGTTTCTTGGTCACCGGTTCATCTGTGGAAGCTGCAACACTCGAACCTGCATCACCAGCCTGAACAGACCCAAAGGACCTCTTCTGCGCCAATTCTGCCAACAAATGCGAGACAGATGAAGCTTCAGAAGCATCATTAAAGCTCCATTCCTCTGAAGATGAAGAATCGTCACTTGACGACAGGATGACGATACCTCCCTCAGCGGTAAGCGCATTAAGAGGAGGAGGATTTAGAGTATACGCACCTTTTTGAAAGGTGGCGTCCGAAACCACAGGTTCGGTGCACACCTTGACCGGAAAAAGGAAATATTTCGCGGTCTTCTCGAGGATAGGAGTATCACTCGCCTTACGAATTCTCTTCATCACGTGACCTTTGTCACCAAAAAGGGCATTCAACATAGAACTTGGACCTGGAAAGACAAACATCAAAGTTAATCGTGTAATCCTCTAGTAAAAATAAAAAGAAAAATGACTTACGTTCATCTAGCCCAACAAAAATGGGTTCTAAGTAAACGGACGGCCGTAGTCGGCTCATGGCTTCCCACACGAGGGCTTCCTCGGGTAGTGCCTGCATAAGAGTTGGATTAGAAACCAGGACGCAGAACCACTCTTGCCCCTCGTGGGCAGCAGGAGTGATATCAGGGAGTGCCTAATTTACCGGACGACGTACCATTTTGTCCTGTATCACGTCTTCGGAAATCCAGAAGAACTTGTTCTTCCACTCTTTGGAGCCTTCCTCAGCCCCTTGGCCAATCCTTCTACCAGTTATAGCCTGACAAGTAAACCATCCGTTTCGGTTGACCATTCGGTAGAACACAACAAATCGGTCAATACGAGGCACCATGTCATGAGCTAGACATACAAATTCATAGTTACGAATTCGCATGACAGCACGAGGGTACGACTGAGACAAATGGATCCCAAAGCCACACAATATCCTCATAAAAAACTTTGTCATGGGAAAACGGAAGTTTCTATGGACGAAGAAGTCTGAGTAAACAACCATTTTCCCAAGAGGTTGGAAACTGGCTATAGAACCGGCAGAGGGGAACTCCGGCCCCCACTCCGGTGAAATACCATAGGTCTCAATGAGTTTCTGTTATAATTTCTTATTTAAGGTGATATAGTTATAGAGGTAGGGTACCAAAAAAACCCAAATATCCTTAAGAAGTACCCGCGGGTCAACCAGAAGTCCTTCATAAGGCACCCGCAGGACATGAAGACCACCCGCATAGTTATTGGTGGGAGAAACACCCTCACAAGGCATGCGGAAGTATCCTGGAATCCTCAAAAGTCATCCGCAAGACGGAACATCCAACCGCGTAAATAACTATGAGGTAATACCCCGGGACAGCTGTCATTAACCGGAACATTCTAGAAGACTTACCAAGATGCTTTCTTGAGCAATACGTAATTCCTCAACCAATCAGAAAAGGACACCTGGCAAGGCCTTTATAACCGTGCACATGGCTAGGGTTGTATACCACCCTATCAGATGAGGAGGCGTGTCCAGGAGTTATACTTGCACATGCGATGTTTAAATTGAATCTATCATATGAGGACACGTATCCAGGTGGTTATAAGAGCATCTTCTAAAGAGACAGCTAGCCCAATCACCTTCCCACACCATTCGGCTATAAATACCCTCTCAATCATCATGATGTATTCATATTCACTCCCACTGTACTCTCACTAGTTACTTAAGTACTTTATCTTCATTGAAATTGTACTTATTCTGAAGCCGGAGGGTGGTTACGGGAAGACCCCCCCTCTTGTCCTTCCCGTAATGAGCTCACGGTGTCTGTTTTGCAGGTTCACGTCACTGGACTTTGGGAATTGAGTTCATATCGTAGCGGCAGTTAACCGTATCCTACCTTGTAGACTCATTGGATCTAGGACCCGCCAAGGGGAGTAGATCCGCGTTTCTAAAATAGTAGATTTCGAAATAAAAAGAAGAGCTCCATAAGCCTAGCCAAGTGAGCAACCTACTTAAAAAAATCAATCCAAATAAATAATTATAAGGGAAAAAGTAAATATAGAGTGAGGCAACATGGTCAGCTCTAAGAGTTTAAATACCTTAGTCGAATCGAAATGAAAAGACGTGTAGGCCCTAAAACGACGACTAATGTTGTAGATAAAATATAGTTTTGGGCTCACATATATTTAATAATATGATTAAGATCCACATCAATTTTATAATTATATGTGTGTGTGTGTTGAGTCGAGATACTGTACAATAATGCCTTAATGTATGATAGGTATGCGAGACGCTCAAAGACAAAAAGCCAAAGGAAAAAATACAAAAACGCTCAGCCGAAAACCTAAAACGCTCAGCCAAACTAAAACGCTCAAAAACGGTTTTCGTGAATAAAAGTAAAAATTGATCGATTAACGATCCAAAAATTTTTATTTCGGTGAACCAATGATTAATTTGATATATATTGACGATTTCGAGATCTTGTGATGTGATTTCATGGATCGAGTTCATGAAGTACAAGTATTCTAGTATTCTTGTACGTTAAGCAATTATTGTATTGCACGTCTCTCTCTCTCTATATATATATATGGAAGTACTAAAATGAAAATCAAGTTGTGTGCGAAAACTATGAAAATTGATTTAATGGTTCTTAAAGGGCCATGTATTCCAACTGAATATCTTGATCAATGGGTATTTTTGTAAATTAACCCTAACACATCAATCTATACATATCAATATACTGACAATGTTATTCATTCACCTTTATCATCTCTCTCTCTCTCTCTCTCTCATTTTCTATATCTCTCTCTTTCTTTTATTTCTTAACATAATCAAGATTAAAAATATGATTTGAATATGAGATGAATGGATCTTGACATCAAACCCATCAACTAGGCGGAGTTTTGGTGGGTGGTCGCTAGAAGCTTTTAAGGTCGTCATTCGAAATGTTTGAAGGGGTTCGTTCTTTTAAGGTTACTAGATCTGAGAGCAAGCCACCACATCAGGCAACCTCCACCAGTGTCGCCTCCGTCCACCTTCTGAAACGCCTCGGGCCGTCACAGCATCGCTGATTGTTTCGCCTGTTGTTCATCTGTCCAGCGTCGTAACTAACTGCCGAGCATCACCATCACGTTTCTTTGAAAAACTACCACACCGTTGGGTTACAATTTAATCCTAAAATATCCAAATATCTAAAATCAAAACACCAATAGTCTTGTTATTAATTTATCCTAAGGTATCTCTATATGTTTCTTCACCTTAACTTCAAACCAAATGATAACCTTCAAATGCGTACAAAATTATATAACTTGACAATACGAGATTGAGTGAGAAAGTCACTAGTTTTTTTGATATAATAATAAGTAAATAAAAGAGAAAAACTGTATTATGAGTATAAATCAATCAAACCATGAGCAAATAAAGTGTGTCAGTTTACCATGCCTCACGAACACCGGATAAGGCTACTATGAAAGTCGCATGATCATACTAAAATGTGATTGTGTTGGATCTCTCCGAATGAGATAAAATAAAACAACTGAACAAGTAGTAGTTAGTCATTCAATTTATAAACATAAAACATTGACAGTTTGCTTGTGCGTAAATACTATAATATGTAAATACTTATAGGTAAGCATATGTACCCAAAACGTTTAAAACCAGTAAAATGTGGGGAATGAATTCTCACCTTGAGTATTATGCGAATAAACCGAGAGATAAAATATACTCGCAAATAGAATAAATGAGGAAAGTTAATGTGAAGAGTGGTCGGATCCAATCCAAAAAGACCTGAGACATGTACAAAATAAAATATAGTAAAAACTGAAAACATAGCAGCTAGAATTAATCCAAACGAGTGTATAGAACTCCGGTTATGAGATTATCTTTAAATAAGCGAGCTGGTACTGACCAGATTCCGAAATGCGAGTCGGGTGTCGGGTTTTGTTTAGTTACCGTAAATCTCAAATCAAACATAGAAGTCTTTTGGCCCAAAATCTAATTCCGACCAGAAGTGATAGAAATTGATTAGGCACCTTTGTTGACCAAATTGCCCTTGAACGGGTCGGAGTCCAATTGACCCTATAAATCTCCTTAATTATAGAAATTGATTGAGGGTTATTTATTATTGAATTAAATTGGATGAAAATACAGAAGACCACTTACCCGAAGACCACTTACCCGAAAAGTGCCTAAACGACAAGAAAACTTAGTCAATGGTCGCGAATAGTTAAAGTCAAACGGGAATTTGTTCTTGATGAAGAAAACACTTGATACACCAAAGAGAAAGGCTAGGAAAATGATGGAGGCTATTATCGCAGAGGTGGTTTAGGGTTTTAATATGTGTTTTAGTTAAGTATACATAGATTATACTTAACAATAGAGGGATCAACATGCTTAGGAAACGGGATAGCCAATGAATGACCAAGTTGGTTCTTAACTCAAATATTTTGGTGTGATCAACAAGAAATGTATGTAGACAATGATTAATAGCATATTAAATATCTTGGACCGAAATCTAAGTGATTTAGGTCATTTAAGGAGTGATTACGCATTAAAAAACAAATAACTAATTGAAAAACTAGTTGCAGATGAGATTTTGCTATATCTCACGAGAAATTTCAAATTCTCTTGAAATTCTTTGAGTTTCAGAAAATTTTGTTTTTAGTCACTGAACTTCAGTAAATGCATTTTTAAACGATTTTAGGAGTTTATAAGGACTATTTGGCATGACTGAAAGTTATGAAATCATAAATTAAGTCAAACACAATTAATATATAATTAATGCATGATTTTATTTATACGAAAGATCCGTATACATTTCCAAATCGGGTAAAAAAATACAAATACGAAAGATCCTAAATGTTAGAGTATCCCCTACTTTTGGAAATTTCATCCCGAAATTAGAGAATTATTTGTAGCGAAAATATGAGGATACTTCAACTTCATTTTATCTTCACGCTCGCAAGTAATCTCTGCGCCTTGTTTAGATTCCCAACGAACCTTAACCAATGGTATTCAGTTTCATTTGGTGACTTTGTCCATATGGTCCATGATATCAACAGGTCATTCCACAAAATGCATGGTTTTATCGATACGAACTTCATCGAGAGGTATTTGAATAATATCCTCGGCAAGACGTTTCTTAAGATTCGACACATGAAACACTAGATGAACATTTTTTTTGAACAGCAAGGCTTATATAAATAAAAAATCAATGAGTACAAGATAACAGATATTCGGCAAGAAACTGAGGAACAAGACCAAAGAGGACCAAAGAAACTAAAACAAAATACCTAATACATCATTCCTTCCAAGTTGAAACCAAACCATAAGCTCCACTTTCTTATAGAAATCTTCGACCGTATAGAGAGCCACAAGAAAGCCAATTCTTTTATATCGCACAATACTTTATGAATCAAAATAGCCTTGTCTTCAAAAATCTTCTTGTTAAGATTACACCATAAACTCCACAATGTAGCAAAGAATATGGTAATGAGCAATTTCTTTTTCCCTTGTTTGAACTCCAATCATTCCGAAAAAATATAATTGATTTGACATCTACAAAATTGCTTGGGCTAGGAATTTTGACCCACCTAAAACCTCTTCCCAAAACGGACAACTTTCCAAAAGATGACCCGCGTCTACATCCTCAATAGAACAAAAGGGACATAGCAAATTAGAAAATGACATACACCTATAGGCTAGGGCAGTCTTGGTTGGAATTCTACCATCGATTGCACGCCAAACAAAAATTTTACCTTGGTCAACAATCCCAAACAAAAGGATGAACTTGGTCAACAATCCCAAACAAAAGGATGAACTTGATACATATTGCATTTTGATTGCTCCAAGCCAAGACGAATCAATTTTACTTCGAACCCGCCGTGCAACCCATCATTCCAAAACCACTCATCTTCAACCTGTAAAATAGATTTATGAGCTCAAGCGTCCATAAGCTGTTGAAGTTGATTTCGTTCTTCAAAAGTAGATGGACTCTATTTCCACCGCCATCTCCAAGAATCGATCCCCCCTATAAACTCCCAACAATCCATAACCAAAGCTTTTATAAGAGCTGCCAATTTGAAAACAGAAGAGAAAATGTTACAAAACAAGCCTAATCCGCTAGAATTACCCCCCCCCCCCAAAAAAAAAAATTAACTTTTATCACCATTTCCAAAGTTGCAAACAAGATTTCTATGAAGGTCCAGGCCATATTAAAGAAAACTCCTTGTCTTTGTCAACTATAGACCTTCACACCCCTGAGAGACTTTTTTTACCGTAACAACTCTTATGGTTCTAGCGTTCCCATGGAGAGCGAACATTTGAAGAGGAAGTTTAAGTCAATAGAAACAGGACCAACTCTATCAAGGATTTCAAAAAAATAACAAATCGCGGAGATAGCTTTCCCTCTTTCCGAATCTAGCCACTCCCTTCCACATACACACTTTAAAAATAAATCGATCTTCAACATTTAATTCAAAAGGTTTCCTTCTCTTATCCGCATAACTCTTGATGGCTACAAGCGGCAAGAAGATTTTGATGAATTTGGGCAATACGATCGGCGTTTCTTGAACTGTGTCCGGACCGGTGCCTTGAGATCCTCCGACTTCGTTTCAACAAATCTGAGAACAACATTTAGGACCATAAAGGGTTAAGAAAGGTGTCATTCCAATGCTTGAATGAAAACTATTATTAAATGAGAACTCAATGAGCGGTATATGAGAATCCCGATTGCCCATAAAATGGAGGAGACAATAGCGAAGTATGTCTTCTAAAGTTTGTATCGTGTGCTCGGACTGACCATCGGATTGCGGATGTTAGGCGGTACTGAGATCCAAATGAGCTCCCAAAGATGATTGGATTTATTTCCAAAAGTGAGAGGTAAATCGAGCATCTCGATCAGAAATAATGGTTAACGGAGTTCCATGATGACTAACAATCTTATCCGCATAAATTTATGCCAACTGATCAAATGAATACGTGCCGTAATGGGTAAGAAATTAGCATATTTAGTTAAACAAAAGATGATCACCCAAACGATATCAAGTTGCTTACGAGTCAAAGGAAGCTTAGAAATAAAATCCATAGCGATAACTTCCCACTTCCACTCAGGAATGGGTGGTTACTCAAGTATACAAAAGGGTTGATGATGCTCAGCTTTTACTTTAGAACACGTGAGACATAAGAGCGATGTTCTTCATTCCGGGCCACCAGTAGATGGAACGATGATCCACATACATTTTATCCGTACTTGGATAAATAGAATACCATGATTTATGAGCTTCGTCCATAATGAATATGTGAAGATTTTCACAATCGGGAATCCATAAGAGATTAAGAAAATAGAGCAAACCATTGGGCTTAGATTCCAGCTAGGTTTCTACACCACACGACATCTCGTCATACATATTGCCTTCGATGATGGATTCATGTTGAGCATCAAGAATATGTTTTTTGAGATCACTTTGAATAAGAACACGTGTAAGAAGAACGTCATTGACTTGCCTCTTACGAGTGAGAGCGTTTCCCACGACATTCGATTTCCCAGGATGGTATCGAATTTCGCAATCGTAGTCGCTAAGCAACTCGGCCCATCGACGTTGTCTCATATTGGGTTCCTTTTTATCAAAGATGTGTTGGAGACTTTTGTAGTCGGTAAACACTACGCATTTGGTACCATAGGGATAGTGTCTCCAAATCTTCAAGGCAAATACGATGACACAAAGTTTTAGATCATGCTTCATATAATTCTTTTCGTGTACCTTGAGTTGTCTCTAAGCATATGCGATAACCTAACCTTGTTGCATTAGGACAAAACTGAAACCTTGATTAGAAGCGTCACAAAAGACGATGAAGTCTTCATTACCTTCAGGAAGAGCAAGGATAGGAGCATTGCAAAGCATGTCCTTTACAGTTTGAAAGGTTTCTTCTTGCTTTGACCCCCCACACATAAGGTTTACCTATGTGTGTTATAGCGGTGGGGGAGAACGTAACTTATGAAAAGTTTCGAAGGAAATGATGGTAATATCCCGCCAAACCAAGAAAAGATCGGACTTTGGTGGGAGAAGTCGGTGTTTTCCAATTCTTGACGGGGTCAATCTTTGCGGGATCAACATGGATACGTTTGTCGTTGACAATATGACCCAAGAAATTAACTTCTTTCAGCCAAAAATCGCACATGGAAAACATGGCATGCAGTTTTTCCTTCCGATGGAGGTCAAGAATAGCATGAATGCGATTTTTTGAACAGTTTTGGTCTTAGAGTGGATCAAGATATCATCGATGAAAACAATTACGAACTTATCCAAGTAGGGTTTACACACATGGTTCATGAGATCCATGAAAACCGCGGGTGCATTGGTTAGCCCAAATGGCATAACATAAAATTTGTAATGCTTATATAGAGTACAAAATGCAGTCTTAGGGATGTCATCTTCATTTACCCAAAGTTGACGATAACCCGAACGAAGATTGATCTATGCATGTGGCTCCTTGAAGTTGATCGAAGAGAACATCGATGTGAAGAATCAGATAACGGTTCTTGACAATCTGTTTATTGAGTTCGCCATAGCCAATGTACCTGCGGAACGAGCCATCTTTCTTCAGCACAAACAGTACTGGTGCCCCAAAGGGAGGAACTTGGGTGAATAAAACCCTTTTCCGAGAGTTCTTATAACTGATTTGAAAGTTCTAGCATTTTGGAAGGTATACGAAGAGGTATACGACCATCTTTGAGAGGTATACGAAGAAATTTCTCGAAACATATAACTTCATCACGACTTAAAGTGAGCCAATACATTCCAACAATGATGCTGAAACTACCCATTTGCTTAGGAATGAGATTGATACAGAACTTTACGTTATTAAGAGTTAAAATACAATTCCGAATAACCGAATCAATAATAATAGACTTCCCATTTGCTACTTCTACGGTAAAGGCTTAGATAACTTATCCTGAGGCTTATCAATAATATACGCAAAATCCAAGGAAATAAAACCCTTATTGGTACCAGTATCAAATAACACCGAATCAAAATGACCATTAATAAAGAGCATACCATTCACCACATCGTTGGAGTTTTGAGCTTGCTTAACATTCATCATAAAGGCACATCCATTAGAACTTTGAGGTGCTTAAGCAACTTGATTTGATGTAGGAGCTTGGATAGCAGGAACTTGAACTAGTGTAGTTGGAGGAGCCATGAACTAGGCAACTTGAGGAACATAGGCTTGAGGTGTAAAACCTTGACGAACATGGGGTTGATAGGTTTGAACTTGATAAGCTTGGGTGGTATAGTAAGGTGCGGGATAACTTGGGCTTGGTGAGAATGGATGGCATAGTAGGGTGCAGGCATAATTTAAGCTTGATGAGCATGGGTGTGCCGAGGACACATGTTGCGGAGATGGTTAGGATCTCCAAAATGGGAGCAAGCATGAGTGGTAGGTGCACCGGGTTGAGCATATGGTGTAGTAGCGGGTCTTGGAGTAAGCGACACAGACCGTTATGGGGCGGTTTGCGCACAAGGCAGGCTATGGCAAGAATTAGCAAGGTCATTGTAACAATGGCATTGGGTGCAAAGACGGCACGGGGATTGGGTAGGATGACAACAGTTGCAAATGGAGCATAACGGGTGAGGTCCGATGTGAGGTCTCTTGTTCAGGGCATTTTGATTTTGTTGAGGCTGGTGATTGGATTGATTAACGGCATGTTTTGATGGCTGGGTTTACGTTTGTTTTTGCTCTTTTTGTTGTAGCGGGAGAGGTATTATTGTTTTAAGCAGGTTTGGGTTTGGCCTTAGCATCAGTTGAGGACTCGGCCTTTGCCTTATCAGAGGTAGGTTTGGAATCATTTTGAGACAAGGTTCCCTCCCTTACATGATTATCGGAAAGGGAAGCAACAAGGTACATAGCCTCACCGATGAATAGAGAGTCACGACTAAGCACAACATCATGGAGGATCGTTGGCAAGCTATGAATATATTTCTGAATGCCACGGGACACGGGGGTAATGAGGTGGGGTACAATCGGCTAAGCTCCATGAAACTGTTGGAGTATGTAAAGTTATCACCGCCAATTTGCTTGAGTTCCCAAAGCTTAGTCTCAAGCCTTTGCAACTCATGTTAAGGGAAAAATTATCCTTTCATGACGTCCTTGAGTTCATCCCAAGGAGTGACCACTGCCAACTCGATTTCTTGGTTGGTTTTAAAAGTGTTCCACCAAGTGAGATCTCGTTCTTCAAATACGCTTGTTGCGAACTTTGTCCGTTTGGCGTCCGGACATTCGCAATGGATGAATACGTTCTCAATTTTCTCGAACCATTGGAGGAGTTTAGTGGCATTCTCCTCACCAAATTACTGAGGTGGTTTAGCACTAGTGAAATTCTTGAAGTGATAGTTGCTCGGATAAGCAAATGTAGCATAACCATTCGAATTGAAACTCTAGATATGTTATTGATGTAAGACAATCAGATGAGTGCATGATGTTAGTTAAAGAGTTAAAATTATTTAAATCAGTTATCTATTCTAATAAGTTAACTTCACAATTAAATAATGAAGCATACTATATGAGTTGGCCTCTCATGAGCTTTCATGACAGTTTAAATGACCAAACTAATTTATGCGACAAAACTTGTGAATTTGCCTCCCATGAGCGTTCCATGGCATTTTAATAGCCCAATTAAAATAACATAACACCAATTAATGTGTTGGGCCTCCCATAAGCGTTCCATGGCATTTTGATGGCCCACCTAATTAACGAATTATCAAAGCGATTGAGTTGGACGGTCCATGAGCTCTCCATGGCATTTTAATTTTCCCAACAAATAATGAATTAACGAGTAATAGTATGGGTAGTTGGAGAATCTCATAAACCACCACGGATGTTAATGTTCCAACAATATATAAAAATCAAAACAGGCTGAATTTTTTCCGAATTTAGCCACAAACCACCATGAATTCAATTTTAATATATAAAGAATGTAACTGTTTAATCAGTTACATTGACCACTAAAAGTTCCAGTCTTATGACATTTGTTCCGCTTTGGCCTATAAGATCGAAAAATGTTGTCGGGTTATCTTCCAGGTAAATAATAGCGTCTTACCTTTGATTCTCGAAATTGTTTTGCCTAGGCCCGACTCACAATTCTCTCCCCATTCTAGTTACTACAAGAACTTGTCATACTCCCTTGCTTTAAGATGGAGTAAAAACAACACAAGGAAATTTTTAATATATATATATATATATATATATATATATATATGAGTGGGTTCATTAGGGAACTCTAAAAAAGTGCGGAACTGGGGAACTGCCTTCCAAGACCTTGATCATTTCTCCACATCCTTATGGTACACTCTCGATCACCTACATCACATCATTTTTTGTAACGAAAAAAAACTATCCAAAAAAAATTTTTAAAATTATAAAACCAAAAAAAAATAAAAAAATCAAAATGTTTATCTAGCAACCCCGTTCCAAAAAAATGGGTTTAGCCTTCGAGTTTAGTTTAGGTTAGGGATAGATTCTTTTGGGGGTTTAGGTTATCCAAGTTGGGGGTTAGGTTTTCTAGGGGGGTGGCTTTTCTTGTATACGTGACGCTGGAAAGACAATTAGAAAAGAAAAATGTACTAATAAATTACACAATGAAACTCGCATTGTCTTGTTCACGCGTAAAAACATAATTCTTTTGATGTTCATGAACAATAAATTCCGTGAGATAACCGTAGGTTGGTTTTCTCGGGCGAGAAGTGGCTTTATTGTGAGAAGTGTGATAAGTAAATTACAACCACTGATTAAGTTTAATCTATGGTCTACATTCAACATGGCAATATTGTAATTATGTGCAACCTAGTTTTAATTTATTTTAATAGAAAAGGGTTTTTTAGTATTTTTTCCTTGTAGAAACCAACTTTGAAACGTTATTATCATAATCAAATGCCTAATTTTTAGCTATCATCATCTCTCAACGTCAAACATTCCAATATTATTAAAATTATCATCACCAGAAATTAATTTGTATTCGTCGATCTTTCGAATACGGATTGTTTCATAATATGGATTGTTTCAGTAATTTGGATTGTCCCGGATCAACTCGTCAAATGGGGCTAATTCATCATCTTTTAAATAATATATATATTGCGTTTTTAGTGATATGGATTCAATTTTGACATTTACTATTTTCCCTAATTTTACATCCTCCATAAATTAATTCAATAATGATTATTAAATACGTTTGGAAATCAAATTGCTCTATTCCATATCAATTTGGGTATTCTCATGTATATAATCTTTCTATGCTCAAACATGTATGTTTATGTGTGTTTATGTTAATATGGTTTTTTACATATAAAATGGTTATGATCATACATTCTATATTGTGTGGGCTGTTAAAAATTTATTTAGGTATGTGTTTATTTAGGTATTCAAATTTGTAGGTTGTTAAAAGTTTTTGTGAGGTGCGTGTGTGTGTGCGCGCGTGTGTGTGTGTGTGTGTGTTTGGGTTTTCAAATGTGTAGGTTGTTAAAACATTGTGTGAAGGTATACGTTAATTTTTTCTTCATATATACATGAATTGTGTTGGTTATTAAAACTTTGTGTGAAGGTATATGTTAATTTGGTTCTCGAAACGTATCAACTATGTAGGTTGTTAAAATATTTGTGTAGGTATATATTGGTTGTGTAGGGACCTACTATTTAACGATTGTGTATCAGTATGTTGGTTAAGTATGTGTTAAATGGTTGTGTAGGGATACAATTTTTTGTGTAGAGACATGTTATTTAATCTTAGTATGTGTTGTATATGTTATGGTCTTTTAGCTACATAAAAAGATGTAGATCTGATACAATTATTTTTGTGTAGGTTATTTCGGATTAAGTTCACAAGCTATCATAGTCAAATATCCATGAATCGCCTTTTCTTTGAATATGAGTATCATATCTTTGACAATCCACATGTTGTACTTGCACAATACGGTTGATGCATAACCCACAAAGAAACCTTCCAAAGACTTTGCACTGAATTTTCCGTCAGGATCCAAAACAGTACATTGAGATCCAAACGGCTCAAACCACTTCAAATTAGGCTTACGTCTATTAAGTAGCTCAAAACAGATTTTGCCATACTTCTTTACTGTCGGGACACGTTTAAGAGTGTAACAAGCTTAGGCAACAGCTTCAGACCAGAAACTCACAAGTAATTTCGAAGCTGCCAACATTTCCCTAGTTGTTTCAATCAGAGTACGGTTCTTTCGTTCAGCAACACCGTTTTGTTGTGGTGTATAAGGAGCGCTAAACTCAGGAAGAATACCCCGCTCATTACAGGTGTGAAGCATACGGTTGTTTCTGAACTCAGTACCATTGTCGCTTCGAATCCTTTGGATTGGCAAGTTATATAACATCTCAAGCTTTTTGAACAAAATCATCAAGTTGTCAAAAGTCTCATCCTTTGATTCAAGAAACATTACCCATGAAAAGCGTGAGTAATCATCGGTGACCACCGAACAAGAAAGTTCCCCGGTGATTGTATTTAACTCCAAACGTAAGTTGATTGTATTGATAGATTTTGTCAGGTGCAAATTCTTATTTTGTTTACCCTTCTTGCAACTCATACACTCAGAACTCAAATGAAAACTCTTAACATTTACTCCTTCAACCATTGATTATGAACAAGATAGTTCATTTTCCGAACACTGATGTGACCCATGTGACGATGCCATAACACAAACTCCTTTTCAAATGCTTTGGTGACAAAACACTGAATAGTGCCTTGAGTCGATGAAGCAACATTCATGTTAAGCACATAAAGATCATTTTACCTGGTGCTTTCATTAAAATCCACTCTTCTGGAATATTATACCCAGGCTTAAGAATCAAACAATCTGGATTTTTAAAATGCGTTGAAAAGCCTTTTGTCACAAATTTGAGATATGCTCAGCAAATTATTCTCAACCTCCGTGATGTAGTTCACATTTTTGAACATCACTTTCCCATTCGATAAAGTCCCTTCTCCAACAATTTGTCCTCCTTGATTTCCTGCAAAACCCACATACCCTACTCTAATAGATTGAACATTCTTTAGTAAATGGAGAGTTCCAGTCATGTGTCTAGAGGCTCCACTATCCATTATCCAACGTGAGTCACTGGATGTTGAAACCCCTACAAAAACAGGCAGTTAGTGAAACAAGGAAACCCAAGTCTTCTTGGTCTTAGTTTGTTTCATTTTTTCATTTAAAACATCCTCAAAATCATCATATTCATAATCAGACAATGAATCATCAAAAGAACATGAACTCGATGAAACAACAACTTGTTCATCAACTTGATTAACAAATTCATTTAAAGACTCAACAGCTTGTTCATCAACTTGATTAACAATTTCATTTAAAGACTCAGCAGCTTGGTTATTAGTTGGATCAACTTGTTCATTTGGTGGTTTAACATTTTCATTAATTTTAACCTTTGCCACCCAGTTCTATCCAACAAAACTTTTATTTTTATATAAAACCATCAATTTTCTTAGCAGTCGAAGATTCACCCAATTCAAAAATCTGTGTGACATATTCCTTATCTACACCCTTTATTAAAATCTTGACTGGTGGGGGTGTAGGTTTAACAAAAGGAACTTTAACATATGGTTTTTTGTTCCCTACATGTTTCTCTTCTTGAGAAAATCTTTTAGGACATGAATAAACCAATTGTCCTTCTTCATTATAATATAAACACTTCTTCCAATCAACAAATTTGTTAACAGGATGAACATGATTCTCTTGTTTCTCTCTTTCAACTATAAGTTTATAAAACTCATCATTTGATTGCCTTTTAAAGATGGCTTCTTTTTATTCCTCAGAGGTCTCACCTTTAACAAAAACAATCTTTTGAAAACCATCTCATGGTTTTACCGACTTTTCGTTATGCTCTTTGAAACTAATACCCTTTCTTTTATAATAAAAACTGGTTTTAGCAAATCTAGAATTATGATTAACACTTTTACCATGTGATTGGGATTTAAATTTCTCAAATTGATTAACAATTTTAATCTTTTCTTTATATGTACCTTCTTATTCAAACAGAGCAAATTCAGCAGCTTGTTTGCTTATCTCACTTTCATATTCAGAACTATGAACAGATTGAAAAAGTTGCACATCACATGAATTATCATGTTGTGGTGAATCAGAAACTACGTTCAACACCATAAAAAATCCTTCAGGTTATTTTGGAGCATAAGAACTCCAAATTGGTAGCGGAACAACATGATATTTTGGAATTTCTTTCAGAACAATGTGATCCAAAACATATTGAGAAGCAGAATAACTTTTCCGTTTTGTTTCAATTCTTTGAATCTCAATTTTAGTCAATTGCAATTCTCTTTTGAGTTTCGCTTTCTCATCCACATGTCTATTGATGGCAATTTGTTTATCTTCAACCGTGTGAGTGAGCATAGAAATCCTTTTTTCATATTGCTAAATTTTCATTAACAAGTTTTTCTCACACGATTAAAGCATATTATAAGCTTCTTTCACATTTTGATAATCAAGAAACATCTTGTTATATGTTTGAACTCGTTGATCTCTAACACAGATCTGATCTTTATATGATTAACCTAATACGGATCTAGTTCGTAATTACTCTTGATTGTATGTTATACGTTATAGATATATATTAATTGTATGCATGCAATAATATTAGTATGAAGCTTGAGAGTGAATCCGGGCAGAGGTTCGATAATTAAATTACAAAAACTTAAATTAACTGTGGACTTAAGCCACTATATATAGAAGATGGATCTAGTTCGTTAACATTCCATAACGAACTAGAGTCCACTTCGTTACATACACTTAAATGAAATAACTTAGTGAATCACCCATTGATTCGTTAAACATCCTTAACGAATCAGGAGGGTTAATAACTTAGATCTAGTTCGCTAAACATCCTTAGCGAACTAGACTATACTTTAGCGAACTAACTTAATAACATAATAGTTTATTACATAAATCAAACGACAAATACGTTAACGATAAATACAAAGACTCGAGACGCAAAACCGTGTACTAACAGACACCCCCTCGTCTTGAGCTCTTTGTCTCTACTTTTACTTGAAACGCTTGGACTGCCAATCTCTGCAACTATGAATCCCGTTCTCATAGCATACACGCACAACACGTTGGAATTGCATAGCCAAATCGTAGTCTTCACTGCGCTCAAACAAAATCTTGTTCTTGTGTAGCACATCATTGTCAGTCTTGGTTAAATTAACCAGCCGCATCGGGTCAATGATCTTGATCGACTCTGTCTTCAAACCTTTGCCCAGAACAATGACGGCCTCGCCGGTTCGGTTGTCGTAATACCAGCGGTTGAAGGATAGATGCATGTGTTGGTTCAAAGTCTTCACTGGTACCCGCTTAATGGTCTTTGGCGGCTTAACTTTGAGAATCAACTTTCTCCAACTCGTCCTTGGATCAATTTCGTCTAAACGTTTTCGGGTTGGAACCTAGGGCTTGAGGAAATTGAAGCCAGAATTGACCTCGAATAAAAATTGTTGATGAAACCAATCTGCTATCCAGTCCCCCCCCCGGTTGATAAATGGACGACACGCGAGGGTACGAACATCCCAACGCGGTAAAGTAAGAACGTCCATAATCTTCTCGTAGTATTGAACCCCCTTTTCCTATTTCACAATGCATACTTTAAGATCAGAATAATATAACCAAGAAATGATATTACCTTGAACCTTTGACACAGCTTTGAATGAAGTCATTTGGTTGGCTTTGGCACGAGCAGTAGCTTCGTCCTTCTACTCTTGATCTACATATCTGCATGCCTCATTAATCTTACGGGTTCTCTTGCTTCGATACCCAAACCATCTTGCAATATCAGCATCAGTCGGGTTCTCAATTGAGTTGAATCTCGTATCAACCACCTTTTTACCCCCTTAGACACCTTCTCCAGATTATCCTCAGCGGCTTTAAATGATTGCTCATTAAATACTGGAGCACCTTGATCAACATTTATGTGTTGAAACAAGTCAGGATACTCCTCCGCTGTCACATCTTCAACCTCCACTTCTTCATCTTCATAAATAAAATCCGTATTCATATGAATAGTCGGATCATTCTCTACTTCCATATCTGGTTCTGCCTCTAACATGGTCAACTGTTCATCATTCAAACCAAGTAGTAGTGAAATATGCTCTCGTGTTAGCGATCGTTGCACAAACTACCCAACTTCAATCTCATTCCGGTTCACCACACTCCTGACCACTCCAGATCCATCAACAAAGATTACAGTGTCAGCTTCGATCATCTCAATCGGTTTTGCAGCAGTCGTATCATGATAAACAATAATCTGCTTGCCAGAATCACCAGCTCCACTAGTACCTGCACCAGATGATGAGTCCTGAGCTTGTTTCATCTCACCACCTGCACCAGACTCATCAGGATCTTCGTCATCATTCTTGAGTCTTTTTAGTGCATCATCCTTACAAGTTAATTGTAAGATAAGTTCCTCCTGCTATTTTATTTTCACCCCCTGAGACGTAAAAATCTCACGTAGGGCTTTCGTTTTTCTGGCAGAAGGAGACATAGCTCATCAATTTCTTCTGATTTTCCATGAGGCGTTCTTGATTTAGGCGGTCAGCAGACATTTGATTTTCATACAAATTAAGAAGATTCAAAAGCACGTCTGTTTGACGATTCGGTGGCATATTATAAAGAGATGGATGAACTGGCTGGATTGGTCCCTGAGGCCGTGTAATTCTCATAAATGAGACATCACTAGATGGAGGGAGCCTCATGGATGGTGTTGGAGGAACAGTAGATGGAATAACAGAAGGCCTTGGTATTTCAACTAAAGCCATTTGAGGAATCATACCAAGCCTGTCGTGAGGAACCATCGTCGTCGTTAAAGTAAACGCCGGAGTGCTAGTAGTAATCGGCACCGCCGGGCGTTGGGAAATGGGAGGACGAGATGGTTGAACACCAAAGGAAACTCCAGCCCCAGCTGACACACGTCTCTTTGCTGAACCTTCAGTTGCAAGCTCTTTACCCTTCCTTTTTCTTTGAGCTGCGAATGTAGCAGCTAACGCGGCTTCAACTGCAGCTTGTTGTTCTAAGATAGCTACATCACCATCACCACCATTTCCACCATAATCACCTCCATCGTTCCCACCTTCTCCTCCCTCACGCTCGAAGTCCGAATCATCATGGATCCAGCGATCCTCGGGAGAACATAAATAATCAGGATGAATAATATGACCAATCAGGCGTTTGGTCTTCGGCTTATCCTTACGATAAATCGTCATTCTTCACACAGTATTAGCCTTCATATGTTCCAAAGGAAGTACATCATCGACCAATGATTGATCGATAACCAAGTTGGGAATCAAGTCTTGAATAATTAACTGTAGAAATCTTGGATACATTAAGAACTTCTTTTTCTGAGCCGTTTGCTGACATTGCTCCTTAAGATGATAGAAGATCATCTCAGAGAAATTAAACGGTTTATTCAGAACAAGTGCCACAAAAGCTGAATTCAACATAGTACGACATTCATCAAATCCGCCTTTGCGTCCTCCCAAGTAGTTGATCAATACATGGAGGAGATACTTGTAAGTAGGACACAGTCCATTCTTGTTGTACATAGATTCCTCAATGTCACCACCAAAAAATACACGCCGAAACAAACCCTTGATTAATGGTTTATCAAACTCGCACGGATTATTCATATTGTCCCCAAAACGGAGAACACGTATAATCACGTCTATATCTACGATGATAGGAGTTCAGTTGATTGTGGCTCGAATGTGATTCTCTACTTCAACATACTCAGTTGTATTCCAGAATTGTCTAATGATGCTCAGATAAACTTTGGGCTGAGCAGTTATAGCAAAGTGTATCACCGAACGACGTAAGAATGCTTGCAAATCCCAAAATACCGCTTCGTCAGCAACATTTGGACCAACAAAGGCACAAATGTTGTGTTTCTTGTCAGCAGAGGCACTTCTTCTTGTTCTTGTTGTTGTTGTTCTTGATGAGCAACATGTGGATCTTGATCCATTTGATCAGCCATAATACTGAATAAATAGTGTCAACTATCAGTAAGATGAAAATTTATAAATACAAGTTTTACACAATTGGAACATTTATATTTGATCAATTTTACAATATTTTACATTATTTAAATGTTTAAAGGTGAAATGTCATTCGTTAATGGAACAGTCTGATTCGTTACAATAGTGTAACGAATCAACTGATTCGCTATCAAGTAAATTGTATACAAAGAAGAAATAGCTAATTACTATTGAAAGATTAACGAACTAACCCTCTAGTTAGTTATAATTAACGAATACCCATCTGATTCGTTAATAGAATGGTTCGGTATCTTAGTTCGTGTGATTTACTTAACGTATTGGACACGAATGAGTTCTAATTCGCTAAGTATAACGAATGGCCAAAAATTGGCTTAATCTTTAACTTCTCAGGTCAAGGTCAAAATTAACCAAGAACATTAGAAGTCAAAATTACAACTCTGAATTCGATTACCCCATAATCATCGATGGATAACCGAATCATTGATCATAAAGATCTCGGAAACACATTGCGACTCAAATGATATAGATTTGAAGGTCCAAAACATGATATAAGTCAAGTAGGTTAGGGTTTAAACAAAGCATAAAAACCCGATAGTCAAAGTTCAAAATTAACCCAGCAATCAACAATCAAAATATGATTAAAGATCACCATGGATCTCGAAAATCCATTCCGATTGCAATGATATCAAAATAAATTTATTTAACAGAGTATTAATCAGATAAATGAAGGTTTTCATATACCTTAAAAACCCAATAACAAAATTGAATAATTAACCCATCAAATCACTATCATTTTTGACGAAAAATAGTATGGTTTGATCGTCAATACCTTATGAACACGAATATATGATCAAAACTCAGAAAAATGACGAGTAAGAATTCTGAAAAGTTTGAGCAGAGTAACTTTGTGTATAAGGAAGATGAAGAGTGAATAAAGTGACGAACCACCCTCACATTTCCCTATATGGTTTGACAAAACACGCATTCCAATGTAACGAATCAGATGATTCGTTTGAATTTTGAACTAACGAATCAAGTGTTTCGTTAACTTATATTATCACGTGTCATAACGAATCAGTATTATTATTGTCTTATTCGTTAAATTATGCTTAACGAATTGAATTCATTCGTTACAAAGTGCGGAAGCGAATTAGGATAACGAACTAGAATGGAGTTCGTTAGAATAACCTAATTCGTTAGTCATAAATTAACGAATCACACATAAGTTACATTTAATTTAAATTTAAATAATTAAATAAATTAATGAATTAAATTAATTAACAAATTAAATAATTAAGGATTACCGAGATCTCATACCACGATAATCAAATAACTAAACACCATTTCATGTTTTGAAACGTAACTTAAAGAAATTAAATAATATGTAAAACAAAAATGAAAAATATTTTTCGTATTTTGTAATACTTAAAGAATGTATATACAAAAAAAATATCCAAGACATGAAATCTTTTTGTGTTTTATATGATTTTCAAAAGCAGTACATATTTTTGTATGTTTACTGAGTTTGAGCAGAGAATCATATTGACCAAAATTACCTTCCATCACAGTTTTATATTTCAGCGATATTGTGACTGACATTAAGTCGGTCATTGATATTGTAGTCCACTTAAATCTTATTACAAACTTTCAAGCATTTCTGTGATATGATTTAATGATTCAATTAGCGCACAGAATATCAGAAACTATCAGCCTCTAATATGAATTCAAGCTTAATTTAATTTTTTCCAAATCACCCAAACTTGACTTAAACCATTATAGTGTTGATAAAATTTTGAGAATTTTACAACTTTTGAGCAATGCATTAAGTTTCCGTTATTGTGAGTGAGTATGCACGAGTCCATATGTCGGCTTACATACAATGTATCCCCTGGGGTTCGTTTCTTATTGGTTATGAGACGCGCGCAAGGGAGGAACAATTGTATGACTAACAGCGAATTTTGTTCAAGTCAGTAATTTAGATTGTACGAAGTACAGCAGTGATCAAGTTTAATGACTTAGGGTTTTCTCTAAAAGCGAGTAAAATATTCATGCTTATGAATACCCAGATGATTAAGCCGCATAAAGACTCACAGTGTCCATAATCCTAACGCTTGTTATTTGCTTTATTATATTTTTGGGTGATCAACAACTATAAGGCTTGAATATGACTGGTTATTACATTTCTGCCATCCTCACCGAGATTTTTGCTAGACACTAACACCTCTTTGAATTTGGCTTTTCTTTATGTTTATATCACTTACTTTACTCTAACAACTTGTTTAATACCTATCAATGCACCAATGATTAAGCACTCAGTCTTTTAAGCTTATTTCTTACTGGATTTTGGGTCAAATAACAATGTACTATCATTTTTTCTTTTTGCTAAAAACCTCAAAATTTTTGAGGAGCATTAACAAAAATAAAATTTAACCGCCCCAGTTGCTTTATGTTTATAAATTAATGGCTATCCTGTCAATCTACACGTAGATAACTGGATCAAAACATGCAATCATGCTCCACAAACTTATATAACTGACATAATTTTCAGCGAGAAAATAAAGTAGAAAGCTTAACAAACACCCCAAATACTTTTCATTGTCAGGTAAATGGCTATCCGGAATATTTACAATAAATTATCAGGACCAAACATATACAAGTATATGTCCCTCAAAAATAGAAGTAATTGACATAATTTTCAGCGAATGTAAGCAGAAATCTTTTTAGTTTTTCTCTTTACATACTTAAAAACACAATCTTTTTGTCTTTTCGGATTTTTTTACAAGCGAGAAATTCACAATCTTTTTGCCTTTTTCAAAAATTTCTTATATAAAAAAAATAATGCACAATCTTTTTGACTTTTTAAGATTTTAAATAGTTTTTGGATTTTTCAAATATTAAAGCATAAAAACTAAACACATGAAAACACACTATTTTTGAAGTTTTAAATTTTTTAATGTTTTTGAATTTTATCTATACAAACGAAAAACACATTCTTTTTGTATTTTCAATTTCACCCCCTAAAAGTCAAAACCAAAATAAAATTTAAAATAAAAACAAACTAAAAATAAAGATAGTTATCCTAATTTTAGGATATCAGCAAGGGTCTTTAGGCCATTTAAACCAAGCAAAAACTGAAAACATGTTTTATCAAATGCTTTGGTAAATAAATCAGCTTTCTAAAAATCGGTATGTACTTTCTCAAGGTCAATTAATTTCTTTTCAAAACAATCCCGTATGAAATGATATCGAATTTTGATATGTTTCGTTTTAGAGTGATGTACGGGATTTTTGGTGATGCTAATGGCAGCAGAATTATCAATTAAAATGGAAGTAGTAAGAAACTTCAAACCGTAGTCGTGAAGATGTTGTTGTATCCACAAAACCTCAGAACAACAACTCGAGGCTGCAACATACTGATCTTCGGCGGTTGAAGTGGAGACCGTTGTCTGCTTCTTACACTGCCAGGAAACAAGCGGTTTCCTAAGAATTGACATCCTGCTGTAGTAGACTTGAAATTAATCTTGCATCCTCCTCAAAAGTATCGTCTTTGGGGTACCATAACCCGGTGTCAGGATTGCCCCTAAGATATTGAAGAATACGTTTGTTCGTTGCCAGGTGAGTCACTCAGGGACTAGCTTGGTACCTAGCAAATAAATAAATCGTAAACATTATTTCGGGTTGAGAGGCAGTAAAATACATCAAAAACAAATCATAAATCAATAGAGGGTGGGATCAACAGTATCCTCCAATTCATCCGGTGATAAATTGTGACCCGCGGGAAGACGAGTAGAAGGGGTTATTCCGGAAGTAATCTTGAATCGGCGACGTCGTTCACATATTTTGTCTGATGAATGAAAGTTTCTTTCACAGACTGATGAACCTGCAACCCTAAGAAAAAATTCATCTCTCCCATCGAACTCATCTCGAACTTGGTTTGCATTGATTTCTCGTACTCCTTACACAACGCATCGTTTGTAGACCCAAAGATTATGTTATCTACATAAATCTGGACGAGGAGAAGATCGTCACCAATATTTTTATAAAACAAAGTGCAGTCAACAGTTCCACGTTTGAAACCATTATCCGTCAGATGGTCGGCAAGCGTGCCATACCAAGCTCTCAGGGCTTGATGTAGACCATATAATGCCTTGTTTAAATGGTAAACTCGGTCAGGATAATTGTCACACCCCAAAATCCACTAACGGAGTTTTACCGTTAGAGGGTGTGAACTAACAGGATCAGAATCATTAGTTATAATCAAACACCATATTTAAAGTTTTCAAAACCAACAAGACATCAAGTCTTAAATGAAATGCGGAAGCGTAAATTATAAACCAAAAAGTTGCGCCACACAGGACGAATTAAAAACCCATGTTATCAAGCTAAAAATTAAAGAAGTTTTAAAGCAATGGTGTTTAGCGAGTGCATGTCCTATAACGCGCGTACGCCTCGGATACCTGAGAATAACATACTAAAAGTGTCAACACAAAGGTTGGTGAGTTCACAAGTTTATACAGATAAATTAAAGCGTTTTCGTTTGCGTTACCAGATAGTGTTAACTCAATTATAAATCAATAGGTAGCTAACCTATCAAGCATGTGTTACTAAGTGTTCGACACCGAAGCTGACTGTTTTTCAATTGCCTTGCCACCATGTCAACCACGACCATGGTAATGTGTTAGCCAAGATTACACCCACTCGACCTACAGTCGAGTTTTGAGTTGGTTGGGGTTTGTCAAACCAAGTAGTACTACTCAACAGTGACTCGCTATTATCCAAATATGAACCGGTTCGATGTTATGAAGGACTTTAGTTGGTTTGTTTGCCACTTAATCTTACAAGTGATATATAAAGAATAACAAAATCTAAAGCGTGGAGTATGTTATCTCCCCCTAATAAAAGTGTTTAAAAAGAGTAAAAAGGGCCGTGAAATTCACTGTTTGCGAAGATAACAAAAAGAATCCAAGAGAGGAGTGCGTCACAGAAAACCTCACTAGTGCCCTTAAACAAAAATGAGATTTTCTAAGTATATATACTACGACTGAGTCCCAAGACTCAGCACAATAAACTTATGCATGAGATACGTTTCGTGTTTCGTTTGTGAAATAAGTGCGACTCGACAAACACGTTGGTGATAAGCTACATGCGTGAACAAATATCGTGTCAAGTGTTACTATTATACATTACTAGTAAACTAACTTTCACCAAGGTAATTAATTCATACACATAGCAAACATCGATCAACTATGCACTTTTCATGTTAACTTAAGTAATTCAGCAGCTATTTTATCCAGCCAGATTTTCACTCGACAAGATTACTCTATCTAATAAATCAATACATGTCCAATAAATCACCAAAAATCATCACAGAAGCAAACTTGAGTTAGGTTTCTAAAAATATTTTTATTATATTTTTATCATATAGGACAATACACTTTAGAAACTAGACTCGACCTACTACATCATCGAATCAATAATCACTTCCAAATACAATATAAATATCGAGTTACAGTCGTCTAAACACCAATTTAAGAATCTGTCCAGCATCCGTTTTTATCAAAACTCAACATACAATTAACCTATGAACTAGAAATCAGGCATACAACCCTAGCATATCAATAATCAACACATTTAACATCTAGGGTTTATGATTATCATGTTTAATCATGCAATTAATTCAATAGAATAGTCTAGAGAGGGTGTTAATTACCTAGTTAGCACCTTGGAATCTTTAAACAAGCTTGAAAGTATTTTGTGTGTGTATGTGTGTGTGTATTTCGGCCGTGAATGGTGAAGAGGGGAGGGGGCAACCAAGAGGGAGGGAGGGAGAAAGGGTTAGGGTTTATTGTTTAGTTTGTTTATATAATTAATTAGGTTACACTTCACCCCTTAACCTTCTAGTTAACCAATTTCTAGCACAAATTAGTTCATAATAAACTTTTTACACTTAAACACCAAGTAACACATAAACTTAACACTTTAATTATCAAATACTTGTTAATGATATTTATTGTTTGTTCACCAACGGTTTGAGTCGACTCGTGTGTGTTTTGGTGAAATTCCGAAAGACTACTTGTGTAGTGATTGTCATGCGTCATTTAAACCCTAATTTAAATGTAATGAGATACGCGTTACAGTTCGTGTGATCTTAAGTTTGAATTAACAGAGTTCGTATTAACGTAGTTAACCTGAAATTGACGAGTGTCACATCATTCCCTTGTTGAAAGAATTTTCGTCCCGAAAATTTGTGTCAAGTAGCGATGGGTGTCTGTAAAAGACAAAAATTTTCAGTTTGTCACATTGTCCCCCTGTAGAAAGAAATTTCATCCCGACATTTAATTCATACCTCTTGTGGATTCTGACGGTTTGTCGGCTTTTACGGTTTTCGGTGTTTGGTTAGCCCTTCAATAAGGTGAGGATACTTTTTCATCATTTGATCTTCGCGTTCCCATGTGAACTCTAGTCCACATCTCGAGTTCCAATGAACTTTAACGATGGGAATTTTTCTGTGTTTGAGTGTTTTGCTTTCCCAATCTAAAACTTCGGATGGTTCTTCGATGAAGCGTAACTGTTCATCAACTTGCAACCCGCCCAAAGGAACAGTTTGTGTTTCGTCAGAAAGACATTTTTTCAAGTTGGATACATGGAAAACGTTATGTACGCCACTGAGTTCCGTTGGTAAGTCTAATCGGTATGCTACCAGACCAATAAGTTCAGTTATCCGGCATGGGCCAACGTATCGTGGGTTGAGTTTGTTTCGCTTTCCAAAGCGATCTACACATTTCCAAGGTGATACTTTCAGCAAAACCTTGTCATCCACTTGTAATTCCAGAGATTTTCGGCGCTTGTCGGCGTAACTCTTTTGACGATCTCTTTTGACTTCGGATTTGGACAATCTTTTTTGAGGTTTCGAGCACTAGCTCTGGGCCTATGATTTGGCTATCACCCACTTCTGCCCAGCAAAGAGGTGATCGACACTTTCGTCCGTACAACGCTTTAAACGGCGCTGCTTTAATGCTTGTGTGGTAGCTGTTATTATACGATAACTCTACCAAGGGCAAGTGGGGTTCCCAAATTTTTCCGAAATCAAACACGAATGCACGCAACATGTCTTCCAAGGTCTGAATGGTGCGTTCACTTTGCCTATCCGTTTGAGGATGGTATGCTGTGCTCATATCAAGGCGGGTGCCTAGTGCGCTCTGTAGTGACTTCCAAAAGTGCGAAGTGAAATGAGAATCTCGATCAGATATGATGAGACAGGCACTCCGTGTCTGGACACTTCTTCTTTCATGTAGATGCGAGTCAGTCTTTCCATTTTGTCAGATTCCTTGATAGCTAGGAAATGTGCAGACTTAGTCTGCCGGTTAACGATTACCCAGATGGTATCGCATCCCGTCGGTGTTTTGGGTAATCCTGTGATGAAATCCATGGAAATGTGTTCCCATTTCCACGTTGGGAGTTCCGGTTTCTGATATTCCACCTTGACTCTTGCACAAGTCAAACATTTGCTCACATAGGTGGCAATGTCGACTTTCATGTTTGGCCACCAGTAAAGTGCCTTTAGGTGTGCTTCATCCATCACCAGATTTCTCAAGTCTCCGTATCGAGGGACTCAAATCCGGTTTTCAAAATATCGGACCCCGTCCGATTTGGTTTCAAGTTGCTTATCCATGCCCCGCATGAGTTCTGATGGGAGGTTAACATCTTTCAAAGCTTCGAGTTGAGCATCACGAATCTGATCAAGTAAGTTGGCATGAATCGTGAGTTGTAATGCTCGCACTCGTCTACGCTTATCGGTTTCCTTTCTGCTGAGAGCATCAGCCACTACATTGGCCTTACCAGGGTGGTACTTTATGGCACAGTCATAATCTTTAAGTAGCTCGACCCAACGACGCTGTCGCATGTTCAACTCCTTCTGATCGTAGATATGTTGGAGACTCTTGTGGTCGGTGTTAATGGTAAACTTGGTACCGTACAAGTAATGCCTCCATATCTTAAGAGCAAACACCACAGCTCCGAGTTCCAAGTCATGGGTCGTATAGTTCTTCTCGTGGATCCGTAGCTGTCGAGAGGCATATTCTATAACCTTCTAGAGTTGCATAACACGCAACCGAGACCCTGTATAGATGCGTCACAATGCACCTCAAAATTTTCCGTTCCCTCAAGGAGAGCTAGGATAGGAGCGCTACAGAGTTTGGTTTTCAACAGTTGGAAGGCAGACTCCTGTGCGTCACCCCAACTGTATTTAGTACCCTTGTGTGTCAGTGCGGTGAGGGGTTGAGCAATCTTTGAAAATCCCTCGATGAAACGTCGGTAGTAGCCAGCCAATCCTATGACTTGTCGCACCTCAGTCGGAGTCTTAGGTGCTTCCCATTTTCCGATGGCCTCTACCTTGCCTGGATCGACATGGATAACACTCTCATTGATCAATTGTCCTAAGAAGTGAACCTCGTGAAGCCAAAATTCACATTTCGAAAGCTTTGCGTACAATTGTTCCTTCTTTAGAAATTCCATAATTAACCTCAGGTGTTCTTCATGGTCGGCCTTGTTCTTGGAGTAGACGAGGATACGATCTATGAAAACGATAACAAACTTGTCGAGCTACACCTTCCATACTCGGTTCATGAGGTCCAAGAATACGGCTGGTGCGTTGGTTAAGCCAAAAGGCATAACCGAAAACTCATAGTCACCGTACCGAGTTCTGAATGCCGTCTTTGAAATGTCCTCTTCGCGCACTCAATTGGTGGTAACCAGATCTCAGATCGATCTTCGAGTAGTAACCCGATCCTTGAAGCTGGTTGAAAAGATCATCAATTCGGGGTAGGGGATAACGGTTCTTGATCGTCACCTTGTTCAGCTCCCGGTAGTCGATGCACATGCGGAAAGTTCCGTCTTTCGTTCGGACAAATAGGACAGGGGCTCCCCATGGTGCGAGCCGGTACGGGGCTCGTGCTATAGGTGCCGCACCGGGGGCTAACTCGATTTGAAACTCGACTTGGAGTTCTGGAAAATCGCGCACAATCGGTATATCCTCGATCCGCTTCCCTTATGTGGGTTTCTCAATTACCTGAGCTGAGATCGCCGGATGACCCTTTCGTAAATATTTATGTGCCTTCATGAGGGTGATGATGCTAGTGGTCATGCCGCTCTTCTCGCCCTATATCGAGATGATCTCGCCGAAAAGAGTAGTGATATGAAAAATCTTGTCATGGCATATAATCTCAGCTCTATTTTCGGATAGCTACTCCATGCCGATAACGACGTCGAAACTACCAAGCGTAAAGGGTATGAGGTCGATATCGAAAGTATGACCCGATAGTTTCAACTTACATCCCTCTAGTACATGAGTTGTTTCTATAGACTTACCGTCAGCTAATTCAACCAGAAACTTAGCATCTAACGGGGTTGGAGTTAAGTCTAAGAGTCTACTAAAGGCTTTCGATACAAAACTCCTATCAGCTCCAGTGTCAAACAAAATAGAAGCAAAAAACAGTCGTTCACAAGGAACTTACCAGTAACCACATTCAGATTGCTGTGGGCCTCGCCCGATCCAATGACGAAAGCTCTACTTTTACTACCGTTTCCATTACTGTTACTGCCTCCACTGCTCTCATTCTGCTTCAGTTTTGGACAATCCTTCCTGAAGTGACCCTCCTTACCACACTCAAAGCACCCTTTCGTTGTTGCAGGCTGTTTAGGAGCACCCTTACCCGCTAGGTCTCCTCTAAAGTCCTTGGCCTGATGACCCAATTTACCGCATCGCAAACACTTGATACGGTTGCATGGGCCAGCATAGTGATAGTTGCACTTGTTGCATTTTGGGTACTATCCAACATAACCACTCGAACCTTGTCAGCCATCGTTGTTGTTGTTGGAACCCTGATTATTGAAGTTCCGAGTGAGTTCGGGTCTACGATGGAGGTTCGATGATGAGGACCTGGTGTTGTCAAATTCCTCTTTCCATTCCCAGAGTTGTTTTTTGTTGTTGTCAGTGCTTGAGTTGTCGCGGGTTTTAGAGGTGGAACCTCTAGGTGGTAACGCATCTTGTGCCACTGCTTGATCCGTCAGCTTGTGGGCTATTCGGATCGCTTGCTGGATAGTGGTTGGTTTAGACGACGTCACCATACCCTGAATCTGGGGTACCAAACCATCAATATACATCTCGATTCTCTTACTTGGCGGATCTACCATCCGCGGGCACATCACCGCCAGTTCGTGGGAACAGGTGGTGTAGGCTTCAATCTCAGAACCCACCATCTTTAACGCCCAAAATTCCGATTCCAACTTCGAGATTTCCTCTATAGGACAATACTCTTCTCGCATCATGTTCTTGAATTCCTCCCAGTTCATAGCATTTGCCAATTCCAACCCAAGAATCTGTACATTAGAGTTCCACCAGTTAAGGGCGGAATCTTGCAGTGTTCCAGCAGCAAACTTGACCCTGCTGGCTAGTGGACAGTGACACTTCTCAAAAGCTTATTTTTCCTTCTCGGACCAACGCAGGAACCTATGGCTCCCTCAGTGTCGTCAAACGATTTGGTCTTGCAGTCCAGGTAGTTCTTGAAAGTACAGACTCCGGTTTGTCCTCCGGTTCTTCTTCGGGTTCCTCCTCGGGATGTTCTTTAGGTTCTTCCTTGGGATCTTCTTCAGGATCCTCTTCATGTCCTGCTGCGTTTGGGGCAATTCGCACCTCTAGTGTCTCGCAACGAGCTAGAGCTATTGCTGCAAGGTTTCTTGCTTTCCAAACTTCGTCCTGCAAGCCTATCATCTCTGATTGCATCTTGGTCATTACTTTCTTTTGCTGCACATGAGCATCCTGAACTTCCTTCATGGATTCTATTAGGTAGGTAAGTCTTTTCCTAGCCTCAGCACCATCCCCTATCAATCCAGTAACATTCGCTCTCGTCTAGCGCATAATGTCAACTTCACGCTCTAAACAGGAGTCGAGAGCTGCGAAAGCGCGTTCCATCGGTAGGGTTAAGGGTGGTAGTGTGTTGAAGGACATAGGACATCTCGGAGAGGTAGTGTGGGAACTTGCTCACGGTACACAAACCGCTCGATCAAACTTGGGTACGAACTCCAGTTACCGTTGTCCTCGTACACGACTCCAGATGGGCGGTGCCTCTTCGGTGCTGGGGCTGCTAGTGTCGAGACTACTCGAGGTTGTGATGGGTTGGGTAGCTGCGGTTCCTTTCCAGGGGCATGAGACACCAGGTCGGATGATGATGATGGCGTTGACATCCTTATAGGATAAGTCGTATATGCGCGCGTCTGAGTGAATGAGGTAAAGAGATAAAGAAAACGAAGGACTAAATATAATATATATATTTATATATGCAGTGCATATAATTATAACTAATGGGTCGTTGCGGTTATAGACTAGTATGAATGCATTCCTAATTCACTATAACCAGTGGATCTTATACCAATCTGTCACACCCTCAAAATCGACTAACGGAGTTTTACCGTCTGAGGGTGTGAACTAACAGAATCAGAATCATTAGTTATAACAAACTCCATATTTAAAGTTTTCAAACCAACAAGACATCAAGTCATAAATGAAATACGGAAGCGTAAATTATAAACCAAAATGTTGCGCCACACAGGACGACTTAAAAACACAAGTTATCAAGCTAAAAATCAAAGAAGTTTTTAAATCAAGGGTGTTTAGCGAATGCATGTCCTATACCGCGCGCCCGCCTCGGCTACCTGAGAATAACATACTAAAAGTGTCAACACAAAGGTTGGTGAGTTCACAAGTTTATACAGATAAATTAAAGCGTTTGTGTTTTTCGTTTGCGTTACCAGGTAGTGTTAACTCAATTATAAATCAATAGGTAGCTAACCTATCAAGCATGCGTTACTAAGTGTTTGACACCGAAGCTGACTGTTTATCAATTGCCTTGCCACCATGTCAACCACGACCATGGTAATGTGTTAGCCAAGATTACATCCACTCGACATACAGTCGAGTTTAGAGTTGGGTGTGGTTTGTCAAACTTAGTAGTGCTACTCAACAGTGACTCGTTATTATCCAAATATTAACCGGTTCGACGTTATGAAGGACTTTAGTTGGTTTGTTTGCCATTTAATCGTGGAGTATGTTATCTCCCCCTAATAAAGCGTTTAAAAAGAGTAAAAACGGCCGTGAAACTCACTATTTGCAAAGATAACAAAAAGAATCCGAGAGAGGTGTGCGTCACAGAAAATCCTCACTAGTGCTCGAAAAAAAATGAGATTTTCTAAGTATTTATACTACGAGTGAGTCCCTAGACTCAGCACAATAAACTTATGCATGAGATACGTTTCATGTTTCGTTTGTGAAATAAGTGTGACTCAACAAACACGTTGGTGATAAGCTACATGTGTGAACAAATATCGTGTCAAGTGTTACTATTATACATTACTAGTAAACTAACTCCCACCTGGGCAATTAAGTCATACACATAGCAAACATCGATCAACTATGCCCTTTTCATGTTAACTTAAGTAATTCAGCAGCTATTTTATCCAAGCAGATTTTCACTCGACAAGATTACTCTATTTCATAAATCAATACACGTCCAATAAATCACCAAAAATCATCACAGAAGCACACTTGAGTTAGGTTTCTAAAAATATTTTTATTATATTTTAATCTTATAGGACCATACTCTTTAGAAACTAGACTCGACCTACTACATCATAGAATCAATAATCACTTCCAAATACAATATTTACAGCGAGTTACAGTCATCTAAACACCAATTCAAGAATCTGTCCAGCATCAGTTTTCATCAAAACTCAACATACAATTAACCTATGAACTAGAAATCATGCATACAACCCTAGTATATCAATAATCAACACATTTAACATTTAGGGTTTATGATTATCATGTTTAATCATGCAATTAATTCAATAGAATAGTCTAGAGAGGGTGTTAATTACCTAGTTAGCACCTTGGAATCTTCAAACAAGCTTGAAAGTATTTTGTGTGTGTATGTGTGTGTGTATTTCGGTCGTGAATGGTGAAGAGGGGAGGGGGCAGCCGTCGACCAAGAGGGAGGGAGGGAGAAAGGGTTAGGGTTTATTGTTTAGTTTTTTTATATAAATATACACTTCACCACTTAACCTTCTAGTTAACCAATTTCTAGCACAAATTAGTTCATAATAAACTTTTTACACATAAACACCAAGTAACACATAAACTTAACACTTTAATTATCAAATACTTGTTCATGATATTTATTGTTTGTTCACCAACGGTTTGAGTCGACTCGTGTGTGTTTCGGTGAAATTCCGAAAGACTACTTGTGTAGTGATTGTCATGCGTCATTTAAACCCTAATTTAAATGTAATGAGATACGCGTTACAGTTCGTGTGATCTTAAGTTTGAATTAACGGAGCTCGGATTAACGGAGTTAACCTGAAATTGACGAGTGTCACAATAATCAGGGTCTTCAAAACCCGGAGGCTGTAATACAAACACTTCCTCATGAAGTTCACCATTGAGAAAAGCACTTTTGACATCCATTTGGTAGACTTTTATGTTCTTATATGCTGCATAGGCTAGAAAAATTCGTATGGACTCCAATCTTGAAACCGGAGCATACACTTCAGTGTAGTCAATACCCTCTTGCTGATGAAAACCTTGCACCACTAAACGTTCCTTGTTTCTCACTATCACCCCATGATCGTCTTTTTTCCACTTATATACCCACTAAGTCGGAATCGCCTTCTTGACTCTAGCAGGTTTGTCAATAAGATCCCAAACACCCAAACATGCAAATTGTTGTAATTCTTCTTGCATGGCTTCTACCCAAGATGAATCTTGAAGTGCCATATGAGGAGTCGTTGGCTCAACTTGGGATAGAAAACAAGTGAATTTAGCAAGATTTACAATCCCAAACCGAGTGCAAGTCAGCATAAGCACACAATACATTATCCTCACTTGATGAAGCAACTTGATGTCGTGTCTGAATTCCCACATCAAGTTCCCCAATAATGTTTTCTTTCGGGTGATAATTATGAATCTAAGAGTGGGATTCTCAGGAACATCAACAGTTTCATATAAATTAGTGTAGTGTTCACCCAGACGTGAGATGAAACATCACTATCAAGTACGATAAATTGATCAATAACTGGAGTGTCATCAGATGCGTTATCAAAGAGAACTGGAGAATCAATATCAGGATCTTCTGTTGGAGCATCGATTGGAACTTCAACATCATTAAAACTTGAAAATCTTGGAATTACCAATTGTTCTTCAAAATAAGTACGGACTAAATCTTCATCTGGTTGATCAGTTGTTGGAGTAAACGAATTAAATAAACCATCATAGTCAAACATCCAGTCGGTACCTTTCCCTTGAGAAGGAGTAGTGTACTTTTGACAGTACACATGGTACCATTCTTCAACACAACCAGACGTAAATTTAAATACTCATTTCTTAGGAGAAGCATTACCCAAGAAATACCATTTAATGGCTTTTTCATCGAACTTTCCCACATCCTTTTTCAACATCGTACAAGGACACCCAAATGGTACCAAGTATTTTAAATTAGGTTTACAATTATTCAACAACTCATAACTAGTCTTCTTGAGTCTCTTAACAGTTAGAACTCGATTGAATGTATAACAGGCCGTATTCACCTCCTCATTCCAAAAATGAATATGAAGCTTTGAATCAGCAAGCATAGTTCTAGCAGCTTCAATCAACATTCTATTCTTTCGTTCAGCAACACCGTTTTGTTGTGGTACGTATGGAGCACGGTATTCTCGATGAATCCCCTTTTGTAGACAAAAGAAATCCAACACGGTATTTTTAAATTCAGTACCATTATCACATCGAATTCTCCTCACTTTCTTTTTGTATAGTGATTCGATCTTAGTAATTAAATTTTGAACGAGAACCGGTGTTTGATATTTCGAGCTCATAAACAAGACCCATGAGTATCGTGAATAATCATCAGTAACTACCAGGCAATACCAATCTCCAGAAATACTCGCACGATTCACTGGACCGAAAAGATCAATATGAAGTCGCTCAAGAGGAGTATCAATGGAATTTAATAACTTAGAGGGATGTGACTTTTTCTTCTGTTTGCCCTTTTTGCAAGCAACACATTGACCGTATAACTTAAAGTTCTTCAAAGACACACCTTCAACTAGGTCATTTGCCATTAGATAATTCATCTTACGAACATGAATGTGACCCATTCTACGATGCCATAGAATAGAATCTTTCTCGGTTGCTTTCAAGACAAAATATGTTTCGATCGATGTTGATACTTTAGAGCTCATACTTAAAACATAAATATCATTTTATCGAGGAGATCGCATGACAACCATGTCCTCGAGAATCACATACCCCGGTTTTAAAATCAGACACTCTTTATATGTAAATACTGTAGTGTATTGCTTGTCACAGATTTGCGACACACTCAATAAATTATGGTCTACTTTGTCACAAAAATTAACCTTCTCAAAAGTAATATGCCCATTCGAAACCTCATCTTCCTGTGTAATCATACCTCCAGAATTCCCAGCAAACGCCACATAACCCCCTTTAATATTTCTCACATTTGTTAAAAGGTCAAGATTCCCAGTAACATGACGAGAACATCAACTATCCATGATCCAGTTTTCCCCAGAAATGGTCTTGGATATACCCTACACACAAACGAAAATGATTAGTTCAAAAAGGCAGCCCAGGCCTCAGTCCTGGGCACCTTTTGATTTTCTTGAGAAAAGTTAAATTTAGTTGAATTCAACTGTTGTTCAGCAACTTGCGAATAAGTTACAGGTTTCTTAAACTTACGTCTTAGATGCGCAGCTTGAACTACATTTGAATTCACATTTTTGCATGACGGTTCAGTTGGATTGAACTTTGGTTTAACAGAACCATGAGTTTCATTCACATGAACAACTTTTCGAGGATCCACGTTTAAGAACATAATATGAGTATCATCATCATGCGACACAGGTCGTTTCAAAATCTCTTTTATCAAAGGAACTGGTGTGGAATGGTCCTTGACAAAAGGGTGAAGCGTCTGATAGCTCTTCGAGTCACAATTTCTCACTAAATGACCTTGTTGACCGCAAAGGAAACAGCTTCGCATGTCTACATGATTATGTTGAGAATTAGTCGGAACATATGGCACAGAAGATTGATGATGACTCACATTTTTGGTAAAACTCTTAGCAAAATCATCAGATAACTCAGATTTTTTTTTCAGATAAAAATCCAAATTATAACAATTTGAGAAACTTTTCAAAGTATCTGTCCCAGTTGACTTTACAAATTGAACTTTCTTAGCCTGTTTTAAAACTTTCTTTGCTTTAGTCAATGGATCAGAAGAAGCTGATGTTTTAGTTTGAGCATACCGACGTTCAAGATCTTGAATCTTGGAAGTTTCATTGTGAAATACACTCTCAATAAGTTATGGTTTAGTGATACTTATTGGAATATATTTCTTAGTGAACATCGTGTCAATCCCCTTTAATTTAAACACACGACTAGTAGATGGATTGGAAATAGTTGGATTTATAAAACGCAACAATCCTCATCAGAAATTTTGGGTTTTTCTGGTCTCTTAGCCCTCACTGGTTTGACTTTCACATGATTATCTTGTTTCACCTGAGTTGTGTGTGAACCATACACGGCCTCCTCAAATTCATGAGGTTCACACTTATATGTGATTAGAATTTTGAATGTTCTCATTCTTGTGTATAATTTCAGGTTCGAACACATCCTCAATGATGACTTTGTCAACATTTTCAACAAAAACTCTGTTGTTTTGAGTATGAGGTTTCTGAGTCGAAGATTAAACTTTAACAGTTTCAAATTTAACTAGTTTTTCTTTTTCAGAAATCACAGATTCTTTAACAATTACATCTTCTTCTTGTCTAACAAAAGGATTTGGTTTATAATCATGTTGAAAAGGTGGTGGAATTTCAACAAACCTTATACCTTTCTTTTACCTTTCTTTGAATCTTTTTTCTTACCAGATACTTCAATTATTTCATTTAGCAAAAAGGAAGAGTTTCTAAATTTTCCCAATTTGTTCTTTAACTAAAGAATCTCATTCTCAAGCTCGGTTATCTTTGATCTATGTTTCAAGATTTCTTGAATTTTTTTATCATTGATAGTCATTTTAACCGATAACTCAGCCTTAAGATCATGGTTACTTATAGTCAATGCTTCAATCTTCTCTCTTGATTTCATTTGAGAGGTTAAAGATTGCCTATAAGTATCTTTCAAAGAAGCGATCTCCTTAACTAAATTATCATTATGGTCTTTCAATGCATCTAACTTAGGTTTAATGGTTTCACAATCAACACATGAAATGTTAATACCTACATTAGAAGAAGAATTACTAACCTCATTTTGCTTAGCCATGTACGCAGAAGTAGTTGAATCACTGATTTTAGCCATACAAGCAAAAGTGGTTGGAAGCTTGTCACTCGAATCATCAGAATCAGACTTAGTATCCGCATCCAAAGATAATTCACTTCCACTTGCGTTTTGAAAATTCTCAGGAAATCCAAAGATTTCCATATTTTCTTGATTGTTACCACATAGCAATCTTTGTGACCAATCATCTCCATCTACGTTGGACAACATTGCTTGAGATCCAGAAGACGATGGTTTAACTCCATAAGACTTTCCTGCATCATTTCCACTTTTACCCGATGAGTTTTGATCTTGCTTTCTGGGACCGGTATACTCCTTTTTAGGCTTATCACATTCTTTGGCAAAATGCCCAAACTCTTGAAAATTGTAGCACTTAACCTTTAGTTTATCAAACCCCAATTTCTTGTTCAAAGATGGAAGATCTTTACCCGTTCTCTGCATAAACTTTTTCACTTTCCTGACTATCATAGCCATGTTCCATTTTAAATCCATCAGTTCTAAATCAACAGGATCAATCTGATCATAATCTTCATCCGTCAGATCGCTCGTTACAATCTTACTACTAACCAAATTCTCATATGAAGTCATGACGGCAGACAAAAACGCGAAGTTTTGTTTGGCCTCCCTCATGTTTACATTTGTTTGAGACGAGAATTGATTTGTGGGTGATGAAGAACCAGATCCTCCAGATGAACCAGAAACACCAGAGAATCCAGTATTTCCAGCTGGGTAGAAACAGGCACGTGGATCATTATACATGGTTGTTGCATTCTCACTTGCATTTTGTGTAAGAAATGTAGTGATAGGTGAAATGGTTGATCTTAAAGGAATATTTCCACCATAAAATGCAGGATCTTGACTATCTTTTGAAGACTTTTGACATTTAAGATCGTATTCTCGTGCTTCGATCTTTTGCATAAATTCTGAAGCAGTCAAATCTTCATTGTTGAAATAATTATTCTCTTTCAGAACCATCAAGAAAGTTGAGTAGGAAATCGGTAGTGCACTTTTAATGGTATCAATTTTATCAATCTCACAAGTTTCCAATCTCATCTTATCCATCTCAGCTATCAAATGATTAAATCTTGTTGTCTTTTCTTCAACAGTCTCACCCTTAAGTAGGTTAAAGTTTCTGAATTGAAACTTGAGCATAACCTTTTTGCTTTCAGTGGTGTTTACCAAACTTCTCATACGAATATGTTGGAATAAAGAAGCACAAATCTTTATACTCCCTACTTGGTGAAATATGTTTTCAGGTAAAGCCATAGTATGAGTAGAATAAGCCTTGGTCTCAATTTCCAATGCTTCTTCTCTTCAACCGAGTATTGTGAGATGGCTTTAGGTGTAAAACCAATAGTCTCATCTCCAATCATAGGAACGGTGTAAACATCATCTAAACAATAAGAACAATCCAGGTGAACTGATCCTAGATGAGCACGGAAACGGGGTTCCCATTTAGCAAAATCGCTAAATTTCATCAAACGTGGACATTTAGATTGTGAACCGATCTTAGTATCTTGTTGTAACATTTGTTGCATCAACATGTTTTGAGAAGCTAATGCATACATACCACCCATTTTTGACAAGTTTCAAAGTTTAAAGAATTAAAATAAGGAAAAATGACAAATATTTCAAACTCTAAGGGTTAAAATTGAAAATTTGAATAACGAACTATGAACAGTTGTAGCGAACTGTGAACAGTAATTGACGAATTACAACTTAATGAAGTTAAGATTGATCAGGTAACGAATCAGAAATGGTTTTAACGAAACTCAAAGAAGTTAACGAACCTGGTCTGGTCAACAAAATTGATTTGACGTGTTGGGACTTATATTTTAGACCGATGCATTGAATTAATTTGTGGGTGAAATATATTATTTTGGTCTCAACCAAGGGTGGATGGCTTGAAGACCAAGTCATGCTAGACTAGCATAAATAGATGTTTTTATTCATTTTTCTAGTATGAGTGACTTTATTATGTATGTGTGAGATTTAGGGTTTTATCCCTTTGAGAGAGTCTCCGCCTCTAGGATGAGCTCTCCTGGTGGCGGCTGATATTTCTTAATCGATTGTATATATGAATGTATGTATGTATGAGTGGTTCATCTTTATGAGAATCATTCGACTAATTATATCATACTACCATTTCTATCTTGTTTGTGTTTTGATTACAATTGTTCATCCTATTATTGATTGTTAATCAAATGAGGCTCTCTCCCAATACACCTCATCCGTCCAAACATCTTTCAAGAGTGAATACGAGTAAGATTCGATCCTATCCCTAGACCCGAGCTCCACACCGTTGTTTAATACCGACTATATTCATGCTTCCGCACCGGGCCTCAGTTCTGTCAATTGGTATCAGAGCATGGGTTACCGAATCGTTCAGCCTAACCGCTGAACAGATTCATTTCGCTCTTGAATCCACCATTGACGTTAAACGATGAAGTTCGTTGAAATTATTTTTTGAGGTTTTGAAATTATTTGATGATTTGGAGAAAAGTGTATGTATTGATGTTTGGGTTGATGACTCGTTTGGAGATCCAACATCAATTTCATGTTTATTTGGTCAGAACGGTCCAGATCTGATGTAACAATATTATTTGGCTTGTTTTGGGGCAACACTGTTCATTTGATGATTTCCAGATCTAAAAAGGTTGATTATGTTATGATAATAGGTTTTTTTGATTTCCAGATGACTTGGATGGTGCTACAATGATTTATTTCAGATTACCAAACTTGTTTCTGGATCTGAAGAATTAGGGTTTTGTGTGCTCGTGCTGCACAAACAGTAGATGTGTGTTGAAAAATATTATCGATGGTACAAACTGATAAGGAGAATGTACAAGTCAAGAATGAACAGGTACTAAAGGCAATTTCATCATTGTTTGTTACAGCAGATGCAAAGTGAATATTCAAGCAGGTTCTGCAAGGGAAAATCAATAAATGATTATGCAGAAATGAAGTTTTGATGTCTCGAGCACACTATGATTATATAAGACTAGACTCGAGTATGGAAAATGACTAAGTGGTGTATCGAGCACAGGAGGTGTTTTGCCCAAGCACATCTTTGTGTGGCTCGAGCACAGGTTATTTCGAGCAAGTCTTATATCAAGCACATCAAATTCGAGCAAACTTTGGTGAAACCCAGAGCATATCCTTTGTCTTCTCAAGAAAACTATCTTCTTTAAGTCTCGAGCACACTTTGTTATTTATTCGAGCAGACTCTTTTTCGAGCATACTTTGTTTTGTCTTGAACAATTGTGCTTGTGAAGAGAATACTCAAGTTTGTGTCGAGCACACCCTTGCTCCCGAGCATACTTTTGCTTCCGAGCATGTTTGGTGGAAAATGAAAAAGCACTAAGTAATCCGAGCACACTTTAGTTTCCGAGCACTAAGTAATCCGAGCACACTTTTGCTTCCGGGCACACTTTGTGCTAGTGAAAAATTGAAAAATCACAAGTGTTTTGATTTCCGGGTACACTTTGTGCTAGGAAAGTGCTTCCGGGTAAACTTTGTGCTAGTGCTAAAATTGAAAAATCACAAGTGTTTTGCTTTCCGGGTAAACTTTGTGCTAGGAAAGTTACTCCGAGTACACTTTGTGCTAGGAAAGTTATTCTGAGTACACTTTGTGCTAGGAAAGTGTTCCCAAGCACACTTTGTGCTAGGAAAGTGATCCCAAGCACACTTTGTGCTAGGAAACAGAGTTTGTGAAGTATTTCAAAGTTTTGAAGAAACTTTTGAGATTTTTGGTACCGTTGACCATTTGACCAAGCTGTTCTCTACGGAAGATATATACCAGGGGTATTTTGGTAATTTTTTTCCAATCATCAACAAGCTTATGGAATTCAAACCTCATCCAATTTCACGACTTCATCAAGAGCTTTACAAGAACAAGTGTTGACCAAGCTTAAGGATTTAATCACATTAAGTGTCAATCAACTTTTGAATATGTTAATCTGAGATTTTTACAATCTTGATGAGGATGATCAAGATTGTTTCACCCACACTTGATTTGAAGACACATTTATTAAAGACAATTGCAACGAAATTGGGGGAGTAAAAATCTGAATTTCATTGCAAATGGCATGCTTCAAATCAAGTAAAAGACTCGAGTTAAGGAAAAGTTGATCAAGATTAATAATCCAAGGTTTTTCAAAGATGTTTCATCATTTGTCAGTTTTCAGATTTCCTAGTACGGATGAGAAGATAGAGTCATCTCAAGCAACAATGTTGAAAGGATGATCAGTAGAGTTCAACCTCCTATGAAATAGTCACTTGAACAGTCAAGAACGGGCTATGGTTGAACTTGAATGCTATCTTATTTCAAGGAATGGTTTGAAGATAATTTACAGGGGAAGAAACAGATTTGAAGAATGGAAGATTATTTGATGATCACAATAAGTGTATTTCTTTTTGTGTTAATCTTGTTACTTGAAGTTGATCTTTTGAAGTTCAAAGCCTCGTTCATATGCCCATACAACTATATCCAAAAGTGGTATAGGAGTGATGATTCGAAATGAACAATGGAAGAAGCTTAACGTGAGGGGGAGAATTTCAATGAAAGACAACGAGTTATGAGGTGATCATGGAAGAAATTCAATGGCATCGGTTTAAGGGGGAGATTGTTGGGACTTATATTTTACACCGATGCATCAAATTAATTTGTGGGTGAAAAATATATTATTTTGGTCTTAACCAAGGGTGGATGGCTTGAAGACCAAGTCATGCTAGAGTAGCATAAATAGATGTTTTTATTCATTTTTCTTGTATGAGTGACTTTATTATGTATGTGTGAGATTTAGGGTTTTATCCCTTTGAGAGAGTCTCCGCCTCCAGGATGAGCTCTCCTGGTGGCGGCTGATATTTCTTAATCGATTGTATGTATGAATGTATGTATGTATGAGTAGTTCATCTTTATGAGAATCATTCGACTAATATTATCATACTACCATTTCTATCTTGTTTGTGTTTTGATTACAATTGTTCATCTTATTATTGATTGTTAATCAAATCAGGCTCTCTCCCAATACACCTCATCCGTCCAAACATTTTTCAAGAGTGAATACGAGTAAGATTTGATCCTAACCCTAGACCCGAGCTCCACACCATTGTTTATTACCAACTATATTCACGCTTCCGCACCGGGGCTCGGTTCTGTCATGACGAATAAGTCAACGAATCAGATGGTCAAGAAACGAATTAGATAAACGAATCACTAAGAGAAGGCTTAGCAAATTAGATGACGAATCAGCTATAATTGATAACGAATCAACTTATAGCGAATCAGGTTGTTACAACGGTTTGTAACAAACCTCTGACAACAAATGCCACGTGGCAAAATTTGTTACAAAATAGTTTCCGAGGTAGGACGCATGTCTCACGAACTAGTGAACACGAATTAGAATTGTAAGGCCCCGTTACCGGTAGCCCTACTTTCGTGTTGGATTTACTCATAAACGCAGTTCTAAATATCAGAGTTAATTAAAACATTCACGGAATATAAAAGCTTTCATAAAACATTTCATAACAAAACACGTCTTGTCTTAAAACATCATTTTGTCAGTGCCACGTGTCTCCTTAAGCGAGCTGCCTCATCCTACTCACCTGCGTGCATACTAAAAGTCAGCTACACTGAGTGAGTTCTAGTTAATCATACACTATACAATACACATAAACTTATATTCTTTCATTCATACTTTCATACTTTCTTTTGTATTAACTTACTTTCATATCTTATGTTATAAAGAGCATTACGCCCTACATTCCTCGAGTATTATTAGGGCTCGGTACCCTCCTTCCTCGAGTATTATTAGGGCTCGGTACCCTCCTTCCTCGAGTATTATTAGGGCTCGGTACCCTCTTTCCTCGAGTATTATTAGGGCTCGGTACCCTCTTTCCTCGAATATTAGTAGGGTTCGGTTCCCTAGTTCTCGAATATTAGTAGGGTTCGATTCCCTCTTCGTTACCATACAACCATACATCATACCTCGAGTATTATTAGGGCTCGGTAGCCTCTTACCTCGAATATTAGTAGGGTTCGGTTCCCTAGTTCTCGAATATTAGTAGGGTTCGATTCCCTCTTCGTTACCATACAACCATACATCATACCTCGAGTATTATTAGGGCCCGGTACCCTCTTCATAACCATACAACCATCCTTTCCTTCTTTTATTAACTTTATCACATTCATACACATAAGCATACATATCATACTTACCTTATACTTAGCGTTACAACCTGACAGTACGTGCAATATCCGAAGATCGTTCACGTACCGTCAAGCCATCATTCATATATATCACATTATTGACATAAGGCATACACTTATCTCTTAGGATAAGCATATTAACAAACATATCGAGTATGCACACAGCCCCGAAAACATAACACATAAATGGGGCTAGAAACTCACCTGAATCCTGTTACGCTCTCCGTTAATAGTTATCCCTTTCTTCAGTTGTGCACGGCTGACTGTATAACAAGTATACGTATCAATTAACTACTACTACTCATGTTGTATTTCTATCTTTATATGACCCACAACGAACGGGGGTCCGGGGGCAGTGCCCCTGGCAGCGGGGTCTAGGGGCGGCAGCCCCTAGCAGGGTCCAAGGGGCAGAGCCCCTGGCTGGGGTCGAGCTTAACTTATTTTCTAAGCGAACTTAACTTTAGGTTTTTAATTTGTTTTCTAATCGAACTTAACTTTAGGCGAAGTTAAACCTTAAGCGAACTTAGCTTTAGGCGAAGTTATCAGTTAGGCGAACTTGGCCTTAGGCGAAGTTATCAGTTAGGCGAACTTGGCCGTAGGCGAAGTTATCACTTAGGCGAACTTGGCCGTAGGCGAAGTTATCAATTAGACGAACTTGGCCTTAGGCGAAGTTATCAATTAGGCGAACTTGGCCGTAGGCAAAGTTATCAATTAGGAGAACTTGGCCTTAGGCGAAGTTACCAGTTAGGCGAACTTGGCCGTAGGCGAAGTTAAGCTTTGAAGGTAAAGTTAAGCTTTGAAGGCGAAGTTATCAGTTTGCAGGCGAAGTTGCCCAGTTCGCAGGCGAAGTTGCCCAGTTCAGCTACGGGTTTGGTTTTTATCAAGCATTTTGGCGATTTTAATACCCTTGTTATGGTTCGACATCACCCACTAATGTTCCCTAACCATTTTCGGTCGTATATATATCCCGTATATACTATAAAGCTTGGATCTTTAAGCTTAAGGACATTCAAAAGGCTAAACGTTCAATAAAACGTAAACTTTAAAGGTCAAGAACATACCTTTTATACGTTCGGTGTGGTCGTGGTTTGCTTGGTTATCTCGTATATTGAAGATCTAATAATGGTCGGCTTGATTCTTGGTCTCGGATGTCTCTCTCTCTCTCTGCCGAATATGGTGTAGTGTATGTGTGTGTTTTTGAGTGTGTAGAGATTATGATGGAAATGAAATGAGGGTTTAGGGTTTTAGGTTGGTTTAGGGGATATTTATATCCCTTAAAGCCCATGGACCTAAGGCCCATTCTCATTTAACACATCTTAATTAATCTAAGTCCATTATCCGTTCTTTACTCGACATTAATTAATTAATAACGCGAAATCACTAAACGTAACTTTCTTTATTTAACATTATAAATTTTAGGATGTTACAAGAATACTCAGCGAATTGGTTCACAAATCACGAATCTGATGATAATATTAACGAATTAGCTACAGTTATCAACGAAATAGCCAAACGAATTAGCCAAACTGTTAACGAATCAAGCTAAAATGTTAAGTGAATCTTCAAATCTTCAAACCTTCAAATTCATATTTTCCAGATTTCTGAAAATATATGAACACAAACCCAGAATTTAAATTTGTAGTACTTAACCAATTCTTAACCAAATCATTCAAGCAAATTACCAACACACTCGTAATCACAAAACGAATCCAATACACCTCATTCCGTGACTAATAATCGATTAACACGTATCCGATCTAACCAAACACCATCCCCTGTTTCAGTCACAACCAGATCCAACTCACAAACCTTACAAACTCAATCCAATTACCAAATCCGAATCACAACAACCTCTCATATACCTTACCAAACACAAATCCAGTCCAATCAATCAATAATCAATCCAATTCACACACAATTCGATTCAAAATCAAACCGAATCTAAACTTAACACAAAATAACAATTAAACGTCTATTAGTAACGAATTAACTATCAAAATCCAGAGCAAAAGAGCACCGAAAGCTCTGATACCACTTGTTTGAACTCGTTTATCTCTAACACAGATCTGATCTATGTATGATTAACCTAATACGGATCTAGTTCGTAATTACTCTTGATTGTATGTTATACGTTATAGATTTATATTAATTGTGTGTATGCAATAATATTAGTATGAAGCTTGAGAGTGAATCGGGGTAGAGGTTCGATAATTAAACTCCAAAAACTTAAATTAACTGTGGACTTAAGCCAATATATATATAAGATGGATCTAGTTCGTTAACATTCCATAACGAACTAGAGTCCACTTTGTTACATACACTTAAATGAAATAACTTAGCGAATCACCCCCTGATTCGTTAAACATCCTTAACGAATCAGGAGGGTTAATAACTTAGATCTAGTTCGCTAAACATCCTTAGCGAACTAGACTATACTTTAGCGAACTAACTTAATAACTTAATAGTTTATTACATAAATCAAACGACAAATACGTTAACGACAAATACGTTAACGACAAATACAAAGACTCGAGACATAAAACCGTGTACTAACATTATAATCATCTTTTAGTGAGTTAAAATCTGTTATCAAAGAATTAATAACAAATTCCTTTTCTTCATGGGATTCGCAAATATGTTTAATTTCTTCAGAAGAAAATTGTACCTGACCAGCCATATTTGCTTGAAGAATAGGCGTCTTTCTCACATCATGAGTTATTTCTTGATCAGAATCTCCACTAGCTTCATTCTTTGATGTATCTTGAACTCCATCAATCTCACTATTCTCCTCCTCTTGCTCATCATCAATTCCAAAGTCAATCTTTCTCTGTGTAACTTCTTCACCATTGAACCAACCTACAAAACTCTCAAACACATTAGGCGGAAAAAATGACTTAGAGAATTCATTAGGAATCGATTCAGAAGGTTTAGGAGAATCCTTAATAGTAAAAGAAATTTCTTCTTCAGCATCACTCATTCTTTCAGCAACATCATCATTTTCTGTATCGTTCTTGTTTTCTTGTTCCTTAACTTGTGAACATTCACCAAATACTTCTGCCACATTAGCTTTATGAACAACAGAATTCTAGTTAAAGCCTTCATCAAGTTGATGACATGACTTTGAGGACGAAGCTTCAGGTTTCTTTGATTTCTTAGCTTGTGTAGGTGAACTTTGATGATATATTGATTGACGGTTGTAGTCTCGACCAAACGGATTAGGACTAGAATCTCCAACTTCAGGATTAGTACACCCTTTCTTGAAATGTCCCTTTTCTTTGCTCAAAAGCATCAGACCTTTGACTTATCAAATCCGAGTTTTGCAGTTGTTCCATCAAGACAATTCTTACCAGTGATCTCTCTAAATCTTTGAGCTCTCCTCACCACACTTGCCATAACCAACGAATGTCAAGCATTTCCATCTCCTCGGAGTCAATTTGATCGTAATCTTCTTTTGTCATATTATAATTACCCATACGACCAGCGATCAAACACTCATACGACTCCAAGATAGATCTTATGAAAGCCATGTGTTCTTGAACATTCTCCACTGTCAGTCCATTGTTGTTTTATATATTCATAGCAATATTGCATTACAACATCAGATGGTGGGGCTTTGATTAATTCTTCATTATTTGTTTCTTACAAATCTCAAGCTCATGAGCTTCCAATTTCTCAATAAATCGGCCAAAGTGAGTCTTGCATAATTTGTCGGGTTGGATTGTTGAATCCTTATGAATGTTTCCCAATCGTTAGATAAAGAATCTGCCAGTTATCAATGTATTTATACACTTCTTTATCAACTCCCAACCTTTTTATCTCATTCACAAGATGACAATATCTTTCAATCAGTTGAGGCATCGATTCTCCTTTTACCATGGTGAAAATGTCAAATTGTTTGTTTAACAAACCCATCTTTGACTTTCTCATGTCGGCATTCCTTCTATCTTTATTCAATAAAGCCTCCCATATTGAGTGACATGATCCATTGTGTTGTAGTAATTGAAAGATCTCTGATTTGATTGATTGTTAAAACAAATTCATCATCTTTTTCTCATGAATAAATATAGGCTTGTCAGCCTCAGGTATTTGAGATAATGACTTGTGCCATTTTCATTGCTCGGAATGATGTATTCAACTTCAACAGCTTTCCAAGTGTCATAGTTCACAACTTGTACATACGTTTCAAACTTATCTGCCCAACTAGGATAGTCTTCCATCCTAAGTAGTTTCGGGGGCTTGGTTGATGTTCCTATTTCATTTTCAAAGTTAATATTCTGAATGATCGGTGAAGCATGTGTCACAAAGGCATTTAAATCCTCCATATTATACAAAGTAGCAACATACGTATAACTTTTTCAAACGTATAACATTGTAACGTATATCCTCTTTACACGTATGACCTACTCTGTGTATATCCTCTTTAATCTTTATAACCAAAGTTACAACGTATAACTAACAAACTCCGTATAACACCTTCTCCGTATAACACCTAATACGGATAAATTCCACTGTATATCTCTCAAATGTATAACTCACTTAAACGCATAAACACCATAAATGGCCAAACACTCCGTATATCCTCTTATACGCCCGTATACCAACATATACGCAAACCAGAAAACTTATACGTCGAAGTTACTGTTCATCTTTGAGAATATAATCTTTAATTTTTAGCTTGAATTAACAAAAATCACTCTTGCAGAAACGATGAATAAGTGTCCATGAACATCATGTCCAAACAAATCGAAAAATTATCCATAATGAAGAAGGTGTAATCGAAGAAGTTGTAATCGGGTAATAAGTAGACTTCGAATCTTCAAATCTTCAACAATTAACCTCTAAATGCGTTATAATTAGTAGCAAAATGAGCCTCATGCTTTGATACCACTTGAAAGCGCATGATCCTGATCATGCATGGCATCATTTACGTGTAAACGTTATGATTCGTTTCGATTAACTAATCAGTAGCAAATACTCCCAAATTTGACCCATTGGTGGATAGCACACCCAACTTACGAAATATTCCTCAACACTACCAACTCTTAACATATTTTCTCATGGCACTCCCGGAGTAACGAGACACTAACGTCATTAGTGTTTTGGGTAAGATATGTCATTTTTCAAAGTTTAAGGAATACAATCAAATTTTTTTTATCATGTATTTCGCTATCCCTCGCCGGCCAACCACCACCCCTATTCCTTGCCGACAACCACCAACCGCCACTGCCACTGACAGCCACCAACCACCATTTCCACTGCCAACCATCAATCACCTTTTTCTTTAGTGTTGACATATGATTAGTTAACCTAAATTGAAACCAACTCCACCGTCGATCTCAACTCACCGGAATCAATAGAACCACGAATCCATTTATCCCCTCTTTCTAAATTGCCACCTATCAACAGACGTGTTTGGTAGTTCAAGGTGGCAGTTCACCCTACGATTCATGTTTAACCACCTGGAGGAGGTCACCAATGGCTTTTAGGAGATTTGAGGATGGTGGCAACTTTCTTGGTGGTCGTTGAAAAGAAAACGCAAAGGAGGCGGTGATGGTGCAGACGAGTTTGGATTTAGGTAACTAAATATTAAGGGAAGATGGTGGTTGGGTGGCGACTCAGGCGACTCCTGATTTGATTTGCAAGGTGTTTTCAGCAGTGGTGGTGGTAGGCGGCTGTGGTGGCGGTGTTGGTGTTGCTGGAATGCTAGTGACGGTGATGGATTTGAGCAGCAATTGGGAACTATGAGAGAAGATGGTTTGAATGTGGAGAATAGAGTTAATAATGTTCAAAAGTGGGAACAAAAGTTGAATGTTTGATGAAACCTTAGGGACTATTTGGCAGTTTATTCGCAAATAAACTAACGAGGTTAAGGTCCGTTAAGTTCGGGAGTGACATGATAAAAACAATTTACAAGTTGGGAGTGGTGGAAGACAAGTAGTTAGATGAGAGTGTTATTGAAAACCAATATCCCAAAAAAAAATATAAGCGGGTCATGGGTCTAACCAATTCGAAATAGTTTTAAACCAGATTATAACATCTAATTTATTTGTGAAACTCTTTCATCATCAAATACTAAGTATATCGTACAATAAATAAAATTAAAATCCAAAAAATGTGTAAATATTATAAACGAATAATGTAAAAACAACCTTCGTACTATACAATAAATAAAATTAAAATCCAAAAAATTTATAAATATTATAAACGAATAATGTAAAACAACCCCTGTAATACGAGGATAAAAGCTAGTATGTATGTATATATATATATATATGTATTGGATTATTTCAGAAGTTTTTTTACAGCGAGAAGTGAATGTGCAACTCCATTAATCTCTAATTTCACTCCCTTTCTTATTGGTTCATGCGAGAAGTGATATTACAGTGAGATTTACGAGAAGTGAACCTCGTCCATTGATTAAACACATCGATGGTTTAAAATAAAGGATGATAATTTGTAATTATCTTAACAACGTAATCTGATGATTTATGTTATAAAGGGCAAAGTTGTCTAAAGGTGTAGGATTAAAAGTTGTAACGTCAGCATTCCCTTCTTTCAAGCCCTAGCTTCACTCCCAAACCATTTCGAATGCTAATCGTGTAAAATCTTTCCACCGCAAGCAATGAATACAATAAATCAACGAGTTTCACTACACCGATTGTGTTTTCAAGTGTACAAGAAACGATCATCAGTGCTAGCATATTCCTATCAAGCATAATTTGGGTTCTTTTAATCTTAATGGTGACAATAAAGATGCAATAATTCAAGGTATGTAGGCTAATTTATGTACTTTTTTTGTTAGGAATAACTCAAAACATTCGGAATTTTATACTTGACATGGCTGCATTGAAAATTTTACTACTTTAAATTACTGATATGGGGAAAAATTAGGGCTTTTTGTGTGAGGTTATCTGCAAAATGTGTTTCCTGTTATGTGTTGGTGGTGTAGTTTTTATTGGTAAAATTTCTATTATAGGTGAAAATTTTCTGCAAATTGAGTGTTTATTCTGTATGTGCATGATGTGTATGTTAATTTGAATACATGTTATGTTATGTTTATGTGTAGGTTGTATAGGGTTTATATGCAAATCGGTAGTTGGTTTTTCTAATTATGAAACCCGTGCATGGTTCATTTAATTTGAAGTTATAATAGGTTATGTTATATGTAGGCTGTATAGGGTTTATATGCAGATTGGTAATTGGTTTTTCTAAAAATTGGTACTCTATTCTTCTACAAGTTGTGTAGGGTTAATCTAAAAATTGTGTATGGTTCATCTAATTTGAATATATGTTGTGTTATGTTTAGGCAGTGTAGGGTTTATATGAAAATTGGTAGTTGGTTTTTTTCAAAAATTGGTACTCAATTTTCTTTCAAATTATGCATTGTTCATCTAATTTGAATTTATAATAGGTTATTTTAAGTGTAGGCTATGTAGGTTTATATTCAAATTGGTAGTTGCTTTTTCTAAAAATTGGTTCTCGATTTTCTGCTAATTGTGTACGGTTCATCTAATTTGAATATATGTTATATTAGGTTATGTGTAGGTAGTGTAGGGTTTATATGCATACTGGTAGTTGAATTTTCTTAAAATTGGTACTCGGTTTTTCTGCATATTGTGTAGTGCTCATCTAAAAATTGTGTAGGGTTCATCTAATTTGAATATATATTATGTATAGGCTGTGTAAGGTTCGTCTAAAAGTTGTGTAGGGTTTTTATACATATTGTGTAGGATAGGTAGGTGTTAATTTAAGTATATTTTATTTTAAGTGTAAGTTGAGTAAGGTTTTTCTAAATTATATGTAGGTTGTGTACGGTTTATTTAAAAAGTTTATATTTGGTTATCTTCAAAATGGTACCTAGTTAATCCAAATATTGTGTGGGATTTATCTGAAAATTTGGTATTGGTAAACAACACTATAATATTAAGTGTGCAGTTTGTGTATGTAGGTAAATACAATATGTTGTTTTAACTATAAATAAGTCCTACACTGAACACAACTTCTCTACACTGTATATTACATCATACATAATATACATGTTCACTAAACTACATTCATATGTTGTTTCATTTACAGACTTGCAACATATACCAGAAACAAGGTGATGTGTTGACGCGTATCGTGACTTGACAGAGGGTTTCAATAAAAAGTCTAAGAAAGGAATGAAACAAAATGAAATGGTTGAGATTCTTGATGGTTATTATAAAAATGTTTGGGTGCGTGACAACTTTGACTGAATTATAGTGATGCAAGACTGTTTATCAAAACAACTAGCCAAAACATAAATGGTTCGGTTTTCACACTAGGTTCTAGCTTGTTTGCTAAAAGGTCAAGGCTTGAACTTTCCAGATAGGTGTTTAGATCTTGACCCTAACAACTTATTCAAGAGGATGCAAATGTAGAAGAGGAAAAGAAAGTGAAAGGGCTTTTTTATTCATTTAAGTGTGTGTGTGTGTAGATGATCATTACACATAGTGATGGAAGACAATTGGTAAGGAATGTAGGTAGCTGGAAGCAATTGTTGGTTAATTAACTTGTACTAGTTACTTATTGTAATTGTTTACAGTTTAGATGTATTAATTACGCTTATACCCCTTATGTATCAGTTGTTTGTGTTATCTATTATTCACACTGCAGCGCGAAAACTATCTTTCATTTCAATGTTATCCACCTTTTTGTTGAGTGATAGTAATATGTTCATAAACTTTGCAAACCGGTCTAAATGAAGAAAGCTGATTAGTGAAAATGGTAGATGTTAATGTACTTGCTTTGTATTAATTTTCTACTTAGTCTATGCAGGTAAATACATATTGTATTTACTTCTGTGTGGTGCATTATTAGGAATGTGATACACTTGTAATGTAATGCATATTTACTTTTTAAAATGTGTATACACTTCTTTTAATATGTATTAAAAACCTGAAAACCAAACCTTATCTGGGTATAATAAATAGTTTATGTGATGTTTTTATGATTGTTTTAAACCCGTTTTTACGTGGTTGATATGTTTTGGAGTCTGAGCAATGATATGATTTTATATAATTTCATAAGGATTTTTGTATAACTATTTTGTTTTTTGATAAAATAATGCATTCGCAACATTGTACACTAATTCATAAGTACACTGAAACTAATAATTTCAACTATTTGTCTTCACGTATAACATTGAATTAAAACTATGAATATATTATAAATACTTATGGTACAATTCAATATTTTTAGTTAGTTCAATATTGCGCTAATAATTGTGTTTCTTTTTGTTTGAGGTTTTTTATCGTACAAGAGAAGTAATGTTGGTGGACTGCTGTTGGGCTTCTTATTGGGCTGATAATTCTGCTAGGCTTCTTATTGGGCTGATAATTCTGTCGGGTTTCTTATTGGGCTGATAGGTTATTTATGGTCTTGAAGGTCTTGAAGGCCTTGGTTTCTTTATTCTGGTTTACAAGTTTTAGACTGGAGTTTGTAACAAGGGTTCGATATAAAATAACAACGAGTCAGTTAGATGATTATTCAAGATATTTTACATCACTCCATCGGTCTCGTTTTCTCTCTTGTACAGATCTATTAGGGTTTCAAGTTGAATCTAGATTTAGAGTTTTCTTGTTATCAGATTATCAAAATGATAATCTGAATCTATTTTTCTTTTGATTTGTATCTTAGTTCTTTCTGTGTAATTGATTAAAGAATTAGTTTGGTATTGCTTTGGCTTCTTGCTGTAGAAAAGCATATTATAGTTTTCTAACATGGTATCAGAGCCTTGATTTTCACGTATTTCTGCATAATCTCTAGTTCTCGTGTTCTAGGGTTATCATATCACAAACCCTAGATATTCGTTGATGCAACATCGGGTGATCTTGAAACTGTTATTGGCTTCTATTGAAGACGTTGCTGGTGATTAATTCTGTCGAGGTTGATTTCGTAATCCAAAGAAGGTTACGATCTATCTTCTTATTATTCGCTATTCTTGGAGAAACACTGTGAGATCTTTCTAAAACTCTCTTTAATTCATTGGTTGCTTTTTCTAGTTTAATTCTTTGTTGGCAATAGGCTTTTGTTGTTACTGGACTAGTTGGGCCAGTTATACAATTTGCATTCTATGTGCATCACTTGTGTGGTAGTATAATAGTTGTGTGTGCTTGTGTGTTGCATATTCTTCTGTGATTTAGATTTTTTGTGACTTAATCTTGTTGTTAAAATGGGTGAAGAAGTTAATAATGATACTATTATTAGTAAATTGGATGTTAGTCATCCATTATACCTCCATCCTAGTGACTAGCAATCTGACAATCATTAATTTCAAATTGAAAGGTGTTGAAAATTATTTTATATGGGCAAATGCTATGAAACTTGCACTTCAAGTTAAAAATAAGATAGGTTTTATAAATGGTAAATCTATTAAACCAACAGAAAATGAAGTTTTAGCTAATCAATGGGACATATGTAATTCTGTGGTCTTAACATGGATTCTTAATTCTGTAAGTGAAGAGTTATATGTGGGCCAAGTTTATTCCCAATCAGAATTTGAGGTTTGGGAAGAAATGAGGGATACTTATGAAAAAATTGATGGTTTAATTGTTTTTGGGTTATTTCAGAAAATAAATTTACTTAATCAAAATGGGTCATCAGTTTCTGAGTATTATCATAAACTAACTAGTATGTGGAAACAATGTGATGCAATGGTTCAACTTCCCTCGTGTTCTTGTCAAGCCTCAAAAGGGTTTAATGACTTTAATGCGTTGATAAAATGGATGCAATTTCTCATGGGTCTAGATGATGTATACCAACCTGTTAGAACAAATTTGTTAACTCGTGAGCCTTTACCTTCTGTTAAAACTGCCTTTTCTATCATATCTAGGGAAGAGTCACATAGAAATGCTAATAATGGATCTAAGAATCAGTCACAAAATGTAGGATTTGTTTCTAAATCTAATCAAAGTTTTTACAATAAAAAGAAATTTACACGTGGACCAAATCCAAATCTGAAATGTACACATTGTAATAAAATTGGGTACACTATAGATAAATGTTTTGAATGTAACAACTCGGTTTTACCAGTTTATATTACCCTACCCATTGCATGTTCGGGGAATATTATGAACAAAAATGACATGTATCTCGAGTAATTATTAATTTATTTTAACTACTTATTATATTTATTTATTAAATATAAATAACTTTGATAAATCTACAATTCTTACTCTAAACTATACTTTAATCGTATTTTGTTTCCATCCCCAATCTGGAAGGACCAATTAGCAAATTCTGGTTATTTTATCAATCCTTAACCCATCACCCATACCCAGTAACCCATATAGTAAACCCGTAACCTGTTTAGTTACTTGATGCTTAATTCTCGTCATAAAATTTGGTAATTGAATCGTCAACCTTGTTAATCTTACCATTTGAGGCCGACCGACACTGTTAATTTAGTAAATTGATCAAACGAGATATGAATTAACTAATACCTAGACCGTCCTAACCCGTTTCTTATTATTCAAGCAAACCAACATTAAATTTCAATTAAACCCTATTGTATCATCCTTACTCCGGCGCCGTCCTTAGCCCCATATTCAATTGCATTATAACCTGCTGTGTGAGCGTGTTCTTCAACCTCTCTAGCCGCCCCTGTACTCGTCAATTAGCCATCGAATAATCATCTCGGTAATTAAATTGTACAGCAAGTTGGTATTTAACCATGGATCAGTAACCCTAACCTTAATCAATCGATTATAACACGGATTTAATCGAATTGATTTCTAGGGTTTGTTCTAACTGGTTCTCTTTTTCTATCTGCTTATATTTCTGTTTCTGGATTTGTTATCATCTGCCCAGCTAGATCAGTTGGATGGGTGTTGCGTAAACCTTGTTGAGCCGCCCCCTAGCGCGGGTTCAAGTCCTGACCAGGCCTATTATTTTTAGAAATATTTTAATCTATTCATTCAATCATATTTAAACATCAAGTAATATTGTAAAATGTATAAAAACTCATAAGTAATTAGTTTTTATGAAAACCGACACTTAAACTATTTATTTTTACGAATCTTAGTTAAAATTATATACATATATATATATATATATATATATATATATATATATATATATATATATATATATATATATATTATGAAATTTGTTAAAAATGTTATTATTTAAAAGATTTTAAATATAAAATATGTGTTTATTATAATCATGTTAATCAACGTATTAAAGGTATAAGTTAAAGTATTTTTATGAAGGAATCATGTTATACCAAAATTATTATGTATACTTTATTATTTATAATATTAAAAATATTTATTAATAAATAAAATAAGTATTAACAGTATTTTAGTTTTAAATAAATATGTTAAAAACAATCTCTTTATATAATCTATTCAAAAGTTTTATAAATTTTATTTAAGAATTTTTATGTATTTTTTTATATATAATTAAATCATTTTATTTAAGTTAAAACCTCACTAATAAAATTTATAATAAATCTAAGTAATATTAAATTTTCGTTAGAATGTACTCGATCATCGAATCCTGAACCTTTATCTAATCTTAGTTCCGTTATTCAAATTATACTTATTTTCCTCAATTATTCGTCACTAGGACATCTCGTAGGTATTTTTCATGAAGATCTTGACTTATCGCTTTCTTACTTATTCTTTATCTCTTGCTTAATTGCTAAGGTGAGTACCACATTCCTCTATTTTACTTGTTTTCCACGTTTTGGGGACATATGCGTAAATTACATTTCTTATATATACTTATACTCAAAACTACAACTATTGTCTTATGTGTTAACAACTTATACTTTACTTGTTATGTGCTTATTTGCTTTGTAGCTTCCGCATTCGGAGAGGTCCAACATAATCTCAGTCTAGTATGATCATACGCCAATCGTTAGCCTTTGTGTTTCTCGACATCTCAGTTATACTTGCTCATTTGGTTAATTTGTTATTCTCATATAACTTGTTGCAACTACATATTTTTGCTATATACTATATGTACATTTAAACTGGTGTGTTGCTCACTCAACCTTGTGTTGACAAACTATATCGGGTGACGTGATTATCAAGATTGTTTGAAGCAACTTAGGATGCATGTTAGAGAAAAGACACAAGAACTTAATTTTGAATGTTTAATGTAATTGTTTAATTATAACTTTGATGTACATGAATATTTGTTTGAAATTATTAAATAGATATTAAATTTATAATGTTACATGATAGTAACCTTTGGAAAGTTGGGAGCAATCGGTTCGCCCCGGCATTTTCGCCATAGGTTGGGGTGTGACATTAAAATTGTTGGATATCCCCAAGGGCCTAGGCCTAAGTGGAATCAAAGATCACCATTCTCTAATTCTAGCTCTAATTCTAATTCTAGTCTTGTAAAGGTGTACCTTAAAATAATGGTATTGTTGCTTCTTTAACCTCTGATCAAGTTACTAGGCTATTAAGTCTTCTTGATGATATGGGTGTTGAAGGACAGCTTAACAATAACATAGGAGGTATTGCAATGTGTTGTTTTTCAAGTCATTTGTTTAAAAGTAAGATTTATTGTTTCAATACATCTTCATTTAATAAGGATATGGGTGTTGAAGGACAGCTTAACAATAACATAGGAGGTATTGCAATGTGTTGTTTTTCAAGTCATTTGTTTAAAAGTAAGATTTATTGTTTCAATACATCTTCATTTAATAAGGTTGATAATAGTTGGGTCATTGATTCTGGGGCTAACTAACACATGGTTATGAGTGAAAAAAATATTTCTAATCCAATAGATGTATCAGAATTTAATATTAGTGTTAAACACCCGAATGGTTTTAATGCCTTTGTCACTAAGATGGGAAGTATAAAGCTGAATGATAAAATAATTTTAAACGATGTGTTTGTTGTCCTTGATTATTATGTAAACCTACTATCAGTCTATAGGTTGGCTAGTGATAATAAATTGTCTGTTACTTTTAATGAAAATAATTGTTTAATTAAGGATGCACACACAAAGAAAACCCTGGTGACTGGTAGTCAAGTAGATGGACTTTTTAAGGCGTGTTGTAATAGTTTTGATGCTAGTAATCTTTGGCATACTAGGCTAGGTCACCCTGCTAGTCAAGTACTTAGTATTTTAAAAAATGATCTTAAAATACAATTTGTTAATGACTATTTTCCATGTGAAGTCTGTCATAAGGCTAAACAACATCGTGAACCTTTTCCGTTAAGTGATCACAAAACCACTAAAATAGGTGAATTAGTACACTTAGATACTTGGGGTCCATATAGAATTCAATGTAAGGAAAGGTATAGATATTTTTTAACTGTTGTTGATGATTTCTCTACCGTGTGGGTGTTTTTGATGAAAGATAAAACCGAGGTGTTCTATAATATTGAAACCTTTTTTAACTTGTTAAAAAATTTAATGTCAAACTATTGTAAAAGCATTTCGCAGTGATAATGGTACAGAGTTTATAAATGAACAACTTCAAAGATTTTTTAGATTAAATGGTATTGTTCATCAAACCACTTTCACGTACACACCCCAACAAAATGGAGTGGTAGAGAGAAAACATAGACATCTTCTTAATGTGGCTAGGTCACTTTTGTTTGAAATAGTTCTGTCCTAAAACTTGCTAATTTTCACACTGATAATGCACTAAATCATTAAAAAAAATTTTTTGACAAATATGATGACATTGATTGTTTCTCAAGTGACCCAAATCCCAATGATGAAGAGGGGACTAGTTTAGAAAGTATAAACCGTGAACAACCACCTGATGATGTTCCTGCGGGTGCAAGTGAGGCTAATAGTGTTCAGCAACCTTATAACCAGGATATATCGACTAGTGAGGTAGTTCATGATGTCAATAATAATGAAGAAAATCATAACGCTGAGGGTACTGAGACTAGTATACCAACAACTATGAGGAGATCAACTAGAAAATCTAGCTTACCTAGGAAATTACAAGACTATGTGATTTAGGGAAAGGTCAAATATGGGTTAGAAAAAGTTTTAAATTACTCATTCTGTCTAAAGATAGTTTATGTTTTGTGTCCTCACTAAATAAAAGTGTTGAACCAAAATTTTAACTTGATAATAATTGGATTATAGCTATGAATGAAGAAATGAATGCTCTTAATAGAAATAATACTTGAGAGCTGGTAGATTTACCCCCTAATAGAAAACCAATAGGTTGTAAGTGGGTATACAAATAAAATATAAATCAATCGGTGAAATTGAAAGATATAAAGCTAGGTTAGTAGCTAAGGGTTTCAATCAAAAAGAAGGTGTCGACTTTCAGTAGATTTTCTCTCCTGTTGTTAAGATGATAACTGTTAGAGTTGTTTTTAGCTTAGCTGTAGAGAATGGCTGGTCTTTATATCAAATGGATATAAATAATGCATTTCTTTATGGGGATTTAAATGAATAAATATACATGTCTTTACCTGAAGGATATTTTTCAAAAAATGAAACCAAAGTGTGTAAACTTAAAAAATCTTTATATGGTTTGAAACAAGCCCCTAGAATGTGGAATGAAAAGTTACTGAAAGTTTTGTTAAGTTTAGGTTTTGTTCAAAGCAAAAGTGATTATTCTTTATTTGTTAAATCTGTTGATCAAGTATTTATTGTACTACTTTTATATGTAGATGATATAGTACTAATTGGAAATAGTTTGAGTGAAATAGAATCAATAAATATAATGTTAAATGCAACATTCCTGATTAAAGATCTTGGTTTGTTAAAATATTTTCTTGGTATAGAAGTGTATAAAGTGAAAAAGGGTTGTGTTTATCACAAAGAAAATATTGTTTAGATTTGTTAGGAGAATTTGGCCTAACTGGGTGTAAGCCAGTTAGCACTCCTATAGAACAAAGCTATGTGGTGCCGTCTATTTGTAAAGATGATGATGTCGATATAGAGAATATAACCGAATATCAAAAACACATTGGCAAACTTATTTACTTGTCTCACACTAGGCTTGACATTTCGTTTGTTGTACAAATTTTAGGTCAATTTATGCATAGTCCAAAAATGGCACATTTGACGCTTGCACAAAGAGTGTTAAGGTACTTAAAAAAATGTCTAGGGCAAGGTGTTATGATAAGTAAAGATAATGGTCTTGATATCACTGCTTATGCAGATTCTGATTGGGGCAAATGCCTTATTAATAGAAGGTCTGTAACGGGCTTTTGTATTTTTTTTGAAAATCATTAGTTTCTTGGAAAAGTAAAAAACAATCTATTAAATCTCGATCCTCAGCCGAGGCTGAGTATAGAGCAATGTGTGCTGCCACATATGAGGTTATTTGGTTGATTAATGTATTGAAAGAGTTAAATGTTAATGTGAAGTTGCCTGTGAGTTTATATTGTGACAATAACGCTGTGATATGTATCATTGTTAATCCAGTTTTTCATGATCGTACAAAACATTTTGAAATAGATCTATTTTTCCTAAGAGAAAAAATTGATGCCGAGACTATTAGGGTTCTGAGAACTGGTTCAGCTGATCAACTTGCATATGGTTTTACAGAAGGATTGTTTCCATCTCAACATGACAATTTGTGTAAGTCGTTAGGTCTGGTAGATTTCTTTAAATATTGAATTGAGGGGGGATGTAAAAATATTATAAATACTTATGGTACAATTCAATATTTTTAGTTAGTTCAATATTGTACTAATAATTGTCTTTCTTTTTGTTTGAGTTTTTTATATTGTACAAGAGAAGTAATGTTGCTGGACTGCTGTTGGGCTTCTTATTGGGCTGATAATTATGTTTGGCTTCTTATTGGGCTGATAGGTCTTGAAGGTCTTGAAGGCCTTGGTTTCTTTATTCCGGTTTACAAGTTTTAGACTGGAGTTTGTTACAAGGGTTCGATATAAAATACGAGGCAGTTATATGATTATTCGAGATATTTTACATCACTCCATATGTCTCATTTTCTCTCTCGTACAGATCTGTTAGGGTTTCATGTTGAATCTAGATTTAGAGGTGTCTTGTAATCAGATTATCACAATGATAATCTTAATATGTTTTTTTTATTGTATCTTAGTTCTTCTTTGTTTGTAATCGATTGAAGTATTAGTTCGGTATTGCTTTGGCTTCTTGCTGTAGAAAAGAAGATTATGGTTTTTTGACAAAAATAAAACATGTCAAACTGGTCACAACATGCTAACTGGGAATACACACTTTGCAACTTACTACGTTACCCAAAATGTGACATCTGCCCCGATCCGACCCGACCCAGGTACCCGTTTCTCTAATCCGATCTCTTTCTGTTATGATTTAATATTTATTTATACTTATATTTTACTTTTTAATAATAATAATATGTTCTTCCCCGCCCCTCTCTCTTCCTTTCCGCCGTCCCGTCCCTCTCCTTCTCCTTCTTTCCGCCTTCTTTTCTCTCTTGTCGCTATCCCGCCCTTCTGTTTAACCTTTGAGCCTTGAACCCCCCCCCCCCCCCTCTTTAACTCTTTGCTTGCCCCTTTGGTTCTTCCCGCCTAAGGATGTCTGCGCAGCCTCGCGCGCTAGACTCCTTACAAGGAAGCCTGCGTGAAGATTGACTGTTCCTGCGTTACGCGCTAGGGACTGTAGTTCTTCCCGCGGCGCGCTAAGAACTATAGTTCTTCGCGCGGCGCGCTAAGAATTGTAGTCCTCCCGCGACGCGCTGTGAATTTGTAGTTCTTCCCGCGGCGCGCGCTAAGGTTTGTTCTGTCTGCCTTCGCCCTCGCGCGCTCAATCTTCTCGTGTGCGCAGCCTCTCGCGCGCGCAGCTTTCTCGCGCTGTCTTGTGTCCTTTCTTCTGTTTTAACTTGCTTGTTTGCTTTTGATATCTTATCTTTTGTGCTGTTGACCTAACCTGTCTTATGTCTGAAAAGCCACTTTTGGCGCAGCATGCGCACCAACCCCATTGGTTGGCAGGAAAAGTGACTGACATTATCTTTTGAGATCTGCTTTTCCCATGCTTGACCAGTACCTTTTCTGACACCTCCCATGCCTGTTTACTGTTCCCTGTCAGTCTTCCCTTTTGCTTTTTCTCTTTTCCTGCAGCCGTCATATCTTTTGTTATCTTTTGGTTTGTCTTGTTCTGTTTGCCTTGGAATATTTTCCCCTTTTTCTGGATTTATGTCTCCTAGGGTTTCCCCTATAAATAATAATGTTAATTTCCTAACACTACACACACAAAGCACTTCAAACTCTCCTGTTCTCTCTTGCTCCTTGCCGTTGTTCTTCCTCAGCCGCCTCCCTCTCTGCCTCCGTCTTCCTCCCTGTTCTGCCCTGCTTTTCCGGTAATATATATTATATATAATAATTTACTTATTAATTATGCTAACTTATAATCAAGACTTAAAACCAATCGTTAAAACGATAATCTTTAATTATAGGATAACTTTGCTTGTTAAGAGTTGGTTCTTGCTTTATCTTACACCGCACCGTTTATCAAGTGAGTAATCTCGTACCTAATCCCTTTTTATTTTTAATGTTTTGGGATGTTCATGTGTTCATACAAACTTAGAGTCTTAAACTTGTTTATGAACTATAGTCGCGCAGTATCCCATGTGTTGAGGACGTAGACTTGGCTGTTTATTTGTATGTGTGGATCATTAACCGTCTTGTCGGTCTATTCCGCAGTTCTCATGGTACCATTAGATGAACACGGAAGAACTGTCGTTTATGATTTTCTCTTTTGTTTACACCTGCACAGTTTTCTTGTTTTTGTGCTCAATTGGGAGCACGGATTGACTATGAGCTATGAATCTTAGACTTGGTCCCGATCTGATTACACCCTTGTTGAAAACCAGACATACACATGTTGCGCGCAGATTTATTGTTATCTATGTATGGTATTAAACTTGATTTCTCACCAACACGCAAGTGTTTGACGTTTTATTTTAACACATGTTCAGGTTTGCTGTAGCTACATTTGGAGCATGTGGACACGTAGGACGTTTTCACTTTTGGACCTAGATTAAAATGTATCAAGACAAGTTATTGTTGTTCGAATATTTTGCCTTATAATATATTGATTTATGTTGATTTATGTTATCTTGCGATTGCGTTGCGCGTGCGCGAATGAATACATTTATTAAATATTGACACCCAATAGTGTCACGAGTAATGAAACAATATGTGGCGCCCCGATGTATAATCCGCCTTTGGTCGGGGTGTTACAGATTGGTATCAGAGCTCGTTGACTTTAGGATAGGTGGTTAGACGTAACGGCCTAGAATACCTAAGAGTCCCTTCTCGCGCATGAGAGAAATCTCATGTTTGCGCGCTTATTGTTAATTACTCGTTGTTTATAAATATGCTTGCGCAGACGCAGCGTATGGTTTTATGTTTTATTTCGCGATATTTCGATTTTTGCTGAATTTCGATTTTTATTGGTTTTACTTACATATTCGTTTGTTGGATTTGAAAATCCGAAAAGTCATGGTGATACATGAATAGTTGATTTTCAAATTCCATTTACGATTATGTTCTGAGGTTGGAGACTTGAAAAGTCATGGTGATACATGAATCGTCAATCTCCAATACTCGTTTACTAGTCATTTTAAATTGAGAATTCGGAAAGTCATGGTGATACATGAATTGTCGATTCTCGATTCGAATTTGTTATCTGTATTAAGTTTGCATTCAAATTCATGTTTTACTTTAACTGTTTATGGTATCTAACCCCACGAAACCAAGCTTTATAAGATTATACTTTGCGCTAAGATATTAACCAAAATTAAAACTTTTATAGAATGCCTCCGCTATCAGCTCGTTATCAGAGGAGAGAAGCCTCGCGCAGGCGTAGACAGCAACGTTCCCAGGAAATGGCCGCCGCGATAGCCCAAGCCTTAAACCAAACTAATACCAACCCCTCCGGATACAGTATTAAATCCTTCAATGCGGGTAACCCTCCGAAATTCACCGGACTTGAAGGAGCCACCGTAATGCTCCAGTGGCTCGAGAAAATTGAAAACACTTTCCTCCATACCCAATGCCCTCCAGACCGACGAACCCTATATGCCTCCAGTGTCCTGGAAGCAAGGGCGCTTACATGGTGGAATGGAGTAGCTCATGCGCGTGGCGCAGAGGCTGCTTCTAGCATGCTCTGGGAGGAATTCAAGGAAATCTTGACGCGAGAATTATGCCCTCCCAACGAAGTTAAGCGCCTGGAGGAAGAATTTTGGAATCTTAAGCAGTACAGTGGCGAAGCGCGCGAGTACACGACGCGCTTCCATGAACTAAGCCTGCTTGTCCCTCACCTTGTTACCCCTTCCCGCCGAGCCATCGAGAAATTCCTTGGGGGTCTCCCCATGGAAATTCAAGATTCTGTATGGGCCAGAAACCCAGTAACCCTCTCTGACGCCATTGAGTTGGCCGCTGTGCTCAGCGACAACCATGTCAGAGCAGGAACCCTGTTCCTGCGGGGAACTGAAAAGACCAAACTCACCAAGACTATCCCTGAACCAACAGAAACCAAACCTGAACCCTCACACCATAACAACCCGAAGCGTAGGCGCAGACAAGTTTACGCGCTTACCAGCCCACCCATTGTCCAGCAACCCACCTACCTACCTCCAGTATACGCCCCTACCCCACTGTCAGCCTACCCAACTCCCCCTATAGTCCACAACTATGCCCTAACCAATCCCGCACTCCCTGCCCCGCCAACTAAGAAACCTTACACAGGAAACCACCCCTTCTGCCCAACCTGTAGACTTCACCACCCACCTCAAGTCCCATGTCGACTTTGTCACCGATGTGGCCGCGCTGGTCACATGGCGGAAAACTGTAGAGTTCTTCCCGCCAACCCAATCGCGCAAACACCACCAGCCTACCTGCAGAACCCGCAACCAGCATACCCAAACCCACGACCCAGGTCGTGCTACAACTGCGGTGATCCCATTCATTTCCGGAACGCGTGCCCGAGACTACAAGTGCAAATCACACAAGCGAATCCGGTGAACCAAATCTCGAACCAAGTGACGCGCGGACGAGCTTTTAACATAACCGCGCACCAAGCGCAAGCGAATAATGACGTAGTTAATGGTACATTTTTGCTTAACGGACATTATGCTTCCGTACTTTTTGATACTGGCGCCGATAGAAGTTTTATTTCTCGCGCGTTTGAGCAGAAGCTTGCGCGACCGCGCGATAACTTAAAAGAAAATTTTTCAGTTGAATTGGCTAATGGCGAAACTGTTTTAATTAACTCCGTGATTAAGGATTGCACGCTTAACCTTAACGAAAACGATTTTCTAATCGACCTCATCCCCATGCCTCTTGGAAGTTTCGATGTTATCATTGGTATGGACTGGCTCTCGAATAATCGCGCCGAAGTTATTTGCGCCAAGAAAGTGATTCGCATTCCTCGAGAAAATGGTGATCTTCATATCTACGGCGAGAAACCCTCCCGCGGACTTAAGCTTATGTCTTGCACCGAAGCCCGAAGACTCATGCGGAAGAAGTGTATTGCATTTTTAGCCCATGTGGTTAAACCTGCTCAAGGAAAGAAGAAGCTTCGCGATATCCCCGTTGTGCGTGACTTCCCTGAAGTTTTTCCCGATGATCTTCCTGGTATCCCTCCCGCTCGGGAAGTCGAGTTTCGTATTGATCTTGTCCCTGGTGCTTCCCCCGTAGCCAAATCTCCTTATCGTCTTGCACCCGCTGAGATGCAAGAATTGGCAAGTCAACTTCAAGAGTTGACCGCTAAAGGATTCATTCGCCCTAGCTCTTCGCCCTGGGGTGCTCCGGTGTTGTTCGTTAAAAAGAAAGATGGTTCGTTTCGCATGTGTATTGATTACCGCGAGCTGAACAAGCTCACCATTAAGAACCGGTATCCCTTACCGCGTATTGACGACCTCTTCGATCAACTCCAAGGTGCCTCTTGTTTTTCCAAGATCGATCTCCGCTCTGGCTATCACCAGTTGCGCATCCGCGATGAAGATATTCCCAAGACTGCTTTTCGTACTCGCTATGGCCATTTTGAATTCTTGGTCATGTCCTTCGGTTTAACCAACGCACCCGCCGTTTTCATGGATCTAATGAATCGGGTGTGTAGGCCTTTCTTGGATAAATTCGTGATTGTGTTTATCGATGACGTTCTGATTTATTCCAAAACCAAGGCCGAGCATTAGCAACATCTTCGGTTGGTGTTGCAAAAGCTTCGAACCGAGCAACTCTTTGCCAAACTCTCCAAGTGTGAATTTTGGTCGGATGAAGTACAGTTTCTTGGCCATGTTGTTAACAAGATGGGTATTCATGTCGACCCATCCAAGATCGAAGCAATCAAGAACTGGATTACGCCATCTACTCCTACCGAAATCCGTTCCTTTTTGGGCTTAGCTGGTTACTACCGGCGATTTATTTCGAACTTCTCAAAGATCGCATTGCCTTTAACAGCTCTAACGCACAAAGGTAAACCGTATATTTGGGGCTCGAAGCAAGAAGAAGCCTTTCTGACGCTCAAGCGATTGTTGTGTGAAGCTCCTGTTCTTGCGCTACCTGAGGGTAATGATGATTTTGTCGTGTATTACGATGCATCCAACCAAGGTCTCGGTTGTGTTCTTATGCAACGAGGCAAGGTTATCGCTTACGCATCAAGGCAACTCAAGGTTCATGAAAAGAATTATACAACTCACGACCTCGAACTAGGCGCAGTTGTATTTGCCTTGAAGATCTGGAGACACTACCTTTATGGTACTAAGTGTATCCTCTACACTGACCATAAAAGCCTTCAGCATATCTTTGATCAAAAGGAACTCAACATGAGGCAACGCCGATGGAACGAACTCATCAGCGATTACGATTGTGTGATCCGGTATCATCCTGGTAAGGCTAATGTGGTAGCCGATGCGCTCAGCCGCAAACCCTGCCAGCTTAACTGTATCTTGCCGCACACGCAGCTTCACTTCGCGCCGATCCAAAGCAACCTTGAATCGCGCATTCGTGACGCGCAGCGCGCATCCATCAGTAATGGTAACCTTCGCGCCGAGTTAGCGTGTGGCGCGGAAGCGCATTTTGTTCCTAATCTGAGTGGAATTCTCTGCTATCTCAATCGCATCTGGATCCCCAATGATGAAAATCTCCGATCTGTCCTACTGAGTGAAGTGCACAAAACTCGGTATTCCATTCATCCTGGCGCTGATAAGATGTACAAGGATTTGCGCATTACTTATTGGTGGCCCGGTATGAAAAAGGATATTGCTGTGTTCGTAGCTAAATGCCTGACTTGTTCTAAGGTAAAAGCTGAACATCAACGCCCATATGGTTTGCTCGAACAACCAGAAATTCCTACGTGGAAATGGGAAGGTATAGCGATGGACTTTATTACCAAGTTACCTTTGACAGCAAGCAAACATGATAGCATTTGGGTAATAGTGGATCGTTTGACTAAGTCTGCTCACTTTCTGCCCATTCGTGAAAACTACCGTGTTGAGCATCTTGCGCAGCTCTATGTCAAGGAGATTGTCTGCCGTCATGGTACTCCTTTGAGCATCATATCCGATCGCGATGGCCGTTTTATATCCCGCTTTTGGAAATCTCTCCAATCTGCGCTAGGAACTCGCTTGGACATGAGTGCTGCATATCATCCTCAGACTGACGGACAGTCTGAGCGAACTATTCAAACTCTTGAGGATATGCTCCGATCTTGTGTTCTTGATTTTGGAGGTAATTGGGATTCGCACCTGCCTTTGATCGAGTTCTCTTATAATAACAGCTATCATTCCAGTATCGGTATGGCCCCATTTGAAGCACTTTACGGTCATAAGTGCCGCTCCCCGATTTGTTGGAGCGAAGTGGGTGAAGCTCAAATCACAGGACCCGAACTTGTTCAAGAGACAACCGATAAAATCGCCAAGATCCTTGATCATCTGCTGACTGCCAGAAGCCGACAGAAGAGTTACGCAGATCGTAGGCGGAAGCCTCTCGAATTTCAAGTTGGTGATCTTGTTCTCCTCAAAGTGTCGCCCTGGAAGGGTGTTGTCCGCTTTAGGAAGAAAGGCAAGCTTGCTCCTCGTTATGTTGGTCCATTCAAGATTCTCGCGCGCGTAGGAAACGTTTCCTACAAACTGGACCTGCCGCCCGCGCTCAGCAATGTGCATCCAACGTTCCATGTATCCAATCTCAAGAAGTGTTTAGCCGACGAGAACCTTCACATTCCACTTGATGAAGTTCAAGTTGATGAATCCATGCATTTCGTTGAGAAGCCTATTGAGATTATGGATCGCGAGGTTAAGCAAACCAAGCGCAGTCGTATCCCTATTGTTAAAGTTCGCTGGGAGTCCAAGCGCGGAGCCGAGTTCACATGGGAAAGGGAAGATCAGATGAAGATCAAGTACCCGCACCTGTTCTCTGCGCAACCTACTTCGAGATAAATTTCGGGACGAAATTTCTTAAAGTAGGGGAGACTGTGACATCTGCCCCGATCCGACCCGACCGAGGTACCCGTTTCTCTGATCCGATCTCTTTCTGTTATGATTTAATATTTATTTATACTTATATTTTACTTTTTAATAATAATAATATGTTCCTCCCCGCCCCTCTCTCTTCCTTTCCGCCGTCCCGTCCCTCTCCTTCTCCTTCTTTCCGCCTTCTTTTCTCTCTTGTCGCTATCCCGCCCTTCTGTTTAACCTTTGAGCCTTGAACCCCCCCCCCCCTCTTTAACTCTTTGCTTGCCCCTTTGGTTCTTCCCGCCTAAGGATGTCTGCGCAGCCTCGCGCGCTAGACTCCTTACAAGGAAGCCTGCGTGAAGATTGACTGTTCCTGCGTTACGCGCAAGGGACTGTAGTTCTTCCCGCAGCGCGCTAAGAACTATAGTTCTTCGCGCGGCGCGCTAAGAATTGTAGATCCTCCCGCGACGCGCTGTGAATTTGTAGTTCTTCCCGCGGCGCGCGCTAAGGTTTGTTCTGTCTGCCTTCGCCCTCGCGCGCTCAATCTTCTCGTGTGCGCAGCCTCTCGCGCGCGCAGCTTTCTCGCGCTGTCTTGTGTCCTTTCTTCTGTTTTAACTTGCTTGTTTGCTTTTGATATCTTATCTTTTGTGCTGTTGACCTAACCTGTCTTATGTCTGAAAAGCCACTTTTGGCGCAGCATGCGCACCAACCCCATTGGTTGGCAGGAAAAGTGACTGACATTATCTTTTGAGATCTGCTTTTCCCATGCTTGACCAGTACCTTTTCTGACACCTCCCATGCCTGTTTACTGTTCCCTGTCAGTCTTCCCTTTTGCTTTTTCTCTTTTCCTGCAGCCGTCATATCTTTTGTTATCTTTTGGTTTGTCTTGTTCTGTTTGCCTTGGAATCTTTTCCCCTTTTTCTGGATTTATGTCTCCTAGGGTTTCCCCTATAAATAATAATGTTAATTTCCTAACACTATACACACAAAGCACTTAAAACTCTCCTGTTCTCTCTTGCTCCATGCCGTTGTTCTTCCTCAGCCGCCTCCCTCTCTGCCTCCGTCTTCCTCCCTGTTCTGCCCTGCTTTTCCGGTAATATATATTATATATAATAATTTACTTATTAATTATGCTAACTTATAATCAAGACTTAAAACCAATCGTTAAAACGATAATCTTTAATTATAGGATAACTTTGCTTGTTAAGAGTTGGTTCTTGCTTTATCTTACACCGCACCGTTTATCAAGTGAGTAATCTCGTACCTAATCCCTTTTTATTTTTAATGTTTTGGGATGTTCATGTGTTCATACAAACTTAGAGTCTTAAACTTGTTTATGAACTTTAGTCGCGCAGTATCCCATGTGTTGAGGACGTAGACTTGGCTGTTTATTTGTATGTGTGGATCATTAACCGTCTTGTCGGTCTATTCCGCAGTTCTCATGGTACCATTATATGAACACGGGAGAACTATCGTTTATGATTTTCTCTTTTGTTTACACCTGCACAGTTTTCTTGTTTTTGTGCTCAATTGGGAGCACGGATTGACTATGAGCTATGAATCTTAGACTTGGTCCTGATCTGATTACACCCTTGTTGAAAACCAGACATACACATGTTGCGCGCAGATTTATTGTTATCTATGTATGGTATTAAACTTGATTTCTCACCAACACGCAAGTGTTTGACGTTTTATTTTAACACATGTTCAGGTTTGCTGTAGCTACATTTGGAGCTTGTGGACACGTAGGACGTTTTCACTTTTGGACCTAGATTAAAATGTATCAAGACAAGTTATTGTTGTTCAAATATTTTGCCTTATAATATATTGATTTATGTTGATTTATGTTATCTTGCGATTGCGTTGCGCGTGCGCGAATGAATACATTTATTAAATATTGACACCCAATAGTGTCACGAGTAATAAAACAATATGTGGCGCCCCGATGTATAATCCGCCTTTGGTCGGGGTGTTACACAAAACATGCTTTAGAAAAATTAGTAGTATATATTAACAAAAAACTAATATAGTATATTTACATCATATAATGCACATGCACATATCATATATTCAAATCCACTATTCTCATATTCAAAAAAAGATGATCCATAAAGTTAATTAGGACGAAAACCAAGGCATATATTGATATAGCCTCATGCAAGACTCGTCCTAATTTAGTTAGCCTGTAATATTTTTATCATCCGAACCTCTCCCTTTTGTGGTGTAATTTGTAAGTGTCAAATTTCTATCAATATGTATCCACACTAAAACAAAACAAAATTATGAAACATATTTAATAAAAATGTTAATAATCTACATATACATACTACATTTCCCAAAATATCCATTTACATATATCTCTTATTGTAACTAACTACTTTTGGGATTATAGTTATGAAATCTAAAATATTGGTTTGAATCCAAAAACATCCATACACGCTTACAACACCTACGCCAATCACCATACACATTCTTAGCCGACGGTTTTAGGTGGTGAAGAAGGGTGTTGTTGCCACTAAAGTAGGATCACCCGCCATCATACTTATCCCAGTCAACTGGTTAATTTTCCACATAACATAATTAATAATAACACAATGAATAACCAACTTAGATAACTTTCATGAACCGTAAACAAGTTTCTTTAGCTAGTTACATACGTATACAAATAATGGAAATTCAATAGAGATCAAAGTGCTTACTAATAGAATTCACATTTGTCACACCCTCAAAATCCACTAACGGAGTTTTACCGTCAAAGGGTGTGAACTAACAGGATCGGAATCATTAGTTATAACCAAACCATAAAACAAAGTTTCAAAACCATGAAAACGTTTACGAGTAATTAAATGCGGAAGCGTAAAAACCTTTAACCAAAAGTTGCGTCACGCAGGACGACTTAAAACCAATGATAACTATTAAAAGTAAGTTTGCATAACAAAAGCGTTTTCAAGCAATGCATGTTCCTAAACCGGGCGCCCGCCTCGGCTACCTGAGAATAACATACTAAAAGTGTCAACACAAGGTTGGTGAGTTCACAAGTTTATATAAAAATAAATGTTTAGCGTTTGCGTTCAGCGTTTTGCGTTAAGCGTTTTGCGTTACAGCGTTTTGCGTTACAGCGTTTTGCGTTACCAGATAGTGTTATGTCAATTATATATCTATAGGTAGCTATCCTATAAAACAAGTATCACTAATTGTTCGACACCGAAGCTGACTGTTTATCAATTTGCCTTGCCACCAGGTCGTCCAGAACATGGTATGTGTTTAGCCAAGATTACACCCGCTCGACATCCAGTCGAGTTTAGCGTTGGGTGGGGTTTGTCAAACCCAGTAGTACTACTCAACAGTGACTCGCTATTATCCAAATATTAACCGGTTCGATGTTATGAAGGACTTTAGTTTACGCGTTTGCCACTTAGTCTTTACAAGTGATATATAATCTATATTAACAAAATCTTAAATGCGTTCGGAGTATGTTATCTCCCCCAAGAGAAAAGCGTTTAAAAAGTTTAAAAGGGGAAAGTGAAACTCACTGTTTGCGAAGAAATTCCCAAATTAAATCACCAAGATGCGCGTCACAGAAAAACTCTCTCTAGCGTTCTAAAACAACAAAGAGATTTTTCTAAGTGTCGGAATATTATCGAGTCTCTAGACCCGGCACATAATACCTATGCACGTAACATGTTTCGTGTTTCGTTTGTGAATCGTGTGTGACTTTAACAAGTGTATTTGTGATACATTACATGTGTAAGCAATCATATACGTGTCATGTATTCATAAAGTACATCACTAGCTATTACTCCCCGTAAGGGCATTTTGGTCAAATCATGACAATTAACTAGCAATTATTCCCCATAAGGGCAATTTGGTCAAATTATGACAATCAATTAGCAATTATTCCCCGCAAGGGTAATTTGGTCAAAACATAACAATTATATAGCAAGTATCATGTTTCATGCGTTTTCACAAAACTCAGCAGCTAGTTTCACCGAGACAGAAATTCTACTTGAAAGATTGTACTATTCCAACGATCATAGCATCTCAATTAATTTACCAAAAATCATCACAGAAGCATATATATCTTAGGTTTCCAGAACATATTTTATTATATTTTTATTCCACATAGTTTTCTCACAATCATCAAATCATTACAGCAAACTCATAACAGTCAAATTCATGCGTAACAGAATGTTATTTGAAATTCCCGTTAAACGAAAAATCCAATAAATGCAAGACCACTTGGGTTAGGTTCCTAAATCAATAAGTCAACTTCCAGAAGTGGAACCAACCCAATTGGTCTCGTAGTTCATGAGATATAACATTTACAAAACAACCTAACAGCAGGTCTAACAGCTCAGCTTTGCACAATGTTTTTGTAAAATCATAAAAGTTAACTTCTACTTGTCCAAAAATTACATGTTTATACTCTATAGAAACTAGACTCAACCTAGTTTACTGTAGTACCAACAATCTCAACCAATTTTCAACTTTACACCTCGTTACAGTCAATTTAACATCACTAACACATTCTGTCCAGAAACTGTTTGCATCCAAACTCAACATATTAACTATCTATGAACCATCATGCATTCATATAACACTCTAGACTCCAAAAACACCATCCATGCACATCAATTACATATTACATACATGATTAGGGTTTTTGTTTTGAACTCAAATCAAAGACACAACAATTAACATGTAACAATATTCATTCTAGTTATCATATCATCAACAAATCAATTAACAATCATATTAACACAACACCATATCAAAATCGGCACCTAGGGTTTGTAATTAACCCAACAAACATCAAAATCAAGTATAAAGGATGCATAGGATAATCGATTATACCTTCCTAGAACCTAATTCTTCAATCAAAAGCTTGAAATCCTAGTTGTATGTGTGTGTATAGGTGACGGCAGCCAAGGGCGATGGAGGGTGGGTTTCCGATCGAGGTAGGAGGAAAAGAAAAGAAAAAGTGTGTTAGGGTTTGTTTATTGTTATTATTTATAGAATACTATGTTACACTTTGGCCCCTCCACTTCTAAGTATTACTTTTCCTAGCTTAAACTAACTTGTTTACATCTTGAGTTTACGTTTATAACCATATTATCACATAACACATATGTCTAACACATAGTTATCACATAATTACTGTTTTGACGTTTTTCGTTTATTCACCAATCGTTTGCGTCAACTCGTTTGCGTTTCGGTGCAAATCCCGAAAGACTACACATGTAGTAAGTGTTAAGTGTCATTTAAACCCTAGTTTAAATGTAATGAGGTGTGCGTTATAGATTCAGTGATCTTAAGTTTGAATTGACGGAGTTGAGTTAACGGAGTTAACCTGAAATTGACGATTGTCACATCATTCCCATGTTAAAGAATTTTCGTCCCGAAAATTTGAGTCAAGTCGTGATGAGTGTCTGAAAAAGTAAGAAAAATTTTCAGTTTGTCATATCATCCCCTAGTAGAAAGAAATTTTGTCCCGAAATTTAATTCATACCTCCGGTGATGTCTGACGGTTTGCCGGGTTTCGCGGTTTTCTGTGTTTGGTTAGCCCTTCAAAAAGGTGAGGATACTTTTTCATCATTTGATCCTCGCGTTCCCACGTGAACTCCGGTCCACGTCTCGAGTTCCAACGAACCTTAACGATTGGATTTTTGCTGTGCTTGAGCGTTTTGGTTTCCCAATCCAAAACCTCGACTGGTTCCTCAATGAAACGTAGCTGTTCATCAACTTGTAGTTCATCCAAAGGGACTACTTGGGTTTCATCAGATAGGCATTTCTTCAAATTGGACGCGTGAAAAACATTGTGTACGCCACTGAGTTCCGTTGGTAGGTTCAGTCGGTACGCCACCGGACCAATGCGCTCAGTTATTCGGTAGGGACCAACATATCATGGGTTGAGTTTGTTTCTCTTACCAAAGCGAACCACACCTTTCCAAGGTGAGACTTTGAGTAACACTCGATCGTTCACTTGAAATTCGAGAGGTTTTCGGCGCTTGTCGGCGTAACTCTTTTGGCGATCTCGTGCTGCTGCCATGCGATTTCGGATTTGAACAATCTTTTCCGAAGTTTCGAGTACTAGTTCCGGACCAGTGATTTGGCTGTCACCCACTTCTGCCCAGCAGAGTGGTGATCGACACTTCCGTCCGTACAGCGCTTCAAGCGACGCTGCTTTAATACTTGCGTGGTAGCTGTTATTATACGAAAACTCTACCAAAGGTAAATGAGGTTCCTAACTTTTTCCGAAATCCAATACACATGCACGCAACATATCCTCCAGGGTCTGAATAGTTCGTTCACTTTGCCCATCCGTCTGAGGATGGTATGCTGTGCTCATATCAAGACGGGTGCCTAGTGCGTTTTGCAGCGACTTCCAATAGTGCGAAGTGAAACGAGAATCTCGATCAGAAATGATTGAGACAGGCACTCCGTGTCTAGACACTACTTCCTTCATGTAGACGCGAGTCAATCTTTCCATTTTGTCTGATTTCTTAATCGCTAAGAAGTGTGCAGACTTAGTCAACCGGTCAACGATCACCCAGATGGTATCGCATCCCATCGGTGTCTTAGGTAAACCCGTAATAAAATCCATTGAGATGTGTTCCCATTTCCACATTGGGAGTTCCGGTTGTTGCATTAGACCAGATGGTTTCTGGTATTCTATTTTGACTCGGGCGCAAGTCAAGCATTTGCTCACGTAGGTGGCAATGTCGGCTTTCATGTTCGGCCACGGTAAAGTGCCTTTAAATCATAATACATTTTATCTGAGCCAGGGTGGATAGAATATCTGGACTTGTGTGCTTCCTCCATCACCAGAGTTCTCAACTCTCCGAACCGTGGAACCCAAATCCGATTCTCAAAATATCGGACCCCGTCCGATCTGGTTTCAAGTTGCTTGTTCATGCCCCGTATGAGTTCCGATGGAAGATTATCATCTTTCAAAGCTTCGTGTTGCGCCTCGCGAATCTGGTCGGGTAAGTTTGCATGAATCGTGAGTTGCAATGCTCGCACTCGTCTGGGTTTATCTGTTTCTTTTCTGCTGAGGGCGTCGGCCACTACATTGGCCTTGTCAGGGTGGTACTTGATGACACAATCGTAATCTTTAAGCAGCTCGACCCAACGACGCTGTCGCATGTTCAGCTCCTTCTGATCGTAGATATGTTGGAGACTCTTGTGGTCGGTGTAAATGGTAAACTTGGTACCGTACAAGTAATGCCTCCATATCTTAAGAGCAAACACCACAGCTCCAAGTTCCAAATCATGGGTCGTGTAGTTCTTCTCGTGAACCCGTAGTTGTCGAGAGGCGTAAGTTATAACCTTCTCGAGTTGCATCAGCACACAACCGAGACCTTGTATAGATGCGTCACAGTATACCTCAAAATTTTCCGTTCCCTCGGGGAGGGCTAGAATAGGGGCGCTACAGAGTTTGGTTTTCAACAGTTGAAAAGCGGATTCTTGCGCGTCACCCCAATTGTACTTAGTGCCTTTGTGAGTCAAAGCGGTGAGGGGTTGAGTAATCTTTGAAAATTCCTCGATGAAACGTCGGTAGTAGCCGGCCAGTCCTAGGAATTGCCGCACCTCAGTCGGAGTCTTAGGTGCTTCCCAGTTTTTGATGGCCTCTACCTTACCGGGATCGACATGGATACCATTCTCGTTGATCACATGCCCTAAAAAGTGAACCTTGCGAAGCCAAAATTCACATTTCAAGAGTTTAGCATACAGTTGTTCCTTCTTCAACAATTCCAGAATTACCCTTAAGTGTTCTTCATGGTCAGCTTCGTTCTTGGAGTAGACAAGAATATCATCAATGAAAACAATCACAAACTTGTCGAGGTACGCCTTGCATACTCGATTCATGAGATCAATAAATACGGCTGGTGCGTTGGTTAGGCCAAAAGGCATAACCGAAAACTCGTAGTGACAATACCGTGTTCTGAAAGCCGTCTTTGAAATATCTTCTTCGCGCACTCTTAGTTGGTGGTAACCAGATCGCAGATCGATCTTCGAGTAATAACTCGATCCTTGAAGCTGATCAAACAGATCATCAATTCGGGGTAAAGGATAACGGTTCTTGACCGTCACCTTGTTCAACTCCCGGTAGTCGATGCACATGCGGAAAGTCCCGTCCTTCTTTCGGACAAACAAGACAGGGGCTCCCCATGGCGATGAGCTAGGTCGGATAAAACCCTTATCCAACAAATCTTGCAACTGAGTGGACAGTTCCTGAAGCTCCGCCGGTGCGAGCCGATACGGGGCTCGTGCTATGGGTGCTGCACCGGGGGTCAACTCGATTTGGAATTCGACTTGTCGTACAGGAGGGAGTCTGGGCAAATCCTCCGGGAAAACTTCCGGAAAATCTCGCACAACTGGTATATCTTCAATTCGCTTCTCCTCCGTGGGTTTCTCAACAATCTGCGCCAAAATTGCCGGATGACCCTTTCGTAGGTACTTCTGCGCCTTCATAAGGGTAATGACGCTGGTGGTCATGCCGCTTCTCTCACCTCGGATCGAAATGATCTCTCCGGAAGGGGTAGTAATGTGAACTATCTTGTCGTGACATATAATCTCCGCTCGGTTCTCGGATAACCAGTCCATGCCGACAACGACATCGATACTACTAAGCGTAAAAGAAATAAGGTCGATATCAAAAATATGACCTGACAGTTTTAACTTACATCCCGCAAGTACATGAGTCGTTACTATAGTCTTACCGTCAGCTAATTCAACTGGAAACTTAGCATCTATCGGAGTTGGAGTTAAGTCTAAGAGTTGGCTAAAGGCTTTCGACACAAAACTCCTATCAGCTCCAGTGTCAAACAATACAGAAGCAAAACAATCGTTCACAGGGAACTTACCAGTCACCACGTACGGATCATTGCGGGCTTGACCCGACCCAATCACAAAAGCTCTTCCTTTGCCATTGCTTCCACCACTACTGCCACTTCCATTACCTCCATTGTTGTCGTTCTGTTTCAGCTTGGGACAATCTTTCCTGAAATGACCTTCCTGCCCACATTCGAAACATCCCTTCGTCGTCATAGGTGGTTTAGGAGCACCCTTTGCCGCAAGGTCTCCTCTACATTCCTTCGCCTGGTGACCCATCTTTCCGCATCTTTGACACTTGACACGGTCACATGGGCCAATATGATGATAGTTGCACCTATTGCACTTCGGATATTTCCCAGCATATCCGCTCGAACCCTACCCGCTACCGTTGTTATTGTTGTTGTGACTTTGATTGTTAAAGCTCCGAGTGAATTCGGGCTTACGGTAGTGTTGTTGCGGTGGGAGGTTCGAGGACGAGGATCTGGTGTTGTCAAACTTCCTCTTTCCGTTGCTCGGGTTGCTGTTGCTGTTGTTGTCATTACTCGGGTTGTCACGGGCTTTAGTGGTTGAACCCCTAGGTGGCAACGCACCTTGGGTCACAGCCTGATCCGTCAGTTTGTGAGCTAAACGGATCGCTTGTTGAATCGTGGCTGGTCTGGAAGATGTCACCATGCCCTGAATCTGCGGTGCTAACCCATCAATATACATTTCTATCCTCTTACTCGGCGGATCTACCATCAGCGGACACATCACCGCTAACTCGTGAGAACGAGTAGTGTAGGCTTCGATTTCTGAGCCCACCATCTTCAGCGACCAAAATTCTGACTCCAACTTCGAAATCTCCTCTCTCGGACAGTACTCCTCTCGCATCATGTTCTTGAACTCCTCCCAGTTCATCGTGTTAGCCAGTTCCAATCCAAGGATCTGTACGTTCGAATTCCACCAAGTGAGGGCAGAATCCTCCAGTGTTCCAGCAGCGAATTTGACCCTACTGGCAGGGGGACAATTACACATCTCAAATGCCGACTCGGCCTTCTCAGCCCAACGCAGGAAGCCTATAGCTCCCTCAGTGCCCTTAAACGTACTGGGTTTGCAGTCAAGGTAGTTCTTGAAGGTGCACGTTCCAATTGGACCTCCAGCTTGATTCTGGACATGTGCGGCTAGAGCGGCCGCCGCGTGGTCATTCAGCAGAGTTTGGAGTTCTGCTGCAGTCAAGTTGATATTACCGCTACCGTGTCTAGATGTCATCGTCTGAGGACACCTCTGAGTGTGCCTCCTTCTCAGCCGGTTCTTCCTCCGGTTCTTCTTCAGGTTCCTCCTCGGGATCTTCCTCGGGATCCTCCTCAGGCTCTGCCTCAGGTTCCGCTGCGTTCTGAGCAATTTGCATTTGTAAGACATCGCAACGCTCTAAAGTTATCTCTGTTCGTGTCCTTGCTACTTGGAGTTGCTCTTGCAAGTCTATCATCTCGGCTTGCATCTTTCTCATAATTTTCATCTGTTGATCACTAGCCTCTTGCATTTCCTTCATTGCCGCTGTCATGCGGGCAATCTCCTCCTTAGTCTCGGTTCCGTCTTTTAATAGTCCGGAAACGTTCGCTCTCGTATAGCGCATGTAACCCACATCACGCTCCAAACATGAAACAACAGCTGCGAGAACTCGCTCTACAGGTTCGGTTATGGGTGGTAGGGTGTTGGGGTAAGTAGGGTGGTTCGGGTGAGGTAACGGGGGAACTTGTTCGCGATAGACCATACGTCTGATCATGTTAGGGTACCAATCCCAGCTAACGTCGTTTTCGTATATGCCTCCGGATAAGCGGTACATCTTCGGTGCGGGAGCTTCGAGTTCCGGGACTACTCGGGGTGGCGATGCGGTAGGTAACTGCGGTTCCTTCCCGTGAGCATGAGTCATCGCATCAGATGATGATGAAGGTGGCGGCGTCAACATTCCTATAGGTAAGCCGTGTATGCGCGCGCGTATGAGTGAAAGAGGTAAAGAGATAAGATTACAAGACTACACAAACCTATGCAGTGCGTATCATTATAACTAATGGGTCGTCGCAGTTATAGTCTAGTATGCATGCAGCTTCTAGTTCGCTATAACCAATGTCTCTGATACCAATCTGTCACACCCTCAAAATCCACTAATGGAGTTTTACCGTCAAAGGGTGTGAACTAACAGGATCGGAATCATTAGTTATAACCAAACCATAAAACAAAGTTTCAAAACCCTGAAAACGTTTACGAGTAATTAAATGCGGAAGCCTAAACACCTTTAACCAAAAGTTGTGTCACGCAGGATGACTTAAAACCAATGATAACTGTTAAAAGTAAGTTTGCATAACAAAAGCGTTTTAAAGCAATGCATGTTCCTAAACCGGGCGCCCGCCTCGGCTACCTGTGAATAACATACTAAAAGTGTCAACACAAGGTTGGTGAGTTCACAAGTTTATATAAAAATAAATGTTTAGCGTTTGCGTTCAGCGTTTTGCGTTAAGCGTTACAGCGTTTTGCGTTACAGCGTTTTGCGTTACCAGATAGTGTTATGTCAATTATATATCTATAGGTAGCTAGCCTATAAAACAAGTATCACTAAGTGTTCGACACCGAAGCTGACTGTTTATCAATTTGCCTTGCCACCAGGTCGTCCAGACCATGGTATGTGTTTAGCCAAGATTACACCCGCTCGACATCCAATCGAGTTTAGCGTTGGGTGGGGTTTGTCAAACCCAGTAGTACTACTCAACAGTGACTCGCTATTATCCAAATATTAACCGGTTCGATGTTATGAAGGACTTTAGTTTACGCGTTTGCCACTTAGTCTTTACAAGTGATATATAATCTATATTAACAAAATCTTAAATGCGTTCGGAGTATGTTATCTCCCCCAAGAGAAAAGCGTTTAAAAAGTTTAAAAGGGGAAAGTGAAACTCACTGTTTGCGAAGAAATTCCCAAATTAAATCACCAAGATGCGCGTCACAGAAAAACTCTCTCTAGCGTTCTAAAACAACAAAGAGATTTTTCTAAATGTCGGAATATTATCGAGTTTCTAGACCCGGCACATAATACCTATGCACGTAACATGTTTCGTGTTTCGTTTGTGAATCGTGTGTGACTTTAACAAGTGTATTTGTGATACATTACATGTGTAAGCAATCATATACGTGTCATGTATTCATAAAGTACATCACTAGCTATTACTCCCCGTAAGGGCATTTTGGTCAAATCATGACAATTAACTAGCAATTATTCCCCATAAGGGCAATTTGGTCAAATTATGACAATCAATTAGCAATTATTCCCCGCAAGGGTAATTTGGTCAAAACATAACAACTATATAGCAAGTATCATGTTTCATGCGTTTTCACAAAACTCAGCAGCTAGTTTCACCGAGACAGAAATTCTACTTGAAAGATTGTACTATTCCACCAATCATAGCATCTCAATTAATTTACCAAAAATTATCACAGAAGCATATATGTCTTAGGTTTCCAGAACATATTTTATTATATTTTTATTCCACATAGTTTTCTCACAATCATCAAATCATTACAGCAAACTCATAACAGTCAAATTCATGCGCAACAGAATGTTATTTGAAATTCCCGTTAAACAAAAAATCCAATAAATGCAAGACCACTTGGGTTAGGTTCCTAAATCAATAAGTCAACTTCCAGAAGTCGAACCAACCTAATTGGTTTCGTAGTTCATGAGATATAACATTTACAAAACAACCTAACAGCAGGTCTAACAGCTCAGCTTTGCACAATGTTTTTGTAAAATCATAAAAGTTAACTTCTACTTGTCCAAATATTACAAGTTTATACTCTATAGAAACTAGACTCAACCTAGTTTACTGTAGTACCAACAATCTCAACCAATTTTCACCTTTACACCTCGTTACAGTCAATTTAACATCACTAACACATTCTGTCCAGAAACTGTTTGCATCCAAACTCAACATATTAACTATCTATGAACCATCATGCATTCATATAACACTCTAGACTCCAAAAACACCATCCATGCACATCAATTACATATTACATACATGATTAGGGTTTTTGTTTTGAACTCAAATCAAAGACACAACAATTAACATGTAACAATATTCATTCTAGTTATCATATCATCAACAAATCAATTAACAATCATATTAACACAACACCATATCAAAATCGGCACCTAGGGTTTGTAATTAACTCAACAAACATCAAAATCAAGTATAAAGGATGCATAGGATAATCGATTATACCTTCCTAGCACCTAATTCTTCAATCAAAAGCTTGAAATCCTAGTTGTATGTGTGTGTATAGGTGACGGCAGCCAAGGGTGATTGAGGGTGGGTTTCCGATCGGGGTAGGAGGAAAAGAAAAGAAAAAGTGTGTTAGGGTTTGTTTATTGTTATTATTTATAGAATACTATGTTACACTTTGGCCCCTCCACTTCTAAGTATTACTTTTCCTAGCTTAAACTAACTTGTTTACATCTTGAGTTTACGTTTATAACCATGTTATCACATAACACATTAGTCTAACACATACTTATCACATAATTACTGTTTTGACGTTTTTCGTTTATTCACCAATCGTTTGCGTCAACTCGTTTGCGTTTCGGTACAAATCCCGAAAGACTACACATGTAGTAAGTGTTAAGTGTCATTTAAACCCTAGTTTAAATGTAATGAGGTGTGCGTTTTAGATTCAGTGATCTTAAGTTTGAATTGACGGAGTTGAGTTAACGGAGTTAACCTGAAATTGACGATTGTCACAACATTAAATGATCACTAATTGTTAGTGAAGTAAAATAATAGAATGTAAAGGTAATGAAATAAAATCCAAATTGTTAGACTCAAATCAAATTAACAAAAGTGTTTTTAACCAGAATATATCTAGATAGCTATACGAATTGGGAAAAGAAAAACGAACGCAGATATAAATTTGAAGCTGATATAAGTGAATTATATGAAACCTGATTTTGAAGAGTTTGATTCATATATCAACCTGTTGGTAAAATTAGGGCAGACTGAATTGGACAAAATCGAACTTTCGATTAAGATTAGAATGAAATTAGCCATTTGAGCTTCTATTGTGATGCTTGGAATCTGGAATTGTGGAAAGGGTACGATTACGTGTGTAACATCACAAAAAAATTCGAGTTAAAAACATCAAGTTTCCAAAGTCAAGGGACCAAATCGGCAAATTTTAAACTTCAAGGTTCAAAATGAAAATTCTGGTTTCCTGACCCATCGCGATACGCGATGGATCAGAAGGGAAACCTATCGCTTATCGCGTAGGGTTGTTTGACAACCTGATACATGGCATGCCACATGGCCACACGTGGCATGACGTTCGCCACGTGGCCACACGTGGCACACTGTTCACCACGTGTCAATACGTGGCACAACGCCTGCAACGTGGCGACACGTGGCTGGCCTACATTGTGACTGGCCAAGCCTATGTCGCGATGCGCGACAGGCCACAAAATTTGCCTATAAATAGCAAGTTACGGGATTATCCATTCTCACACCAAAATCTAGCTCTCAATTCTCTCTCTAACATATCTCTAGACAATACAAATTATACCCTCGATCCACCTCGAAGTTCGTGCCCCGATTCCTCGATTTCCGTGCCCATTACCTTGATAATCGTGCCATCTCCCGACAACGTAGCAAAGAAGAAGGTGTTACAATCCCGATGATCCGTTTTGTAAGGTGAGTCTACGTGAGAAGAAGTGTTGGTGCGTCTCGATAAGCGTGCCAAGATTGAGTGTTGATCAAGGAATGTCGAAAAAGAAAGAGATGTCGAAGTGTTGCTCGATGGTCTAGGGTTTGACAAGCCAAGTAAAGGTAGGCATAATGCTCGAATAAAATAATAATAAAATATTGAAGAGGCTTAAAACCCAAAGTCGAGGTTATACTCGATATCTCGATAAAATAAGAGAAAATATAACAAAAGAAAAGTAAAGAAAGAAAATTAAGAATCTTTATATATATACATATATATATACGTGTGTGTGTGTGTGAGATTATATATATGTGTAATTCTTTGTTATAGAAATATTATTTAAGTAATAAATAACTATTCTTAAATAATAAAGACAAGATAAAAATATGTTTCTTAGAGAAGAAGATATTGTATTACTTTTTAACTAAAGGTTTTATTGTATTACTTTTTAACTAAAGGTTTTAAAGTAAAAGAGATTTTTGAACTAAAGGTTCATCAAGGTAAAGATTATAAAAGACTAAATGTCTTAAGCCGGATTGTATATCCGACTAACAAAAGGTTATACTCGTACTATAGGTGCGAGATAGCAACGGGAAAGACCCTCGGACGGTGTTTGATGCCGATCCAAATTTAAAAGGTGAATACGCCCCAAACTTTACAAGTTTGTTTTAAAACAAATCAAATGTGTTATGTGAAAAGATTTACATGAGACCACGTGTCTCTAAAACATTTATAAACAAGAGTAAAAACCTAGCCTTCAGGCTGTAGTATACGTTTTTTTGGATCCTTACATATGTGGTAAAATGCGGTGGGCACGTCGCACCACGCTTGGTTATAGTACGCTCGCCCGCGGGGAGTAATGACTATGTGTATACCTATGGTACCTAAGTAATGTCGAACGCTGCGGTGTTTGCTGAGGTGCTATGAGTAGAGACTTGACTTTATAAATTCTATTGTTTTATAGCTTGATTATTCCTAAGCCGCGATGGGCCGGGCCTAAGTTATGTCTCGACAGGTAATCAAGTAAAACAAAATATTTTAGCGTCAGCATATTCACCAGCATTCGTTGCTGACGTATTTTCTAACATTTTGCAGGTAATCAAGAGTATAGCTTGTGGAGGCGAAGTACCCAAGAATTCGATGGCTCGAATATTTTGTTAAACTTAAATATTAATGAATGGTTGTTTTGTAACACTATAAACAAGTAAACTTAAATGAGACTTTTGTCTCATCTTTTGTAATGTAAATATTTATAACTTTAATCCACATGTTTTTAAAAGACTTCCGCTATTTAACCGTAACTCTGATTTATTTACAAATGTGATACCAACTATTGGTCGCACTCCTAGGCCTAAGATGGAGGTGTGACAACGTGGAAGTTTATGAACGATTGTGTTAATAGTAATAAGGGAATGTGAAGCAAGGTCGGTTATTTTGTTCTTGATCAATTGATGTTGGTGATAAACATATCATATTTTCCAAAGAAAATAATATTTGTAAACAGTCCTATAATTAAAAGTTACCAAAAGTAAGACAAGGATACAGATTAGCAATACACCCTTATATTAGATTTAAAGAAAAAAAAGATATCATTTGTTGTAATAATTTCTCGCACTTCTCGTACTAAAAATACTTTTGAAATCCTAATCCTATATATATGGATGGTGTTGCTAAGCGTAATCCCCTCCCCTTCATATTTAATAAGTGTACTCATTCCCTCAAGTTTTAAGTTAATACGATTTTAACCTTTCTGTTATTCTTTGTCATTTGATCATCTTTTATTATTATTGTTATTTAAAAAAGTTATTTTTATTTAAGGTGTTTTTTTTTCATACTGTAAAACATTATTTTAATAACAACAAAAAAATGTTTACGTATTTTAATTACAAAGAGAAAAAACATTTTTTTTCCTGTAAGTGTTTTAATATGTTTAGTGTGTTTTCATTCTTTTTATATAATTTTAAATATAGATGAATTTAAAAAAAACACATGTTTTTAATTAATAAAAATGAATAAATAACCTACGATTTATCAATAAGTTAATACTATTCTCATGTGACATTAATCTCATGTATCCGTCATATCAAAAAATATTTAAATAATGTTCTTTTTAACGGGGGAGAAGCATATTATAAGATAAATATATACAAAAGGTTTTATAAAGGCGTTATATCATTGTATAGTAAATACGTTTTATAATGAAAATAAATATTATTTTTATGATAAATAATGATAAACACAAAAAGAGAGAAATTGAAAACAAGAAAAAATAAACCTTATAATATTTGATTTGATAAGGAAGACTTGAAATGACTAAAAATATTATAGGGCCATAGTATGTCAAATAAAATTATCAAATGAATTGAAAGTATAGGGGAGGTGGTATGACAAGTACACGAGTGGATACGCTTAGCCTAAATATATATATATATATATATATATATATATATAGGATTGACTTCTTTTAAGAAACACTTTGAGTTTTAAGAACTCGAAAGAACTCAACGTAACAATTTTTTTTCGATTTTTTTTACACATGTGTAATACGTAAGTGTAAGTGATGTACAAAAAATTACGATATTTTTTTACACACCGAATCGACTTTTTACACATGTGTAACTAACGTTTAAACTTGTGTAATTATCAAAAATACTTATTCTCTCTCCTGCTTCATTTTTTAATTAAATTTAATCTCAGTCACATATTTCATATCATTTAATTAAATGTGTGGTTTATAATTGAGTTCTTAAAGACCTTAAAACTCACCATGGTTCTCAAAATAACCCTCCCATATATATATATATATGTGGAAAAGATCAAGAGAAAACTTCTCCTTAAAGAGATAACTAATAAAGAAGTATTTTTAATTTAGTTAAAAAAAATTAAATTTTTTTTTCTTTCATCTTTCTTATATATTGTTATTCTTCGCCACAAAAAAAAATAAAAAAAAATTAAAAAACTGGTAATGCATATATGCAGTACATCGACTTTTTTATAATGATATGTGCAATAATGTGTATTTTGATAAGTGAGATAGTGCTAAATAACATATATGTAGTTGTTTGTATTGTATATTTGCAATAGTGTTATATTATATATAAATATATATTACAAAAAATCGATATAGTGCATTAGTGTTGTATTTGTATATATTCAATAGTGTGTATTGTATGATGAAATTGTGTTGTATTTGTATATATATATATGCAATATACATTAGTGCATATATGCACTACATCGGCAAGTTTTGTTTTGATTTTTATTTTTTAAGTAACATTATCATCTTATTATTAGGAGGAAAGAAAAAAGAAATCACAAACATTTTTTTTAAAATAGTTAAAAATAATTTTTTACTAGTTCTTTAGTTCTCTTTTTAAGAGGAGTTCTCTATAGATCTCACTCATATATATATATATAAATTTATACATATAAAAAAACTAAAAATAACCAACTTTCATCTCCATTTGTAAAAATATACATGCATTTTTAAGTATGTAGAACTTATGTTTCATACGTAAAGACATGAATTGAACTTAGTTGGTTGACTCATAGAGGATTTTAGAAAGCTTGCATCTTGGATTTAGCATGGATTCGATTCCCAATTCCTGCAGTCCAATATTGATTTAATGGAAAAAACTGTTTTACCGGTTACATGCGGTTCACCGGCTTCAGTTGGAGCACAAACCGTCAACCGGGCCGCGTTATTAGAAAATGGATTGTATGATGCAAACCGGACCGGAATGCCTAACGGTTCCCGGTCGGAAAAACGCAAGAAAACAAATGAAAAAAAAAGCCTAGTAACAATTGAAATTAGACCAAAATAACTTAAGAAAACGTCCTAGTTCAGTCTATTTATGTTTAATTGAACAAAAAAAAAACTGTAAAAATGACCCGTAGTAAGTGGAACTGAACCCAAAAAAAAATTAGTATAAGGTCCATTTTTTTTACTCTTCTCGAAAACTTACGATATTTTGAAGACAACCATGCCACCGTTTACTCTTCATTAAGCAAACAATCAAACAACAAATCCACACCCAATAGTGCAAGCGAACAATCACATTCGTCTGCCACGCCCTGCTCCACCTTCTCATTTGCCACCAAACTTTTCGATGACAATGACTCACGGGGCATCCTCCACTGTAATATTGTCCTCAATTTTGATGTTACGGTTTCGATTTTTTTTTAACGGCCAACAAACATAGCATGCCTAAGTACTTCGTACGGGGCGACCTAATAGCAAAATGCCACCGCCGGCTGGCCCAACCTCAGCCGTACGGAGCCCTTAAGCACCTCTAAGTTATCTCCAGTTTTGGGGAAAATCCGCCCGCCCGTTGGCTCACTGGTGGTAAAACCTGGCCGCCCTCTAGATTAAACTAGAGATCACAAAGATCATAGTCTTCCTTCATTGAGTCACCTATGTCTCCCCTAAAGTGTTACGTTTTCGATTATTATGAGGTGGTTTACAGAAATATCTATACCTCTCAAAATGATTTATCCAATAAATAACGTAAGCCAAAATTATCACCATGCATATACATACTATATTATCATTGACTGTCTGGTAATTTTTATAATACCACGCTCGAAGTGTTAGAATGTGAAGTGTACAAAACATGCAATAGTTATATAAAAATAAGTTGTTTTTTTCCAACTGAGTACATCAAAGTAGAACTCCGTGTTGAAAATGTTGATGCGAATAATTAATTGACTTTTGGATGAACGAAAGGTACTTGTCTACCAAAATTATTGTGCATACATCATTGGTGGGTCATATTTTTACATTGGGGGTGTAAACGAGCCCAATGTGAGTTACTTGAGCTCGTCTAAGTGAAAGCCGAACCCAAGCCTCAAATAAAGTGACAGAACTGAGCCCTGGCACGGAAGCGTGAATAATCAGTTTTAAACAACGGTGTGGAGCTCGGAACTAGGGTTAGGATCGAATCTCACTCGTATTCACTCTTGAAAGATGTTTGGATGGATGAGGTGTATTGGGAGAGAGCCTGATTTGATTAACAATCAACAATAAAGTAGGATGAACAATTGTAATCAAAACACAAAAGATAGAAATGGTAGTATGATAATATTAGCCGAATGATTCTCATAAAGATGAAACACTCATACATACATTCATACATACAATCGATTAAGAAATATCAGCCGTCACCAGGAGAGTTCATCCTGGAGGTGAAGACTCTCTCAAAGAGATAAAACCCTAAATCTCTCACACATACACAATACAGTCACTCATACTAGACAAATGAAGAAAAACATCTATTTATACTAGTCTAGCATGACTTGGTCTTCAAGCCATCCACCCTTGGTTGAGACCAAATAATATATTTTTTCACCTACAGATTAATTCGATGCGTCGGTCTAAAACATAAGTTCCAACATAAAGCTTATGTGAGGGGATGATCGTTTAAGCTCCTCAAACCTTAACGAACTAAGTGTATTTTTTTTATAAGATTTAACTCTTTTAACTTCTATGTATTGATTTCGTACTGCACAGCGAAACTTTGACTCATTTAAGGTAAATAACACGAGCTTGAGCTCGAGCTGAGTTTAGGTTTGTTAAATTTTTTCTCAGTGATTAATTTCGTGTATACCATACTAAACATTAGAAATATCATATCCAAGCAAAACTAAAAATATCTTATATGCACTTAAAAAATAATTTAAAATATCGTATATACGCTTACCAAATAGTTCATGAGAGAACCTTTTTGAAATTGAGAATTATGAGAACCATTTTGGACTACAAAAAACCCAAATATAAAAAAAATCATAAAATAAAATAAAACAAAACACAAAAATCAAAAAATTAAAAAAACCAAAATTCTTATTTTATCATCCCGGTTTCATTAAAAAAAAACTCGGTTTAGCTAAATTATATACACATATGTATAATATATACATATATGTACATTTACATGTTTTTTTTGTACACATGTGTATAATTTAAGATAAATGATGTTGTGCATATGTGTATATTACGTAACTAAGATTAAATAAAATTATACATATGTGTATAATACAACCTTTTTTTTATTTTTTTTAATAAAACCGGAATGAAATATAATAATTTTGGTTTTTTTACTTTTTTAAAATTTTTATTATTTTTTGTTTTATGATTTTTTTAAATATTTTTTTAAAGGTGTTTTTAGTGGTCCAAAATGGTTCTCAAAGTTCTCAATTTGCAAAGGGTTCTCTTAGGATCCTTACCATATATATATATATATATATATATATATATATATATATAGGGGTAGGATCTAGAGAGAACTCCACTTAAAGAGAGAACTAGAGAACTATTAAAGATTATTTTTAACTATTTTTAAAAAAATATTTTGTGATTTTTTTTCTTTTCTCCTTCTAATAAGATGATATTGATACTAAAAAAAAAACCTTGTCGGTGTAGTACTGTAGTGTATATGTGCACTAATGCCTATTTCATATATACAATAGTGTTTTATTGCATATAATACAACACAATTGCATTATCCAATACACATTATTGAATATATGCAAATACGACACTAATAATTGTATGCAAAACACATTATCGCATATATGTAATACAACACTAATGCACATATGCACTATATCGATTATTTTTTATTTTTGTATATAATATAACACTATTGCAAATATACAATACAAACAACTATATATATGCTATTTAACACTATTTCAAATATCAAAATGCATACTATTGCACATATTCATTATATAAAAAGTCGATTTATTGCATATATGCATTACTCGTTAATTTTTTTTATTTTTATATTTTTTCGTGGTGAAGAATAACAACATATAAGAAGGATGAAAGAAAAAAAAATTAAAAATATTTTTTTAATTAAATTAAAAATACTTCATTATTAGTTTTCTAGTTCTCTCCATAAAATGGAGTTCTCTCATGATCCTTTCCCTATATATATATATATACATATATATATATACCTCCGTTCATTAATAACAATTTAATAAATGACATTTGACTGATATTTTTCTAAAAATTTAACTTTAATATATGTCATTTGTTTAACGAATAGACCATCATACCTCTAGGCCCTATCCGTTATATAATGTGTTTATACCCTATGTTTTTATGACAACCAGATTGTCACTCGTCACTGCTTCAAAATTACAAACCCTTCGAAGGTTTATCGCATCGAATGATCTTCAATGTAAACCTTTTTATCGCATCTAATCGAACCAAGGTAATATGGTGGTTTTAAAATGATTTTTAGTGAATTGGGTATATATGATATATTAATAACTTTGTTAGGGTATATATGATATTTTTAGTTTTACGTATATGATATTTTCAATATTTGTTAGGGTATATATGAAATTGTCTATCTTCTCATATATTAATTAAATTTTAAAATGTATTTAAACTAATTAATAACACTAGTACAAAATCGAATTTTAGCGACATACACCCCGTCAGGTCTATGTGACACTTTCGAACCGTATGTATGCTTGAAAATTCCTGGAATGTTTTAGTGATGATTTCAGCGGGTTTGTGTGACTATTGCATAGAGAATCGCCTCCTTAGTCACACTAAACATAGCATATGTCACAAATATTAGTGACGTTTAATCGGAATGTGAACAAATGTCACTATTTGGTCAAGTTTTTCGTGTGTCACAAATGTAAATTATTTTTGTGATACCATAGATAAACATATGGTCACATATGCAATTGTTTGTGTCACTATATAATGGCACACATTTAGTGACATAACATAACTGTGAGTAAATGTAATTTACAATCATGGTTGTAAAAGTAGGTCTACAAGGCCGAGCACTCGCCGAGTAATCGCTACAAGGTATGGTGTCGAGGCGACTTTGTCTAATTCCGCCGAGTTACTTGAAATCGGTCAAAGGTGGTCAACATTAGCCAAAATCAGATCTAGTCGGTTAACTTGGGCCGATTTCGACTTAAAAAGGTAAAGCATAATTCTCATATCAGTTAAAAGTCGGTCAAAAGTCAGGCAAGGCGGCGTTGAGTCGGCGAGGATACCTTTTTTACGTGAACTATGCTTAGTTTGACATATATATATTGCCCAAAAATTAATTTTCTTTACATTTAACATGTCCAAGTACTCTCCACGTACTCCCCGAGTACTCCGAGTAGACCCAACTCCCCTGTCGACCGCCTAAGGTCCGCCTAGCGACTTTTGCAACCTTGTTTCAATGACAGTAAACATTTGTTTGTGTGACATTAAGTTTATGTTTATTAGTCACACTAATTAATTGTGTTACCATATGTCAAAGTTTATGGTGACAGTTTAAATTACAGTGTGCCACTAATGATAACTAATAGTCATGAAAAATATAAAAAACATGTGACTAGAAGTAACAGATGGCCAGCTTCCATTTTATTATGCGTGACCACAAATTTAAAATAACAAAATAGTTATTGATGTATAAGAAGTTTATGGTCACAGCTCGAATATGGATGTGTGACTAGTTATATATTATGGTCATAGTTAATGGAAAAATACATGTGACTAGAATTACAATTTGGTGATCATCACCTTCACCTCCTCCTAATTACAAACCTAATCCATAAACATCGATTGAAGCTCATTACTCTTCTTCATCACTTTGCTTCTTGCTCCAAACTTCATCAACCATCCTGCGATAAAATCTAACGGGGGTTTTTAACATTATTAATTAGAACCCTAGAGGTGTCATAAACATGTTAGGGTTTCAGTTTTGTTGAGAACAGTTGGCTGACAGATTCATTCTCATTTATTGATTGGTGTGTAACTCGATGTTAAACAATGATTATTGATCAATTCTTGATTTTAGGATATATCATTCTGAGTCTAGTTTCCAGAAAGGTAAATGTTGTAATTTTTGGATGAGTGTTGAATATCTTTTATAATTTTACAAAAACATATGTCAAAGCTGATTCGGGGAGTTATATTCTAGTCCATTTTTCGAACAACATAACTCCTTAATGACAAACCCAAACGGGTTGGTTCCACTTCTAGAACTTAGAATTATGAGTTTAAAAGATAAACCAATTGGTCTTACACAATTTGGTTTAATGAGTTGATAGAACCATTAAACTTGTTTTCCTTGCGCAATCTACTGAACTGTTAGTACCTATTTGTAGTGGTTGAACTATTGTGAGTTTTCTATGCATGAAAAAAATATAATAAAATTTTTTTAAGAAACCTGATTCATATATCCTATGGTAAATTTTGTAGAATTTATCCTTAATCTTTTCTTTGTGAATAAAATCAGTTTGTACATGCCAAAATCAGTCTCGTGAACTGAATGATCATAAGTTAAGTTGTATGATGAATATTTAGTTGCTTTGCCATGATATGATGTGTGGATACATGTTTGGACTTTTGGTACTGTTTACATTACTTATTATCACTAACGATTCGTCGGGTCAAGTTTGTGTTTGTGTGTGAGTTTATACATGGGTCTTAGAGTCATATGTTGTTGAACATATGCTCATAACTTAAAACACTTGTACTAGGTAACAGTTAGCGAGTCAAATGCATTCATTTGGTTTTGAGAAACCTCTATTACACGCGACATAAGGTTTTGGATGAAAATACGGACATACTTACATACTGGTTTTGAAAACACTAAACGTTTGCCTATACTTGTTTTCTGGATTGAAAACACTAAACGTTTTGAAGTATTGGTTGTGTAACCTGCTGAAACGGGCAAAAACGAGCTGAACTGCTGATTTTGTTGCTGAATTGCTGCAAAACTGGTCAAAACGCGTTGAAACGATCTGTTAAGTGCTTAAACGGACTGAAAAATCGTTGAAATGAGCTGTTTAACATGCTGTTTGCTGTAAAAATGAGTTGTTTAGTGCTGAAACGAACTGGAAACTCGCTGAAACGAGCGGTTTAACATGTTGTTTGCTGTAAAAGCGAGCTGTTAAGTGCTGGAACGAACTGAAAACTCGCTGAAACGAGCTGTTTAACATGTTGGTTGCTGGTAAAACGAGCTGTTACGTGTTGAAATGATCTGAAAAATTGCTGAAACGAGCCAACACGAGTGTTTGCAATCGACGAGTTGGGTTTCGGTTTAGGCTCATTTCTTAGTTTTTTTTGCTAGCGTTGACACGAGAGAAAACGCTTTAGTTTTTTTTCGTTTTTAATTTATGATTTTTTTATTAATTTTTTTTGAATTTTTTCTAAGGTTAGTTAAGATTAAAAACACTCAAAAAAATATTCAAAAATAATAATAAAAAAATCATAAGTCAAAATATAAATAAAAATTGAAAAAAGTAAAAAAACTAAAACATTTCCTCCGTTGTCCTTGTTAAAAAAAACGACCCAAAACCCGTTTAGACCCGTTCCTACCTTAACCCATTTTGACCTAAACCGGTTATAACCCGAACCTTTTGACCCTGACCCGTTCCGACTCGAACCATAACAACCATTTTTTTAATTGGCCCGTTCCGACCCTCAAATGTTTCAACCCTAACCTGTTCTGACCCATAACCCTTTTTGACCCAACCCAACCCAACCCATTTGCCACCCTTATGTTTAATGTATATCGACGGGTTAGACGAGTTGTACCTCTTAAGAGACAATTTAAAAAAATATTCAAAAATAATAATAAAAAAATCATAAGTCAAAATATAAATAAAAAATGAAAAAAGTTAAAAAACTAAAACATTTCCTCCGTTGTCCTTGTTAAAAAAACGACCCAAAACCCGTTTAGACCCGTTCCGACCTTGACCCATTTTGACCTGGACCCGTTATAACCCGAACCTTTTGACCCTGACCCGTTCCGAGTCGAACCATAACAACCATTTTTTTAATTGGCCCGTTCCGACCCTCACATGTTTCAACCCTAACCCGTTTTGACCCATAACCCGTTTTGACCCAACCCAACCCATTTGCCACCCTTATGTTTAATGTATATCGACGGGTTAGATGAGTTGTACCTCTTAAGAGACAATTTAAAAAAATATTCAAAAATAATAACAAAAAAATCATAAGTCAAAATATATATAAAAAACGGAAAAAGTAAAAAAAAACTAAAACATTTCATCCGTTGTCCTTGATAAAAAAATGACCTGAAGCCTGTTTTGACCCGTTCCGACCTTGACCCACTTTGACCCGGACCCTTTATGACCTGAACCTTTTGACCCTGACCCATTCCGACCCGAACCATAACAACCCTATTTTTAATTGACCCGTTCCGACCCCGACCCGTTTCAACCCAACCCAACCCATTTTCCACCCCTATTTTTAATGTATATCGACGGGTTAGGCGAGTTGTACCTCTTAAGACATAATTTAAATATATATACATAATAGACCATAAGAGATTTCAAGGCCCAATATGGTCCATTAGGACATGTATGACTTGTTTTTGTCTATTATGATCTAATATGACTCCCTGTAACACGATATAACCCTTAAATATCTAATGTTACATATCTGATGTGGGCCCAAGTATTGAAGACCGGGCTATTATGTTTCTTGAGGCCCAAGATCGCGCAACAAAGGGTGGCCCACGAAAACGGGCATAACTTGGTCCACGAAGCTCCGTTTCAGGCCCATTACCAGTCAAATCGAAGCTTGAGACGAGGAGAACATTGTGGAGAATGCCGACGGCGGTTTGGCCCATGTCCGAAGCCCAAAAACGCCTCCCAAATAAAGTTTTGGGCCTTTTTATGTTTTTTTTGTCGGTTTTTATGTTTTTGTTTTTGGGTTTGTGTTTGGCCCATGGCCCATTTTAGGCCCATTTCGTATTTGAAACTCTATTTATATTATGTTGATGTAATCTGAAGAGATAGACTTGATTATTTATTAATTTGATTTTTCTCTTCATTTTCCCTAGACCTTTGGGTGGGATTTGGGGGTTACTTGAAGTTCATCACGGGAATTCGTAGAATCAACGTGATTTGATCTTCGTTATCATTTTACCGCTGTATCAATATCACATGTCATAATAGGCCACTAAGAGATTTCAAGCCCTAATATTGCCCATTAAAGCGACTATGACATGAAAAAGGCTATAATGGGCCAGTAACACCAAAAAGGCTCAATAAGACCTATTGCTGAAAGTATCACATGTTATCGGCCATTAACATCTAACTATGACTAATGACATTCCTATACAACCATCTTAGAGCAACTATGATGTGATAAAGGCTATAATGGGCCACAAACCCCAGTTAAGGTCCAATAAGGCCCATTGATGAAAGTATGACATATCATAGGGCGTTAACCAAACTATGACTCACTAAATTGATATTCAACCCTTTTAGAGCAACTATGAAAAGATAGAGTCTACAATGGGTCACAAACAACAATCAAGGCCCAAGACAGCCCATTAATGCAAAGTATGACGACCAACTATTACTCACTACACTCCTATACAATCTGTTAACGTAACTATGACATGATAGAGTCATACTGACCATTAACAACAATCAAGGCCCAATATGGCCCATTAATAAAAGTATGACATGTTATTGGGCGTTTACACAAGCATATGGCTCACTACACTCATATACAACCCTCTTGTAGCAACGGGGACATGACAGATGCTATAATGGCCACTAATACCAATCAAGGCCCATTGATGAATGTATGACATGTTTTGGGCGTTAACATCTAACTATGACTAATGATAGTCCAATACAAACTTCTTAAAGCAACTATGATGTAACCAAGGGACACTAACATCTAACTATGACTAATGATAGCCAAATAAGGCCTATTGACGAAATTATGGTGTGTTTCAGGCGTTAACACCTAACCATGACTAATGACACTCCTAAACAACTCTTTTAGAGCAACTGTTGGATGATAGATGCTATAATGGGACACTAACACCGATCAAGAACTAGTATGACCCACTAATGAATGTATGGTCTATTGGGCGTTAACACTGATTACTACACTCTTATACAACTCTTTTTGAGAAACTATAAATATCACTTGTATTTATTTTATATGTTTTTATATTTATTTATTATATTATTTAAGGCTTAATTTGTTGGAATCGATCTGCCCAAGACACATATTAAAGTTGATGTGGCTAGTACGTATTGATCCAAGTCGGGTCATACCCAATAACAAGCTAGACAACGCCACGATAATTATTATTAGATATGATCTAAGTAGTAATTATCAACACTTATATATTTGAAAATTGGTTTTCTAAATATTTTCACTTGTGTGTTAAGTAAATTATTTGGATAATTTATATTTGAGAAATGTTAATTATTTGGATAAATAATAATATGTTTAAAAGAAATAATAACAAAATTGGAAAAATGGTTTTGGGGGAAAAGACCCCATGGGGGGCCGACTCTCTCTCTCTCTCCTCTTTTCCTTTTATTATTTCTCACAACATGTCCATTGTGTGGTGGATTACTTTTGAGCTTACATCTTTCTCTCTCACACACTAGACACTCTCTTTTTCTCTCTTCCTCCTCTAGGCCGAAAAGAACAAAGAGCAAGAACAAGAGATTTGCATCAAGTGTTTGGACCCTAGCAACCTAGGCGTTTGTTGGAGCTTGTCAGGTATACAAGCTTGAGGTTTCCTTCTTTGGAAGCTCGTCATTCAACCTCATTCATCCCTTTCATTCTTGAACTTGAAGGTATGTTTGTTAAACACCCTATGGTTGGTTTTGATAGTGTGTACATCGTGTATGAATCCTGGATTGGGTTATACATAAACGGGTTTATGTGTTCGGTAATATCAAGATTTAAAACTTAATTTCCGCTGCGTTATCCTTAATAAAATGGTTATTTTGGACTTTGATAATCTTGTTAAAAACCCAACAATGGTATCAGAGCCGCTTATACGATTACATGTTTCAAAAATGGGTTCTAAAGTGCTCGGATTTGATGGTATTCTTTACCATCTTGGCCGAAGACTTTAGGAATTTTGGTTGCCCCTTGCTTTTCCATGTTTGTACCATACATGCATGTGGCAAAAACTGGAAAAATTGGTCATTTGGTTACCAAAAATTGTTCGGACAGATTCTGGGCTGTTTCAGCTCTGGCCGAAAACTCTTGGTTGGGACCAAGGTTTTTGGTCTGGCCGAAATCACCATATACCCGCGTTCTCGGTAGGCTGAGAACTCATGGTTGTAAACCATGGTTCTCGGTTGACCGAAAACATGTTCTCGGTTGGACCGAGAAATGATGGTCAAAGACCATAGTTCTCGGTGTTGACCGAAAACAATTATCGGTGTTGACTGAGAACAATATGTTCTTGGTGAACCAAAGCTTTCTGTTTGATCTCGGATTAACAGTCGATAACAATAAACAGATCTCAGATCTGTGAATATCCGATTACCACTATTAAAGATCTAGCTCATAATTAACCTTGATTTAATGTTACGTATGTGTAAATATTATCAATAGATTAAACGAATAATGTTAAGGTGAAGCTTAAGAGAGAGCAATTACTCAAAATTCCTTTTGAAAACTTTTCTCCAAAAACTTACATTAAAGTGAACAGTAGTTCACTATATATAGAAGGCGACCTGGTTCGCTAACATCCCCTAGCGAACCAGCTTCCCTTTCGTTACATAATTTAACATAGCGAACCACCTCCTGATTCGTTAACATCCCCTAACGAATCAGGAGGGAATACATTATAATGTCTTAGTTCGCTAACATCCCTAGCGAACTAGACTTAACTTTAACGAACTAGTCTTAGTTCGCTAACATCCCTAGCGAACTAGACTTAACCTTAACGAACTAGTTAATAATAAACATTAAATATTACATTAATTGATAAATAAAACATTAACGATAAATACAAAGACTCTAGACGCAAAACCGTGCACTAACTGACACCCCCTCGTCTTGAGCTCTTTGTGTTTAACTTATTTGAAGAGCTTGGACTGTCAGTCTCTGCAACTATGAATTTCATGTTCGTGACACACACGAACGACTCGTTGGAATTGCATAGCCAGATCGTAATCTTCTTAGCGTTCAAACAAAATCTGCTTCCTGTGTAGCACGTCGTTGTCTATCTCTGATAAATAAACCAACCACATCGGGTCGATTATCTTAATGAGCTTGGTCTGCAGTCCTCGACCACGAACAATAACGGCCTCGCCAGTACGATTGTCATAGTACCAACGGTTGAAAGACATATAAATATCTTGAGGAATTGTCTTCACAAGAACCTTTTTCATTGTCTTTGGCGGCTTCACTTTCAAGACAAGTTTCCTCCAGCCGGTCCTTGGATCAATCTCATCAATGCGCTTACGTCTTGGGACCTGGGGCTTGAAGAATTTGAAGCTATGATTGACCTCGAACAGTAAGTGTTGATGAAACCACTCAGCCATTCGGTGACCCCCACGATTGATAAATGGACGTCTCGCGAGGGTACGTACATCCCAACGCGGTAGAGTTAAAACATCCATTATCCTCTCGTAATACTGGACACCCTTTTCCCACTTGACTATACATACTTTAAGGTCAGAGTCATAAGCCCATGAAACAATATCACCATGTACCTTTGAAACAATCTTGAAGGTAGTCACCTGATTAGTCTAAATCCAAGCAGCAGCAGTATCTTTTCTTTCTTGATCTACATAACGATAAGCACTGATAATTTTACCCACTTTATGACGTTTGAACCATCTTTCTTCGTCATCATCAGTCACTTCTTTGAGTGAAGGAACTGTTCGCTACACAACTTTTTCCAGTTCATCCTCAGTCTCTTTAATTACATCTTCATGAAATACCGGAGCACCTTGATCAACGTTTGCGTGTTGATACAAGTCTGGGTACTCTTCAGCTGTTACATCCTCCATCTCAATCTCTTCATCCTCATAAATAAAATCCGTATCCATACACAACGGATCAACTTCCAATTCTTCCTCAGTGATCACTTCGACATCGGGCTCAATCTCTAAAGCAGTCAACTGATCGTCATTCAGCCCAAGCAGAATCGAGATCTGCTCCCGTGTCAAGGATCTAACCACAAACTCACCAACCTTTATCTCATCTCTGTTTACCACACTATGAACCACCCCTGATCCATCAATAAAAATCACTGTGTTAGCTGCAATCATTTCAATTGGCTTGGCAGCTGTTGGATCTTGATAAATAATTATCTGCTTGCTCGAATCATCACTGCCACTAACATTTGCACCAGAGGATAAACCATGCGATTGTTTAGTCTCACCTCCTGCATCATATTCGTCAGGATCATCATCGTTATTCTTAAGTTTCTCGAGGGCATCTTCTTTACAAGTTAATTTTAAAATCAACTCTTCTTGTTCCTTTAATTTCACCCCCTGAGACTCAACAATCGTACGCAACGATTTAGTCTCCTTCTGACAGAAAGAAATATAACTCATCATTCGTCGTTGATTCTCCATGAGTCGTTCTTGAGTTTGATGGTCAGCTGCCATTTGATTTTCATATAGATGTAACAGATTTAGCAGGTTGAACAGGTCCTTGAGGCCGAGTAATTCTCATGAAAGAGACATCACTAGGCGGAGGTGGAGGAAGAGTAGTTGTTGGTGGAGGAGGAGGTCTCATTGATGTGGTAGACGATACTGTAGACAACACAGCAGGAGGCCTCGGTATCTCGGTTAACGCCATTTGAGGAATAAGATCGAGCCTCTCATGTGACACCATCGTCGTCGTCAAGGTAAGCATCGGAGTGCTAGTAGTTAGCGGCACCGCCGAGCTTTGAGTAGTTGATTGACGTGGTGGTGGGGTTCCAATGATTACCCCAGCCCCAGCAGACACACGAGGTTTCTTTGATGGTTCACTAGTAGCCACATCTTTACCCTTTCTTTTTCTTTCCAGCTGAGCTTTCATGGTGGCAGCTAGAGCAGCATCGACTGCATCCTGTTGTTCTTTAAGAGCTCGTTCACCAGCTCCACCATCACCATCATTATCATCATTGTCACCATCATCATCTCCACCATCATTGTTCCGACCTTCTCCCCCTTCACGCTCGGAATCCGAATCATCGTGGATCCAGCGCTCATTAGGAGGACATACGTAATCCGGATTGATTATATGACCAATCATCTGTTTATCCTGTGGCTTTTCTTTTCTATAGATTAACATACGATGCACCGTTTCAGCTTTCATATGTTCCATATCAAGAACATTGTTCACCAATGATCGATCAATCACCAAGTTCGGAATCAAATCCTGAATAATTAGCTGTAAAAAGCGAGGGTACATCAAGAACTTCTATGACGGTAGCGTTTGCTGAACTTGCTCTTTCAGATGATCAAAGATGAGTTCTGAGTAGTTGAAGGGCTTGTTCAGGATTAGAGCAACAAATGTCGATTGCAAACTTAGTCTACACTCATCAAAACCACCGCGACGTCCACTCATACAATGAAGTAAAACATGTAGTAGATACTTGTATGGTGGACACAGCCCATTATTGTTCAACATAGATTTACGAATATCACCTCCATAATTCAAGCGTGTGAATAAACCCCTAACCAATGTCCTGTCAAATTCACTCGGGTTATCATCATTATCGTCAAATTGAAGTACCCGACGAATGACCTCAACATCAATCGTAATTGGAATCTGATTAATTGTAGCTCGAACCCAATTATCTTCCTCAACATATTCCACCGTGGTCCAAAACTGCCTGATTATACTAAGATACACTTTAGGTTTAGCAGTGATTGCATAGTGTATCTTTGAACGTCGTAAGAAAGTCAACATAGCTCCAAACGTTCTCAAATCAGTCACATCTTGATCAACATAAGCACAAATGTTGTACTTCTTATCGAACGGCAATAAGATCACTTCAGCTTGTTGATCTTGTTGTTGTGGTTGTCCTTGTGGAGGTTGTTCCTGTGGCGGTTGATTTTGTTGTTCTTGATCAGCCATGTTTTACTGTATAAATAAAACCTAATATGAGAATAGATATCACAATATATAATCAAAAGATATGTGTAATTAATCTAGTTATGCGTATTAGACGATTTAAATCTTTTAATTAAATTAAATGAATATTAAAATTAATTTATTTAATAAATGTCATTCGTTGAGAATCATACTGATTCGTTACAATAAGATAACGAATCAGGCGATTCGCTATCAAATAAATACCTTAACGAACTGAACATAGCGAATCACTATTTAATTTTGACGAACTACACACTAGTTCGTTATATTTTAAGCGAATCCAAATCTGATTCGTGTAACATCTTATTCGCTAAGCTAGTTCGTGTAAAATCTTAACGAATTGGACACGAAACAGTTCCAATTCGCTAAGACTAACGAATGGTCATAATTAAGACTTGTTCTTTGACTTCAAAAAGTCAAGGTCAAAATTAGGATGAACACAGATAGTCAACAATATGAACCCGGGGACGATTAGGCCATAACTATCGTTGAATCATCACAATAATGAGCTCGTTGTACTCGGAATTACATACATAATCGAAGATGTATGAGATTAAGACTCAAAATCTCTAAGTACATAGGTTAGACGAACCCACAGTAAACACCAATAACACGAAACAATAATTAACCCGGCAAACAACAATCAAAACATGATTGAAGCCCACCAAGGGTATCGGAATATGATTCCGATCACAATGACATCAAAAACATACAGTTATTAACATAAATTACACACAAATAGGTTTCAAAACTTCGGAAACCCTTAAACTCTTAAAAGTTTATAATTTAACAATCAACTCTTAGCCATTTTTGACGAAAATTATATCGCCAGGATCAGCTATAACTTAGATACCCAAATACATCTTTGAAATATCCAAAGAAGAAAGTCGAGATTTCAGAGAAAATTTGAACAAGATTTCTTAAAGATGAAGGAAGAAGGCGAACAGTGAACGCCTGTTCGTTTTCTTGTCTTATATAACTTAGCACGCAACCCAAGGTACAGCTTGGACGAATCAGACGATTCGTTTAAATTAAAGTTAACAAATTGGCCCATTCGCTAACTCAATTCGTTACCTTATGTTGGCAAATCGCTACTTGATTCGTTAAAATAAAGTAGCGAATCAAGTCTTGATTCGTGACGCAATTCGTTAAATATACATAACGAAGGGATGATTCGTTACAGAGTGCGGAAGCGAATTAGGTTAGCGAACCAGAAGCTAGTTCGCTAAAGAATCACCTAGTTCGTTATCCATAAATAACGAATTGGATTTTAACGAAATAAACTCTTTTATTTAATTTTAAATTAAATAATTAAATGAATTAATTAAATGAAATAATTAAAGAATTAAATAAATAAATAAATTAGGTTATCGAGAAACCCTTTTATCCCGACAACCAAATACGTTAAGAATGTTTCAGATTTCCGAAACATAACTTCAAATTATTTAAGTATTTTGTACAAAGAAGACGAAAATATTTTTGGTATTTTGCAAAAATTTAAAGAATGTATTGCCAAAAAAAAAAAATAATAGACAATCTTTTTGTGTTTTTCAATGATTTAATCAAAAACAGTTCATATTTTTGTATTTTTGATGAGTTTGAGCAGAGAATCATATTGACCAAATTGCCCTTCCATCACAGTTTTATATTTCAGCTATATTATGACTGGCGATAAGTCGGTCATTGGTATTGTTATCCACATAAATCTAATAACACACATTCAAGTATTTTTGTGATATGATTAAATAGTTCAATTAAAGCACAGAATATCAGAAACTATCAGCCTCTAATCTCGGTTCAAGCTTAATTTGATTTTTGCCAAATCACCCCAACTTGACATAAACCATTATATTGTTGATCAAAATTTTGATACCAATTTTGAAATTTTGAGCAATACATCAAGTTTCCTTTACTGTGAGTGAGTATGCACGAGTCCATCTGTCGGCTTACATACATTGTATCCCCTGGGGTCCGTTTCTTAATGGTATTAAGACGCATGCATGGGAGGAACAATTGTATGACTAACAACGGATTTTGATCAAGTCAGTAATTTAAATTGTACGAATTACAACGGTGATCAAGTTTAATGACTTTGGGTTTGCTCTAGAAGGCGAGTGAAATATTCATGCTTATGAATACCCAGATGGTTAAGCCGCATAAAGACTCACAGTGTCCAGAATCTTAACGCTTGTTATTTGCTTTATTTTATTTTTTGGTGATCAACAAATATAAGGTTTGAGTATGACTGGTTATTACATTTCTGCCATCCTCACCGAGACTTTTGCTAGAGACTAACACCACTTTCAATTTGGCGTTTCTTTATGTTTATATCACATACTTTACTCTACTGGGTTGTTTTAAGAATGCACCAATGCAATTAAGCACACAGTCTTTTAAGCTTACTTTTTGCTGAATTTGGGGTCAAGGTAATCAATGTACTATCATGTTCTCTTTTTGCTTCAAAAAACTAAAAATTTTGAGGAGCATAAAATAAAGAAAAGATATATTTAATCGCCCCAGTTAACTTAAGTTTATAAATAAATGGCTAACCATCAATTCACAAGTGAATCATAGGACCAAGACATGCAAGCATGCTTCACAAACTTAAATAACCGACGTAATTTTCAGCGAGAAAATAATCTAAAAACGTCTGCAAAATTTTTTTTGGTTTTTCTCTGTACAAACTTTAAAAACACAATATTTTTGTCTTTTTCAATTTTCTTTTAAACAAAATAAACTTCACAATCTTTTTGGATTTTCGGATTTTTCTGTACAAACTTTATATCACATTCTTTTTGGTTTTTCAAAACTTTAAAATGTTTTTGGTTTTTATCTATACAAACGAAAACACACTCTTTTTGAATTTTGAAATTTTTTTTTTAATGTTTTTGGATTTTATCTATACAAACGAAAACACACTCTTTTTGTATTTTCTAGATTTTCACCCTCTAAAACCAAAATAAAAATTAAAAGAAAGAGATGACAGAAAATAAAGATAGTAATCCTTGTTTAAGGATATCAGCGAGGGTCTTCAATCCGTTTAAATCAAGCAAAAATATAAAACGCGTTTTGTCAAAAGCTTTAGTAAACAGATCGGCTTTCTGAAAATCAGTATGTACTTTCTCAAGATTGATTAATTTCTTTCATAGCAATCCCGTATAAAATGATATCGAATTTCGATATGTTTCGTTTTAGAATGTTATACGGGATTCTTGGTGATACTAATAGCAGAAGAATTATCAATCAAAATTGGAGTAGTAAGAAACTTCAAACCGTAGTCGCGAAGATGTTGTTGTATCCACAAAACCTGGGAACAGCAACTCGAGGCTGCAACATACTCAGCTTCGGCGGTTGAAGTAGATACAGTTGTCTGCTTCTTACACTGCCAGGAAACAAGCCGGTTTCTTAAAAATTGACATCCTGCAGTCGTTGATTTGAAGTTCATCTTGCATCCTCCATAATCTGAGTCTGAGTAGGCAGTAAGAACGAAAGTATCATCCTTGGGGTACCACAACCCGATGTCTGGATTTTGTGACAATCGTCAATTTCAGGTTAACTCCTTTAACTCAACTCCGTCAATTCAAACTTAAGATCATTGAATCTATAACGCACACCTCATCACATTTAAACTAGGGTTTAAATGACGCTTAACACTTACTACATGTGTAGTCTTTCGGGAATTGCACCGAAACGCAAACGAGTTGACGCAAACGATTGGTGAATAAACGAAAAACGTCAAAACAATAATTATGTGATAATTATGTGTTAGACTTATGTGTTATGTGATAACATTCTTATAAACATTAACTTAATGTGCTAGAACGAATTATTTAAGCTAGAGAAGTAACATGTGGAAGTTGAGGGACTTGAGTGTAATATATTGTTATTAAATAATATTATTATAAACCCTAACTCTCCTCTTTCTCTCCCCTCATACCCGACGGCAGCCTCTAACCCCCCCCCTTGTGATCGGTCTTCATACACACACATACTACCATTGTTTGATCTTGTCTTTAACAATTGAAGAATCCTACATCCGTTTCTAGCCATCCTCTACCTTCCTATTGCTTGTATTGGTGTTTTTGAAGGTATAATTGCAAACCCTAGGTCCGATTTTCATATGTATATGTGTTCATATGTTTTATCTTGATTTGATGATGGATTGATTGTGATATGATAACTAGAATTGGTATTATTACATGTTAATTGATGTGTTCTTGATTTTGAATTCAAATAAAACCCTAACCATGTATGTATGGTGTAATTGATATGCAAGGATAGTGGTTATAGTGTCTAGAATGTTATATGAATGATTTGTGGTCCATAGATAGTTAATATGTTGAGTTTGGATACAAACAGTTTCTGGACAGATTGTGTTGTTGATGTTCAATTAAATGTAACGGGATGTAAATGTGAAAATTGATTGAGATAATTGATACTACAGTAAACTAGGTTGTGTCTAGTTTCTAAAGAATATAAATTTGCAATTTTTGGACGTGTAAAAGTTAACCTTTATGATTTTACAAAAACGTTGTGCAAAGCTGAGTTGTTAGACCTGCTGTTAGGTTGTTTTGTAAATGTTATATCTCATGAACTACGAGACCAATTGGGTTGGTTCCTCTTCTGAAAGTTGACTTGTTGAGTTAGGAACCTAACACAAGTGGTCTTGCATTTATTGGATTTTTCATTTAACGGGAATTCCAAATAATTTTCTGTTTCGCACAAATTTGACTGTTATGAGTTTGCTGTGGTAAATTGATCTTTGTGAGAAATATGTATGGAATAAAAATACAACAAAATATGTTCTGGAAACCTAACACATACATGCTTTTTTGATGATTTTTGGTAAATTAATTGTGATGCTATGATCGGTGGGATAGACTAGTTTTTCAAGTAGATTTCTGTCGTTAAGAAACTAGTTGCTGAATTTTTGTGAAAGTTGCATGAAACAACGTGATTGCTAATTTATTATCATGTTTTGACCAAATTGCCCTTGAGGGGAATGATTGCTAATTAATTGTCGTGTTTTGACCAAAATGCCCTTGCGGGGAATAATTGCTAATTGATTGTCGTGTTTTGACTAAATTGCCCTTACGGGGAGTAATTGCTAGTGAGGTACATTATTAATATATGACACGTAAATAATTGCTCACATATGTAATGTATCACAAATGTACTTGTTAAAGTCACACACGATTCACAAACGAACCACGAAACATACTGTGTGCATAGGTATTATGTGCCGGGTCTAGAGACTCGATAATATTCCGACACTTAGAAAAATCTCTTTGTTGTTTTAGAACGCTAGAGAGAGTTTTTCTGTGACGCGCATCTTGGTGATTTATTTTGGGAATACTTCGCAAACAGTGAGTTCACTTACCCCTTTTAAACTGTTTTCAAATGCTTTTCACTTGGGGGAGATAACATACTCCGAAAACGCTTTTAAGATTTTGTTAATATAGATTATATATCACTTGTAAAGACTAAGTGGTAAACGCAATAACTAAAGTCCTTCATTCACATCGAACCGTTTAATATTGGATAATAGCGAGTCATTGTTGAGTAGTACTACTGGGTTTGACAAACCCCACCCAACGCTAAACTCGACTGGAGGTCGAGCGGGTGTAACTTTGGCTAACACGTACCATTGTCTGGATGACCTGGTGACAAGGCACTTGATAAACAGTCAGCTTCGCTGTCGAACACTTAGTAATACTTGTTGTATAGGCTAGCTACCTATCGATATATAATTGATTTAACACTATCTGGTAACGCAAAACGCTGAACGCAAACTTATTTAAACTTGTGAACTCACCAACCTTGTGTTGACACTTTTAGTATGTTATTCTCAGGTAGCCGAGGCGGGCGCACGGTATAGGATCATGCATTGCTTGAAAACGCTTTTGTTATGCAAACTATTTTAAAAATGTTATCATTGGGTTTAAGTCGTCCTGCGTGACGCAACATTTATTTTATGGTTTTTACGCTTCCGCATTTAATTACTCGTAAACGTTTTTATGGTTTGATTATAACTAATGAATCCGATCCTGTTAGTTCACACCCTCTGACGGTAAAACTCCGTTAGTGGATTTTGAGGGTGTGACAGATTTCCCCTCAAATACTGAAGAATTCTCTTAACTGCAGCTAGGTGAGTCACTCTTGGACTTGCTTGATACCTAGCACAAAGACAAACAGCAAACATAATATCAGGGCGAGAAGCCGTTAAATACATTAAAGAACCAATCATGGTACGATAGAGGGTAGGATCAACGGAATCCTACAATTCATCCGGTGATAAATTGTGCCCTACTGGAAGAGGAGTTGAAGGGATTTTTCCGGCAGAAATCTTGAATCGTCTCAAGACATCGTTCACATACTTAGTCTGGTGAATAAAAATTCCATGAGCAGACTGGTGAACCTGCAACCCTAAAAACAAATTCATCTCTCCCATCGAGCTCATCTCGAACTTTGTTTGCATGGACTTCTCGAACTCCTTACACAATGTGTCGTTTGTAGACCCAAAAATAATATCGTCAACATAAATCTGGACTAGAAGAAGATCGTCACCAACAGTTTTAAAATAAAGTGCAGTCAACAGTTCCTCGTTTGAAGCCATTATCAGTCAGATGGTCGGCGAGCGTGCCAAACCAAGCTCTCGGGGCTTGATGTAGACCATACAGGGACTTGTTTAACCGGTAAACACGGTCTGGATAATCAGGATCTTCAAAACCAGGTGGTTGTTGGACAAACACTTCCTCGTGTAATTCACCATTGAGAAAAGCACTTTTAACATCCATTTGATAGACCTTGATATTCTTATAAGCTGCATAATCCAGGAAGATTCTAATCGACTCTAATCTTGCAACTGGAGCATATACTTCTGTGTAATCAATACCCTCTTGCTGATGAAAACCATGCACCACTAGACGTGCTTTGTTTCTGACAATCACCCCTCGATCATCCTTCTTACACTTAAATACCCACTTAGTCGGAATGGCTTTCTTGACTCTAGCAGGTTTGTCTATTAAATCCCAAACACCCAAACGTGCAAACTGCTTTAATTCATCTTGCATAGCTTCTACCCAAGAAGGATCTTCAAGTGCCTTACGAGCTGTCGTTGGCTCAACTTGAGATAGAAAGCAATTTAATTTAGCAATATTCACAATTCCCGAAAGAATGTAAGTTAGTGTAAGCACACAATATGTTATTATCACTTGACGAAGCAACTTGATGACGTGTACGTACGCCCACATCAAGTTCTCCAATGATATTTTCCTGTGGATGATATCCATGAATCCGAAGAGTGGGATTCTCAGGAACAACAACATTATCAAATAAGTTAGTGTAATGTTCACCCAACTCGGAAGATGAAACATTATCACTGTCAAGATCAATAACTTGAATTTCAGTTTGATCATCATCAGAAGAAGTAGAAACATTATCAATAGCAATTGGAGAAACAACTTGAGATTCTTCAGTTGGAGCATCTGGTTGAGCTTCAACTTCATTAGAACTTGAAGATCTTGGAATGGTCAAATGACGAAGCAACTTGAGATAGAAAGCAATTTAATTTAGCAATATTCACAATTCCCGAAGAATGTAAGTTAGTGTAAGCACACAATATGTTATTATCACTTGACGAAGCAACTTGATGACGTGTACGTACGCCCACATCAAGTTCTCCAATGATATTTTCCTGTGGATGATATCCATGAATCCGAAGAGTGGGATTCTCAGGAACAACAACATTATCAAATAAGTTAGTGTAATGTTCACCCAACTCGGAAGATGAAACATTATCACTGTCAAGATCAATAACTTGAATTTCAGTTTGATCATCATCAGAAGAAGTAGAAACATTATCAATAGCAATTGGAGAAACAACTTGAGATTCTTCAGTTGGAGCATCTGGTTGAGCTTCAACTTCATTAGAACTTGAAGATCTTGGAATGGTCAAATGATCTTCAAAGTATGCTCGAACCAGATCTTCATCGATGTGTTCAGTCGAAGGAGTAAAAGAATTAAATAAACTATCGTAGTCAAACATCCAGTCTGGACCTTTCCCTTGAGGAGGAGTTGTGTACTTTTGACAGTCCACATGGTACCATTCTTCAACACAACCAGATGTGAAATTAAAAACCCTTTTCTTTGGAGATGCATATCCCAAGAAATACCCTTCGATAGCTTTTTCATCAAATTTACCCGAATCCTTCTTCAACATTGTACACGGACACCCAAATGGTTCCAGGTACTTTAAATTAGGTTTTCTATTATTTAAGATCTCGTAGCTTGTCTTCTTGAGTCGTTTCACTGATAGAACTCGATTAAGCTTATAACAAGCTGTATTCACTGCCTCATTCCAAAATTGGACAGGAAGCTTTGAATCAGCGAGCATTGTGCGTGCAGCTTCAATCAGAGTTCTATTTTTCCTTTCAGCAACACCATTTTGTTGAGGTACATAAGGTGCACTATATTCTCGATGAATTCCCTTTTGAATAAAAAAGAAATCCAATATAGTGTTTTTAAATTCAGTACCATTATCACTACGGATTATCCTCACCTTTTGTTTATACAGTGATTCGATCTTAGTAATAAGATTTTGTACCAAAACCGGTGTTTGATCTTTTGAACTCATAAATAACACCCATGAATATCTTGAATAATCATCTGTCACGACAAGACAATACCAGTCTCCAGAAATACTCGTACGATTCCCTGGACCAAACAAATCCATATGAAGTCGTTCAAGTGGAGTATCAATGAATTCAATAACTTAGAGGGATGTGTCTTCTTCTTCTGCTTGCCCTTTTGCATGCAACGCAGTGATCAGATAACTTAAAATTCCTTAACGAGACACCCTCAAATAAGTCATTTGCCATTAAATAATTCATCTTTCTGACATGTATGTGACCCATAGAATCGAGTCTTTCTCGGTTGCTTTTGAGATAAAACATATTTCGATCGATGTGGATACCTTAGATCTCATATTTAAGACATAAATATCATTTGATCGTGGTGATCGCATGACAACCATGTCCTCGGGGATAACATAACCCGGTTTCAAGATAAGACATTCTTTATCAGTAAATATCGTAGTGTATTTTTTATCACAAATCTGCGATACACTCAATAAATTATGATCAACCTTGTCGCAATAATTCACTTTCTCAAACGTAATGTGACCATTTGAAACTTCACCCTCTTGTGTGATCATGCCCCCAGAATTCCCAGCAAACGCTACATAACCCCCTTGAATATTTCTTACGTTGGTTAATAGGTCGAGATTCCCAGTGATATGACGAGAACAACCGCTATCCATGATCCAGTTTTCACCAGAAATGGTCTTGGATGAACCCTACACACAAACAAAAGTGATTAGTTCAAAAAGGCAGCCCAGGTCTTAGTCTTGGGCACCTTTTGGTTTTCTCTTTAATCATTAACTTTAACAGATTTCAACTGTTGTTCAGCCACTTGTGAATAAGTTACCGGTTTCCTAGACTTTCGTCTTAAATAAGCTGCCTGAACAATGTTTGAATTCTTGTTTTGATATATAGGTTCAGTTGGAATGAATTTTGGTTTCACTTGACCGTGTGTCTCATTGACATGAAGAACCTTCCGAGGATTCACATCAGAGAACAAAATATGAGTATCATCAGCATACGACACAGGTCGTTTCAGGATCTCCTTGACCAATGGAATTGGCTTATATTTGTCCTTGATAAAAGGATGAAGATTCTGATAGTTCTGCTGACTACAATTCCTCACAACATGACCTTGTTGACCACATAAAAAACAAGTTCGCATGTCTACATGATGATGTTTTGAAGTAATTAGAATAAATGATGCAGATGGTTGATGATGACTCACATTTTTAGTCATGCTCTTGGCAAACTCATCAGATAATTCAGATTTCTTCTTTAAATAAAAATTTAAATTAGAATAGTTCGAAAAGCTTTTTAGTGTATCTGTCCCAGTTGACTTCACAAAGTTAATCTTCTTAGCTTGTTTTAAAAATTGTTTTGCCTTAGTCAATGGATCCGATTGAACTGATGTTTTTGTTTGAGCATACACGCGTTCAAGTTCTTGAATTTTTGAAGTTTCATTGACAAAAACACCCTCAATAAGTTCAGGTTTGATAATACTTATTGGAATATCTTTTTCAGTGAACATCGTATCCATTCCCTTTAACTTAAAAACTCTAGCCGAAGAAGACTTAGAACTCGGAGGATTAATGAAACGCATTAAGTCCTCGTCAGAAATCTTTGGTTTAACTTACTTCTTTGTCCTCACTGGTTTGGTTTTCATAGTTTCTTCCTTGTTCATTTGAGATTTGAATGAACCATACACAGCTTCCTCAAACTCTTGAGGTTCGCAAAGAATATGATTAGAACTAGGAATATTCTTATTCTTGTGTATTATCTCAGGTTCAAACACATCTTCAATAATCACTTTATCAACATTTTCAACAAAGACCTTTTTACTTTCCACATGAGGTTTTTGAGGAGCAACTTGGGGTTTGACAATTTCAGGTTTAACCAATTTAGGTTTTTCAGAAATCACAGATTCTTTTTGAATCAGATCCTCTTCTTTTCTTGCAAAAGGATTAATTTTATAATCATTATGAAAATGTTGTGGAATTTCAACAAAACCAATACCCTTCTTAGAATCTTTTTGTTTTCCAGATACTTCAATAATTTCATTCAACAGAAAAGATGAATTCCTAAATTTTCCCAATTTTTTCTTCAATTCAAGAACCTCATTCTCAAGCTCAGTTATCTTAGAACAATGTTTCAAAATTTCCTGAAACTGTTGGTCATTAATGGTCATTTTCACAGATAACTCGGCTTTAAGATCTTGGTTACTTGTCGACAATGCTTCAATCTTTTCTCGAGATCTCCTTTGAGATTTAAGAGATTGTCGATAAGTATCCTTAAGAGAAGCAATTTCTCTTATAAGATTATCATTTTGATTTTTCAATGCTTCTAACTTAGATTTGTTAGATTCACAGTCAACACATGATGCTTTAACAAATGAAGTAGTAGAAATAGAATTACTAACCTCATTGATCTTGGCCATGCAAGCAAACATTGATTCAGAAGGTTTGTCGGAAGAGTCTTCAGAATCAGATCCAGAATTATTATCGGAAGACATCTCACTACCAGTAGCATTTTGACAATCTTTATGTAACCCAAACATAGCCAAATTTGCTTGAACATCATTGCATATTAACCGTTGTAACCAATCAGTTCCATCTGCTAACATTGCTTGTGTTGTAGAAGAAGATGGTTTCTTTTCAGCATCACTTCCTCGTGGTGTAGAAGCATTTTGACTTTGACCACGAGGTCCAGTGTATTCTTTCCTTGGTTTGTCACATTCCTTCGCGAAATGCCCAAATTCATGACAATTATAACACTTTACTTTTAATTAGTCAAAACCCAACTTCTTGTTTAAAGCTTGTTGGTACATTATGTCAGTAGTTCAGTATCTAGTGTCTGTAATCGTGTTAGTTTGTTTTGTTTTGATTTGTATAGGTTGTCTCACAAGTTCGCCTAATATAAGCGAACTTGTGGACAAGCGAAGTTATTGACAACTTCGCCTAGTCTGTTAGGCGAAGTTGTCGAAGGCTTTATAAGCCTTGGCTACGGCTTGTTTTAAGGAAGATACCAGTACGTGTAATTGTGATTAAAAAAACATCACGTGTTGGAGGGTTGCAATACAACGTGTCTTTTGAGTATTGTAACGTGTGTTTGTGCTTGGTTTTAACGTATATCGCATCCTACGCTCGTATCGTCTTACATAGGGATTCCGCACCTACGTAGTACGAGATACTTCCGTGTAGATCCGGCTGGGAACCTACAATTGGTATCAGAGCATTTGGCTCGTGATTGTGTGGTTCGGGATTATCACACGAGTGTAGAAATCGTTCCGTTCGACTATTCGCGGGACGAGTTTACGTTGAAATACCGAGTTTTTGTGTCCTACCCATCTCCCACTATCAATTATAACCCATTACACCTTCGCATACCTCGCAATACGTCAAATTTAAACCTGCAAAAACCTTGTGTTCATCAGGCGAAGTTGCCGTCACTGTTCGTAGGGTTTAGGCGAAGTTATAAGTTTAAGCGAAGTTATAAGTTTAAGCGAAGTTATCAACCAACCGAAGTTGATCTCAGGCGAAGTTTTCATCAAGTGAAGTTAAGTAGCAAGCGACGTTAAGAGTTTCAGCGAAGTTAAGGAATCAAGTGAAGTTAAGCTTAAGCGAAGTTAAGCATAACTTCGCCTACTGGTCACTGTTCAAATTAAATTTTTTTTTTTTTGAGTTTTCAAGTCGTGTTTCTATCAGCGATGACCTCGATAAACATTACGGAACTGGTGAAAATGGAAGTTGAAGCCGGTTCAGCAACTAAGGCTCCAAAAATGCTTAAGGGTACCGATTTCGTTGCTTGGAAAGATCGGTTTGAACAGTATGTTAAATATCAAGATGCTAAGATGTGGGTGTGCATTCAAGATGGATACATTCCACCAATGGCCTTGTTTGAAGGTCGTGAACAGATTAAGAAGTACAATAAGATGGAAGAGGAAGAAAAGAAGATGTGTGAGGCAGAAAGTAAAGCTCATGCGGCAATCACCATGGCTCTTCCACAAGAGATTCTTCACACCTTCAGGAAATACAAAACCGCTAGAGAGCTATGGGAAGCGCTAGAAAATCGATATGAAGGTAATGTGGGGATACGTGCATCCAAAATTAAGCTACTAAAAACCCAATTCTCGGTGTTCAAATATTTGAAAAATGAATCACTTGATGATATCATCACAAGATATTATCACCTGATGACCGAACTTAGAAACTACTCAATTGACTATAAAGAAGAAGAGATTGTAGAAAAACTTCTTGATGCTCTTCCACCGAAATGGGAAATTTACACGGTCTTGATGAGATAAGATAAAGAGTTTGCCAATATTGATTTGGAAACAGCAGTCAATAAATTACGAACTTTTGAACTTAACATGGTTCGGAAAGAGACGCCAACTGATCAGGTTCAGGATCCGGGAATGTATGGTGCGAAAGTTACTTCAAGTTCAAGTTCAAAGTCAGAATCCTCTGCTTATTACTCAAAAGGAGACTCAAACTCAAATTCAACTCATGATGGTCATGTGACTCTCAATATGGATGGTGATGTATGTTTCGTAGCTGCAGGAAGTAATTCTTCAAAACCTCAAGCCACAACTGGTAACTTTTCATCAAATGTTCCAACCAACAACTACTCACAGATGCCTATGAGTGTTAAATCAGCTGAACAGCAGTTTGCTCTCTATGCATCTTTCATTGCATCTTATGAGAATTACATAAAAGGTAAAATAGTCGATCCTGCAACTTTGGACGAAGACTATGATCAAATCGATACTGATGATTTAGAAGAGATGGATCTGCAGTGGCAGATGGCTATGATAGTAAGAAGGGTTAAAAGATTCATGAGGAAAACGGGTAGAAAGTTCATTGGAGAAAGAACAGGGTTTGATAAGTCAAAGGTTAGATGTTATAACTGTCAACAGAATGGTCATTTTGCTAAGGAATGTACAAATGAGAGAGTCAAACGTAATCAGAACATGTCTGCACAACAGAATGGGGGAGGTAGTGAGAACAGGGCTATGGTATCTAGACAGAATGGGGGATACAACTGGAATCTTCAAGTTGAGGAAGTGTTCGAACAGGCTAACTTGGTAAACATCGAAACTGGAGGGAGTGAGAAAGAGACGGGAGAAAATCAAGCTTATATGGCAGAAGTGAACGATCATCTCTCTGAGGTAAGTTCTGAACTTCATTTTATGCAATGTGAAAATCTGTCTGAACAATTGAAAACAGTAACTGATCAGTTTGTCAGTTTGGACGCTCAATTTAAAATGTTAAAAGAAGATCATCATTACACTAAAACTAGAGAAAACAGTTACTCGGTAAAAATAAAAGCTAGTGAAAAGGATATCAGAAGTCTTAAAGCCAGTCTAGCTGATAAAATACAAGTAATTGATCTTAGTTATGAAGTGTTAGAAGAAAAAACCAAACTAATTGCTGAAAGGGATAAACAGATAGCTGATTACCAGGTAAAAGTGGTGGAATTAAACAGAAAAATTGAACAGTTTAGAAATTCCTCAGTAATGCTTGATCACATCGTAAGTGTTCAACGTTCTCCAGTTAACAATGGGGGAATTGGATTTTCTGAAGTTCCACCACCATATAACCATAACTATACGTATGATCCTAGTAATCAGAAATCTGTTGAAGTTGAGATTAGTCGGACAGTTCCTGTCAAAGTTTTGATTAAAGAACCTGAAGTTAGTAAAAGCGAAACATGTAAGCCTGTTTCAAATGTTAAGATTTCTGTTCCTAGTTCTGTCTCATCAAATTCGGACAAGACATCCGAATCTAGTGAGATAAAAGAAGGGGTAGTGTTACTAAAACGTGGGGAGGAATATAAGCCAACTGAAAAGAACTCTCCCCTAAACCCGTTTGTTCCACCATATGTTAGACAAACGAATAGTAATGCAACCTCAACATCTAAAACAACTGTTGAGACAAAAGTTGAACACAGGAGTTGTTTCAGATGCAATCAAATAGGACACCTGATTGCAGATTGTCCTCTTAATCAGAGATTCAGAGGTATGAGGCCTCCGAAAACTGAGAATAAGACTAATAGTAATTACTATAATGGTATGAATGCTAACTCACCAAAGTTCAGATATTGGACTAATCCAAGATTTCAAAAAAATCGATCTCAGTTTTTCCCAGTTAACAACCAAACCAACAATTATAACTCAGTTAATCCACTAATGTTTGGATAGCCTCATAGTCAATTCTCAAGAAGGTATCCTTTCAGAACTTACAGAAACCACTCTCAAACTACCTTTGGGCAATCAAAGTACGGGATGCCGTTTAACAGATTTAATCGACCCAAGACCAGTAGGTCTTGGGTCCCCAGATTTTAATCCTTTCTTTAACTGTGCGGGAACAGTTGAACAGGACTGTAAACAATCTGTGGGTTGTGGATAGTGGCTGTTCCCGGCACATGACTGGTAACAAGAATTTGTTACACGAATGGAAACCTGTTCAAGGAGGTAGGGTAAGTTTTGCTGGAGAGAGTGGTGGTAGAATTACTGGTATTGGAACTGTGACAAATGGTAAAATGAAGTTAGAGAAGGTGAATTTTGTTGAGGAGTTGAAGCATAATTTTGTGGATGTCAAGGAAGGATGGCAAATTTTGAGCCATTGTCATGTGGGACCGACCGGAGGTCACCACGGTGTGAATTCTACGGCAAAGAAAGTCTTTGATTCTGGTTTTTACTGGCCGTCTATCTTTAAGGATGCTCACCTGTTCGTTAAAAGTTGCGATCGTTGCCAGCGTGTCGGCAACATTTCTTCGCGAAACGAAATGCCCCAGAATGCCATTCAAGTTTGTGAGGTTTTTGATATTTGGGGTATTGATTTCATGGGACCGTTTCCATCTTCGCGTGGAAACAAGTACATACTCGTGGCCGTCGATTACGTGTCTAAGTGGGTTGAGGCAAAAGCTCTACCCACCAATGATGCCCGGGTGGTAGTCCGTTTTCTGAAAAGTCTATTTGCTCGTTTTGGAGTCCCGAAAGCCTTGATCAGTGATCGAGGTACTCACTTTTGCAACTCGCAGATGGAAAAGGCGTTGAAGCGTTATGGGGTCACCCATCGGATTGCGACCGCCCACCACCCACAGACTAGTGGGCAAGTAGAAGTGAGTAATTGGGGTACCAAACGTATTCTCGAGAAAACGATTGGTTCAAATCGTCGGGATTGGTCCGACAAATTAGATGACGCTCTGTGGGCCTTCCGTACAGCCTACAAGACTCCGACTGGTTCCACACCATTTCGGATGATTTATGGGAAGGTCTGTCATCTTCCTGTTGAATTGGAACACCGCGCTTCATGGGCTCTTCAAAGGGTTAATCTTTTTTACCCGCCCCAAAGGGTAATCGTTTCCATCAATTACATGAATTAGAGGAGCTCCGGGATCACGCATATGCACAATCATTTCGATATAAGGAGCATACGAAGGAACTGCATGACAGGAAATAGAAGGGTAATAAGCAGTTCAAGTGTGGGGATAAGGTTTTACTGTATAACTCACGATTGAGGTTATTCACGGGAAAGTTGAAATCCCGATGGTCGGGACCGTTCACGGTCACTAAGGTTTTCCAGTATAGCACGATTGAGATACAAGATCGAAGCGGGAAGTTTAAGGTGAACGGCCATAGATTGAAGCACTACATAGGAGAGTCGATAACTTATCAGACAGTCGAGGTGTTCTACCTTGACTCATTCACCGAGGAATAGTCGTGATGGATGCATCACTCGGGAGACAGCCCGAGCTGTAGAGTTTGTATTTTGATTCTCTTTATTATCTGTTTTTATTTGTTTTATTTCTATTTATATTTATAAAAACATAAAAATACAAAAAAAAAATAATAAATATTTAATAAAAATAAAAAAAAATAAAAATTCAAAAAACACAAAAATATGTTTATTTCTTATGTTTTTGTTTTCTGTTTCGTATGCCGCTACATGCGAGCGAGTTTGAGTTGTTACAGGTATTATTATGCGCATGGTAGCTCTGATGGCGTTTGGAACTGGTTCACCCGAGGTTGCGGCCGCGAATGAAATGCTATACGGTCGTTCGTTCGAATCATACACAGCTGATAAAGAATTTGCATCTAAACCGGGGGAGTAACCCGTTCTCTATTTTAATTTATGTTCTTTCAAGTTTTAGTTTTATGCTTTACATTTTATTTTTATTTTATTTTATTTTTTTTCCTTGTTCTCATCGAGGACGATTTCGTTCTAAGTGTGGGGATGGGAATTTATTTTACTTAGTTGTAGAAAAAAAAATAAAAAAATAAAAAATAAATAAAAATTCTTAAAAACAGAATAATAAAAAGTTTTCACTTGTTTTTCGTTTTCGTACGTTGTTTAAGTTGAAAAAAAAGAAAAAAAAAGAAAAATTAAAAATGTCCCTTGTTTTTAGTTTCTTTTGCATTAAAGTGGGAGATGATGATATTTATCGGAAATCGGTTTTTCAAACTACTAATAATATGAAATAAATAAAAGAAAACGCACTTAACTGGGGATGTGTCGGTAGGCTCAGCCTTGAAAATGAAAGGGCAAATTTGATAAAATGGTTAAACGGAAATCTTTTGTGGGTAAAGTGTTTTGTCCGTGGAAAATAAGCAATGAAAGGTCGGGCCATACTCAATCCTCAAATTTTGGTATGAAAAAGTGGAAATATCATGAGTTTTAAAAATCTGAATACGTTATCATATGATGCTCGGGTAGGTTTAACGTTAGAGTATGCCGTGTAGCCTGTGATATAAATCTTAAAATGCTAGTTTAGTGTTTTACACCTCATCGGCGTATGGTTTTATAACCTTAAATCCTGTATTGATGGGATGCTTCTCCGGAGACCATGGGTCTGTATGCAATCTATTTAGCTGGGTATTCACAATTCCTAAGTGGGGTTGTGGATATTTAAAATAAAGCCAAAGAGCAAACCCTTATAAGTCTATAAACATGATCACAAAAAGTACGAAAGTACAAATACATTACAGACTTGATCATCCACGCTGTTAGCCATGTGGGGTCCCCTTGCTCGAGTCTCACATTAAGAAACGGACCACAAGGGACACGCTACATGTAAGCCCTACAGATAAAATTTTGCATACTCACCTATGGTTATGGATTTGGGGTATTGCTTGATAACGGGGGTATGTCATGTTGTGGGGAGCACTAGCTATAAATAATTGAACCTTAATCATATCTAATGGCTGCTTGGTAGACTTTGATGCTTAAGCTTAGGTGGATAAACAATACCCTTGATCGTCTTTAACTATTCATAAATATTGAGCAACAAAGTTTTAAATCTGCTAATTTTGAGGTTTAAGTCAAGTTGGGGTGGTCTGGTCCGGTAAAAGCAGAAAATAAGCGGGTCTTAATTGTGTAAACCACTAAGTAATATTATTGTCGGATCTTATTTGTCCCGGTAAAGATTAAGGCATGGGTTTAGGTGGACAACAATATCGATGAACGCGGTTTTTGCGTTTTTTTGAGCTTTAAAATATAACCTATATATTTGATTTAACTTTGATTTTCCGATTCTGATCCAACTGCTGTCAAATCTTTTTCAGGAAACGAAAAAGACTTAAGTGTGGGGATGTTTGATGTGTTGTAAAACACATTTACTTTCCGTATCATTTTTATCATGTTTTAATTGCTTTTTAGTATAATTATTAAGTTTTATGGTTTGTTTATGCTTAATATTACAAAGATGATTGTTTTCTTGTAGGTTATGAAGTTTGATGGAAAAAAGAGTTAAATTTGAAGAGTTTAGGGGCTTAATTGGTCAACTTTCAAACTTATAAGTCAAGGCCCGACCCAAGCCCACATCTTAAAAGCCTTTTATGATATTATATTAAGTTAATAACAAGAGTTTCCAGCCATTATTCCATCAAGAATCCCGAAATCAAGAAGAAAAAAACCTAAAACCCTAGCTTTCTTCAGCTGCCGATCGGGGCAACTGTAGCAGCGGCAGAAAAGAAGAAAAAAGGAGGTGGCTGAGGGGCTGTGACGGCTGGTGAGGAAGGATAACATCAAGGGTGATCTTAAGCAGCTGCTAGGGATCTTTTACATCGTTTGTTTCAGCCATATAACTTAAGTAATTCATCCATAAACTTTGTTTATTTTTCAAGAACCCTAACTTTGTTAAATTGATCTTTTGCTTTGGATTGTTTTGCAATTGATTGATAGTTTGTCTTGTGATTGATAATGTTTGGATCTTGAATGAATATAATTATGTTTATGATGATGTTTATGATGTTTTTCATAAGTATGCATGGCTGTCCAAAATCAATGTTAGGCTAACTTGTTTGTTCTACCTAGGATAGATGATTGTTGAGTAGTTTAGACTTGTTTAAAGGATTGTTAATGTTCAAGACTTGAATTATTGATGTAAAGTTTAACTAAACCATAAATTAGATTGTGTGTGATGGCTGTGTTTTATTTGTTATTACTTATAATCCTCTTGCATTAGTTAATTGAATTGGTTTTGATTAATTGATTGCGTGTTAGACTCTTGACTTGGTGTTAGGGTTTATTTGCGGGGTGTACAACCGTAGGGATAAGTGGGTAATATAATCATCTAAAATCAGATAAAATACACCTTCTTTGAGACCGAGAGGTGATAAGAAGTAATATTGTCTCGTTGCTTTTACTTGTTAGAATTAAGACCGCGCGAGAGCGGGTTTTTGTCTTGTCAAGTTTGAGTGTTTATGTGCAATTAGTTGGTTTAATTTGGGTTAAGTTAAATTGTTCCTCTATCCTTGGTTGCGTAGTATTCGTTTCCATTAGGATAGTGTGTCGATGAGACCGAGAGGTGAGTCTTCATTTGAACACGTTAATAATTGTTTTTCCGGTTTATTCTTTAAAATCAATTAAAATAAGTTAGAGATTGTTAGAGAGACTGAGAGGTAATTTGACTTTGTTAAACAAGTTTTAGTTGTGTCATCTTTTATAACCGGTGTCGTGAATATTTTCAATCCATTGTCTTGTTATTTCTATCAACATGATTCATTCCTAGGTAGACGTCTTTATTCATTGAATTTAAACCAAAGTTTTCAAAGTTTTGTCAAACGTTTTCATTCAGTTAAGTTAAGTAGTTAAATAAATTCTAAAATAAATTAATTAAATATTTTGGTCAGTCTTGGTTAGAGTTTCGTAATTATAAACGTTTTCACGTGTCTTCGAGTTCGATATCCGGACTTTCCTCATCTGTGCTATACGCGACCGGTACACTTGCCGTTTGTGTGAACTAGGATAGATTGTTTGGTTTTTAAAGCATAGTTGCGACTTGTGTTTAATATTTATATATATTTTCGCACATCACAACTGAATCTGAGTCCGAGTTATGGCATCGAAGACTAGGACATATACATCTTCGAAAAATGAACTACATAGTCAAGAATGGGCTGGTGCTTGGTGTTCCCTTGAAGAACTTTAACTTTGAAAATCAATGTTTATCGTGCAAGAAGGGAAAGCAACACAAGAAACCTCATCACTCCAAGAAGATTAACTCAATTGTCAGTACCCTAGATCTACTTCACATGGATCTCTTTGGTCCCATGAATGTAAAAAGTCTAGGAGGAACGTCATACTGCTTGGTAGTAACCGATGATTACTCTCGATACTCTTGGGTATACTTTCTGAAGGCAAAAGATTAGACGGTTCAGTTGGTAATTAACCTGATTACCAAGGTTGAAAATATTGTGGGGAGAAAGGTTAAGTACATCAGGAGTGATAATGGGACAGAATTCAAGAACTACCAGATGGAGATGTTCTGCCTACAGAAAGGGATAGACCACCAGTACAGCGCCCCGTATACTCCGCAACAAAATGGAGTGGCTGAGAGGAAGAACAGGACACTAATTGAAGGAGCCAGAACTATGGTGGCTGATGCTAAACTTCCCGTGGTGTTCTGGGCTGAAGCTGTTGCCACATCCTGTTATATCCTTAATCGTGTTTTAACTGTTACAAGATTGATAAAACTTGTTATGAACTTATGCATGGTCGAAAGCCAAATTTGAATGGTCTCGAACCATTCGGGTCCCCATGTACGATATTAAAGACAAACTCTAAATTTGGTGAGAAAGCCGACGAAGGTATTTTAGTCGGGTATGTTGTTGGGACACCCAATAGAAGAGTCTTTAATTTATCGAACAACAAGGTTGAAGTGGTATGTAACACCGACATCACGAGTTACAAACTACCAATTCCTAGCACGGGACCCGCTGAAGCTTTTGACTATGATAAACTGTTCAAATCCTTTAATATGCCTTACTTGGATTTTGCAGAAGTTGATGAGAAAATTGCATCACAGATTCTGTTTGATGAGGAAGAAAATATTGTGCAACGTCCGCGATACGATGAGTGTCATCCCTCCTCGTCAAGAACCGCTGATATTCCTGATGCCTCTACTGAGGAAGAATTCTACAATCCTTTTCACTCTCAACATCAATCACCCATTGATGAACTCTCTTCGAACTTGGAAAACAATCTGGAAGTCAGTACGGTTCCGACTACTGGAGTTAACAAAAATCATCCTTTGGAGAACGTTATAGGTGATCTGTCTGATGGTGTACAAACAAGACGAAGCTTGAATGAGCACACCTGTGTTTACGCAAGCATTAAGGAAATGGGTATCATTAATGAGTGCTTGTACACCTGCTTCATCAGCCAGATTGAACCAAAGAACTATCAAATGGCTCTCAAGGATAGCTCATGGGTCGAAGCCATGCAAGAAGAGTTAGCTCGGTTCGAGAAGATGGAAGTATGGAAATTAGTTGCAAAACCAAAAGATGTACATGCTATTGAACAAAGTGGGTCTTTAAGTGTAAGAGAGATGAGAAAGGGATAATCATAAGGAACAAGGCGAGGCTGGTAGTAAAAGGGTTTAATCAGCAAGAAGGAATCGACTACAATGAAGTGTTTGCTCCTGTGGCAAGATTGGAGGCAATCCGACTATTTTTGTCATTTGCTGCACACAACCAGATGAAGGTGTTCCAGTTAGATGTAAAAAGTGCCTTTCTAAATGGTAAAGTCGATGAGGTAGTGTACGTTGAACAGCCTCCGGGTTTCCCTGACCCTGATTTTCCGGATCATGTGTACAAGCTGAGTAAAGCGCTATATGGTCTACATCAGGCCCCTCGTGCCTGGTACTCAACCTTGTCTGATTATCTACTTGATAATGGGTTCGAAATAGGAAAGATCGACAGGACGCTGTTTGTCAAGAGAAAATGGCAAGATTTTCTACTAGTTCAAGTCTACGTGGACGACATCATATTTGCTGCATCAAAAGTCGTCATGTGTCAGGAGTTTGAAGAAGTCATGAAAAAGAGGTTTGAAATGAGTGCAATGGGTGAATTAACTTTTTTTTTAGGATTGCAGGTTGATCAAAAGAAAGATGGGATGTTCATCCATCAAACTAAATATGTCCAAGACGTTCTCAAACGCTTCAAGATGGAGGACAGCACTCCATTTGATACTCCAGTCTGTGTCAATCACAAACTGGGTGCAGATTCTGACAGTGATGAAGACGTGGACCCCACCCAATATCGAGCAATCATAGGTTCTTTAATGTATCTAACTGCGTCTAGACCTTTATATTATGTTTGCAGTCTATCTCTGTGCTCGATTTCAGGCAAGCCCAAAGGAATCTCACATGATGGGAGTGAAGGGAATACTGCGGTATCTCAAAGGCAAGCCTAAGCTGGGATTGTGGTACACGAAAGGGAGAGACTTGGATTTGGTCGCTTACACAGATTCTGACTATGGAGGTTGCAATCAGAACAGGAAGTCGACAACCGGTGGATGTCAGTTTCTGGGAGGAAGATTGGTTTCTTGGCAGTGCAAGAAGCAGACCTCTGTAGCCATTTCCACCTACGAAGCAGAGTACATTGCAGCATCGAACTGCTGCTCCCAGGTTCTTTGGATACAACAGCAATTGCGCGATTACGGTCTGAATTTCACTCAAACTCCTATTTGCATTGATAACACTGCTGCAATCTCAGTAACTAACAATCCCGTCAAACACAGCAAAAACAAACACATTGACATTCGTCATCATTTTATACGGGATTGTGCTGAGAAGAAATTAATTGTGCTAGAAAAGGTTGATTCGTTAGATAACTTCGCCGATCTTTTTACTAAAGCGTTTGACCGAACTCGTTTTCAAAATCTTGTTGAGTTTAATGGGATGATCAATCCCGAGTAACCGTGTTTCTCGTTTCTATTGAGTTAAAAAAAAAAAAAAACCATCGCTATCGCTTAGAATTATGTCGGTTGCTTCAGTTTGAAGAACACATCTTCGGATATGTTTTGTCCTTACTTCTACTAGTAGATTATAAGGATAGCCATTAACCAGATGACTGAAAGTGACCGGGGCGGTTTATGGTGTGTTTTTATTCTTTCGCTGAAAAGTAGTCGTTCATACTTAGTTAAAAGGACACATATTCGTATGTGGTCGTTCCAGCTGATCCATTGGATCTTCAGGATAGCCGTTTACCTGATGACTTTGACTTGATCGGGGCGATAGAATTTAAATTTTTTTAGGGAGATGATATAATTTTTCAAGTCTATAACTTCGTAAGAAGTTTCAATACAATGTTTCTAAGAAAATTGATCCAACCTTGGAAAGTGATACACAAACTAATTCTGTGTGCATAACTAGTGAAGTTATTAGGCCTAAAAGACTCTAGAACAGTCATTGTATGTTATGGTAGCTTTTTATGGTGCGTAAAAGTAGAAGTGATACTAACTAAATCTTTTTGATTTAAAGGGAAGACTCATTCAGAGTTGTGTATGTCTCCATATACATCTTTCCGAATGATAGGCAGGAAAGCGATTACCCAGTAATACACGAGCCTGTGAGTGTTCTGATTTCCGAGAAGATAGTGTGTCAAGTTCCTGCAGTGATCCAGATTCGGGACTTGCAGTCGTCAACTGTCTGAAGCAGTGTTAATCTTTATTAAAAAAAAAGAAAAAGAAAATGATGATGTTAAGCCTTCTGAAGCCTATTATGTTATACTTCTCAATCAAGAGGCAAGAAAGAGAACGGGAAAAGACTCTAAAGATCAAGATGTACTTACTGTTTAATCAGACACTACGGGTCGAGGTCAACTCGGGGTGACGTGGGGAAAGCCGAATACGCTTTGAGAATAGATAGGAGGCATCACAATCTCTGAGGTGATGTCCATCTAAATTTTGAGCTTAATTGAACCTAATCCGTATCACAGAAGCGATGAAAACCATACTAAGTTGTATACCTGCTTACAACCTGTTTCTTTATGTCATAATACCGCCGAACATGGTTCTATGTGACAGCCCCTTAATCAGTATGATTCCTGTTCGGATCTTTTCTAAAACATGCTGGTACCCGTCAAGACTGAAATTTGATCCCGTTTATTTATTTACCAAAAAAAAAGTAAATAAATAAATAAATTAATTAAAGTTGCGTATTTTGATTTATGGTTTAAAACTTGGTTACTTGGTTCTTTGATCGTAAAGTTTAAATGTTTAACGGAAATTTTTAAAAGAAAGTTGAACGTTGTTCTAATGTATAAGGGCCTGTTTTGTAAGTTTAATACTAAGCGAAGTTGTGTTTGGGCGAAGTTGTTAAGAGGCGAAGTTAAGGGGTAAGCGAAGTTAACCTTAACTTCGCCTGTGCATATTCAAACCTATATAAAGGTCAACTTGGTCAAACTGTTTACATACTTTCACAAACCCCGGCGAACTTATCACTTTAACCCTCGGCGAAGTTACCTCTCGAATCAAACACTGTTATTTTCTCAAATTCAATATGTGTTAAAGGTGTGTAGGGTCGGGATGACTTATAATTCGTGTCAATGATGTTAATCAGCTGTCGTTTCGGTCCGATTTATGACCTCGTTCATGCAAACCTTTAAACACCCGCTAACCAAACTCTTTCTAAGTGTTCGTAACTAGTTTGATCGTCTAAATCTCTAAAGTATCATCCATTTATGTTGTTAATCACAAAGTTTCCTTTAAAAACTCTGATCAGTCATCTGTTTAATGCCGCTTCATATTCATGTGAAGTTATCTTTAGGCGAAGTTGTTCTTAACTTCTCCTTAGGCATAACTTCGCCTGCTCCTTTGTTTGGTTATTTAATCAGAGGCGAAGTTGTTAAGGGTTAGGCGAAGTTATCCCCAACTTCGCCTAATACTTAACTTCGCCTACTGTTTTAAGCGATGTTATTGTAAAGGCGAAGTTGTACTCAACTTCGCCCTTTGTCTAACTTCGCCTGCTCACTAGAAGTTATCTTAACTTCGCTCATGGTAATAGGCGAAGTTATGATTTGCTTTACGATTTTCTAACTTAGACCGTTTGTTGTGCAGATATGGCAGCTGTAGCAGGAGCTGGTGGTGACGAAGGTGGTGATAACAACCGTCAATTCTTTCCGGGTCACAATATGTACATCCGCTGGATCCGGATGCTAGCGGTGTTGATGATTATCGCGAGATCATCTCTTTCCTTATTCGCTCGCGTATCTTCCATGCTATTACTACAACTCTGCCCATTTCTCTGCCGAACATTGAAGACTTCTGGCAAACGGTAGAATATGATTGTAGAGTCGAGCCCCCAGTCATGCGTGCCACAGTTAACAATCAGGAGGTGCAGTTCTCATCTGAGTAGATAAGGGTCGCCTTGCAGTTCGGGAATGAAACTAGAGATGATCCTACAGACTTTACTGCTCCATTCAGAGATGGTGCATTTTTACGAATGGGCTATTTCGGTCCATTGGGTGACACTCAGAGGCGTAAGGGATTTTTGTTGGATCAATGGCGTTTTCTCATGCATGTGATGATCGTGTGCATGTCGGGTCGTAAGGCTGGTACGGACGGTATGGGTGCGACGATGCAATCGGCAATGACAGCACTGACTTACAACAAGCCTTACAGCTTCAGTCAGATGGTGTTTTATGAAATAGACCGTCAGAGACGTGCGGTAGCTCGTGAAAGGTTTTTAATGTATCCAAGATTCTTACAAATGATCTTGAATCATGTGGCTCCTTCGCTACCTCAGCGCCGTCCCATTCGATATGTAGAGAGTGTCAACAAGAGGATATTCGCACAATGCAGAACGTCGAGTGCTCGAAGTAAACCAGAGCTTCGTCCACAACATACTCCGCTATTTGGTTATTTGATAAACCCGGCGTATGTTGCTCCTTGTGGAGACGACTTTCGGGATCCGGCACCGCAACAGGCTATTGTTTCTCAACCACCACCTGTGGTACAGCAAGCATTGCCTGATGCTCCTGTTGTGGCACCGGAGGAACTAGTAGACCTTGAAGCTGCTTTTGGTGGCCAAGGGTTCTTTGATATGGAGCGAGTTGATCCTGAAGCAGAGATTCAGGTCTCAGTAGCGGAGGTTTCTGGTGTTGGTGTGTCGATGGTAGCTACGTCTGTAGCTGATTCTGAGAGAACCGACTCTGACTCCTCAGCTGATGATATTGCTGAAGCAAGACAGATTCTGGTCGCCGAAGAAAGAATTCATGGAAAAAGAAAGAAAGATACAGATGACAGTGAATCTGATTTTGAGGAGGAGTTAGATCGTTTGATTCGTCGATCGAAAAGGGTTAGAACGGGTGAAGGCTCGGGAGCTGGTGAAAGCTAGAGGGTGGTTCGTTTCTCTCCACCCGCCTTATCTGGTATGACTATGGTCCCTGCATCGATGACTGTGACAGGACCGATCACCTCGGGTGTTCCCGTGATATCAACATCTTCTTCCTTTGGCATTCCACCCACTACTTTTCAGTTTTCGGCTCCAGAAATTGTTTCATTGCCACCTCCTACTCTTACTCCATCGGAGGTTGTGGAAAGATTTGTTGAGTCGACTTTGGTTGCCACCGCGGGTATATCTGTTACAATACCACCTGCGGTTACTTTTCGGCCTGTTTCTGATGTCCCGGCTACCTTGGGAATCCCTCCACCGTATGCTCAAGACATTTCTCATATGAGATTTGATTTTGATGCAACTTTATCTGACTCAGACAGGATAGCGGCTCTTGAAAGGGTCGTGGCAGAACAATCAAGAATCAACCTGATCCAGACTCACGCTATTCAGCGCCTTGTTGCAGAAAATCAGATTCAGTCGTCCCTCCTGGTTGAGCACGGTAAACTTTTTGATGCTTTAAAACAGTTCTTAGCATCTCAGGGGGAGACGAGCAGCAAGGGCGATGAGTTGAGGACGAAGAAGAGTAATGATAGAGACGATGATCCCAATGCATCGAAAGGTGCAGGTGGTGAGTTGCCAAGAACTGAACAAACTCTTGGGACTTCCACATCTCAGGGGGAGTCAGCTAGTGCAGCAGGTGGATCAGGGGGTGATGATGTGGTGGTAGTGGATGATGAGGAGATGTTGGATGACGATATTGTAGGTGACGACAATATGTTATCGGTTGAAGAGATTGAGAAGATAGGAGCCGAGATTGTGATTGACAGTGAGATTGAAGAGGGAGAGATTGTGGAGGATAATGTAGAACATGAAATTCCAGATGTTGACAAGTCAAATGTGGGTCAAGATATGGGAAGTGATGAGACTGAATGTGAAGATCAGCCGAGATGGAAAGAAGGCTACGTTCAATGGTTCGTAAAGACAAAGAAGCCAGCGATTCCAACCATGTTTAAAAAGAGTTATAATATCAAAGGGTATGCTGAATCGAAAAAGGGTATTATATGCTGGTTATATGATGAGCAGTTGAGGCTATTTGTGATTAAACTTTACGATGGGATTCAGTACTTCAAGAGGTTGTTGAGATCGTTGAATACCTTGCCTGAGTGTGAGGTGAAGGATTTGGCCAAGTTGGGGTTGATAAACAGGAGTGATGATAATATGGCTAGGATTATTGGGAAGATCGTGTGGAAAGAAAGTATAAAAGAGAAAAAGTTCGAGTTGTTAAAGCCGCAGAAAGGGAAGCTTGTTGAAGATAAAGACAGAGGAATGAGAGCTAATGGCAAACCTTGGATGGTAATGAAGTATAAGCCTATCCGGTGTTTAAAATAAGTGCCGATGAAACAAATGCCCAAGGATGTCTTAAAGAATCTGAAATGGTGGTATGTCGATAGTCAAACAGCTGAAGCGGTTATGGAGGATGAAGATGAACAAGAGGTGATGAGAGTGTATGATCCTATGCACTTGGTAAATTTGTCTCAAGCTGACTTGCAGGTGCTAGACGAGAAAAAGATATTCTATATTCCTGCATGGAAAGATGAAGCCAAGAAATATCAGAGAGTAGTTTCCGTTTGTGTCAGAGAAGGCGTTCATGCTTGAAGACGAGTGACTCGAGATTTTTGGGATTACAAGACAAGTGATTGAAGATAGAGACATGAAGCTACTGCCAAGGGGGAGTCTGTTCCTCGTGGTGTAGAAGCATTTTGACTTTGACCACGAGGTCCAGTGTATTCTTTCCTTGGTTTGTCACATTCCTTCGCGAAATGCCCAAATTCATGACAATTATAACACTTTACTTTTAATTAGTCAAAACCCAACTTCTTGTTTAAAGCTTGTTGGTATATTATGTCAGTAGTTCAGTATCTAGTGTCTGTAATCGTGTTAGTTTGTTTTGTTTTGATTTGTATAGGTTGTCTCACAAGTTCGCCTAATATAAGCGAACTTGTGGACAAGCGAAGTTATTGACAACTTCGCCTAGTCTGTTAGGCGAAGTTGTCGAAGGCTTTATATGCCTTGGCTACGGCTTGTTTTAAGGAAGATACCAGTACGTGTAATTGTGATTAAAAAAAACATCACGTGTTGGAGGGTTGCAATACAACGTGTCTTTTGAGTATTGTAACGTGTATTTGTGCTTGGTTTTAACGTATATCGCATCCTACGCTCGTGTCGTCTTACGTAGGGATTTCGCACCTACGTAGTACGAGATACTTCCGTGTAGATCCGGCTGGGAACCTACAAAGCTGGAAGATCTTTTCCAGTTCTCTGCATGAATCTTTTAACTTTACGAACAATCATAGCCATGTTCCATTTCAAATCCATGATTTCTAGATCATCTGGATCTATCTGATCATAGTCCTCATCTGTTAAATCACTAGTGGCAATTTTACTACTCACTAAGTTTTCATATGAAGACATAAAATCCGTCAGAAAAGCAAAGTTTTGCTCAGCTTGCTTCATATTAACACTAGGTGGTGTAGCAAATGGATTATTATTAGTTGAATTTTCAGAGCCTCCAGAATTACCAGCAGAGTAAAAACAAACTTTTGGATCATTAAACATAGTTGATTCTTTTTCACTTGCCGCATGAGTAAGAAAAGCAGTGATTGGAGAGATTGTTGAACTAACAGGCATACTTCCACCATAGAAAGCTGGATCTTGATTTTCTTTGGAGGATTTTTGACACTTAAGATCATATTCTCTAGCTTCGATCTTTTGTAAAAATTCAAGTGCCGTCAAGTCTTCATTCATAAAATAATCATTCTCTTTCAAAACCATTAGAAATGTTGAGTAGGAACTTGGAAGCACACTTTTAATAGTGTCAATTTTATCTCTTTCAGAAATTTCCATTTTCATCTTGTCCATTTCAGCAATTAAATGACTAAATCTTGTAGTCATCTCTTCAACTTTTTCTCCTTTCAATAAATTAAAGTTTCGAAACTGAAACTTGAGCATCACTTTCTTACTCTCAGCTGTGTTTCCCATGCTTCTCATACGTAGATGTTGAAATAAAGACACACGTCTCTTGATACTACCAACTTGATGAAAGATATTTTCTGCTAATGCCATAGTCAAAGTAGAATATGCTTTTATCTCGATTTCTAAAGCTTCCTTATCTTCTTGTGAGTATTGAGAAACAGCTTTAGGAGTATATCCAATAGTATCATCACCAATCATTGGTTCAACATAAACTTCAGCAAGACAATATGAGAAGTCAGGATGAACAGATCCTAAACGTGCACGAAACCGAGGTTCCCACTTGGCAAAGTCACTGAACTTCATCAATCTTGGACATTTAGAATGTGAACCTATCTCGGTATCAAGTTGCAACATCTGTTGCATCAACATGTTTTGAGACGCTAATGCATACATACTAGCCATTTTTGAAAAATTTAAGTGTTTAACGAATCAAATAATGAAATAGCTTAACGAATCAGTGAACAGTTATAGCGAACTGTGAACAGTTGTAGCGAACTGTGAATAGTTATAGCGAATCAATCCTTAACGAAGTTAAGACTGATCAGCAACGAAGTACCTTAACGAATGAGGTGAGTATTTTAACGAATCAAAAGTCAACTTAACGAGTCAACTTAACGAAACACAAATAAGGTTAACGAATCACCCAAATGGCGAAAAAGATAACGAATGAGATGAAGGTTTAGCGAATCACAGGTCAACTTAACGAATTGACCAAAAGAATTGACCAAGTCAACTTAACGAATTGACCAAACGAATCACAAAGGATTAGTTTAGCGAATCACAAATCAACTTAACTAATTGACTTAATGAATTGACCAAGTCAACTTAACGAATTGACCAAACGAATTGACCAAATTAAACTTAGCGAATCACTAAGGAATGCTTAGCGAATCAGCTACAGTTGATTAGCGAATCACACTATAGCGAATCAGGTTGTTACAACCGTTTGTAACAAACTCTGATACCTTATTCCATGTGGCATAGGTTGTTATGACACAAATCCCAAGAAGAACACGTGTCACACGAATCGGTTAATCTAGATAGCGAACTAGATTACACGAATCAATAACTCACATGAATTGGTTAACGAACTAGGTAGCGAAGTAACACTGTTGATAACGAATCACCAAGAAACATATAGCAAATCACCAGAAAGATGATAGCGAATTACGTTCATCTTCAAATCTTCAAATCTTCAAACAAGTTTTCCAGAAATTTTGAAGATCAAACCCAGAAACCCAACAATACCAAATCTGTAATACTACTTCGTTTCTCAACCAAAACGCACAAATAACCAATCAAAATCCTCGTAATCAAATTCCGAATCCAATACACATTATCTCGTAATCGATTAACCTCAATAACCAATCCAATTTAACCAAAAACACACCCCTGTTTCGGACTTAAACCGAATCCAAATCCAATCCAAACCTCAATTCCTCTTAACCGAACCTCTATAATACCTTAATCAACACGAATTCAATCTAATTCGTCCATAATTCAACCAAATCAAATACAAATTGATTCAAAACAAAACAAAACCGAAAACTAACAAAAACGAAATAATTAAAACACCAAATCAAGTGTAAAACGAGCACCAATAGCTCTGATACCACTTGTTTGATCCCGGATTAACAGTCGATAACAATAAACAGATCTCAGATCTGTGAATATCCGATTACCACTATTAAAGATCTAGCTCATAATTAACCTTGATTTAATGTTATGTATGTGTAAATATTATCAATAGATTAAACGAATAATGTTAAGGTGAAGCTTAAGAGAGAGCAATTACTCAAAATTCATTTTGAAAACTTTTCTCCAAAAACTTACATTAAAGTGAACAGTAGTTCACTATATATAGGAGGCGACCTGGTTCGCTAACATCCCCTAGCGAACCAGCTTCCCCTTCGTTACATAATTTAACATAGCGAACCACCCCTTGATTCGTTAACATCCCCTAACGAATCAGGAGGGAATAAATTATAATGTCTTAGTTCGCTAACATCCCTTGCGAACTAGACTTAACTTTAACGAACTAGTCTTAGTTCGCTAACATCCCTAGCGAACTAGACTTAACCTTAACGAACTAGTTAATAATAAACATTAAATGTTACATTAATTGATAAATAAAACATTAACGATAAATACAAAGACTCTAGACGCAAACCGTGCACTAACACTTTCGGGCCGAAAACTCTGAAGCTTTCGTCTTCTAGCCGAGAACTATGTGTTCTCTGTTTTAGGCCGAGAACTAAGGGTTACGGGGAACCATTATGGTCAAGGGTTGACCTGCTTGTGTGGATGTACATAACCTAGCCATGACCTTGTGTATGTTGAAGAATTATCGTTTGTGATTTATACATTTGGATGTAATATTATTTATTCGGATTTGTAATTTATTTAATCTTTCAAATTGTTTGTAATAATAAGTAGATTAGGTGTATTTCTTTTATTAGACAAAGTGTATTAGGATATATTTTTTAAAAGAAGATGCAACTACAACACCATTTTTGAAGCCCAAGTAAAGAAAAGGGATCACAACAAGAAGTGAACGCTTGAAGCATAAGGATGCGAAGACAAGTGGGAGTTCACCATCTTCTACCTTGTGTAATGCTCGTCCCTTAGGAGAGAACCATTGACCCACTTGTTTCGGTTAACAAGTGTTGTCTATCTAGGTGGCTATGGTTATGAACATGTAGTTGTATTTTATGCTTATATGGTTGTTTTAACTTTATTTGTTTTGTCATGTTTGGATGTTAACAATTAAAATCGACAAGTAGCATAAACGTGATTCCTTTGAAATTATTAAGTTATAAAATTGGTTTTATTAACTAGTAATGATTTTATAATAAAATGGGTTTTATTAAAAGGAATTTGAAAATTGGTTTTCAAAGGTACCGTACATTTGAATGCATGCAATTGGAAGGTACTTTAAATTGTTTCCCAATCTAGAATTTTGAAAACGAAATCCCTTTATAAAAAAAACAAGTTGAACACCATTCTTTTATACGACACTTAAGTCACTTGCAAACTTGAATCATGGTATAGGGTCACCTAACCACATTTAAGAAAACTTGTGATCTTAAGGTGGTTTTACAATACTTTTGGATGAGGGTCACCTAACCACTTGTATGTGTAAACTAACACGTGTGTGTAAGTAGGACGACTTGATTTGAAAAACATGTGGACAGGGTCAGCGACACATGGCATTCAAAGGTGTTTATGGGATTAAACATGCCAGCTAAACATATGATGTTTAAACCGGTCCCATAAAACTAGAAGTTGCAAAGGGTTGCAATTGTCAAACGTTGACTACCTTGTTAATTTGAATAGTAGGATAAAGGTCACCTAACTACTATTTGAATGAAACGCTGGATTTTAGATTTTAATCTTTAAATTGTCTTGGAGACACAAAAGGTTATTAACGATTAAAATTTATTGATTTCGAAAATACTAATTTGAACTTTGTTAAATTCTTAGATGGCCGCAAACAATCCATAGAATGCTATTATCCATCACGTGCATAATCTATCACTGAGATCCATTCTGGATAAGGATTGTCTAATCTTTAATAACTTTATGGACTGGTATCGAAACTTGAGAATTTTTCTCAAGAAAGAGAAAAAGTCCTATATTTTAGATGATCCTATTCTCGATGAACCCGATGTCAACAACTTGGATGCCTATGCGGATTGGCTGAAATACACCGAGGATTTGGTGCAAGTTTCTTGCCTCATGTTGGGAACAATGATTCCCGAGATCCAAAAGGATTTCGAGAATCATGGAGCGTATGACATGATAACCCAGCTTAAGGAAATGTTCCTTACTCAAGCTAGGGTTGAGCGTTTCGAAACGGTTCGAGTGCTTCTTGCATGTCATATGGAAGAAACCCAATCCATGTCATCTTATGTGCTTAAGATGAAAAGCCACATTGATCGGCTTGAACGGCTTAACTGTCTCGTCTCAAAAGAGTTAGCCACGGATTTAATCCTGAACGACCTAACTAAAAGGTTTGAGACATTCGTCATGAATTATAAAATGAACGGATGTGACAAAAGCATTGGTGAGCTTCACGCAATGCTTAAGACAGCCGAGGCCGGCATGGGTAAAAAGGTTTTACCCGTTCTTACGATCAATGAGGGTGGCTCAAAGAAGAGGCATCACCTAGAACCCAAGGCAAAGGTTGCTATGGGTAAGGGGAAAGTCAAGAAGGGGTTCAAGGGAAAGGCAAAGGCGGAGCCAAAACCAAAGAAGCTAAAGGTTAGCGCTAAGGATCTGTGCTTTGGTTGTGGTGAGATAGGTCACTGGATGAGGAACTGTCCGACCTATCTCAAAGAGTTGAAAGATAAGAGGGATGCGGGGCAAACCTCAGGTACAACTTTCATGATTCACATTGATCTTAATATTATTTCTTCTAACACATGGGTATTGGATACCGGATGTGGAACTCATATCTGCAATTCATTGCAGGGGTTCAAAAGAAGAAATGATGTGAAGAAATGAGATACAAGTCTTTTCATGTGCAATGGAGCAAAGGTTGACGTTCAAGCCCGAGGAGATTATGTTTTGAAGCTTCCAAATGGATTGGAAGTTATTTTGAAAAACATTTTGTATTCTCCTAGTTTGACTAGGAATATTATCTCTGTTTCTGTATTAAGACAATTTGGTTATGATTTCAAGTTTGTAAACAATGGTTTTTATGTATTCATGAATGATGTATTTTATTTTAAAGCAATGCCGTTTAATGGCATTTATGAATTAGTTCATGATAACATAACCGCTGATAACTCGTTGTACCAAGCTAGCACTAAAAGGCTCAAATTGGATTTGAGTAAAACATTCCTTTGGCATTGTCGCCTTGGTCATATAAACAAGGATCGCATTCATACATTTCAAAAGAATGGTCTTTTGAAATCAAGTGATGATTCATTTGATGAGTGTGAATCTTGTTTATTGGGAAAAATGACCAAAGAACCATTTAGTGGAAATAATGAAAGGGCGAAAGACTTATTAGGCATCATACATTCGGATGTATGTGGTCGTTTTTAGACAATGACAAGAAATGGTGAAAGATACTTCATTACCTTTACCGGCGATTATAGTCGCTATGGGTATGTTTTCTTGCTAAGACACAAAAATGAAGCCTTTGAAATGTTCAAATTCTTCCAAAATGAAGTACAAAATCAACTCAACAAAACAATCAAGGTACTTCGTTCCGATAGAGGAGGTGAATATCTCACTGATGCGTTTCTAGAGCATCTTAGAAGTTGTGGGATCGTCTCACAACTTACTCCACCTGGAGCACCAAAACATAATGGCGTGTATGAGAGGAGGAATCGAACTTTATTGGATATGGTTCGATCCATGATGGCTAGAAGCTCGTTACCTCTATCATTTTAGGGTTTCGCTTTGATCTCCGCAGCCTGTATTTTAAATATGGCACCAACCAAGAAAGTGGATAGGACACCTTTTGAAATATGGCATGGAAAGGTTCCATCATTATCATATTTAAAGGTATGGAGTTGTGAGGCTTATGTTAAAATCTACACCCCAGACAAAATTGAATGCCGATCCACTAAGTGTATGGGATATTACTTCTACAATCCAAATGAGCATAAAGTGTTTATAGCTCGCAAGGCAAAGTTCTTGAAAAGAAGGTTCCTTATGGAAGGAACTGATAGAGCTATGGAACTCGAGGAAGATCGAGAACCACAAGCTGATACACGTTTAGTTGACACTAGCAATCAACAAGAGATTGTTGATAATGATCAATTGGTTAATCAACCCACACAAAACGTTCGCAAATCTGGTAGAATTAGCACTCCACCTGAAAGATATGGACTTTCCATGGATGTATGCTACGTGGTAGATTCTGATGAACCAACCACATACCGAGATGTAATGTCACAATCCGATTGTGATAAATGGCTGGAAGCCATGAACGTTGAGATGCAATCCATGCATGACAACCAAGTATGGGAACTGGTTACTCCACCTCTTAATTCCAAAATGGTTGGAAGTAAGTGGGTTTTCAAGAAGAAAACCGATATGCATGGAAACATGGATACTTATAAAGCTAGACTTGTAGCTAAGGGTTTCACTCAAACTCAAGGGGTTGATTATGATGAAACTTTTTCGCCCGTGGCGATGCTAAAGTCTATAAGGATATTGTTTGCCATAGCCGCATATTATGACTATGAGATATGGAAAATGGATGTCAAAACTGCTTTTCTAAATGGACACCTTGAGGAAGATGTCTATATGGTTCAGCCTGAAGGTTTTGTCGATCCACAACATCCTAACAAAGTATGCAAGTTGAAGAAATCAATCTATGGGTTGAAACAAGCATCTAGGAGTTGGAATCACCGTTTTGATGATGAAGTTAAGAAATTTGGATTCATCAAAAACGCTGATGAAGCTTGTGTGTATAAGAAAGCTAGTGGGAGCATCATTACTTTTCTGGCATTATATGTCGATGACATACTGTTATTTGGAAATGACATTCCAACCTTGGAAGGTGTAAAAGCCTGGCTTGGAAGCTGCTTTTCCATAAAATATTTTGGTGAAGCCGCCTATATTCTAGGAATAAGGATCTATAGGGATAGATCAAGGCGGTTGATAGGTTTGAATCAAAGTGCATACATTGACAAAATCTTGAAAAGGTTCAAGATGTAAAACTCTAAGAAAGGTTTGGTACCTATTAAAAGAGGAACAATGTTGAGTGCTTCTCAATGTCCGAGCTCAAAGGATGAGCAAGACAAAATAAGTGGAATCCCATATGCATCTGCTACAGGATCCATCATGTATGCCATGATTAGCACTAGACCGGATGTGTCATGCGCCTTGAGCATGACAAGTAGATACCAACAAAATCCGGGAACTAGCCATTGGATGGCAGTTAAGAGAATATTGAAATACCTTAGGAGGATAAAGGATATGTTTCTGATATATAGCTCTGGTGAGGAAGAACTCGTTGTAAAGGGTTACATTGATGCGAGTTTCCAAACTGATCGAGATGATTCTCGATCACAATCGGGATATGTCTTCGTTCTCAATGGTGGTGCTGTCTCCTGGAAAAGCGCAAAACAAGACCTGGTCGCCTTGTCCACCACCAAATCTGAATACATCGCCGCTTCCTTGGAAACTCAAGAGGCTGCATGGATTAGAAAGTTCATTGCCGATCTAGGAGTGGTCCGTACCATTCAAGACCCTCTAGAAATCTTTTGTGACAACGAGGGTGCGATTGCTCAAATCAAGGAACCCCGTGCACATCAAAAGACTAGGCACATTGAGCGGAGATTCAACTACATAAGGGATGAAGTTGAAAAGTGAAAGATATGTATTCGCGAAGTTCACACTGATCAAAACATTGCGGATCCACTCACAAAGCTTCTTGAAAGGCCAAAGCATGAGGGTCATACTTGCGCCTTAGGACTTCGATATTCTAGTGATTGGATTTGATCAGAATTTTGTATTTGATATTGGAACAATTTTATTTAGCTCAATCATATGGTTTTGGTTATGGTCATGTTCTTGAGTTATGTTCCTTTTTAGCATGTTTAAATCCATGAATAATTTAATTATTCTAAACGTCCGTAGTCAATCATACTTATGGGAACAAATATGAAAGTAAGACTGTTATGAACTTGGATTGGTAGATATTCATGAGGTATGAATATAGCAAAGCGTTTGCTGCCAAGGTTCATAGATATTTATGGGATAAATATTGTACTGACCCGCCCTCAACTTTACTACATGGAATCCTTGTGATTTGTGATCATAAGTAAATTTGAGTAAAGGCGAACATCATAGTATCCTCTGACCTGAGATGCATATAGGGTCTTATTATTCACCGACTATTATTCTTTGACTTGGTTCTTCGCTGTTCTGAAATATGTCAGTACATTAGGCTAAGCTCAAGAGTAATACAAGATGATAGTGAGAGACGTATGTAGTCAATAGGGGATTTGTCCCTCTTATTCGTTGAGAGTTAAATGTCTAAGGCCTGATAAGTTAAGTCAACAGAGAATGATCACTCTGTGTCTCTGGATTTAACATGACATTTGTGGCAAAAGGATAAATGATAGTTTTACCTAAATCATTTCAAGTATGAGACTTGAAGGGGATGATGTTATTGAATGGCACTTCGTCATGCGTATTAGAGATAGTAAACCGTTGTTAGGCGGTATTTACTATTTGCGTCAATCTTCTATGTATCTTGTGCAAGTGGGAGATTGTTGGAATCGATCTGGCCAAGACACATATTTGTAAGTCCCGAATCTGGATCACTACAATATGATATCAAATAAATGAGTATTGGTGCGGAAAACCAACACTCGGTGATTCAAGAACACGAATAACACAGTTAAAGTAACACGGAATTGCTTCAAAACACGCGAATATTATTGAATACGTCAGGTGCTTAAGCACTTACAATAATGCTCGGAATCAACAACGTTTACCCTATACATGATCGAGACTATATATAGGCAAAGCAAACAATAAGCCGGCCCAAACACCAAAAAGCCCACCGAGAACACATAAGTGTTCTCGGTTTACATATGCACCCAAAACCCAAGCCCAAATAGCTAGAACTAAGTACAAATCAAGCTCAAACCATAAAACCAGGCCCAACAATCTCCCCCTTGGTTTTTAGCTATATTTACTCTTCCTCCAGGTAATCAATATCCGCATCCTTCAATCCTCCAGCCCAAAACTTGTTATTGATGATAGACGCCACCATGCTTGTGTATTCCTTGGTAGCAGTTTCAAAAATACCATCAGCAACAATCTGATGCATGCTGAGTGTCTTGATATCATTCTCATGAAATTTCAACAAATCCTTAGGGTCAACAAAGCGGTATTGACCTTTCCCCTTTTCTAGTTTGACAACAGCTGTGGCAGTAAACGAATCATAGAACCAGAATCTCATGTTGTCCAACGTACCATCGGGAATTGCACTTGGTATGGGAATGTAAGTAGCTTTCTTTGTGGGAGGCCACATCACATTTACCATATTTTTCGCAGTTCTTGGATCAACGAATCCTTTAGCTTTCTTCAGAAAGGATTCAACAGTAGTCATGTGTGGAAAGCCTCTATCAACCTGACGCTTCATAAAATTGAAAAAATCTGTTCCTCTTTTGTCATTTGTTGGATTGGTAAATGGATCATTAATTAAGTCAATCAAATCAACCTTTGTCCAAGAACCAAAGTCCTTCATCTTTTTATAATACTCCATTGTCCCTGAATTTCTCTTAACCTACCACATGTTCTTATCTGCATCAAAACCCCAGGATAAAACTCCAGATCGATCACCATATTTATCAGAAAATCCCTTTTGAAGCGTAACAACATATCTCTCTGGGTGATCCGAAGACACAACATTCTAATCTGAGTTCTTCATTACCAGCAATTTCTTCTTTCCTTTTTCAAGCAGTTTCTTCTTAATTCTGTCAGATTTTTCTTTTGTGACAGATGGTGCATTCAAGTACTGGTTTAGAGACTCTGATTCTTCTTGTCAACTGACACAGTGCTATCATCTGGATGAACATCAGAATCTTTGTTTTGATCAGCAGTGGGAGCTTGATATGTCATGTCTTCATTACATTTGAACTCGTCTCCAAATTTTTGAACTAACTTTTGTTGGAGATCGAGATACATAGCTGTTAAACCTCCCATGCTAGATTGCAGCTCTTTAATCTTGGAGTCTTTATCTGAGTTGCTAGCCTCAAGTTCCTGAATACGGACATCTTTAATCACTGAATCCTGCTCCAGTTCAAATACACGACGTTGTAGAGCTTGAACATCTACAGTAACTTTCTCAAGAACCACTCCTTTTCCCTTGTTCTGAAGATAGTTTTCCTGCATAGCAAGAATTTGAGCAACCTTATCGGAAACACCGGAACTTGACTGACCTTGATCAAATTGGCCAGATGACCCAGAGGGAATATCTGCAGCATCAGTGTGTGGAATCTCTGTTTCAAAATCAAAATCATCACCGAAATCACTGGACAACAGCTCCATAAATGTTGGCTCAGTAGTAGGTGCAACTGGTTCAGTCTGCGATTCTGGAGCATGTGATTCTGATAGATCGGTGTTTTGTTGAGGGCTGGCAGTTGGTTCTGGTGCTGGTGCGAGTGTTGGTGTTGGTGTAGCTTTGGTTGTTTCAACTTCACTGACCAACTCGCTTGATCTCAAATCATCCCTTTTTCGTTTGCGATTGATGAGATCAGCAGTTGGCTCTTCAACATAGTCTTCCTCAGCATTTTCAGTAACTGTCAGAGGAGGCTTCCGAGCAGTTGACTGAAATAGGACTTTAGCAGCTTCGAGGGCTCTTAATCTTTCATCATCTGTAAGAGTACTCGGCTAACGGATCTCTTCTTCATCATCTTCATCATCGGAGATCTCAAATGTAGCAGCACGTGGTTGAGCGGGTACCACGTGTTCGTCAGCAACCAGAGCTATGACAGGCTCAGCTTCGGTCTCAGCAAAATGACCGAATTTTCCAGGGGTCTCAATCCCCTGTAAACCACTTTGGCTCCTTTTCTTGACTGCTTCATTAACCCAAAGGAATTGGGTCCCATAGATTTCATATCCAAAGTCTCAACAGTTTTAACCAAGTCGGTGTAATGAGAGTAAAAAATCATCTGCAAAAACCTTGGGTACATCAAAAACTCCTTCTTCTTTGCCCTTAGATTGCTCATCATTTCATTGAAGACGAACTTGGAATAGTTGTAATTCCAACCCATGATTAGAGCAGCGACGGCAGACATTTGGGTGTGACTGATTTCATCTGAACCCCCCTTTCTTCCTGAGATGCATGTGAAGAATGTGTGCAATAGGTATCTCCCACTACGTGAATATCGACCTTCGGCCACACATTTGGTCTAGGCTATTTGCCACACTTCGGCTTAAATGTGTGGCTAAAAGGTCTTTGACCATGCTTGAAAAACCTTCCAGAATGTTTTGGCCACACATATTATTTTTCACGTGACCATTCTATACCTAGTCAGGTACTTTTCGCCACACTTTGAAAAAAATTGTGACAAAAACTAGCCACATTATAAAAACGTGTGGCGAAATGTGACCTACAGTTATAGTTTGTTTGATCTTTGATACATGTGACCAAAAACACATGCATTAGCCACAAACTGTGACATTTAACTAGCCACATGTTTTAATAGTGTGGCCAAATTTGACAAACGGCTACTGTATTGATAAGAGATGCGTCTAAAAGGTAAAAGATATAGCCACTTATATTACGTTGTTTGACCTAATGTCACATTTTCTAGCCACATTTTTAATAAAATGGCGAAATATGACGAACAACCATTGTATTTATTTGTTATGTGGTTAAAACGCTTAAAATATATGGCCACTTACACGACGTTGTGTGACCAAAGAGTAGTTTGCTTTTATTTTTCATAAGTTTTTTATTGTCACGGATACACATATTATGTGTGGCTATAAGTAATAAATGGTCATACTAAAATATTTTTAAGTGTGTCCAAATGTATTAATGGCCACTTGTGCGAGGTTTTGTGACCAAAGAGTATCTTAGTTTTGCTTTTTATAAGTTTTTTATTGTCACGAATACACTTATTATGTGTGGCTATAAGTTATAAATTGTCACACTTAAATGATGTTTTAGTGTGTCCAAATGTAATTAATGGCCACGTATTCGAGGTTGTGTGACCAAAGAGTATCTTAGTTTTGTTTTTTATAAGTTTTTTATTGTCACGGGTACACTTATTTTGTGTGGCTATAGGTTATAAATTGTCAAACTTAAAGGATGTATTAGTGTGTCCAAATGTAATTAATGGCCACGTATTCGAGGTTGTGTGACCAAAGAGTATCTTAGTTTTTTTTTTTATAAGTTTTTTTAATGTCACGGATACACTTATTATGTATGGCTATAAGAAATAAATGGTCACAATATAATATTTTTAAGCGTGTCCAATCGTAGTTAATGGCCACACGTTGATTTGATGAGTGGTGACGTCATCATTGCCTTTAAGTTTCTTGTGCTGCCAATTTCAAATTGTCAGGGAGATGTACCGGCGGTTTCTGATGGTGTTTAAATACCAGTCACAATCACAATCACAATCCACAATCACAATCGCAATCCATAATCAGAATCCACAATCACAATCACAATCCACCTTTCTTCCGATTATAATTTCCGATAATGGCAGCTTGGCTAGAACGTGCACCGGGTGCTCATGCCCCCATCTACTACGACCCCACATTTTTCACCATACAATTCCACTTTTTTCCGGCACCGTCCGGAGAGGGTGAGGTATATTGACTATGTCAACCCTCAAGCCTTCACGTACCCACAACTTAACCAAATGGTTAGGTGGCTTGGGTACACGACTGCTGATTGTTTCAGCATTGAAATGGTAGTGCCGGGGATCGAGGTGGCGTACATCGAGTTGAACGACTTGGAGCACTTCAGGGCGGTGTCCGTTTATGGGGCATTCCATACACAGGTGAACCTTCACCTCCATAGGCTTAGGGACTCCACCTTCACCTCGGATGGCATGTGGAAGAGGATCATGCCCTCTCATACTCCAGAATCGGATGTAGATTCGGATACGGAATCGGATGTAGATTCCGATATGGAATCGGATGCTAGGAGTTAGAGTTAGTTTTATTAATGTAAATGTTATTATTGTAAATGTTATTATTAACTGTAAATGTGGGGAAGGTTCATGTACATTTTGATCTTAACATGAGTACGTAGGAAATAATGCCAATTTATTTAAAAATGTGAACGTAAGAAACAATAACAACTACAATATCAATCTACATAAACAATGACTTATAATAACAAAGAAAAGAACCTAAAAACTACAACAAAAGAATCAAAATCAAGAACAAAATAATAACGGCATATACCAGCAAATACTTATAACAGCAAAAGAAAACATCTAATAATAACAACAAAATATAAATAAGCAAACACTTATAACGTCTCATAATCGAAAATTAGCAAATACGAACAAAAAATAGCAGCAAACACCTATAAAAATAAACCTAATCATAACAACAAATTGGTTCTCACCGTTTTCATGTTAAGAATAAAATGTATATGATCTTGTTTCCTGTAAATGTTATTATTATATTTAGGTTGCGTTTTTGAAGCGTAGTTGATGTTGATTTTTTATAAATAACTTTAAAATAGATGTTAGTGTGAGTGAATAATAACAAAATAGACCTAAAATTTAATTTTTGATAGTTGAGAGTAATTTATTTTAGTTCAGTTGTTTGTAGCGTATCTAGTAAGATAAACTAGTTTTTTTATTTTAATTAACTTGAATGTAGGATATTATTACATAAATATATTTCAAAGATTTCTGACAGGTATTTAAAGCGTACAAAGCGTGTGATATACTAGTTTTTTTTATTTTAATTAACTTGAATGTAGGCTATCATTACATAAATATATTTCAAAGATTTTGGACAGGTAGTAGGTATAAATGTAATTAATTTCCTAAATTAATTAGCTTCTGTGCGTTTCCTAAGCGTGTGGAAACCATTTTGACAGGTAGTATGCAGTTATATACACTCAACAACCAACTATATAACAAGAGACTTTAATGACTGCAATAAAACTGGTGATTGAAATTTATTACACTTCTATATATGTTATGTGAATTCCAAACTTGGCCAAGCAGAAAATATCTAAGGTTTCCACAGATCTTAAACTTCACAAAGATGTTAGATTTTGATAAAATCCTTTCCAAAACTAAATGCCGTCACCAAATCTTAAATCTAAGGTTACTGGTGATGGCATTGAGTTTGGAAGCGGTTTTTCAAAACTGGATTCAAAGGCTTCTTCAAAGTCTGGAGGGTACAATTTTGGTATGCAGGTTAGTGAAAAGAAGGGCATAATGGTCTTTTTTTATAAAATGAGTTGATAATGTTTTGTAGGAAACCAGCTGTTAAAAAGTATGTTGAAACAAAACCATCAGACGAGAAATGATGCATTTTTGGGCTTCCTTTGTATTAATGTAACTTTGATATAGCACGAGTCAGCTATGAGTGTAATGACTTTATTGATCTTATTATGGTACACTACAAGTCAATTGTGACTTTTATCGATGTAACATGATGTATGTTTGAACTTGACACCAATTGACCAAAATAGCCAGAAGATGAATTGAATTCAACAAACCGGCCTATACGTATAAGTAGTAATAGTATTAAAAACAACCAATATTTATTTAGTTTGAATTAATAAGTACAAAGTAAAGAAGGAAGATAACATGTATCACAACTATATTTAAACATTATTTACATCTAACTAGCCGAACGAACACAACTGCTGGGTCGACAACCCCGACATCGGTGTCAATCTCTATTACGAATAGTTGTAGGCATTTTCCCGGGCCGCCAGTAATCATCCGGGGACTCATTACGAAGCAGTTAATTTGGTTGTACAAGTGGCAATGTATTACCCTCATGAGGGAAAGTTACCTTACTAAATTCCTCATTGACCTCGTCATACGAATGCCTATAATTCTTGGGTGGAGTCATGAGGACAACATGCTTTTTTCTATCCAGCTGATCTTGAACATAAAACACATGGTGTTCTTGCGAGGCCAATATGAACGGATCATCCTTGTGGCCAAATTTGTTTAGGTCGACCGACGTGTAACCAAGAATATCATGTTTGACATGTTTACGGTCAACCCATTGGCACATGAAGACCGGAATTCTTTTAGTATGATAATATAGGACCCATATCTCTTGCAAAACCCCAAAATAAAATTTTATCCATACGTCACCACGTCTATTGATGTGCATGTCATCCGCCTCTACACCAACCCCGTTGTTCTGGTAAACTCTACCATCATGAGATTTTGTATGAAATTCATAACCGTTGATGTAGTACGAGTCATATTTGTAAACGTTGCGGTGTGCTCATGTGCAATCCACTTTACAGTTTCCGATACATAACCTTGGGAGCCCTCTAGCTCTCTTTCAACCTGAATTTCATTACAATGATTAGATTCTTCACCTACATTGCAAAAACTATAAAAGAATTTTAAAAATTATAGAAGACTTAATAAATTGATCTACCCTGTCGCGTAACCAGTCACCAAACTTTAAAGTATGCTCCTTCTCCTGCAATGCTTGTCGTTTACCAGGCATTTGGTTTTTCAAAGAGGTCTTGTGTTGTCTGCAAGTAAGAGTATAATATATTTCGAATTAATATATATATATATACATATATATATATGTATATATTAATTTTGGGTGCGTTTGCTTAGAGTTTTAGGTTTTTAGCTTTGTTTTTTGCCTTTGAACGTCTCGCGTAACTACCGTACGTTAAGGCATTAGCGTACAGTAAATGCACCCTATATATATTTATATATATATATATATAATTTAGAGTATATATCTTAGTAATACTTACTCGATATACGGAGCTATTTCAGGCGTATTCTGCAGCACATAGAAATGTGCTCTCTTGAAAAGATCAGGAGAAACTTCAACTAATTTAACGCCAGTGATAGGTATTGTCTCCCCATTATCATCATGCTTATCATGTGGAATACCAACGGTACACTTGATGTTTTTTTAGTATTCACTCAGAAACTCGATTGTTTCTTCCGCAATGTTCTCCTCATCAATGCACCCTTCTGGATAAGTTTTGTTTCGCACATGCCCTTTGATAATCTTCATACACCTTTCAAAGGGATACATCCAATGAAAGCATGGTGGCCTACATAATTTTATCTCTCTAACAAGGAGCACGGTTAAGTGAACCATGACATCAAAAAATGATGGCGGAAAGTACTTCTCCAGCAGGCACAGTGTAACTATTTGCTCTCCTGCATCGTATCAAGCTCTTCTACAATGATTTCTGTGCTACAAATTGACTTAAAAAAAAAAAACAAAGCCTGATTATAGCATTTCTCATTGGTTCTGGCATGATGGACCGTATTGCAAGGGGTAGAAACTGTTGCATAAGCATGTGATAATCATGTGATTTAAGGCCTTGTAGCTTCCTTTCTTTAAGATTCACCAAACTAGAGAAGTTAGAACAATACCCTAGTGGAGCCTTCAGTTTATACAGTGTTTCAAGAAACATGTCTTTTTCTTGAGCTGATAATGTGAAGCATGCTGCAGGCAGTTCTGTATTGTTGCCTTTTGCTTTCAGTTGCAACTCCTTTTTAATCCCTAAAAACTCCAAATCCTTTCTTGCTGCCAATCCGTCTTTTGTCCTACCGGGAATGTTCAGCAACGTCCCGACAATACTTTCTGCCACATTCTTTTCAACATGCATCAAATCAATACAATGTTGGACAGGTAAATACTTCCAATAGCTAAGCCGTTGGTACCATATGTTGAACTTCTTCCAATATTGGTGCGGCGTTGTGTTATCCCTTTTCCTCTTACTCCCACTTAGGGATTCAGATCCCTTTCCCCATTCATTGTTAATGTTTTTGACCTTGTCGTATATCTCTTCCCCTGTAATAGGCTCTTTAGCGGTTCTCATCTCCTCTTTTCCGTTGAACGTCTTTGTTTGTTTTCTGAAAGGGTGGTCATGTGATAAATACCTTATGTGGGCAGCATAACTCTGCTTTTTTGTGTGATAAAGTCGAACACACTGAGTGTCGCCCCGACGCACCACACAACCTTTGAATCCACTGTTAGGGCAACCACATAGTGTACCAAGAGTAGGGTAATCATTAATCGTCCATAACACAACTGCACGTAGTGTAAACATTTCTTTTGTATATGCATCATATGTTGGCTTCCCGACCTCAAATAAAGATGCTAGATCGTCAATTAAATGCTGTAAAAACACATCAATATTGTTTCCTGGCACTCCGGATATTAATAAGGAAAGCATGATGAATTTTCTTTTCATACACATCCAAGGTGGAAGGTTGTAAATGACTGCTAAAATAGGCCAGACACTGTGGTTTCTGTTGCCTCTATGTACGTCAACCCTATCAGTGCAAATCCCTAGACGAAGATTTCTTGGATCGCTTCCGATGGTATCGGAGTACCTGTCATCTATGGCTTTCCATGCTGGTGAATCTGATGGGTGGCGTAAAACACCGGGTTTATTGGTACTCGTGGCGTGCCATGTTAAATTCTCTACTGTGGTATTTGATTGAAAGAGGCGCTTGAATCGTGGAATAATGGGAAAGTACCACAGTACCTTAGCGGGCGTGTTTATGTAAGTTTTGTTAGTATTCTCATCCACCTTCCACCTTAACTTGTTACAAACTGGACATGCTTCCAAATCCTTTTAATCCTTATAGTAAATAATGCAGTCATTGATACACACATGTATCTTTTCGTATCCTGAGCCCATTGCCTTCATCATCCTTTTGCCCTCATACATATTATTTACCATTTCGTTATCTGCAGGTACCATCTTTTTCAACAATTTCAGAAGTTCATCAACGAACTTATGAGATACCCCGTGCTTGCTCTTCAAGTTGAGTAGTTGTACTAATGCAGACAACTTGATGAAGTCAATACATCCTTTATATAGGGGCTTCTCAGCGTCAACAAGTAGTTGTAGAAACTGTTGATACTTCTTGTCGCCTTTGAAATTGTCTTTTGTAGCATTTACCATTTCTACAGTTTCACAGGCATCTGTTGGAATGTTGGTGTCAACAAACCCATTATTATTATCATAATTAGTTGGAAGGCAGGTGCAGGCAAACCCAATATTATCAACATAATTAGTTGGAATGTTGGTGTCGGCTTCTCCATGTTTTATCCAAGTAGTATAATTCGTATCAATTCCAAACCTATACAAGTGATGTTCTACCTCGTCTACACTAAGAGATACGTGGTTCAAACACCGAACACATGAACATGAAACATAAATTAGTGGTGATGTCTCCTCGCAATTACGAACTGCAAAATGTAAATGCTTCAACACCATCTCTATATGCTTTACTGCACATGTCGCCTACTGACATCCAAAACTTATCCATCTTCCAAGAATTTTTTTATTAACTGTGTCATCAACGATATACTAATTAACGCCAATAAATGTAACTGACTAAAAGCAAAAATATTTGGTGCTCACCTGAGATTAATGAAGCTGTTTGTTAGGATTGAGATTGATGAGAGTTCAATAAATACACTAGCAGATCATTTATTAGGGTTTGGTGAGATTGTGAGATTTTATTTGGTCAATAACTCGATTAATTGGATGGTAAAAATGAAAATTTTAAACTTCTAAATTTCATTATATAAATATTAGAAGAGGTTCTATTACGTTCTCAGGGTGTAGCTCAAACGGTTGAGGCGCTTGTGATTTAACATAGATTGCAAATATCGCGGGTTCGAAACTCAGGAGGGACATATTTTTATTGATTTTTGATAATAACCGCTTTTTAATGAAATATTATAATAACCTCTTTTTAATGAAGTAAATACACTGTGATTTTGGAAACACTCAAACTAAACTACGGAAACACTCAAACTAAACTACTCATTAAGCCTTTAAATGCGTTCAGAAACATAAAAATACATCATAATAGCTGGTCTAAAATCATAACAAAGTTTCTTTGCTTTTAATTACAAAACTAATTAAAAGCCCTAAAAACAACAAGAAGCAAATAAAATACAATATCTTCACTTTTTTTTCTGATTCAATCCTTGAAGCTACACTCCTTGCAAGTTGATCCTCTAATGACTTATTTGCCCTTATCAAGATAGGAATTATGTCTGTACATCTTGTGCACACATCAGATCTTGTGGACGAAACACAATCAGACCATATAACGAAATCACATTTTTTGCCCTAAGTTGAAAAAAATAAAGGGTTTATGGTCAACAATTGTAGATGAATTCCAACTTTATTTGCAGTTTCACTAACCTGAGATGCACAATTGTAGAACCTCCGACCTGGATTTTTGGTGGTGCTTGATGTTCTTTGAATGGCTTCAACTCCACAAAAATAATAAACCTGAGATCGATTGCTTCTGTTACTGGATGTGGTGGTCCTCGATGAGATTTCTTCCATGGTGAAGAAGGAGTTTTTATTGAAAACATAACTAGGTATATAAGTATATATATATAGGTGGGTTTAGAAAGGAGGAGTTGTACACATGATTTTTATTACCGTTTAAGGATATATATATATATGTCTTTGTACAGTAGCGGGTTGCAAGCGTAACATACTCTTTTGTACAATTATATTACATATTTTAACCTAATTGATTACAGACATTTTTAACAAAGAAAGATGAGAACCATTAATCTATATTTACAATTCATCAAAAGATGCATCACAAAAAGTACCCTTAATTACAATACATAAAACATGTTAAGAAAGCATTTTAAGATAATATATATTTACCATTCATCAAAAGATGCCATACAAAAAGTACCATTAATTACAATACATCACAAAAAAACCAAGACCAGCAAAGCTAACATCACCATCACTCCGCCTTGTCCAGCAAAGCTATCTCCTTAAAACTCATGTTAGTTGACACCGTAGTTATCGTGTCAACCAGGGTCTCACACACTGAGTCGTAGCATTCAGACTGTTGTTGCTGATAATCAGCAACCATTGCTCGGAACTCAATGCCGTCTTCCCACAACATGAGGTTACAGGATTGGAAGGTGTTTGTTTTTTCGGCTGCGAGTTTAGCCCTAATCTCTTCCACTTTCTTCAACAAAGAGTCGTCTTTCTCTTTATGAAAATCCATCGTTTTTTTTTTCACTATGGCATTCAAGGTTTTCTCAGAAGAATTCATTTTGAGTATATCTTTCTGAAACTGTTAGTGTGATTGAATAACCAAACTTAATGTAATTAAGTTTGATTTGTAGTAAGATATAGCTTAATGTAGGCTATCATTACCATAATATTTTTCCCGACATTTTTGACAGGTGACGTATAATTGTGATCAATTAATTCTGACAGGTGATATAAATGCAAGTAATCTCTAGATTAAACAAAAACACATGAGACAATTTGGTGCGTTTCCCAAGCGTGGGACAACCTTTTGTTTTTTTATTACAGTTACTATTCGTCTGTGAGCATTTTGGTTATATATACCTACAACACATTTGTGAAACTCATATACCTACATAATTTTAAATTATTATTTTTAGTTAATAATGGATTGCTCGTCATCATCATCATCATCCAGATCCTACAAGGCTGCCCTCAGAAGGCGAATAGAGGCTCAAATCGAGGTAGATAAAGCTTGTCGAGAAACTCTTACTGAAGAATTTGTAAAGACTAGCAACAGCTTGGATGCCAGGGATCTCATTAAAAAAGTCCTTACTCGGATTCCTGCTAGTTGTATCCGAGATCTTGCGGTTTTGTTTATGGTTGATGTAGGACAGAGAGAGCTTGACGAGTTAAAACTTTTGGGCAAGGCAATTCCTGAACTGAATTGCTCAATGGAATTGAAGTTGAAGTTTCTTATGTCACTCAGAAATTAGTAAGTGATGGTGTTTCATTGGGGGGTTTTTATGTGTGTCACTCAGAGATTAGTAGTAATAAAATTTGTATCTTTGTGATGGTGTGTCTATATGTGTGTTTTGGTAATAATAAAATTTTTATATTTGTGTTAAAACATTGATTCTATTATCTTAAAGTGGTAATGTACATAGCATAACATAAAAAGTATCTTAAAGTACATAGCAGTCAGTTTTGAAATCATTCAAATTTTTTGTTGCCTTTTCATAAGTTCAAATCAACTCTTCTCCGGTTAAACGAGTGTCGTCATTTTCATGGAAAAGCAGTGCTTTCTTGATAAGAGTATTTCTGTTTCGGTTTATATCCGAGAGGAGGATTTTGCACAAATACTTGAACCTCAAACGTTTTAGCTGTGTTTGTTGTATAGGGCCTTCCTTTTTGAGATTACACCCCCATGGTCTCTTCCCATCATATTTCTCCATGTGTCTCATAGCAAAAATACCACAATCTATTCCATTACTTGTTTTTCTCCATGTCATCTTCAATCTATTAATTGTTGCTACTTGGATTTGCTGAGCAATGGGGTGTTTGATTGTTTTAAGATACATGCAAAAGACGTTTCTCTACACAAAATATAAAGCAATTTAAGTATTTTGACAATTTTTATAAAGGTATATATGTTTACCAGTATATCAGGAGTCTTTCCGTATCTTTATTCAAAATTCTCTCTAATTGCTTTTGAGTTGTCTTCTACGCTTTTAAACTTTGCATCAGCTGGTATTTCTTGGTTTGCACTGTTGTCAAGTAAGTCTATCACTCCTGTTTGAAGATTGAAGGTAACCACAACGAAATAATCGTGTTGTAAAATTGGCACGAGCACTATATCAACCTACTTGAGTGATAGAATTCCACTCCTTGCCATTTTTCTTGTCATGTTGTCTGAAAACACATCCAGTCTTTCTTTGTCTGTGTAACCCCTTGATTCAGAATAATGGTCACTTGTCTGTATATTAATTAAAATGCAGATGATTAAAGCGTTTATTCAGCGTTTTCTAATAGTACAAACAAAATAGATTAATTTGTACCAGCACATTGCTTGAAGCAAAGAATCTGAACGGTGATGCTGTAGATTTTTTATTTTCTTCATAGTTCATTACTTCACTGAATGCATCCATTGCATTGGCGGCTATATAAATCCCAGGACAAAAGCTTCAAAGACCACCTTGAACGATTCTGTGTGAGTGGACTTATATACCTCCTCCCAAATGTCTACAAGATAAAAAAATATATACTCTGAAAGTATTTCTTCATCTTCTGTGACACTAGCGGATACGTCAACCTCTCTCAGAAGATATGTAGAGTTCAGTGTAATGAGGCTATCACTTATTGACAATCCGGTGTCAACTGTTAAACATAAAATAACTCACATTAAATTTGACTGAAAATAATTGTAACTATAAGTAAATACCTAATTTTCCCTTTTGGTTTTTATTTGTAATTACATACCCTCTTTTACCCACGCAACCACTGTATTAACAACTTCATCAATATCTGCGCACGAGACATTGTTTTCTTGACCTGCATCACATGCATCATTTTTTACGACAGCCAAAGATGTAATATTTTCAACTGTGATTATAATTAAGCTGGTATATAATTAAGCTGGTACATATATGATATACCTTTCTGAGCAGCCACTGGACCACCAACACCAACATCTGAATCAACTGCATCACACAGATGTAATAAGTTTAAAAGAACAGCATAAGTGTTTTAAGAGCGTTTTAATTATACTAATAATTAATTTAACCCAGATACCTTTTAGAGCAGCCACTGGACTAGCAACACCAACACCAACATCTGAATCTTGTGTTTTAGGGACCACATTATTAGTGAATCTGTTTTCCCATTCACAACATCTAGCAAAGATATTCTCATTTGATGGATGTCTATCCTTTCCTTGACGGACCAACTCGTTGATCTCGGAGCAAATTTTATCAAATTTCTTCAACTTGTTATCCATTGCCTTATTCCAAGACTGTAAAAAGAAAATATAGTTTAGGTTAATTCAAAAACATTTTCAATTTATCCCAGCCAGTTGCAATAGAGTTAAATAATAGTCAACAAGCACGATAGACATTTGCAAACTTAAAGGTGAATAATCGCTTACATAATCATCCAAATCTTGTTCAGCTGTTTGATCGGCATTATCTGTTTCAGATGCACTTTGACCATCTGTTTTTTAATTCTATATAATGTTGTATTACATAAAATGCATGTAGAGATAAGAGGTATGCGAATTTTTTACAAGAAAATAACAAGTTTAATACCATGTTCTTGTTTCTCCTCAGCTGCAGTGTTTTCTTCAACTTCAGGCTTACCAGCAGCACTAACCGTCACAGCAGCAGTAGCAGCAGCAGCCGCAGCAGCAGTCTCATCAAGTCTCTTCCCGGCAGCACTAACTGTCACAGCAGCAGTATCACCAACAGCAGCATCAGCAGTCTCATCAAGTCCCTTCCCGGCAGCACTAACGGTCACAGCAGCAGGAGCAGCAGCAGCCGCATCAATCCCTTTCTTGTCAACACTAAACGTCACAGCAGCAGCAGCAGCAACCTCAGTAGCATCTTCTTCTAAGGGAGGACCATTATTCGACAAGTATTTTTTCCATCTTATTAAGAGTAGTTGTTATGTAGTTGACTGTAGGCGTTGTGACGGGAGTCCCAAATGGACCATATTTTTTCTGGTATTCATGCGTGTAAAGCATCACAAGGAAGGTGATCGGACCGTTGTATTGAACGTTGATACCTCTCCATTCTTCCTTTGTCGTTTTCAAGTTTTCAATAACATAGCTGCACCGGTCCATATTTGGAATATCGGAGGTTTTATCAATTGCGGCGATGAATCGTTGATTGACTGTTGTTGATTTTGTCACAAATCCTATACAGGTGTTGACCAACACAAGGAAATTAATATTAAACAGTTCACCAACTCCTTGATCCGCGGCCAGTTTGTCTTTCACATGCTTTATACTTATTCTTGCATTTTTCGGGAATTGAGATTTGAACAAATCTGTAGTAAACTCTTCCCCCAATCTTGGTTTATTCTTGCCTAAAACAGGAATCTTACCCATTGGTATCCCCAACACTTCATGTACTTTTTGTGGTGTTATCTTAATAACACTGCTCCCAATGTTCAATTCATTTACACGATTATTATAGTTCATGAGCAACGAATATCCCAAAGTTGTTGGAGTTTGGGTTACTTGAAGTCTTAACATTGACCCAAAACCCATTTCTTCTACACAAGTTTTTTGGGCAATGGTCATTGCCTTCACTGCATCAACAATATTAATAGGTGCAGACCTATTCATCAATTTTTTGTCTACAAATTCAACAAAAGGTTGCCCCCTCTCGGCTGGCTTCTTTTCTTTAACGACTCTCTTTTTCGGACGCTGAAAGTTCGTGCCAGAGGTGCTGGGTTCCACCTATTTCCGCTTTGACAACAACCTGTCGATTTTTGTGTCAAGGTCAGAATCAGAGTCTGCTTCCACAACATGTTTTGTTTTCCCCACCGGAGCAACTTTTTTAGTCTTCGTTTTATCAGTCATGTTTTTTTCTTTAACGGCTCTCTTTTTCGGACGCTGAAAGTCCGGGCCAGAGGTGCTGCGTTCCACCTGGTTCCGCTTTGACAACAACCTGTCGATTTTTGTGACAAGGTCTGAATCGGAGTCTGCTTCCACATCATGTTTTGTTTTCCCCACCGGAGCAACTTTTTTAGTCTTCCTTTTATCAGTCTTGGTTTTTTCAACAACTAAATCACATACATAAAATAAAACACGGGGGTAGGGGATAACAACACGAATCACAAGGAAACAGAAAACTCTTATAAAACATCACAGTGATAAATTCTCATACCAAAGCCATAACACGCTAATCATACGCATATAACATGCTTTAATATTATACATAGATTTAAAAAAACAAAGATATGTATTACAACAACAACACGCTTATCAAACGTATTAATACATAAGAAGATTCAAACAAATGCTTATATTTTAAGATTAAGTAAACCTAAAACGCTAAAAAAATCATAAAGTAACACCTATTCCATCTTCATTCTGAGACCTATCGTGCTTTTGCTTCGTCCTGGTTCTGTTCCAGAAGTAGATGAGTTAGGGTTCTTCATTTTGGTTCCGTTTTAGAAGTAGATGAGTTAGGGTTCTGAGACCTATCGTGCTTGTACTTGTGCTTGTGCTTCACAGTAGAAACGAATCGTCGATGGTTCCAGAAGTAGATGAGTGACTTACGAGGGGAATTATTTGACCCTTTTAAAAGAAGGCGCGTGCTTTTAAATTTTAATCGTACGGTAGTTATTTGATCCTTTTAAAAGAAGGCGCGTGCAAAAAATATATATATATATTATTAGTGGGTGGTGGTGGGTTCAGGTGGTCATGATGATGGTGGACGGTGGCGGAGGTGCGGTGGTTCGTGGTGGCGGATGTGTGGTGGTGGGTGGTGGTGGTGGGCAGTGGGTGGTGGTGGTGGTGGGTAGTGGGTGGTGGTGGTGGATAGGTATAAATAAATGTATATATATTTATATATAATATTAGTGGGTGGTGGTGGTGTGGTGGGTGGTTGTGGTGGGTGGTGGTGGAGTGTGGTTAGTGGTTGGTGCTGGGGGTAGTCGTGGCGAATGTGGGCGGTGGTGTGTAGTATGATTGCGAATATGTAATACATGAGACAATGACGGTGCTATCCCGTATGATGACCATGATGATTGGCCCAATTATGACGAGACGATGCTAATATAACTACCTGGGTTGGTGGTGGTTATCATATTGATGCTGCTAACCTATATATACTGTTTGCTTACGCCAACCCATATGATGGCGACTGTAGCTCGTACGATGAGCATGACGTCTATGATGATGATCACACACATATATGATGAGGACCAATTATATGTACCTATATGACAATACGCCACACAGGGGCGCGCGCACACACACACACATATGTTGATGATAATGGTGACACCGATGTTTAATGACATGTAACCCGTATGATCGACGACGACCATGATAACGTATACGATGGTCATACTGATGGTAGCATGTACGACTGATGATGTCGTTTGATGAAGACAACAATTCCTAAGATGGTGTCGACAGTGATCGCTAGCTAATATTGGGCGTTTTGTTTATGATAACCCATACGATGCTGACTACATCCCGTACATGGCAATCAGATGATGATGATGATGCTGATGATGATGATGATGGAGATGTGTGATGATGATGACGACACTGATAGCGAGATATATGTTACCCGTATGATCAACGCCGACTACGATAGCCTATACAATGACCACGTTGATTACCCGCACGTCTGATGATGATGTCGTTTCATGGTGATGGTGATCGATGATTATGATGATGATAACCACTATAATACATGATAACGATGATAACTTTATGATGTTGATCATCATCATAACACATATGGTGATGATGATAACCTAGAAGATGATAATGATACAAAACTACATATTTGAAATGATAACACTAGAATATTATGAGCCTCTCTATTACGAAGTTGTAAATCTTATTTAGAAAATCTTACTAACGGTTAAGATAATACTTCAATAATGGATAAAATTTTAAATTTATTTTAAAAATACGATTTATTAAACGAACTCCTCTTTTAACGAATGTAAATGTTTTTATACTACTTTTAAAAAGTTATAAAACAAAAAACCAAAATATATAAATAATTAAATGTGTAGAAATAAATAAAACCAAAATTCAAAACCCTTTTAACTTCAAAACCCTAAATCGACTTCTACTTCACTTTACTGTAATTCGTAGACATCGCTTATCTGGTAAGAACATAAAAATGTCACGTCTCAATAATGGAGTTAAGTTCCTGGTAGATATCGACAACGATTCCATGAGTAGGATGGTATGTTAATATTGTTATCTGGTTAATTTTTTTTATGAAACATTTTACAGTTTTGCAACATATACATTCTAAGAACATTTTTTGTGTTACTTATAGCTCATTCCTAAAGCTGTTCAACCAATGTTTGCTGACATGAAATCGAATACCGACTGTTGTTTGATTTACGATCAAAGTGGTAGAACGTTTTCTGTTGTTATAATCAAAGTACTTGATGACTTTTATTTTGGAATCGGTTGGACTGAATTAATCAGAGAATGTTGTATAGAAGCTGGAACATATGCTGTTTTTGAGATTAAACCAAGATCTATGTTGAATATGTTTACTTTCAAAAGAAACGTAAATGATCAATCCGGTACTATGATATGTATTCCAGTCAGAAACCTACACGTCCATTACTTGGTAAGTTTTAATTTCTGTTTTTAATGATTCTTTCCAAATTCAAATGACCTTTAATTAACATGTTTAATAGGATTTCCCTGAGTGGTACGTGATTTAAGAATTGGTGACAATTACATGAATTCACTTTTCGAGCTTATTGCTCCAGATAGATATATGTTTAAAGTTTCATGTCTTAGGGATGGAATGGGTTGTAGGCTAGAGGATGGATGAAATTAGGTTTTTAAACAAACCAACTTGAAAGGTGGCTCGTTTGTTGTGTTTGAAATCATATCAGATAAGACATTTCATATTAATGGCTTTCATGAAGATGTCATAGAATTTATCCTTCCTAGTCCAAATCAGCTGTTTCTCAACTATCAATCAAGCAATCAAGGTAGTTCCTCCCAAAACCCAATTCATCTTGATGAGCAAAATGATGACTCTAAAATCGTCTTCCACATGAACGTCACCAAGAAATTGGTAAATTGAATTTTTAAATTTCTTTTTTATTTAAAAGTATATTTGAAATTTGCTTTTCACGGCGGCTTTTGCGTCACATTGCCACCAAGATTGATGCCTATGATGGAATGCCAATCACTTTGGTCAATCCCGAAGGTCGTAAAAAGAAAATGAGACTTCATGGTGAACTGTCGGACCTGAAATTCAGATATCGGTTACCAAAATGGAAAAATTTCAAGGTGGAAAATGAAATACAGATTGGTGGTAAGTGCAGATTTGAATATGATTTCAATGAAGCTACTTTGTTAGTTTCAAAAGTTGATTAGTGATTTGGTGATGTTTGGAACATTTGTGATTTGGTTGGTTATTTGTATGTGTATGGTTGTATTGATACACTTTTTAGTTTATTGTGTTGAATGTTGGTTGGTTAATTAGCTTTTAAATGCTTTAATTTTATAGTTTCTTGTATCATCTATTTTGTTATTCACTCTTATTTTTGTTTCATGGAATGTATTGTAATGGCGCCTTTTGTATGAAAACTTTTAATGAATGGTAATTATGGTTAAATCTAAAAATAAAACAAAAAACACTTTCTTAAAAAACACTATTACACTTGTCACGCGCTAATGTACATAAACATATATAGATATCCTAATACGCAATGCACGCTTATCCAACCATATTCTGGCAAAGTGCCTATTTTCAGCCACAGGTTCTCTGCCGTAAAAACTATGCCAATAATTAATCTATTGGTTCTTAAGTAAAAGGGAGGAAAAGCTCAAAAAGCTCCAAAATATTGGCTCCAAATATTCAAAAACTCCAAATTACATTTAACACTCCAAAAATCAAGTTACACTCCAAATTATTAAAAATTTTCCACTCCACAAATCAGCCAAATTATTAAAAAAACAATCAAAGATGAAGCTTATAGATGAAAGAATCGAAGAAGAACGCTACTCCGATGAGGAAGCAAACTACGACGACGACGCTCAATCAGACGACACTGAAGGCTACTCCAGCAAGGAAGCCAACGACGACGACGGTCAACCAGAGGATGTTATAGGGACGATGGTTATCGAACACCTCAACAGTTTGGAGGCTATCGAACCCCTCAACAGTTTTGCTACTACGAAAAAACCTACAAGGGGGTTGATGAGGTTACCTAAACTGCATACCCAATATGCAAACTCTGGTGGTGTCAAACTGGCAGTGGATTTTGATAATCTGGGTAGGTTCACTGGCCAAAACAGATCAAAGTTTGCAAGTTTTTTAGGGGATGTTGTAAGGGAAATAGTTGGCTTGAGACATTTAAGTTGGAGGGAGGTCACAAAGGAGCTTAGAGATAAACTGTGGGAACAAATAACGGTTATTCTTTATTTCTATTTGTGCATTTTATATTTTGAGATGTTATTTACCTTTACTGTATTATATTATGCAGAAATATTTTGAGATTGAGGCTTGTCGAAGGCCTTCTGTGATGAATCGGCTCAGACACCCTCTTCGGGATTTCAGAAGAAAAATGTATGCCAAATACATTGTGCCGAACATCGGTAAACCTATGAAGCTGAAGGCGATACCCAAGGGACACAGGACGATGATCAGGCAAGAAGACTGGGATCGCTTAATTGAGTACACACAATCAGAACAGTTTCAGGTATAAATCCTCTACTCTGCAAACGTAGATTGATCGACTATATATGGTTTATGTTTTTTGTTTAAATATAATGAAATGATTATAATGTGTGGTTGAAGAAAAAATCGGCTTCATCAAAGGGAGCTCGAGCAAAGAATGTTTTTGATCATCACATGGGACGAGGGTGTTATACCTACCTTCGAGAGAAACTGTTAATCACCATCAGCTGCTTTCTCTCTAGTTCAATGATTTGTTGGTTATGTGTCTAACGCATGACCGTCAGCTGCTTTCTCTTGAATATTTTACAGGGTCAAAAGAAGGAAATTGGACCGGATGAGATCCCCGGCCGTGCATTAATGTGGATGAAAGGAAGGGAGGATAAAGATGGTGCATACAAGAATGCTGTTGTCGAAGGCGTGGGAACCAAATTAGTATGTTTTAGTATTAAACTTTTTAAATCAAGTTAAAGTCAATTCATTGCCTTATATTGGTGTCAAAAAAACTTGAGTCTGTATAACTTGTCTCAACACTTTATGTGGATACATAAGCGTGTTACAAGTGTATTAGAATATTTGTTTTCTTGCAGGTTCAGCATGAGGAGCAGATCGCCTCCGGAGCCCTGGCACTTGAACCGTGCACAGATGCCGTCACCTTAGTGCTTGGCAAAGAGAAAGGTGGGTTTTTAAAAGGGATTGGGTACCGATTGACAACAGGTAAATATAGGGGTGTGTGTCGGGTAAAAGGCTCGTTTAAGCAACGGATTGCCCAACTTGAGTATGAGGCGGTGCAGAGAGATGTAGTGGTGAACAGGTTGACGTCTCTACTTGAATCCACGAATGCTATGCTAGCAAGCCGTGAGAAGGAACGGTTGGCATTTGAGGCCAGGTTCAGACATCTCGAAGGATTGTTGCCGGAAATGTCGGCAAGTCAAGTAAGTGACATATGCTACATATTAATTAATGCATTCGACATACATAATTGGCACTGTTTTTGTCACAATTCGTAGGTAAATCATGTTCCCAACCAGGTTGGTTCTAACCAAAGTACTAGTGCTGTGGCGCAAAATAAAATGCCAGTACCAGTAAGTATCTGACAGTTTCTTTGTTTTTTACAACTTTCCATGTGATTTTTCATTTTCCATAACCTAATAAATTGATTTGTAGGCCAGTTCTGTGGGAAACATCTTAACCTCAGGTGAGGCTGTGCAACAAGAATCCGCTTCTAAGGTAACCATTTGACAGTTTGATTGATTTGTTTTAATAATTAACTTTCCATGTGAGTGTGCTGATTTTTTGCATAAGTTAATTGTAGCCCAAGTCTGCGGATAAAAGTTGTCGAAACGGTACCCGCTCCCAATATCGCGACATCAGTAAGTATTTGACAATTTCAGTACTTTTTTATAATTCGTTTCCAATGTGAGTGTGCTCATTTTCTATTACCGAATTGCAGGCCAAGTCTGTGGAAAAAAGTGTTGACCAAACGGTACCCGCTGCCCATATCGCGACATCAGTAAGTATTTGACAATTTCAGTACTTTTTATAATTCATTTCCAATGTGAGTGCTCATTTTCTATTTACCGAATTGCAGGCCAAGTCTATGGAAAAAAGTGTTGACCAAACGGTAGTCGATCCCCAAAGCGCGACATCAGTAAGTATTTGGTAGTTTCAGTTTTTATATTTTATAACCTAATAAGTCCAAACAATTCCAATTTCTGTTATATTACCAATGAAGCATGTAGAGAACAATGTTGACCAAGCATCAACACAACTACACCACACTCCGGATAGTAACGGCTCGAAAAAACCATCAGTAAGTATTTGGCAATTTTAGTTTTTCCTTTAATTGTTGATTGATTCATTAAATGGTTTTTAGGTAAAACAGAGAAGCCGTAAAAGAAAAGTTAATGTATCTACGGATGAAGCTTCCCTAACCTGCTGAAATAAAGGTATGTGCTGGGCGAAACATTGTAAATTTCCACCAACATGGGTATATACTTATATATTGACTTCAACTAAGCCATCTTAATTTCACATGCTGGTTTATAGGTGTATAAGTGTCGTTTCTGTGTGCATGACAAGCGTCACAAGGTAGAAAATGGTAAAGTTTATTGGTCACCGGTTCCACAACAGTTGCATGGAAAAGCAATCCCGGAGGGTTGCTATAAAGTTAGTATTGAGGAGCCATAAAGGAACAAGCAATTATTCCATGTGAGGCAGGTGAAATTACGACTGTTGGCAACGCAATTGGTACTTTCATTGCTTGGCCAGAACACCTAATCATATGTGACCAGGAGGTTTGTTCCCTTTTACCTTAACCGAACAAATATCAATGCTCTTTTTGATTTAGTTTAAAAAATGAACACTTGTGTTCGTTTATGTTCGTTTGTTTATAATCTAAACTAACGTAATTGAACAAAGATAAACGAACATAAACGAACTTCCAGTCGAAAGGTTCACGAACAGTTAAACGAACGTTCGGTATGTATATATGCATACTATTTTGTTCTATTCGATTACAAAATACGACATTAATTATACATATTTGTTTTTCATATTCTATTGTTCCAGCTACCACCACTCCTGTCCTCTAAAGAACCAGACAGAGCTGGCAAGAAGACAAAGGCACAAAAAATAATTTTGTTTTGTTGCTTATAGCTATTTTATATTACTGCACAAAAAATAAAAATAATTATGTATTGCCTAATTACACATAATTTGGCTAAATAGAACATATTAAATAGGTATGGCCAAAAGTAACACATTAAATAGGTGTGGCCACACCTGAAATTACAAAAATTAGAGTCTATAAACGACCATTAGCCACAACATAAACATTTTTGTGTGACAAAAAGTTTGACAATAGCCACAGTTTAAATTACGAAAAGCATTATGTGTGACAAACGGTAAGACAATGGCCACACCACAAACTACAAAAGAGTGTTTGAGTGGCAACTTAACAGTTTTAGCCACATTGACAACAACCTAAAATGTGTATATGACATTATTAGCCACATAGTACCTAACTATGTGTGACGAAAAGTTTAACAATAGCCACACTTTAAATTACGGTAAGACAATGGCCACACCACAAACTACAAAAGAGTGTTTGAGTGGAAACTTCACATTTTTAGCCACATTGACAACAACCTCCAGTGTCTATATGATATTATTAGCCACACAGTACCTCACTATCTGTGACGAAAAGTTTGACAATAGCCACACTATAAATTCGGAAAAGCATTATGTGTGACAAACTGGCCAAACCACAAACTACAAAAGAGTGTTTGAGTGGCAACATCACATTTTTAGCCACATTGACAACAACCACCAGTGTCAATATAATATTATTAGCCACACAGTACTTCACTATCTGTGACGAAAAGTTTGACAATAGCCACACTTTAAATTATGAAAAGCATTATGTGTGACAAACGAGAAGACAATGGCCACACCACAAACTACAAAAGAGTTTTTGACTAGCAAGTTCACATTTTTAGCCATATTGAGAACACCCTCCAGTGTCTATATGATATTTTTAGCCACACAATACCTCACTATGTGTGACGAAAAGTTTGATAATAACCACACTTTAAATTTGGAAAAGCATTATGTGTGACAAACGGTAAGAAAATGGCCACACCACAAACTACAAAAGAGTTTTTGACTAGCAAGTTCACATTTTTAGCCACATTTACAATAATTCCCATTGTCTATAAGATATGATTAGCCACACAGTACTTGACTATGTGTGACCAAAAGTTTTACAATAGCCACACTTTTTAGTAGGAAAAACATTTTGTGTGACAAACGGTAAGACAATGGCCACACTATAATCTACGAAGGAGATTTTGAGTGGCAAGTAAACATATTTAGCCACTTTTAATGTAATATCTAGTGTCTATATCATATAATTAGCCACACTATTATTAAATTTAAGTGGCCATTTCTTTGCTATATTCACACGGTATAGGTCACAATGTAAGCTTAACACAACCCTATTGGCCACATTAATATAAAATGCATGTGGCTGAAACATAAATTCATGTGGCTATATAGATGCAATGGTCACACATAGTAAATTGACATGTGGCCATTTTTTACCATTTAGCCACACTTATTGGAGAGGCTTCTTGATGGGCAGCAACTAATGTCTTTACCCTTTAGCCACACTTATTACCACATAAGGCCACTAAAAATTGTGTGTGGCCATATCATACCCACGGTGTCGCGACCTTTGGCCACATATGACCTGAACCAAATGTGTGTGGCTAAAGGCCTACGGCCACATTTTTTTCGTGTGGCTGAAGGTCAATATTCACGTAGTGTCCATTAAGGGTGAAACAGTTTCTTGATTGCCGGTGGATAAGTGCCTTCGTACCCCATTCTTGTAATTACTTCAGTAACTTCTGCTGTAGAGTACTCTGTTGGGTAGTCGGGTTGATCCCCAAACAAAAGTACCTCTCTGATAACGGCTCCCGTAACAGTAACCGGCTTCATCTGTATTTTAAATAATTTGTCTCTAACATATATATATGGTCACATTCATTAAAGATAGTGTCACTACAAGTGCCACTAAATGGTATATATTGGTAATTTTGTGTTAACAATTGTGTGATAACTAACTACATATAATCACTGCCTATATAAATATTTGTGTCTACATCCCATAAACAGTCACAGTCTTTAGAAAAGACTGTGACTACAAGTATGTTATAAGGTCACGTAACTACGTAATATATGTCACTAAAGGGAAATGTAACAACAAATATTCAAAGATAGTGTCACTGAAGGATACACAACAATGACACTTAAAATAAGAGATGTCACTTGAAGGTATGTAATAGTCACAACTTAGATTAACAATTGTGTGATAACTAACTACATATGATAAAAACTCACATTTATTTAATAATAGTGTGACAACAAGTGTGTTAGGGTCATGTAACTACGTAATATATGTCACTAAATAAAATGTAATAAGAAATTTTCAAAGTTAGTGTGACTAAAAGATACACAACAGTGACACTAAAAATAAGACAAGTTTATATTAAACGTTTTCGGTCGCATTTTCATTTTTGTTGTGTCAATAGAAAGTATGTAATAGTCACAACTTAGATTAACAATTTGATTTCTAATTGTGATCGAAAACCAACCAATAGTCACACTGAACATAGTGTAATGTGACAAATTTCAAGCAAAACGTCACATTGAAAAAAAATTCATGTGACCAATTGTTGATATATTGCCACTAACCAAAAAAACATGTGTCACTGAAAAGGGTTTATATTAACATTATTTGATAAAATTGGAACAAAAATCACTGGTCTATAGTGATAACTCTACTCTACGGTGACTGATTTTTATATGCTATAGTGACGATTTTTTGTGTGTCACCAAACAACATCTACAATGGCGTGACCTTTGGTGACATATTTAACGGAAAAAAATCATCACAAACTACCTACGGTGACGATTTTTGTGTGTCACCGAAGCCCGATTTTGTACTTGTGTAAGTAGCGTATGAGTTGAGCCTGAGCTCCTGCCAGTTGGGCTCGAGCTCGGTTAGGCTCGACTTGTTTACACCCCTAATTTTTAGTAGCTAATGTTGAGCATGAATTATTAGTCTCACTTTACCTTAGAGCACTCACAATAACAAACCTCCACAAATCGTCATATCATATACTACACTTTATTTAATAGCACCAATTGTCTCCTACATCAACGAAACTTTGCAAACACTATTAGAAGTTATTAAAACTTCACAAAACCTATTTAGGGTTTAGGATTTTTAGTTAAGGTTCAATGAGACGGTTCAAACGTTGCTATAATTCGTTCATGCGTAGTTCGTTTGTATGATGCATGATACGATCATACTATTATCCATGCTTAACATCTTAATTTTGATACAAAAGACTTTTCTTGCAAGCAAAGTAATAGTTAAATTTATTTGTTATTTAGTTTCTTTATTATATTCTAATTAGGTTTCCTTATTGTTTATCCTTTTCTATCTTTATGTTTTGATTTTTCTATAAATTGTAATCTTCCGTTGAGAAAAAGAATACGAAAAATGAGAATAAAATTGTTCCATCTCCGGTTTCTCTTATTCTCATTTGATCTTGGAGACTAACCCGTTCTACAGGTCTATCGGGAGATTAACATCTCGAATCGGTTACTACCAATGCTTAGGTACCCCACTTTTTGTGTGTGTGTTTCCCCAATGAACCCCACCATATGTATATGTGTGTTTGTGTGTGTGTGTGTGAGAGAGAGGGGGGGACATTGAAAGATACATAACAAAATCCCAGGGTAACGTTTCAAACTTTTTTTTACATGTTTATGTAAACATAACAAATATAAAAACACAATAAATAAATTTATTCACATGGGTTGCAAAATTCTCCTCTTCGGTTTTTGAAAGTTTGAAATCGGGCCATTACATAATCTTCTATTGCATTATCAAGTGTTTTTATTTCGATCGCACAAATTAAAGCACTGTTCAAATAATCATCACTATTTGATTGCACATCTCGTCTTCATAAGCTTTATTTTAGAATAAAACCTTTCAACAGTTGCGGTTGCAACCAATAAAACCAATGTTAGCTTCAATGTTTGGTAAACCAAAAAGCATGCCATTTTCCTTAAGGTTTATCGAATATTAAAGCTAGTGTCGGTTTTACGGTTGCAACCATTAAAATGTTTTTTTTTATCTTCTAAAATGAAGCTTATCAAAACGGATTTGTGCAATCAAATAGGTGATGAGTATTTGAACAATGTTTTAATTTGTGTGGTCGAAAGAGGCACGTTTGATAAGGGAAAAGAAGAAGTTGTGATGACTCGATCTTAAGCTTTCAAAATCCCAATATGAGAATTCTACACCCCATATGTTTAAACTTATTTATTATCGTGTTTCTTTTTTGGTTTATTCTCATTCCATCCCCTAAAAATATGTAAGAGAATTTTGCAAATTATAGGGTTGGGTTGTGAATTGTTGTATGGAAGAGAGAAAAGTTAGTTTTAAAAAAATATTGGGGAAAGTTTGTTTGTCCTAATTTGTTTTTAAATATTTGTTGAAATTGGTTGTAAGTAAAAAAGAGAGAAACTGTAATGGTAATTATACAAAAAGAAATACTTAATTGAACATGAGAGAAAAATGTAGCGATATTTGGTATAATTATAGAGATGAAGATGAGGGATGGGCTGAGAATACTCTTAAATTGTATGAAAGACGGTAAAAGAAAAATTAAGTTTTGAACTCTAAATTAAACAATGAAACATAAAAGAAATATGGTTAATGGGTTAGTTGGTTTAGGCTTTAAACTTTGGTTGGGTTTTATTTATTTTGAACTTTTAATTTGATAGGCATTAAACAAGCAGGAGTAACATTATATATTTTTTTCAGGGGTAGCGAAATATAAAAACCGACAAAATAAAAAAAAATTGCATTGCTGACGAAAAGTTCAGTGTGTGTGTGGGGGGGTGGGGGGGGGTTCATTTATCTGCTAGTAAACATAAGCAAATATGTAGACGTGCTCCATAACGGTAGAGTCTGCTTTTAAGTTTTTCCGCTTAGTCCACATTATCCGTGCGCATGGATGAATTTCGAAATCATTAAGAACTTGATTTTGATCATCCAAAGATAAAATGAGTGTAGTCTAAGGCTATTATCGCACAGCTCAACAAGAAAATCACCGTCAGTATATTAGAATGTGACTTGTACGAAACATAAAATATATGTCAACTACATACAGTACCTTAGGATCTATTTTGCGAATTGGAATTATTTATTCCGTGTTGAAATAAGAATGATGCAAACAAAGGATGAGTTATCTGATGATCACAATAGCCAAACCTACTTACGTACCAAACTTAATAATTAATTAATGCCATCATGCCATTTATTTAATTCAGTGGGCAATATTTCAACCCAACTTTTAGCAGCCAATGAATAACTAGTCTCCCTTGCCTTGCCTATCCATCATTTGATATTTTCTTGACCCGAACAAGCATTCGTCAAAATGTTTAATAATACCATCATGGAGTCTTTTAGATTTTCACATTAAGGGTGCTAAGGACTTTAAAATGAGCACAATCATCATAAATAATTAATATTAAACTGCTTGCCTCCTCTATAAATACCTACACCATGGCATCAGAAAATCCACCACACTGAAAACTATATATCTGTGTACGTGATTTGGATTGATAGACTGATATGCAAGGTACGTCGCAACAATCAGAGAGACTGATCGCGAACATGTTTGTTAAGACGGTTATGCCGGAGGATGGGAAGACAATGATGAAAGGAAAAGTAGTGCTAAAGAAGAAGAATGTATTGGATGTGAACGACATAGGCGCATCAGTTCTTGATGGAGTGCATGAGCTTTTTGGCCAAAACATCTCATTCCAGCTCATTAGTGCCAGTCATCCTGAATCAGGTTTTTCTTATATATGTATCATGAGCAAATTAATTAGTTTAATAGTTTTTTTATTTAATTTATATAGCATTAAAAGGTAATCATGTTAATTAATTCATACAATAAGTAGTTATTTTGTTTTGTGATCAGAAGGAAAGTTGAGAGGGAAGGTAGGTAATCCAACGATCCTTGAAGACTGGAGTACGACGACTCAGCTATCAGTCAAGGATCTGGAGTACGGAGTTAAGTTTGAATGGAACGCGGAGATAGGACTTCCTGGGGCACTAGTTGTAAAAAACAATCACCATAGTGAATTCTTTCTTAAAACCCTCACCCTAGAAGATGTTCCTGATTATGGCCAAATTCATTTTGTGTGCAATTCATGGGTTTATCCATCCAAACGCTACGAGAAGGAACGCGTCTTCTTTTCCAACAAGGTGACTTTTGCTATATATATATATGAGTTATCCTAACTTTATCAAACAAATTAATGTACCTATTAAAATCCCACTCATAGCAAACTATTGGTATGTGGGAGCCTGCGAAAAGTAGGATAGAGCAAACTTTTTCTTTATCCTAAAATCGCACTTTATTTTAATCGTTTTAAGTTTAATGAGAAACATAAGTTTCTACTAACACATGAACTGTTGTAGGCATATCTACCGAGTGAGACTCCAGAATTAATACTTCCGTATAGACAAGAAGAATTAATCATTCTGAGAGGCAATGGATCCGGGGAGCTCCAGGAATGGGACAGGGTTTATGATTATGCGTTTTATAATGATTTAGGAGATCCTGATAACGAAAGGCCAGTTCTTGGAGGGTCTTCTGAGTACCCGTACCCTCGTAGGGGGAGAACTGGCAGACCGCCGACTGAAACAGATCCTAAAACCGAGAGCAGGCTTCCACTTCTTAGGAGCTTAGACATATACGTCCCTAAAGATGAAAGATTTACACAGTTGAAACTCTCTGATTTTCTTGGTTATGGTTTTAAATCCATTTTTCAATTCCTTGTGTCTGAGGTTCAGGCTCTAGACACAACCTATGACGAATTCGACTCGTTTGACGATGTGTTCAAGACTTATGGAGGGGGGATCAGTTTGCTTAAAAACCCTTTGCTTGAAAAAATAAGAAAAAGCATCCCTTTTGAGTTGTTGAAAGATTTTTCTCAAACAGATGGAGAGGGGCTTGCCAAACTCCCCTTGCCAAAAGTTATTGAAGGTACCATGCATATCTATAACTCAAGACTCATGTTTTCTTTCTTTGGGGCATAACTTTCTTTATTTATTGTTAATGATACGTTACATGTTATCCAATCAGAGGATAAATCTGCATGGAGAACAGATGAAGAATTTGCAAGAGAAATGTTGGCAGGTGTCAACCCAATTGGCATCCGTCTACTCAAGGTAAACTGAAATTGCATGATACTTTGCAAGTTTAGAAATTCAACTAACAGTTGATGATTGCTTCAACGGTTACTTGCAGGAGTTCCCCCCAACAAGCAAGCTCGACTTCAAAGTATATGATAACCAAAATAGTTCAATAAAGCCATCCCACATTGAGGCAAATCTTGATGGTTTGAATATAGAAGAGGTACAACACTACATTAATTAGCAGGTTAATTAGGATATAATAAAAGGTTCTAATATGTTTAAAAATTTTGGTCATACAGGCAATCAAGGCAAACAAGCTATTTATATTGGACCACCATGATTCCTTGATGCCATACGTTAGACTGATAAATGCAACATCCACCAAGATTTATGCCACACGAACTTTGTTGTTTTTGCAAAAGGATGGAACTCTAAAACCGTTGGTAATTGAACTAAGCTTGCCTCATCCACAAGGAAATCAATTCGGTGCTGTTAACAAAGTGTACACTCCAGCTGAACATGGCGTTGAAGGTTCAATTTGGCAGTTAGCCAAAGCATATGTAGCCGTTAATGACTCCGGGGTCCATCAACTCATAAGTCACTGGTAAACACTTTTAACAAGATTTTATTCAAGTACTTATAAATGCCATGTTATCGAGCCATTTGTGATTACACTTTCACAGGTTAAACACGCATTGTGTTATCGAGCCATTTGTGATTGCAACAAATAGGCAATTAAGCGTGCTCCACCCGATCCATAAACTTCTTCACCCTCACTTCCGGGATACAATGAACATAAATGCTTTTGCAAGGCAAATCCTTATCAATGGTGGTGGAATTCTTGAGCAAACAGTCTTCCCGGGAAGATATGCAATGGAATTGTCATCTGTAATATACAAAGATTGGGTGTTCCCGGACCAAGCACTTCCTGTTGATCTTGTCAAAAGGTATACGATTATCATTTACTATTATTCTATGCATTATTAATATATACTAACTCATTTAACAAATAGGGGAATGGCGATTGAAGATTCAAGCTCTCCACACGGGCTTCGTTTGCTGATTGAAGACTACCCATATGCTGTCGACGGTCTTGAGATTTGGTTTGCTATTAAAACATGGGTTAACGATTATTGTCGTTTCTACTACAAGAGTGATGAAATGGTTCATAACGACACCGAACTCCAATCATGGTGGAAGGAGGTTCGTGAAGAGGGTCATGGCGACAAGAAAAACGAGACATGGTGGCCAGAAATGCATACTTTTCAGGATTTAGCCGACTCATGTACAACAATCATATGGTCGGCTTCTGCCCTTCATGCCGCAGTCAACTTCGGTCAATACGCTTATGCTGGATTTCTCCCTAATCGTCCAACTCTAAGTCGTCGTCTCATGCCTGAACCAAACACACCAGAATATGATGAACTTAAAGAGAATCCAGATGGCGTGTTTCTGAAAACAATAACCGCTCAGCTGCAAGCACTTATTGGTGTATCTTTGATCGAGTTATTGTCAAGGCATACATCAGATGAGGTTTATCTTGGGCAAAGAGAGAGTCAAGAATGGACTAAGGATTCGGTGCCTTTAGAAGCTTTTGAGATGTTTGGCAAGAAACTGATGAATATTGAGGAAAGAATTGTAAAGAGGAACAATGACGAAACTTTGAAGAATAGAGTCGGACCGGTTAAAATACCATATACCCTTTTGTACCCATCAAGCAAAGAGGGTCTTACAGGAATGGGAATCCCTAACAGTGTGTCCACATGAATCAATATTCAGTTTACGTTTGTTATATTATTATGATTTGTTTGTTGTAAATTTCTCTGGATTACAAGAGATCTGAATTATGTCATTTAAATATGATTTGTTTGTTGTAAATTTCTCTTGATTACAAGAAATCTTAATTATGTTATTTATATATGATTTGTTTGTTGTAAAAAGTTCTGTTGATAACAAGATGTTTGAATTATGTTATCTTAATATGATTTGTTTGTGGTAATTACAGCAGTTTTGATTAATAAGTGAAACAATGATTGATTGCTAGTTATAAGGTTATACATAAACATACTTAAAACTAGAGGTGAACAGATAAACCCCGTTACTGACCCGAGATACAAACCGGTTTGGAACCATTGGTTCAAGACCGCTTTATAATTCTCACCATTGAAACCGGTTCCAAATCGGTTTAAACCGAAACGGGTAGTCAAAAATCAACTAAAACTAGTTCAGAAACCGATCATAGCCTGGTAAAGAAACCGGTTTTAAAGCGAACCGGTTTGTGCACCTCTACTGAACAACCAACTAGTAAAATAGCACATAATGTTTTATATCATATTAACAACAGAAAGCATTAAAACAAGCATGTTTCCTTCTTTGAAACTCTAATTTACATTCAGAGTAAACAAAAGAAATCTTATTACAGACCAGCATTGAGAATGAAACTTATGTAAATCAGAAGATGGAGCACAAAAGGTCAACTCTGCGACCACTCTAGTTCAACCGATTGTGTGTCTCCCACCTAATATCCTCAGAAAACTCCATTAGAGCAGCTCGGGGATCACCATTTGATAAAGATAAGTAGTAGTGTGCGGTAGCATCATCAACATGCATGCTTCTCCTTAATGAATCAATCACCCTTCTTTTTCCAGGTTCAGATGTAACCTTATTCAACACAGGTGTCGGCGTTCTCTCTTCAGGATACAATACTGCAACTTCCCTTTTAGCATGGGTATCTAATTCTATATAGCATGTGCCATCGATCAGAATGTCGGGTGTGCTTACAGGGATCAGCAATCTGTCCCTTGAATGTATCCCATGGTCACTCATCATGTTGTTGAGGCGTTTTATGTCAGTAACCTAAAGAAGAAACCACATGGCTTATGTGTGATCAACTAGTTTTAATATTATTATTATTATCCCTGTGAAATAAAAAAAAAAAAAAGAGATCGAGGATAACCTGAAGGGAATAGTTGAGGGCGAGGCTAGCAAGAGTATCGGCGCGAGCCAAGCGATGTGAAATAGCGAATCGAGAGAGGCTATTATTATTATTATTATTATCTCTCCAGAAGGCAGCAGAAGTAGGATTCCCAATCAATTGCTTGAGTTTCCAAGGGGCCATGAAAGCCCTAACGTGGATCTCCCTATCGGAGGCCAGGGACCGCCACAGCCTGCATACGCATGCGGATCGTGCTAGGTCTGCCACCGGAAGCTTTTCGAAGATGGTACGCAAGATATCTTTGCAGATTAGAGCCTCGAAATTCGAATTCATCGCACTGCCATAGAAGATGATGTTTGTTGCTGGACTGGTTGATTGATTGATGGATGTCTTCCTCCTATCCCATTTCTAGATTCACAAGTACTAGTCGTCTTACGTGGATAACTAATTTACCTTTCAACAAAATTAAAAAACAACTAAATATCTCCGGTTCTTTGAAAATATGTTAGGAAACTTTGGCTTTATGTTTATATTATATAAAATCTTTAAATATTTTCTGAAAATTTTTGTAAAGTAGAAGAGAATAAATATAATGATAAATGTATAAAATGCATCATTTTATCGAGCATAACAGAAAAAATGCAGTGATTTTTAATATGAATAACATTCTCAACCAATTCTTTATCGTATATTCATATTTGTAGGAGTTGTTTTAAATTATTCGTTTTTAGTTGTTATATAGTTTTTTGTATTAATTTTGTTTATTGCAAAAAATTTAAAAATATACTTAAGGTTTGATAATTAAATGGTGAAAGGGTTTCACAAATAAATAAACGAGATGTTATAACTCGATTTAAAATTTATTTGTTTTGATGATAACCATGACCTGCTTATTTTTACTATAAAATTGTTACTTAATTATAAATAGTATCTTTTAGAAAATCGGATCTTAATTTTTAGTACATCTCTATTTTATAGGATTTCATATCAAATATATGGTGAGATTAATTATTAATTTAATGAGATGTTATAACCCGTTTAAGGGCTATCTTGGTTTAGTGAGACCCATACCTGTGAAGTCGGGTCAAATGCATGAGAAGCCTTCATTTACAAATAAAACAATCTGATGGCCTGATATGAGATGGGAAGTAACCAGCGAGCTTTTAAAGGTTTCGTTATATATATATATATATATATATATATATATATATATATATATATATATATATATATATATATATATATATATATATAAGATTAAGATTACACTAAAAATCATTGTATTTTATCTTTCTTATTCAATTAGAAAATATTTTTTATACGTTTATCATTATATTTTCTCTCTCCTTGCAAATAACTGTTACATATTTGTATGGAATGGGTATGTTCTTAGTCATTATTTCTTTTTCTTTTTCATGTCTAACCCAAACCCCTGATTTTGATATATTTTTTCTTAATATCATTACTTCAATATACAAGTGAGTCTTTCTAAGACATGATGTCAACTGTTTATGCTTATTTTCACGCTCCAGCATTCCCCCCCCCCCCCTTGAGTCGAGTTTTGAACTTGAGACCTTAAGATTCTAAGCCTTAACCATCACCACATGCCATTAGATCAAAAGGCAACACCTACTTTTAAAGATATACCCACCCATGACAAATTGGTCTAATGGTTGATATCCTTCCTCACAAATGTGAAGTTGGATCAGGTTCGGATTCCCGCTTTTTGTTGGATAACTGAACCAGCTTAGGGCCTTTGAGTGTTAAGTTTGATCGGTTGCTAAATCTCCCAAGTTGCAAGAAAGCTAAGGTGGCTGGTTATTACATATGGGTGGGATCAATAGTCTCATGGTCATGTGTTGGAGGGGTCGTGCAACAAGTATTCAAAGTACACGGGTTTAACCTGACAATGGTTGAAATTAATTAGCAAATGGCAATAAGGGTAATGTGGCCTTTTCTCTGTTCTAGTTGGCTAACGGTCACAGGTGGTTAGTTATGTCTAACAAAATTGGGGATTGGGGCTCAGATTAATTTTTCAGTTCTCTTGCACTTCTGTTTTCTTTCTCTGCCTAATTCGTTATGAATTAGGGTTTCATATTGTAATTGTTTTTCTGGTTTCATAATTGTAATCATACGATTTCGTTTGTTGAATAAGATTGAATCATCTGGCTTCCGCTTATCTTCTTAATTTCATCTTTAATTCTTTGGGTGTTCTTGCAACAATCGGTATCAGAGCTCGGTGACGGCTCTTGATTCAAAGAATTCTGTCGATTGTTAATCGAGAAATTGAAGATGGTTTCAACAAAGTTTAATTTTGAAAAGTTCAATGGGAAAAAAGATTTTGGATTATGGCGATTGAAGATGTGGGCATTATTGGTACACCAGGGGGTTGTAGATGCTCTCGTCGGTGAAGCAAATTTACCAGCGGCTCTCACGAATAGGGAGAAGAAAGATATTGTGGAAAAAGCACATAGTGTTATAATTCTTTCACTCGGTGATCGTGTGCTGAGGGAAGTCTCTAAGGAGACCACGACTGCCGGAATTTGGGCAAAATTGGAGAGTCTCTATATAACGAAATCACTCGCGAATAGGCTGTACCTAAAGAAAAGGTTGTATACTTTGCATATGTCATCCGGTAAATCTTTAGATGATCATACTGATGTGTATAACAAATTGGTGCTTGATTTGGAAAATATTGATGTTAAACTTGACGATGAGGATCAAGCCATCATATTCTTAACATCTTTGCAAAGTTCTTATGAGCATTTCTTTGACACCCTAATGTATGGTAGAGAGGATCTCTCTATGGAATAGGTGTTGGCTGCAATGAATTCTAAAGAATTAAAGAAACGGACTGATGTTCAAGAGGAAGCAGGGGATGGGTTGTTTATGAGAGGAAGACCAGAACAAAGGGTTTTAAGAACAAGAATCCTTCAAGATCAAAGTCAAAGTCCATATTCAAGAAAAGATGTTGTCTCCGCAATTATGAAAAGCATTTTAAGAGGGATTGCCCTGAGAGGAATAAAAAGAATGGTGATTCAAACTCGTCAAAAGATAATGGGAATTACAATAAAGAAGGATCATCTAATGACTTTGATATAGCAGATGTATATGTTGTATCTAAGGAAGGGACAGGGGATGAGTGGGTGTTGGATTCAGGTTGTTCATTCCATATGACACCCAATAAGGAATTCTTCCAAGATTAACAACAGGAAGATAAAGGTACAGTAAAACTTGGTGATGATAGGCCATGTAAAATAATGGGACATGGTTCAGTATCATTTAAACTTGATAATAGTATTGAGGTGGAGTTGAAAAATGTGAAGTATATTCCAGAACTAAAGAGGAATCTGATCTCTTTAGGGACTTTTGAAAAATCTGGTTATCACATTGGGGTGGAATAGCCAATGTTATAAAGGGATCCTTGGTGAAGTTGAGGAACCAAGAAGGACAACAACATCTATTTGTTAGATGGAAGAGTAATCATGGGATCTATGTCAGTTGCATCTTCAAAAGGTGATCTAACAGATGTGTTATGGCACAGGAGACTTGTTCATATGAGCAATCAAGGTATGCTAGAGTTAAAGAAGCAACTAGTGATTACTGATTTAAAGAGCTGTGACTTCGAATATTGTGAACATTGTGTTTTGGGGAAGGCCAAAATGATGAAGTTTAAAAGGGGGCAGATATACAACCAAAGGGATTTTGGAGTATGTTCACTCAGATCTTTGGGGACCTTCGAAAGTTCCAACACTTGGTGGTTCAAGGTATTTTCTGTCCATAATAGATGACTTTTCTAGAAGGGTCTGAGTATATGTGTTAAAAACTAAGGATGATGCTTTCAATAAGTTTAAGGATTGGAAAGTACTAGTTGAAACTCAGACTGATAGAAAGGTTAAAAGCTTAGGACAGATAATGGTCTTGAGTTTTGTTGTCATCTATTCAATCAATTTCTCAAGACTAATGGGATAGCTAGGCATCTAACTGTGCCTGGTACCCCACAATGTCAGGTCGTTTCGGATCGGATATTAATCAATCAAGTCATAACTCACACAAAATTAATCGTGTTGACAAGCGAGTTAATGACGAGTTACTATGTTTAGAAAGATGACCGTTTGTTAAAGGCGGAATCAATAACAAACATACGGTTGCAATGAATATTCAAAATACGAAGACACACGAAGGATTCACTCAAAAGATTTCCATTTATATAATGTTAATCATACAAAAGGATAATCGATTAGGGTTTAGAAGGAATCCTATGACAGCCGTCACACACAAAATATTCTCTTAATTAATGTGTCGGTCTTATCCGTATTGTGCTCTGTCTCTTCTTTTGGCGGCGTGCCCTAATTATTCTATTTATAGGCCTGCCAACCTAAGACAGCTGCCATTCCTTCTAGAAACCCTATCCGATAGTACATATTCAATTTACATATTCAAAAATATACTAAGTGTAAAACAAGTCTTCCGGGTAGGCTTTTCATTAAACTTCAGTCTCCGGGTACGCAGTGTACTCGGCCTTCCTTCAGACTTGGTAAACATAGAAGTGTACTCGGAATCAGTTTCCGAGTAGACTTTACTTAAAGAATATTTTACCAAGTAAAATATTCACCGAGTAGACTTCAATCTTCTTGGACTTATCAAACTTTGCTCGACAAATCCTTACGAGCAACCTTGTTCTTCTATGATCCTGTTCGGCTCATTGTCAGTTGAACAACTTATTGATAAGGCGTACTCGGGAGTACATACCTTACTTGAGCAGAACCTTACTCGATATAACTTAGAGATATTCCATCAACTCATCAAGTATACTAGGACCATAATTATTAAATAATACCTTGCCCGGTCTTCCAATTACTTGGTTTCTTGGACTTGGTTGACCAAACCTTACTCGGAAGAGTAAAATACTTGGTCTTGAAGAACAACCCTGCTTGACAAAGTGAACCTTACTCGGATATGCCAAATTAATGAACCTTACTCGGAAATCACTAAAAAGCATACCTTGCTCGGATATCCGCTTAAGAAGACTATTTGAAGTAAACCTTGCCCGGGAGGCAAAATCTCGTACTCGGCTAAGTAAAAGCTTACTCGAAGGTCCAAGGTGTGCTCGGATTCAATACTTAGCAGTTTCTGAGGAGGTTGAGAAGATTCCAATCTTTCATATTCTTCGTTTAGGTCAAGTCTCCTTATTTGGGTCAAACTCTTGACCCAACAATCTCCCCCTAGATTGGAACACCTCAGCTGACCCAAAACACTCTATGGTTACTTACACTTAGCAAAATACACATCAAATTTCATAATCAAATTACATAAGTAAAAATTACATAATCAAAGGTTTGTCCGAAGACATTACAAAGCAAAGCCTATTCTATCTATTTTGTCTTTTCCTTTCATTGTAGGCTGCTTGTCTTTTCATTTGGATTACAGATGCTACTCTTTCTCTGAAGATATTAAGCACTTGGTAGTGAGTGTGTCTTTCTGGAATCACCAAGTCTCTAATATCAGCTAGATCTTCATTGTGCAAGCAAGCAAGATCTGCATCTCTCTTTATCACAGCCAGCACCTTTCCATCAGAATTCATCAATGCATATTCTCCATTTTCCTTGTATTCAACTTGAGCAATGATGCCATTCTTCTGTACAGTGTAGTTTGGCCTTTTCATTCTTCTTCTTAAACTTATACACTTACTCATGTTGGACAGTGGGTCTTCATCTCTGACATACATCTTAAAGTTTCTTTCAGCAATATCCATCTTCTTTATCTTTGCAGATCTTCTTGCTTTGTTCATTGAAGCTGCGCCTCTGCTTATGTTGTCTTTTAAGAACCTAAACCCATTTCCAGCTTGCTCATACAGGTATTTAGATAAGTCATTCATTTGTCTCCCTGCAGATCTGCTTCTGTCCCTGAAATCATAAAGATGAAGTGACTCCATTCTCCTCAGTTGCTCTTCATTGTATTCTCTGAAGTCACTTCTCACAATAATTTCCCTCAACTGCCTACTTTCCATGATCACCTTCAGAGTATCAGTTACTGAATCATAGTAGAGCTCTCTTGGTAGATCCACATCAGACTGTGGTCTTGTTCTTTGTTGTGCTGAGCTGCTTGATTCTCCTCTTCCTCCTTGGCCTCTTCCTCTTGGTAATCTTTGATGGATTGGAGGTCTGAATAGAATTGATTTCTTGGGCTTTTGAGGTCCCAAGTTGAATGTTTTCACAAATATGGCTTCCACCATCTCAGTAGGAAGATTTGCTATTTCCACAATGTCATGTCTTGCTGCCTCCAATTCAGTTAACATTTTGATCATTCCTGGAGTTCTTGCTAGTCCAGCAGGTACAAATCTGCCATCAACATAGTATCTGGGATTTTCTCCCTCCCTTAATGCTTTTTCCCACTCATCTTTTTGTAGATAGAAAAGAGTCTTCAAATCCTCTTTCTCCAAAACATTGAAATCTGCTTCAGTCATCCCTCTCTTGTTGATCATTATGTTTCTTAGGATGCTGATCATTTCCTCATTCTCCCAAGGCATGAATGGTTCAGTTTCTTGTTTAGGTTTGACATCATCATGAGGGATAGGAATTTCAACAGGTTTGACTTGCTCCTTATCCTTCTCCCTTAAGGTCTGAATTCTTCTTTTCTTCTTTGGAGGCTCATCAGGTAGTTCAGTTTGAATTGTGCTCTCAGTATAGACCCTTTTCAACTCTTTCTCTTTCCTTTTGGAATATTGGTCAAATACTGCCTCTTTGCTCAGATTTCTCACAACCTCAGGCTTCATGCCTTTCTCAATCAAATATCCACACATACCATCATATTTCTTCTTTAATTCTTCCAGTTCAACCTTATCATCCTGTTTTACAAACTTTTGTGAAACTATCTCTTTCTCACTGTTGTAGAGATCTTGAATTTGGTCCATAGTGTATTTTTCCAGGGCAGCTTCAGGATAACCTCTGACTTTCAAATAGTTCTTATAATTCTCAGTATTTTTCTTTCTCTTCTCAACCTTCTTTAAGACTTCCTCTGCATTAATTTCAATAATGCCCCTTTGAATATAAGTCTCTTTAGCTTGACGGGTCTCAGCAGTGGAGCTTGTACCAACTTTCTTACCTCCTTGATCAGGGTTGTCATCACCCTCTTCATCAGACTCCTCAGAGTCATCCTCCTCATCATCTGATAGATCAACCATGGCATCTATTTTGGGTTCATCAGAGGCAGGATGCTCTGGTTCAGTAACATTAACATCAGGAACATTAACATCAGGGACCCGTGGTAATTTTTCTCCTGGTTTCAGTGTTTGCAAGGGAATTGCCCTGATTGGTTCATCATTAGTCTGCTCAGAAGATCTCTTTCTTCTTTGATAAGTCTTTTCAAATCTTCTTTCTCCCCAGTTACCAGTAGGGTTCTTTTTCATGTCTTCTTTTACTTGTTCAACCCATTTCTTGGCAGCCATAGTTGCAATTGACTCACCAATTTCTTCTTCAGGAATTATATCAGTAGTTGGTTCAGCAGCAGTTTCTGATGTTTGACTTTTAGATTGAAACATGCTGACCACAGTGCCCAAGGAGTTGTCCACTTCCTCAACCCTTTTCATCTTAATCAATACCTCAATAACTTCTTGATCAGCCTCATCTTCAGTCAGTTCTTTTTCAATGTTGGCTTGTCTGATCAATAAGTCCTGCTGTGCTAACTCTTCTTCTGTCAAGGAATGGGCAATTGCTTCCCTTTCCATTGACTCTTTAATCAGTCTTTCTTTCTCAGCAAGAGCAGCAGCAGCAGTATCTACAAAGGATACATATTTTTCAACATACACAGCAGGCTCTTCCTCTGTTGCTATCCCTTTACCCTTTTCTTTTCTTTTTCTCAACTGCTCTTCATCTTCTTCTTCATCAGAAGTTTCATATTCATCAATTTCCTTGAACAGTTGATCTAATTCGGAATCATGCTCTGCTCTCTTGGAACTAACTTCTTGATCATCTTCAGGTTCAGTGTTTATCAGTTCCTCAGTAGTAGCATTCTCATTCACATTCTCTACAGTCATTTCCTCATCCACAATATCAGTCAACTCTTCTGTTAGCACATTCTCATCATCATCATTGATTACTTCTTCTCTCACTTCCATTTCAGATTCATCACTAACATCATATTCATTCATAATCATTTTCAAACCATCAATATTATCAATACTTTCTGCATTAGTCATACCCACATCATCATCATTTATATTCTCCCCCTGTTTTGGGGCAGCTGAGGTCTTCTCAACCTCCTGCTCCAGGGTTAGAATCAACAATTCAACCTCTACTAGTCTCTGCAACAACATCACATTCTCTCCAGTCACTTCCTCATTCCTCATTTTCAACTCCTGATTCTCTTTCAACACCTCCTCAATTCTCATTTTTAACTCAGCATTTTCCAACATTAGATCAATATTTCTTTGAAGTTTGTTATCTTGTTGGCTTGAGGGTGGGGTTGTAGGGAATGGCTCATAGGTGGGTTGTTCAGTGATGGATGGGGATTGTGTATGTTGTGTGCTAGGTATAAATGGTTCTGATTGGATTTGGCTTATAAGTGGTGAAGTATGTGGTTGTGGTGAGTGTTGTGTGTAGGTTTCAGGTTGGTCTAAGTTAAATGATTGAGGTGGTGTTTGATGTGGTGAGGTTGGTGGTGGTGAGTGTGGTAGTGTTGGGATTGGTTGTTCAATTTCTTCTCTTTGCTCCCCCTGTTCAGGTGCCATCATCTCCATCTCCAAACCATCTCCACCGTCATTTCCATCAACATCATCATCAGAGTCTCCTTCAGCACTCTCATCATCACTCCTTTCTTCCTCCTCTGAGGTCAGCTCAGGCACAGGCATAACAGCCAGATCATGGTTTAGTAACCAAGGTAAAATTTCAAATGGAATGTTTGCATCAAAAGTGTTAGATACACCAGGATTCTTTATTCTTTTGTAAGCATCTGGATCCTGCAGTTTATGAGTGATTCCAATTGTTGGTAAATCTTGTAATGTGCTGTTGAATATGATCTGCAGGAATCTTGGGTACTGCAAAAATCTTCTTCTCTCTGGTTTCTTTAGATTCCCGACTAGCCCATCAAAAATCATCTTGGAAAAGTTAAAGGGCAGATCAAAGATAGTTCCAACTGTGGCATTTGCTAGATCATGACTCATCAGAGTCCATGATCCCTTCCTCGGAGCAAATCCATGAATGATATGATGAATAAGGAATCTGTATAGCATCGGAAACAGACCCTTCTGAAACTGTCCCTCATGGACATTTCCTTGATACCCCATTGTTTCTTTGAAAATCTTCAATAGATGCTTTGTATTGAAGCTGATGTGATTGTGATCATCGTCATTCAGTCTTAAACATCTTCTGATCAACCTTTCAGTGATCTGTATCTCCTGTCTGGCCACGGTTGCCTCTATTCGTCTTTCATTACTGTCTTCAACTAGCTCTGCTGATCTCCAGAAGTCCAAGGAGTGATTTCGGTAAATAGTTGGGCATTCAGTGAGAGCGAAGCTGATATTTGACCGCGCCATCCATAAAATCATACGAGCCATCAATTCATTTTCTGGTGTAACTTGTAGTAACGCACACATATTGTGCTTTGGCTCAAAAACATACTTTGGCTCGTTATCTGCCATATCTGTAATACATAAACAAACACATTCAAAGTGAAATTGGACATAAAGTTTAATACTTTAGACAATTTCAAGTTATAAAAATGAAGAAGAAAGAAAGAATTCTTCAAGAACCTGTTCTTCGACAAATTAATAACCTAAACACATAAACAGAGTGTTAGTACTCGAGTACATAATCAAGTTATATTACAATCTAATCGTGATCGGAAAACATAATTTTTTATGCTTACCGAGTCGGAATTAGTGGCTGATAAAAATTAGGGTTTGGATTAATCTTGAATTCGATAAGTCGGTTATTTTTCTTAGTAAGAGAGGTTTTGCAGCGGAAGGAGAGAGATAGAGGGAAATAATGTAGAAAAATTTGCCTAAGTCCCTCTTTTATACATTTTGAAAGTGGGTTTTAAATGCTTTTTGTCTTCTTGTGAATTACTAGCTGTCAACCAGTAACGTTATCCACTTGATATATTAAAAACATTTAATCTCATTTAAAATCATAAGACCTTACTCGAAAAATTAATTTATTCAAAGTCTACTCGGTCTACTTCCACTAACAAACCTTACTCGGTCAAACTTTACTCGAAAAGATTTTCATTTTGAATATACAGTTTGCTCGAATTCTTTAATTTCAAACCATGCCCGATCAAGTAAATTAATTTAAAGTTAAGACATAATGAAGAAAGCTTACCCGAAATACTTGATTTCTTGAGAAATTAATCACAAGGCAAATAATCAAATATTGTTATCAAATAAACATTCTCACTAAGAATCAATTAAGATTCTCACAAAGATTTCTCAAATTCAAATTAAAACTTATCTAGCATGAGCCCTAAAAATCATAATCACATTTTGTTATATTAACTAACATATTCAAACAACATATTCATTCAAGTATGAATCTAAAGAATTTCGTCATACCAACTCACATATTCAATCAATGCATTCATTCAAGTATGATTGTATGAAGATTGTGCTTCGAACACTCTTTCAAATGTAAAGTGTGCTCGGACAACAATCTTATGCAAAGTATACCCGAATAACTTTCATATAATACAAAGTGTGCTCGAAACCAAATTCTAGCAGACAGTGTACTCGGAAAGTTAAGTTTTGAATATTACCAAGTATATTGAAGGAACACAAGTGTACCCGAAATATAAAGTGTGCTCGGTAAACAAAGTTTGCCTGAAAAGACTTGTAATTTCAAAGAAATCATAAACACACATATCACAGAGCATGCTCGAAATGAAATTAAACACAGACATTTAAGTGTGCCATAATCTAAAATTTCATAGAGCTTGCCCGAAAATCCTAAGTTAGCACTAAGCTTGCTAGGATAAACACATTCAATCATCAGGTATGCCCTTGCTCGAGGGAACTTATCATATCAAACCATACCCGAAAATGACAAACTTAAACAGTAACATCTAAGCATACCCGGAAGATTAACAAGTCTTTTCTAACAACATATTCATACAAAGCTTACTCGGTATACTTACTTAAGTTCACAAAGTTTGCTTGAAAACACAATCAGCATATAACATGCATAGCTTACTCGAAGCTAACATATAACATGCATAGCTTACTCGAAACAAGAGTTTCTTGTTAACAGTTAGCTATTTCAACACATAATCATCTCAAGACTTCAAGCTTGCTCGGGAAGTGAGTACAACAGTGTACTCTACCCGTAAAGTGTAAACACTTCAAAGCATGCTCGAAAATCATAAAGTTAGTCAGAAATGACTAAGCTTACTCGGAAAGATTGAAAACTATCAAACCTTACCCGAAACAACATATTCACACATAGACAACTGTTTTGTACTCGGAAAGGTTAACCTTACCCGAAATACATATTCAAACAGTTTGTGCTCGAGAAGGTTGATAATTATCAAACCTTACTCGAACTTACATAATCAGACATAATCAACTGTTTTGTACTTGGAAAGGTTAAACCTTACCCGAAAATACATATTCAAACAGTTTGTGCTCAAGAAGGTTGATAATTATCAAACCTTACTCGAACTTACATATTCAACCTATTTTAGGCAAAATGCAACACTTTTTGACTTAAACCACTTGTCAAAGACATTTCTAAGTTATGTATCATTGCAGAACATAGTTTAAGAGCAAATGGTGCATTAAGAGATCAACTTTCAGTTATACTTCACTTCAAAACAATTTCTTTTATAAACTGAAAAGATCTCAGGAATGGGATCATATTGACTAAGTAGCTTTCTCAAAACTTCACTCTTAGCATTATTATGACAACTTAGATACGTTAACAACAGGTATAAACTTAGCATGATTTTCATCTCTTTGGTGATATGATTAAGGTTCAATTAAAGCATAATGCATTAATGGTTAACACTGTGTTCTGATGCCTCATATCTCTTCTCAAAAAGCTTATTTGGCTTTCCCCAGATCACCCCAATTTGACTCCAACCTCTGTATTTGGTCAAAATAGTTTTTGTATGACAGAACTTATTGTATTTTTGGACTTTTGATATTCAAACATGTATAGAGGTTGAACGTTGGACTTACAGTTATCAACATGCCTTTCATTCAAGATGAGACAATTTTTGTCAACATCTTTGTAGTTCTTGTTGAAACCCTCTTGTTTGATAAAATATTTAAAACATTTATCAACTTTTGGTTGATTTATTCATTCTTCCCCTTTTTTTGATATTTTCTCAAATTTTATTAAAGCATGTTCTTTGTCAAAAAAAATGTTTCATTTTGGTTGACCAAATAACAACAGGCTTGTGTATGACTGGGTAATCACTTTTCTGCCATATCATTCGGAGAGATCTATCTTGAGACATGCAAAACAACTATGCATCTCCACATAAAGATTAGCATATCCATTGTGTATATATATCACCTTAGAGTTTACATCATCATGGGAAAGCAACCATACATGTTAATGACTATACTAAGGCCTTTTTAGCCTATTAATTCCATATGATCAGCTAAGTAGTCAATGTACTATCATTTCCCAATAAACACAGTTTAATATTCAATCACCCCAATATCTCTTCATTGTCAGGTTAATGGCTATCCTGTTTGACCAAAAGTGGTCAACAGGACCAAACATACATGTAAATATATGTCCTTTCAAAGTCAGAGCTATTGACATAGTTTTAAGTGAAGGAATAAGAAACAAGTCATAATTGCCCCAAATGCATTCAGTTTTCAGGTCAATGGCTATCCTTTGAATCTGAGAGATTTAAGGACCAAACATACACAAGTGCATGTCCTTCCAACTAGGCAAATGACATAGTTTTCAGCAAGAACAACTATTTGAGACTTTTCTAAAAAAAATCCTTCTTTTAAGCTTCTTAAAAGCTTGAACTGAATAATCTTATCATATCTCTACACCATTAATCAACTTGCTCATGTTTTGACCAAAATATAGTATTTATGCAAAATTCATTAGAAAATTCATTTTATCACTTAATTTTGTCATAAAACACATTTTGACATAAACAGTTGCATCACATACTCAAATCTTAATCATTCTTTCATCATCAAGAAAAACAGACTGTACTCACATTCAATGTCTATTCTATCTTAACAACTTCAGAAGATCAGATTAAGAACATATTCAAGTAACCATAAACATGTGATTACTCATGACATTATATAAGCAGTTAATCTCACCTAAACAGATCAAACTACTTATCATAACATCAGATTAGTTAACATGATAGTCAAGAATTATCATCAATTTAAACCAAATTGCACATATAGTTACTCAAGCACCTATCAGTTAACATCAAAACAGTGACATAATCAAAACATATTAAACAACATATTCAGCAACATATTCAACTTGTGTGACCTCTTCTAAAATATTCAAGTAGCACATAGAGGTACACAACCAAGCACACATCCTTAATCAGATTTCATCAGAGTTGATCATTCCCAGGGCTTTCAAAAGAAAGTTGAACCTGGTTCTATCAAGTGGTTTGGTGAATAGGTCAGCCAGATTATCACTTGTATCAACTCTTTGCATTTCAATCAAACCTTTTTCACTGCAATCTCTGATGAAGTGATGTCTGATTTCAATGTGCTTAGTTTTAGAATGTTGCACAGGATTCTTAACAGTAAAATATGCAGCAGTATTATCAATGAGAATAGGGGTGTTTAGAAAGTTCAAACCATAGTCCAGCATCTGATTCTGAATCCAGAGAACTTGTGCACAGCAGGCAGATGCAACAACATATTCAGCTTCTGCAGTTGAGATTGACACTGTGGTCTGTTTCTTGCATTGCCATGACACTAGCCTCTCACCCAAAAACTGGCATCCTCCTGATGTTGACTTTCTACTCATATTGCATCCATCATAATCACTGTCTGTATATGCAATCAGATCAAAGGATTGGTTCTTTGGATACCAAATCCCTAAGTCTGGACTTCCCTTTAAATATCTGAATATTCTTTTCACAGCATTCATGTGGGAGACTTTTGGGTTTGATTGGAACCTAGCACATACACAAACAACAAACATGATATCTGGTCTTGTTGCAGTCAGATACATTAGTGATCCAATCTTGGCTCTGTATTCATGTTCATCAACTGACTCCTTCTTTTCATCAGCTATCATCTTTTCTTTGGTGTCCATTGGAGTTGAGGCAGCCTTGTAATCATGACAGTTGAACTTATTCAAAACGTCCTGCACATACTTAGCTTGGTGAATGAAGATTTCTTCATCCTTTTGTTGAACTTGCAGTCCCAGAAAGAAATTCATTTCACCCATGGAACTCATGCTGTACTTGGACTTCATCACCTCTTCAAACTCCAAACACATATTTTCATCTGTAGATCCAAAGATGATATCATCAACATAGACTTGTACAAGCAGCAAATCTGACCCTTGTCTTTTGTAGAAGAGTGTCTTGTCAATGGCTCCCCTTGTGAAGCCATTTTAAAGTAAATGAGTTGATAACTCATCATACCATGCTCTAGGAGCCTGATGCAATCCATAAAGGGCTTTGTTCAACTTATACACCCTGCTTGGATACATGGGATCCTCAAAACCTGGTGGTTGAGCCACATACACTTCTTCATCAATCTTTCCATTAAGGAATGCAGATTTGACATCAAGCTGGAATACTTTAATGTTCTTTGAGGCAGCATATGCAAGAAAAATCCTTATGGCTTCCAGTCTTGCAACTGGTGCAAACACTTCCTCAAAGTCTATCCCTTCCTTTTGAAGACATCCCAGTGCTACAAGTCTAGCTTTGTTCTTAATCACCAAATCCCTTTCATCCCTTTTGTTTCTGAAAACCCATTTGGTTCCAATTGCATATCTGTCATGTGGCTTGTCTACAAGATCCCATACATGTAAATCTCTAAACTGGGCCAATTCCTCTTGCATTGCCTCTACCCAACTATTGTCTTTTACAGCTTGAGCAATATTCTTTGGTTCTAATTGGGATAGAAAGCAAGAGTACAGACAGATGTTAGCTATCTCAGAATGACTCCTTGTTACTCTTTCATGCAAGTCACCAATGATATTTTCAGTAGGATGATTCTTTTCAACAGTAGGAGTTTGTATTATCATATTTGTAGACAAATTTGTGTCAAGATTTGTTTCATTGATTTCAGGTTCTTCAATGATCAAATAAGCTTCTGCATCATGAAACTCTGGTGCTTCATCATTGGTTTGTCCTGAAGTAGATGCACCATTGTTTCCCAGATTCAAACTTTGAAATAAGTCTTGAAATCTTGCTGTTGTTGCAGCTTCTTCATCATTTGTTTTATTGCCTGTGTCACTCCCATTATGAACATGATCATTTTGTACATAAGGACTATCTTGACTTGTCATTTCCTTGTCTTGTTCAATGTCATTGTTTGAGAAGCTATTCACAAAAGTGTATTCCTTTTCTTTCCTAGCAACCATTTTCCACAATTCTTCCAAGTCCAGTTCTTTCTTCTTATCTTCTTCAAGTACACTGGTCTTGTAGAATGTATCATCAAAGTCTTCAGAATAAATCTTGAATGACTTTATTAATTTTTCATGATCAAACAGCCACGTTGCACCACTGACTGTATTGAATTGATTCTCATTAAAAATAATGTCAAATGACTCTATCACACTCATATGATCTTTCACATAAACTCTGTATGCCTTTGAGTGAGTAGAATATCCAACAAAGAAACAGTCTAGTGACTTAGTTTGAAACTTGTTCAAATAGTCTCTAGTGTTCAATAAGAAACATTTGCAGCCAAAGGGCTTGAGAAACTTGATGTAAGGCTTTCTATTGTTGAAAATCTCATAAGAAGTTTTATCATGCCTTTTGTTCACAAGCACTCTGTTCTGAACATAACAAGCAGTGTTGATTGCTTCAGCCTAGAATGTGACAGGTAAGTTAGCATCAGCCAACATGGTTCTTGCAGCTTCTATTAGTGTTCTGTTTCTCCTTTCTGCAACACCATTTTGTTCAGGAGTTCTTGGAGCTGAAAATTGTTGCATTATTCCTTTCAGAGCACAAAATTCTTCCATAACTCCATTCTTGAACTCAGTACCATTGTCACTTCTCATCATCTTCACTTTCTTATTCAATTTGTTTTCAATCATTGTAACACAACCCTTAATCAACTCAGCAGTCTCATCTTTGGTACTTAGGAAATAAACCCAAGTATATCTTGAATAGTCATCAATGATCACCAGACAGTATCTCTTCTTTCCAATACTTGGCACACTCACAGGACCAAAAAGATCCATGTGAAGTAACTCAAGTGGTTGATCAATTTAGTTGATGAGCTTTGTCTTATGAGTAGACTTGTTTTGTTTTCCCTTCTGACATGAGTCACAATGATCATCTAACTTAAATTCTCTTGTAGGTAAACCAATCACATGTTCACCCTTGACCAGTCTATTCATATTCTTCAAGTTCACATGACACAACTTCCTATGCCACAATTTAGATTCATTTTCAGTGGCTTTGGAAACAAAACATGCACCACCTCTTGAAATGGCATCTTTCATATTCAACTCATACAAGTTTCCATTTCTTGGTGCCATCATCATAATCATTTCAGGTGGGATGACAAATTCAGGTTTTAAGATGAAACAATGAGAATCATCAAAACTGTCTTTGTAACCCTTATCACACATTTGAGATATACTCAACAAATTGTATTGTAGTCCCTCAACATGAAAGACATTGTCAAAAGACACCTTCACATTTGTCAATATCCTTTTACCTACAATCTTTCCACCATTTTCATCACTCCCAAAGGCAACTGGACCCTCATATTTCTCTACATAATTCACAAGTGACCTCTTGTCACAAGTCATGTGCCTAGAACAACCACTATCCATATACCATATATCATTCAATGGAGTGGCCTTTTCCTGCACAAAGAGAAATTTGATTAGTTCAGTGATGAGATGTAAGCTTCTTCAACTTGCAACTTATCAGTGTCAATTTCAGTGGCAGCTTAGGAAGTGAGTGTAGTAGGTTCAAGATCTTCATGAGTGATCTCCAAGTTGTCTGAATGATCAGTTTCATATCCACACTCTCTTGGTGTCTTGTCAAGTGAAGCTGAATTGTCAAGCTCAACTGAGGCAGTTCTCTTTTCTTGTAAGACATAGTCCTTAGTTTCTGGGAAGTCTCTTACATCAGTCACAGCTTCAACTTTAGCTTCAGTTCTAGGTTTCTATGTGAAACCTTGTGGTTCATATCCATGTTTTAACAAGAACTTTTCATCACCAGTGAGTACAGCTTGTTTCTTTCTTTGATATACAGTTTTTCTTCTTGATTTCTCACTGCCTGATGATTCTTGTGACTCATCAGACTTGACTGAATGAGCATTTTTGGTAAATTTTAATGACTGGTTCTCCATTATCACCTGCTTTTGCTTCTGAGGTGATTTACTTCTTCTCACATTCTTAGTCATTTGCTTCTTCTTCTTTGTCTCAGCCTTTACTTCAACTCTTGTCTCTATGCTATTCACATTTCCCTTTCCCAAATACATGGCATACTTCTCTTTGTACAAAACAAAGTCTTGACCAAACTTTGTTCCATTTGGGACATGAAATGGCTGAAACTTGAGTCTCTCATTACATGAATCAGTATGGTGTCCATATTCATCACACTTTCTACACCACACCTTTCTTTTGAACATCTCATGTTCTTTTGGTCTCCTGAATCTTTCACTTGGTTTGGGCTCTTTTATACCAATTGTCTTTTTGTTTTTCAGATTGTCAAAATCAATTGAGAATGGAACAAACTCAGCCATTCTGATATCACTTCTTTCCACATTCCCTTTAACAAAGACAACCCTTTTCAAATTCAGTGGTTGATCATCTTTATTCTCTCTATATCTTGACTTTCTTCTTTCATATTCCTCAACAGTTTCTACCTCACCCACATCAAAGTCTTCAACACTTGAAAAGATAGGATAAATAGGAGTAATATATTCTATTTCCATTTCTTCCTTATTTATCTTCTTTTTCTTGTTCTTCTCTAATTTTTCCAAAAACTTTTTGCTTGGAGGTTTGACAGCATTGTAACATGTAACACCCCGTAACCGCAGCGGAAACGTAAACGGGATGCAACAGACACCTCTGATATCAACCACATTGTTTATAAAGAAAACTGAATACATTAATATACCTCAAATTACATTATCTTGTATTTCATTACCGTCTAGGTGATACACACATCATACAATACGATACATAATTCTATTTATTATAATGTATCCTAACATTCCGCACACAAATCTTACACACATCAAGCACTTAGCACGTAAGCAATCACTTCATCTTAGTTGTACCTGAAAAGCATGTGAGAAAACGGGTCAACTACGAATAGTTGGTGAGTTTCACAATTTGAGTAAACCATGATAGGTCCATATCAAAATATAATATTATCTGGGGACACTGTTAACCCAGTACCGTACTCATTCCGGGGGCAATGTTAACCCAGAAACACGATGTAATTATGCTGAGCCCACAAGCGAAACCTCTGTCTGGGGACACTGTTAACCCAGTACAGTACTCATTCCGGGGACAATGTTAACCCAGAAACACTTCTAGGGACATCTGGGGACACTGTTAACCCAGTACTGTACCCATTCCGTACGATTCCCGTATAATCAAATATTTATAAATACACGCAAATCCATGCGTTCAGTATGTACTTAAACATTTTATTAGTAACATGCTTCTGCCCCGGGAAACTATTTGAAAACAATTCAGAAAAAGGGGCTCGTGAAACTCACCTTAGCACATGCAAGCAGGTAACAACAATCATTATCAGTTAACACGTCCAATCTGTAATATGATCCCTACGATCGTTACTATACACTCATTATTAATATAACATTAACCACGTTAACCGGTACATCTAGGGACACTGTTAACCCAGTACTGTACCCGTTCCGGGGGCAATGTTAACCCAGAACACTTCTCCGGACTCAGATTGTGATTTCGTTTAGAGTTCAATGGTCAAAATCATTATTAATCGTTTTTCTCGTTTTGCGTGCCTAGCACGGTTATCCGTTTTTACGTTTCAAAAATGAGTTTGGTCACACACGACCCGAAAATAGTTGTTGACTGATAATTTAGTTAGAGTTGTGAAACTTGAGCTCGGTTTAGACGCCCCGATTGGCCGCGGGACCGTTTCCGTCTTTAGTGCACCGGAAACTGTTAAATCGGACAAAAATTACTCAAATCATCCGAATTATTTTCGGATGATTTATTTTTACTTGTTTAACTCATTTATATAAAAATAGTTCATTTTTAGGGTTTTTATACACCAGTCAGCTCGCTTAAGCGAACTTCACCGGTTTACGCGTTTTAACTTTAAAAGTTTGATAATTAGCACAAATAATTATCCGTTTAATCTCGGATCTTGAAATTTTGCACCAATCACTTTTTGACAGTGGGGAATTTTATAAAAATATTTCTAGAATTAATTTTTATATTTAAAATTTATTTATCTATTTTTAAACACCATTTAAACACTAAATATGTCGTAAATACCAAACGATCTTAGAAAAATCCCAAATTTTTCCTGGATGTCCCCTGACATCCACATAGTCCTCTGTAATTTCTCCAGAACCAAAATCTTCCTTTTCATGCCATTTTCACTAAAACCGAGCTAGAAAACCCTAGAACTCGTTTAACCGAAAAGCATACTTAGACTTCTTCAACTGACCTCAAATTTTGTGTGTGACTTATACATGATATAAAAAGCTTATCTGCAAGTTTCCAGAATTTTTCATGATATTTAACTATTTTTCACCATTTTTTGGCCAAAACCGAGCATTAAATTCACCAAATATTCATCCTTTGTCCAAAAATTACCAACAATTCACAGAACTCTTATTTTCATGTGTAGAACATCCCTGTAAAATTTCATGACCCAACTCTAAACCATCAACAATCTGTCCCAAAACACATACACCGAACATAACCGAATATACCTTTCGTTTTCCGCCACTACAAGCTACAAACTCGTCTTTCCGCCTTATCTACCACTACATACAGAGCCTACAATCAACATACCACAATACCAAGCAAGTTACACTCACGATCAAGCCTCTTACACTATAGTTTCGGTTGTTGCTTTAAAAACAAAGATTTAACCGTAAAAATCCGTTTTTGGTCCGTTTAACTCCTTTCTTGGACCAAGATCCCATGTATAACCCGTATACATCACTTGATCATGCAAGAATCGGTTTTCATCTTTGAAACCTCATTTTCTTGCAAACAAACTCAAGAAACGAAGATGAACACGTGAATAACTCGATCATTACCTTGTTTTTCTTGCTAGAACTCTCGGTTTTGGATCATGATCTTGAGAGAGTTGAAGATTGTTGGAGTGTTTGATGAGAAAAAAGAAAATGAAGTGGGTTTGTGGGGGTGGTGTCCGATCGGCCTCTTGGAGGGGTGGGGTGGGACCCACCTCTTCATTTCTAGCCACAAGTTTGGATTCTCGAAATCCGGATAATGTTTTGGATAGTCTGGTTCAGTTCGTTTTTCGGTTAAATGTTTAATTCGGCTTAAAACGAGGCTAAAACGGTCGTTTTTCGGCTTAAAAATGAAATTTATATAAAACCGATTTAAAAACTTTAAAAACTTAAACCATGACATTTATTAACTTAAAACATCATATCATTAATTATCGCGCATCTTTTTCGGCTTGATCGATCATCTCTTGCTCGGTTTGGTATTAAAGGTTTCGTTTAACACACCGACGTACTATTAAATCGAAATCCTTTTTCTGTGCTTTAATCCACTTATCCCGAAGCTTTAATACTTCGTAACATCACTAAATATCATATATCTCGTCTATAATTGAACCCTCGATTCGTTCGGGTTTCAATAACTATCGATCGATTAATCGCATATTCAATACGATGAATTATATATTCACATACAATCAGTACAGTGAACCATGTATTCTCGTATAATTACCATGGTAACTCATGTACCCGACATAAAATATTACGTAACTATCGTCTACCGGTTAGGGTATCCCTGGTTTCGTCGGAATCGTTACATTCTCCCCCCGTTAAGAAATTTCGTCCTCGAAATTTTACACGCCCACTATCCCCTTTCGAGAGAAAGGTGGGGGGTTTTTCCTTCAGAATTCACCCTCGCGTTACCAGGTATAATCTGGTCCTCGCTGTGAATTCCACTTAATCTTAATCAATAAAGCTTGGTTTGTCCAAACTGTTTAGTTTTCCCGTCTACTATCTCTACGGAATTAGTTATGATATCAAGCATGTCTTCTATGAGTCTATTACTAGTACTTTCGTTGCCTCATCGCTTAGGCACTTTTCAATCCGTATACATGGCAAAACATTATGTATAGTACTTAGCCCCTGGAGTACTTTAATCGATAAACTACATGACCAATCTTAGAGATAGTCTCATGAGGTCCTGTATATTAAGGAGCTATTTTCGGTTTTGCCAAACCTCATATCACCTCTCTAAGGTGATGCCTTAAAAATACCTTGTCACCTTTTTCCGGCGACAATGGTTTCCTTTGAATGTTGGCATAAATCCTTTGCCAATCTCGCGCTGCTTTCAACTTATCTTAAATATTATAAATCCGATTGGTTGATTCTCGAATCAATTCAAATCTTATGGCTTGATTGACTCCCATTTTCAATTTAACAAATTGGTGATAAATACTTCACCCATAGAAAGCTTCAAGCACTCGATGCTTCCTTCCCCGCCTTCCAATATTGGGAGTAGGATGACTATTTCGATCTGAGATAATTGAAAATGGTACTCCACGACGAGATACCATTTCACCAACATGAATTTGGGTGAGAATTCATTGTGGTAATTGACATGGATTGAGATGAAATGCGAGGATTGGTTAATCGATCCGCGATTACCCAATTTACCTCATGCCTTTGATATATCTTGGGGATTTGCGTCCCGAAACCCGTTGTAATTTATTCCCACTATCATTGGCAAATTTTATGTCGTTGTGGCGTTCCCAAGGGTTTTCGGTATGCAGCCTTATCTCTTGCATAACTTAAATTTTCACCAACATACGTAACCATATCTTTCTCCACACTCGGTCATTAACAAAATCCTTTCAGATGTTCGTATCATCAATAGACTAATCCGATCCCGGATGTATGGAATATTTCGATCTATGCGCTTCGTCCATGATTAATTCACGAAGGTCATGGATGGTCGGGATCCAAACCCGATTTTTGAAGTAGAGAATTTCGTCCACGCGCTGTTCGACATTCTTCTCATTGCCGTAAAGCTCCTCCCTTTCCAATTGTTCCTTTCTCAACGCCTCACGTTAAGCGACTCGAATTAGGTCCGAAAGGTTCGACTGAACTATCATCCCCAGCGCTCGCACTCGCAATGACTTAACCGAACCTTTCCTACTCAAGGCATCGGCTACGACGCTAGCCTTGCCGGGGTGATAACGGATGTCACAGTCATAATCGCTTAACAACTTGACCCATGTTCGTTGCCTCATATTCAGTTCTTTCCGATCGAATATGTGCTGCAAACTTTTATGATTAGTGAAGATGGTGCACTTCGTACCGTGGAGATAATGTCTCCAGATTTTAAGTGCGAAGATAACCGCTCCCAGTTCTAAGTCATGAGTAGTGTAATTTTTCTTGTGTACTTTTAACTGTCGGGAAGCATGGACTATAACCATATTATTCTGCATTAACACGCATCCTAACCCTCTACGCGATGCGTCACAATACGCAACAAAACCATCGTCTCCATCGGGGAGACTTAAAATCGGCGCTCGGCACAATTTTAATGGTTTCTACCTTATTTGGGTCTATGTGAAATCCTTGTTGCTTTACAACATGACCAAGGGATTATGCCTTCTTTATTCAAAATCACATTTCGAAAACTTAGCGTACAACTCTTCTTTCTTTAACACTTCCACAATTTTCCTTAACCGTCGTTCGTGCTCTTCTTTACGTTGCGAATATATCAAAATATCATCAATGGATGCTATGACAATTTGTCAAAATAAAGTTTACAGACTCGGTTCATGAGTTCCATGAACACTGCCTGCGCATTTGTTAGCTCGAACGGCATGAATAAGAATTCATAATGGCCGTAGCGAGTCCGAAACGCTGTTGTTGCAACGTCCTCCTCTTGGATTTTTCATTTGGTGATAACTATATCTAAGATTAATTTTCTAAAAATAAATCGCCCCTTGCAGTTGGTTAAATAGATCATTTACTTCGAAGAAGTGAATACCTATTCTTGATCGTCATTTTATTCAATTCTCCCTAATCAATACATATCCTAACACTTCCGTCCTTCATTTCCCAATTAAAACTGGTGCACCCCATGGTGACTAACTAGGTCGTATAGAACCTTATTCAACAATTCTTGTAACTGATTGGATAATTCTTGCATCTCGGACGGTGCAAGTAGGTAGGGTGCTTTAGCAACAGGGCCAGCTTGAGGCATTAAATTGATTCTGAATTCGACCTGTCGGGTTGGCGGTAACCCAGGAAGTTCTTCTGGGAAAACTTCTGGATATTTACGTATCACCGAAACATCTTCTATATGTTTTCTTTTAAATACTTTGGCAATCGCGTTTGTTAAATACACCACGTTTTCTTGTCGTAAATATTATAGCATCTCAAGATGACACTAGAGTGGTAACATAATACCGTACACTTTTCTCTGTATCTAATCGCTGCATCGTCCGAAGGAGAGCTTCTAATCATCTTCTTTTCATATTTGATTTCAGCTTCATGTTGAGTTAGCCAATCCATGTTAACTATTACGTCAAAACTTCTTAACTTTACTGGTCGTAGGTCAATAAGGAAAGGATTAATCGTTCCGAATAATAGGGCAATTCCGAACAATTTAGTTAACCATTAGGGATTCACCGTTAGCGATTCTACAGTATAGGGTTCTATAGTTTCACTAATCGGTATCTTTCCAAATGATAGGAGGTTAACAGGAACTAACTTCTATCGACGACCGTAAAAATATCGCTGAAGCCCATTGATTTAAAACTACAACGTACTTAATACCACCTTTGGTTCATGACGTGCTTTATTCGAATTACTCACAAAGGCACGGCTCCTTGCTTGATCAGAGGTTGATGCTTGTCATGAGGTTCGTCTTCCAACGACACCTTGGTTCAACTTTGGGCAATTTCTCTTGAAACGTTCTGTACTGCCACATTCATAGCAAGTACAACTGTTTGGCATAATTTGATTTCTTTGGATGGATTATTATTAAAGTTGTTGGGTTCGGAGTGGTTGTACACGAATGGGTTGGGGTTGCCGGTTCACATGGCTTCAATCGGTTCTACAATTGGGGCATTACTTCCATCTTTACCACACCTGTGGCCTACTATCAATCGACATTCTTCTTCCTGCCGATAACCATATTTTCCACATTTAGGGAAGGAACCTTTATGCGGTTCATGTTTTCACACCAGAACTAGTCTTAGTATAATTCTGGGTTGTAGGACATACCTACTTATTCAAAAGCCTATCTTGCACTATACCGTTATCATTTCTCTTCTTTAACACTCGACGTCTCACCTAACGTCCTTCCAGTCCGCTTCTCATAGAGTCAAATATATCAATGCTGGCTTGTGACACAACCCTTCCAAAGATTGTATATCTTACAGGATTGACTATACTCCTTATCGATGGAGTTAGTCCCCAATATAGTGCTCACTTCGCTTAGTTTCAGGAGTAATTAGCCATGTTACCAGACATGACAATTCCTTCAAACGGTTAGCGTGTTCTAAGTGATCAGCACACAACATTTCTATCTTTCATAGCTCAGTTTCCAATCTCTGAGTTTAATTACTCGAAATAAAGTGCTCTAGCACAAGAATATTTAAATCCTGACCATATCATCTGAGCAATAATTTTCTAACTATAATTTTGTACCATCGTGTTCCATCACGATACAACATAATCTACCAACATATCTGTAGCATAATTCACTACACAATGTTCTATCCTCTTACCAATATCCTTAACCATTTCGATCTTTTCTATCCCCTCGCTAATCTATTCCTCTCTTTACCATTAGTAAACTATTAATAATTTCCTTAACACAACCAACAAACATATCCTTCATACAGGATCTAATTCATTACGACTACTATTAATGTTTAGTTTATAACTAATACTTGTAGTCATAATAGTATCCGGTGGGACATTATCACTCTTAGTAATACCACTAAGAATTGAAATATTCCTATTCATGTGATTGCTCGATCTATAATTCTGCGATCACATTCGCATCAACACTAGCAGTGATCTGTGATACGACATTCGGTATCATCATCTGCTATCTTTGAGCAATCAACTGAATCATATCAATCTCCATCATTGGAGTTACTCTTTTTATGTCATTCTGCCGTACTCATCCCGTACGCAGTAATCAATACTAATCTCACCGTATAGCTCGTCACCAGCTCAATCATAACAGCAGGTACACATACACACCAAATATTATCATACATATTACACATACCAGTATCTAGTATATATGTCCCATAAATATAATAACATATGGACTTAACCTGACGTCGGTTAACGTTTAAATATGTTTTATAACCCTTGTCACCAACTGACATATAGATCTTTCTCAACAAAGATTAATGTTTAATATACTTGATTACAATATCCTTCTGCATGTCAGCATAACCGATACATGCTCACCGTGAGCACCAATCGATTACGTACCACGGAGTTATAATATCCGTGTCTATTCGTATATCCGGCATACACGGTATACCACCTACGAATGAATAACCAACTATGCTATAATGATTCCAACACCTCTTTGTGTATGGGTAATCATTCTATTCGAGTATACATGGGTATAAGCATCTAACGGATGTAAGGATAGCATAGGGAGTTGCAAGGTTCAAGGTAATCGTGCAACATGGGTTGCCTTCAAATATTATCAATTACTATTATGGGAAACTCTATCATTTGGTCAGTCAATGTCCTCCGGCGTTCTAGGTTTGCTAAAATCGGTAATTCTCGATCTGGAAGTGGTATGACTCATATGTTTGAGAGTGAGAAATACATATATATATTTCTTTGTATTATTTTTATCTGCCCATTTATTATCAAATTCATTATTATTATTATTATTTTATTTATTTATTTATTTATTTATTTATTTATCTTAATGGAATGAGAATGGGTTCAGGTACAGGTCCATCCGTACGTGAGGGTCGGCGGTTCGTGTGAACATATGAGGTTATTAGGATATACGGTACCGGTGTTGGTAGGGTAGGGGATTTATCAATTTCGGTTGGGAGTGACAGTTACTAGATATTTCTGGTTAATGTCAAACGGGAGATCTAACTTGGTACTATCATAACTATGGCCCGATAAGTCAGGCTTATCATCAACCGATGCTCTAGGAATTTCAGCATCCTCGGTACCTTTATTATTTCATCCCCCGGTTCCTTATACGGGTCTTATTTCTCAATACTTGTACCCACAAGATACGTACATATATATATATACACATTAGCACGTATAAATAATATTATATACTTTACACATATGTTGCCATTTTTACCTATTAATGTACCCCGTGACTTCCCCTGAATTCCCTCGTGCGGACAAGTCTGTTATTATGTTCCGGATCATAATTACTCACTTGTCCGTCCAAGTTCATCCAGCTCTCGTCACTATAAATTATTAGTTGATATTCAGATCCTATAATACTTGAGCTACTGGTTATATTTTAGGTATCTTTTAAAGACATCCTAATTCTTTTATAACCAATGGCTCTGATACCAAGTTCTGTAACACCCCGTAACCGCAGCGGAAACGTAAACGGGATGCAACAGACACCTCTGATATCAACCACATTGTTTATAAAGAAAACTGAATACATTAATATACCTCAAATTACATTATCTTGTATTTCATTACCGTCTAGGTGATACACACATCATACAATACGATACATAATTCTATTTATTATAATGTATCCTAACATTCCGCACGCAAATCTTACACACATCAAGCACTTAGCACGTAAGCAATCACTTCATCTTAGTTGTACCTGAAAAGCATGTGAGAAAACGGGTCAACTACGAATAGTTGGTGAGTTTCACAATTTGAGTAAACCATGATAAATCCATATCAAAATATAATATTATCTGGGGACACTGTTAACACAGTACCGTACTCATTCCGGGGGCAATGTTAACCCATAAACACGATGTAATTATGCTGAGCCCACAAGCGAAACCTCTGTCTCGGGACACTGTTAACCCAGTACAGTACTCATTCCGGGGACAATGTTAACCCAGAAACACTTCTAGGGACATCTGGGGACACTGTTAACCCAGTACTGTACCCATTCCGTACGATTCCCGTATAATCAAATATTTATAAATACACGCAAATCCATGCGTTCAGTATATACTTAAACATTTTATTAGTAACATGCTTCCGCCCCGAAAAACTATTTGAAAACAATTCAGAAAAAGGGGCTCGTGAAACTCACCTTAGCACATGCAAGCAGGTAACAACAATCATTATCAGTTAACACGTCCAATCTGTAATATGATCCCTACGATCGTTACTATACACTCATTATTAATATAACTTTAACCGCGTTAACCGGTACATCTGGGGACACTGTTAACCCAGTACTGTACCCGTTCCGGGGGCAATGTTAACCCAGAACACTTCTCCGGACTCAGATTGTGATTTCGTTTAGAGTTCAATGGTCAAAATCATTATTAATCGTTTTTCTCGTTTTGCGTGCCTAGCACGGTTATCCGTTTTTACGTTTCAAAAATGAGTTTGGTTACACACGACCCGAAAATAGTTGTTGACTGATAATTTAGTTAGTGTTGTGAAACTTGAGCTCGGTTTAGACGCCCCGATTGGCCGCGGGACCCTTTTCCGTCTTTAGTGCACCAGAAACTGTTAAATCGGACAAAAATTACTCAAATCATCCGAATTATTTTCGGATGATTTATTTTTACTTGTTTAACTCATTTATATGAAAATAGTTCATTTTTAGGGTTTTTATACACCAGTCAGCTCGCTTAAGCGAACTTCACCGGTTTACGCGTTTTAACTTTAAAAGTTTGATAATTAGCACAAATAATTATCCATTTAATCTCGGATCTTGAAATTTTGCACCAATCACTTTTTGACAGTGGGGAATTTTATAAAAATATTTCCAGAATTAATTTTTATATTTAAAATTTATTTATCTATTTTTAAACACCATTTAAACACTAAATATGTCGTAAATACCAAACGATCTTAGAAAAATCCCAAATTTTTCCTGGATGTCCCCTGCCATCCACATAGTCCCCTGTAATTTCTCCAGAACCAAAATCTTCTTTTACATGCCATTTTCACTAAAACCGAGCTAGAAAACCCTAGAACTCGTTTAACCGAAAAGCATACTTAGACTTCTCCAACTGACCTCAAATTTTGTGTGTGACTTATACATGATATAAAAACCTATCTGTAATTTTCCAGAATTGTTCATAATATTTAACTATTTTTCACCATTTTTGGCCAAAACCGAGCATTAAATTCACCAAATATTCATCCTTTGTCCAAAAATTACCAAAAATTCACAGAACTCTTATTTTCATGTGTAGAACATCCCTGTAAAATTTCATGACCCAACTCTAAATCATCAACAATCTGTCCCAAAACACATACACCGAACATAACCGAATATACCTTTCGTTTTCCGCCACTACAAGCTACAAACTCGTCTTTCCGCCTTATCTACCACTACATACAGAGCCTACAATAAACATAACACAATACCAAGCAAGTTACACTCACGATCAAGCCTCTTACACTATAGTTTCGGTTATTGCTTTAAAAACAAAGATTTAACCGTAAAAATCCGTTTTTGGTCCGTTTAACACCTTTCTTGGACCAAGATCCCTTGTATAACCCGTATACATCACTTGATCATGCAAGAATCGGTTTTCATCTTTGAAACCTCATTTTCTTGCAAACAAACTCAAGAAACGAAGATGAACACGTGAATAACTCGATCATTACCTTGTTTTTCTTGCTAGAACTCTCGGTTTTGGATCATAATCTTGAGAGAGTTGAAGATTGTTGGAGTGTTTGATGAGAAAAAAGAAAATGAAGTGGGTTTGTGGGGGTGGTGTCCGATCGGCCTCTTGGAGGGGTGGGGTGGGACCCACCTCTTCATTTCTAGCCACAAGTTTGGATTCTCGAAATCCGGATAATGTTTTGGATAATCTGGTTCAGTTCGTTTTTCGGTTAAATGTTTAATTCGGCTTAAAACGAGGCTAAAACGGTCGTTTTTCGGCTTAAAAATGAAATTTATATAAAACCGATTTAAAAACTTTAAAAACTTAAACCATGACATTTATTAACTTAAAACATCATATCATTAATTATCGCGCATCTTTTTCGGCTTGATCGATCATCTCTTGCTCGGTTTGGTATTAAAGGTTTCGTTTAACACACCGACGTACTATTAAATCGAAATCCTTTTTCTGTGCTTTAATCCACTTATCCCGAAGCTTTAATACTTCGTAACATCACTAAATATCATATATCTCGTCTATAATTGAACCCTCGATTCGTTCGGGTTTCAATAACTATCGATCGATTAATCGCATATTCAATACGATGAATTATATATTCACGTACAATCAGTACAGTGAACCATGTATTCTCGTATAATTACCATGGTAACTCATGTACCCGACATAAAATATGACGTAACTATCGTCTACCGGTTAGGGTATCCCTGGTTTCGTCGGAATCGTTACATAACACACATTTTTCTTTTCACCAATGTCAAAAGAAACATGTTCTCTTCTCATTTGCTCATTCATTCTTTTCATTTTATGTGTAACTGGAGGATACTTTGGAAGTTGATCAACAGATTCAGGCTTTCTATATTTTCTTCCTTTTTCAGCAGCTTGAATTTCCTTTTCTGTAATTTGATCACTCAAATCACTCAGATCATCTTGATCCAACTCATCTGAATCAAAGTCATCTTCAAAGACTTGAACTCTAAATGACTTTTCTTGCTTTAGTTCTTTCTTCATAACAAATTCACCATATTCACTCACCTCAACATTCTTGTACAAATCTGCAACATCTTCTTTGTCTTGAAACACATCTTTGAATTGTTGTAGATAAGCACTTCTCTTTTCTTTATCAACTTAGGCATGAAGTTGTTGAATGGTGGTGGAACAGCCTTGTACTTTTCATCTTCTTTTACTGTATTCAGAATTCCACAAATGTTTCCAGTTGAAACTAAGTTCTTTAGGAATTCATTTTCAGTTTGCAGCTTTGTATTCAGCACCTTTTCATCAATCACCATCTTCTTCAACCCACTAATCTCAGTTGTGAATCTTGTCTGAGCTCTATAGCTATTCATACAATCCTCTTCCAAACTTTTCATTCTTTCCTCACTAACAATCTCACTTGCCTCATAAGCATTGATAATGCTTTGTTTCTTAAAACACTCACTTTCCAGCTTACCAATCTTTTCTTTTAATTCATTGACAAGTTTAGATAAATCAGCATTAGGATCAGCATGTACCTTAGATGAAGATGCAGAGTCTATGGCCATGAATGCCACATTAGCTCTTCTGATATCATCTGCTATATCTTCCTCATGGTTACTCCAGTCAAAGCTTCCCTCATGCTGAGTAGTTACTGCCACATTGCCTTGATTTCTTGGTTGATTTTGGTTTGCTGGAATGTTGTTAGTTGCAGGGTTTTGAACAGCTTGATTCTGATTGTTGTTCATTTGATATACTTGATTCTAATTCATACCCTGTTGGTTGTTCATCTGAGGCTGATAGTGGTTGTTAAAATTGGGATTGAAGTTGTTGTTTGGATGGAAGTTGTTGTTGTTGGGATTGAAGCCTTGGTTATTGTTGAAGTTCTGCTGGTTGTTGTTTCTATGCACATTCTGCTGGTATTGTTGTTGGTTTCTAGGCTATTGGAACTGATTGACTTGAAAGTTCCTTGGCATATTGTACTCTCTTGCAAAGTGTCCAGGCTGTTGACAGTTGTAGCAGATAGCCTTGGACTTGTCAAATCCTATTCTCTCATTTGGACCAGAAACTAGTGATCTACCAGTTCTATTGTACAGTCTCTTGCTTCTTAATGCCAACATTGTAGCTTGCCATTTGAGATCCATGTCTTCAAGGTCATCAGCATCTATTTGTTCCAAATCATCCTGCACTACACTTGTGTGAATCAAGTTTTTGGCCACAAATGCATTGTAGGATTCAGTGAACATAGACATTAGGGCTTGTGCATCACTCCCTTGAACATGCCCTGCACCAGTACTTTGGGCATTTCCATTTCCCACAGAGACTGAATCATCATCAATCAATTGAACATTAAACCTCTGTTGACCACCTTGACTGCTTGAACCACCTCCAATGAATGACTTAGCAGTCTCATTGTTGTGATCACTTGGTTCTTCAATGATGGGAATTTGTTGTTTATTCTTTGTTGTAAGATTCCCCATTGGAGCAATTAAAGCATTTGACACATTGAAACTTGGTTTATCTTCCTTGATCATTTCATTCTCAATCATTTCAAGTTCAGCAGCTTGAAGAAAACTTACTACATCATCCAATTTCAATTCATTGAAATTTTGCTTTTGAAGGATGAATTTGCATGCAGCATACCATTCTTTTGGCATTGATTTGAGAAACTTTGTATTCAAATCAAAGTCAGTCATTACATAATCAGTTGTTTTCAACTCATTCACAATACTCAGAAAACGTTCTAGTATTGACTTCAACCTTTCACCATCTCTATACTTGAATCTTTCTAACTGTTGCTTCAGTCTTTGCTTCTTAATATTCTTCAATTCAGTGTTCCCTTCATACATCTCAAGGATTGCATCATACATTGCCTTAGCACTTTGATGATGTGCAACCTTTGTGAGGATTTCCCAAGACAGACCAAGTTTGAGCATAGCCAATGCTCTGTCATCAACTTTTCTCATTCTCTCTCTGACAGCAGCAATAGCATTTGCATTAGCACCTTCTTCAACGGCAGCTTGTGGACCATTCTTGATAGAATTCCACATATCCACATCATTATAACAAACAGCAGCCTCAAAAAGCACTTTCCACTTTGTAAAGTTCTCCTGACCATACAATCTAGGTATCTTATTAGTAGACACCTCTTGTTCCTCATATCCAGACATTTTCTTAAAATAAAAGTTAAGTTCTTATCAAAAATAGATTAAGACAATCAGACCTGAGAATAAATTCTTAGATCTGAGGTGTCTGATATGAATAGAACAAGATTCAATCAATAAAAATCAAAGCTTTAAGTGAAATAAGGAAAAGAAAACACCTAAAACTTGTAGATCTGGAAAGAAAATGAAGAACAGAGCTTCTGACGTCACAAATCAATCAACAGTGCTCTACTTACGTCATTCTTCTTCAAAACTTAATCAGCAACAATCTTTCTAAAAATAGCAGCAACAAGCTCTGATACCACTTGTCAGGTCGTTTCGGATCGGATATTAATCAATCATGTCATAACTCACACAAAATTAATCGTGTTGACAAGCGAGTTAATGACGGGTTACTATGTTTAGAAAGATGACCGTTTGTTAAAGGCGGAATCAATAACAAACATACGGTTGCAATGAATATTCAAAATACGAAGACACACGAAGGATTCACTCAAAAGATTTCCATTTATATAATGTTAATCATACAAAAGGATAATCGATTAGGGTTTAGAAGGAATCCTAGGACAGCCGTCACACACAAAATATTCTCTTAATTAATGTGTCGGTCTTATCCGTATTGTGCTCTGTCTCTTCTTTTGGCGGCGTGCCCTAATTATTCTATTTATAGGCCTGCCAACCTAAGACAGCTGTCATTCCTTCTAGAAACCCTATCCGATAGTACATATTCAATTTACATATTCAAAAATATACTAAGTGTAAAACAAGTCTTCCGGGTAGGCTTTTCATTAAACTTCAGTCTCCGGGTACGCAGTGTACTCGCCCTTCCTTCAGACTTGGTAAACATAGAAGTGTACTCGGAATCAGTTTCCGAGTATACTTTACTTAAAGAATATTTTACCAAGTAAAATATTCAGCGAGTAGACTTCAATCTTCTTGGACTTATCAAACTTTGCTCAACAAATCCTTACGAGCAACCTTGTTCTTCTATGATCCTGTTCGGCTCATTGTCAGTTGAACAACTTATTGATAAGGCGTACTCGGGAGTACATACCTTACTTGAGCAGAACCTTACTCGATATAACTTAGAGATATTCCATCAACTCATCAAGTATACTCGGACCATAATTATTAAAGAATACCTTGCCCGGTCTTCCAATTACTTGGCTTCTTGGACTTGGTTGACCAAACCTTACTCGGAAGAGTAAAATACTTGGTCTTGAAGAACAACCCTGCTTGACAAAGTGAACCTTACTCGGATATGCCAAATTAATGAACCTTACTCGGAAATCACTAAAAATCATACCTTGCTCGGATATCCACTTAAGAAGACTATTTGAAGTAAACCTTGCCCGGGAGGCAAAATCTCGTACTCGGCTAAGTAAAAGCTTACTCGAAGGTCCAAGGTGTGCTCGGATTCAATACTTAGCAGTTTCTGAGGAGGTTGAGAAGATTCCAATCTTTCATATTCTTCGTTTAGGTCAAGTCTCCTTATTTGGGTCAAACTCTTGACCCAACACACAACAAAATGGGGTGGTAGAAAGGATTAATAGAACTTTGTTGATGAAGGTGAGATATCTGTTATCAGACTCTGGTATGCCAAGATAGTTCTGGGGTGAGGCTGTGACCACTGTGGCCTATTTGGTTAATCTGTCTCCAGCAGCTGGTATTGACCTTAAAACACCTATGGAGGTATGGTCAGGTATGAAGCCTAGTTATGAGCATTTAAGAGTGTTTGGATCTTTGGCTTTTGCTCATATTAATCAGGGAAAATTAGAACCTAGGGCTCAAAAGTGTGTGTTCTTAGGTTATACTAAAGGAGTTAAAGGCTATGGGCTGTGGAGAGTAGGTAATGTTAGTCCAAAAGTAATAGTAAGTAGAGATGTTGTACTATTCAAGGAGGATATTTTATATAAACACCTACTAAAAGATAACGAAAGTGGTGAAGGGATTGTTCAGATGAATTCTCAGGAATTTCAAATTGAGGTGGAGACGGGTGATTTAAGTAATCCATATAAGGAGAGTGAAGATCCTATCCAAGCCTCTCAAAGTAGTACAAGAGAGTATAACTTGGCATGGGATAGGACGAGAAGGAATATCCAACCACCGTTGAGATATAGGAATGAATAGACATTTCAGCCTATGTGTTTATGCTGCTGAAATGGAAGCTTCTTATGAACCATTGACCTATAAAGATGCTGTAAATTCTAAGCATAAGGTGCAATGGTTAAATGCCATGAAAGATGAAATGAAATCACTTCATCAGAACGATACTTGGGAATTAGTTGAAAAACCAAAAGGGAAAAAACTTGTTGATTACAATTGGATTTTCAAGCTTAAAGAGGGTATTAATGGTGTGGAGGCTCCTAGGTTCAAAGCTAGGTTGGTGGCTAAGGGTTTTACCCAGAGAGCAGGAATAGATTGCAATGGAATCTATTCTCTTGTGGTAAAACATGCTTCCATAAGAGTCATCTTAGCTTTAACAGCTTATGAAGATTATGAGCTGGAACAACTTGATGCAAAGATTGCTTTCCTTCATGGAAGTCTTGAAGAAAGCATTTACATGAGACAACCTGTTGGCTTTGAGGTGGAGGGAGAAGAGGATAAGGTATGCTTACTTAAAAGATCTTTATATGGCCTTAAACAATCCCAAGGCAATGGTATAAACGATTTGATGAATACATGGTATCCCATGAATTCAAAATAAGCTCGTTTGATAGTTGTGTGTACTATAAAGAGTATTCCAAGGAAAAGTTTGTTTACCTGCTTCAATATGTTGATGACATGCTTGTTGCATGTAAAGACAAGCATGTAATAGAAGAGGTTAAGAACTTATTGATGTCTGAGTTTGACATGAAAGTTCTTGGAGCTGCTAAAAGAATTTTGGGGATGGAAATAAACAGGGATAGGGGTAAGAGAATACTGAAACTGACTCAGGGTAAATATGTCAAAAAGGTGTTGGATAATTTTAATATGAGTGAAAGTACATCAGTCACTACTCCTATGGGCCAACAATTCAAGTTATATGCTCAAGATTGTCCTAAAGATGATGAAGAGCTTGCTGATATGGAGAAGATCCCTTATGCTAATGAAGTAGGAAGCCTTATGTACCTTAAGGTTTGTACCAGACCCGATATAAGGTATGGTGTGAGCAGATACATGGCAAACCCTGGAAAGCTTCATTGGGAAGTAGTAAAATGGTTATTCAGATACTTAAATGGTACTAGAGAAGTGGGTCTGATCTTTGGTGATTGTAATGATAGTTTGGTCAATTCTGTTGAGGGATTTGCAGACTCAGATTTTGCTAAAGATCAGGATAAGGGAAGATCCCTTTCTGGTTATGTGTTTAAGTTTTGGGAAGTGAAGTTAGTTGGAAAGCAACTTTGCAAAGGGTGGTTGCTTCATCATCTACTAAGGCCGAGTATATTGCACTAACCGAAGCTGTGAAGGAGGCCTTATGGCTTAAAGGATTTGTATCTGAGTTGGGAGTTAAAGTGGACAGTGCAGTTGTGTACTGTGATAATCAGGGAGCAATTCAGCTTTCTAAGAATCAGGCTTATCATGAGAGAACTAAGCATATCAATGTTAAATTTCATTTTATAAGAGATATTGCTAGTTCTAAGCAAGTGTTGATTAGGGCTGTTGATACTGAAGATAATGATGCAAACATGTTGACTAAAGTTTTGGCTGGTCCTAAGTTTCAGCAGTATCTGAGAAGGTTAAAGATTAGATCTTGATTACTTGATTACGCGAAGGTGGAGATTGTTGGAGGGGTCGTGCAACAAGTATTCAAAGTACACGGGTTTAATCTGACAATGGTTGAAAGTAATTAGCAAATGGCAATAAGGGTAAAGTCCAACAAAATTAGGGATTAGGGCTCAGATTCGTTTTTCAATTCTCGTGCACTTTGTTTTCTTCCTCTGCCTAATTCGTTCTGAATTAGGGTTTCATCTTGTAATTGTTTTTTCTTGTTTCATAATTGTGATCATACGATTTCGTTTGTTGAATAAGATTGAATCATCTGGCTTCCGCTTATCCTCTTAATTTCATCTCAATTCTTTGGCTGATCTTGCAACATCAAGGAAGTGAAAGAAATCCCTGAACTCATATTTGGAATGAAAGGAATTCAGGGAGGTGATGGAGATCGTCAATAGTTGTCTGATTGGAGAGGGCGTGAATTGTTAGAAGTGGAGATATGATGTAAATAATAGAGATTATAATACTAAAATGGTAAGAAGGAAATTTGAATAAAGTTTAGGGATAATGGGCTCCATTAAAAGGAACTCCTTCGTGTGATGGGTGAAGCTCGATAGGATTGCTTCAAAATATGTGTTGGCTTATCATGGGGTTCTATTGACAGATCTTGGTTTTTTGTTTTTTTTAGGAATCAACGAAACACCTGTTAACTTTATGCATGAAAGCAAAACTAATTTGGTGTCTTGTGAGTGTGTGGCAAAAAATTCTAAGCCATATGGGCGTCATATCAGTAAGAGAAGTAATCGATTATGGAAAGCATTATGGAGTATGAAAAGGAAAAGAGCTATTAGTGTGTGTTTTTAGGCGCTCTTTTGAATTCATGGAAATTGAGGAATGAAGTTTTATTCAACAATCTGAAAGGCTCATCATGTAAGGTGGTGGCAACTATTAAGGAGGAAACCTTCTTCTAGATGTTGGTTCGCTCAAAATTTACTCTTATTAAATAACGTGTCTGTAGATTTTTTCCTTTATATAATTCATAAGTTTTGTATCTGTTTGGTCTTTTAGTTATGTGGTATAAGCACATCTTTAGGCTATGGGCAATTTTAAGCCATTACAAAAAAAAATTAACAATTTAACTAAAAAAATAATAAATAAAAAGTTTTTGGGTTTAAATCTTTACAAATTTGAATCAAAGTTGTTTCCTATTTGAGGGACCAGCTCCAGGCCCTATAACACCGGCATTCATTAACATATATCAAAAAAATAATCACTTTAGGTAATATAAATTAGATAAATGTAAGTGTCTAGTTTAGCTCAACTTTTTAACAAAACATCAAATGTATCAATTGTAATGAGATACGTATCATCTTGCATGCACATTTAACATGAGTTCATAGCTGCCATGCATTACATTGTCTTCTTCTGCCTAACTTTCATAGCATCATGATTTACATGTGGATCCTTACACGATGGTATTAATTACCGAACCGTCCTTAATTATTGTGGTACAAGGAATGAGTCTTGGAAATAAAGTAAGTTATTTAAGGATTAGAGTATCAAGTTTGTATTAACTATCTGATTTAATTATTTGATTAGCAATCCTAGTTATAGTCTAACGAGTCTAAGTTAGATTGAAAATACTGAGTTAGGGTAAGGTTTGTAATTCAAGTTTTTGAGTTATGTTGGTGCATAAATGTCAGTAGTTCATAGTCTAGTGTCTGTAATTGAGTCTGTATTGTTATTTATGTTTTTGTTTAAAGCGAAGTTGTTAACAAGTTCGCCTAGGCGAACTTGTTGAACAAGCGAAGTTATGGACAACTTCGCCTGAACATATCAGGCGAAGTTGTCGTGTATTTATATATAGGTTACGGATTGTTTAGTAACGGGTTGTTCAGTGAATCGTGTGATAGTTGTTAGCAGTTTTGGTTAACGAGTCTGTAATAGTGATATCGTATCACGTGTTCGGTTATCAATATAACGTGTTCGTTTATTGTATCGTGTTTGTTTGATTTGCTTTCTACACTCGTAACGATCTACGCAGGGATTCCGCACCTGAGTAGAACGCGATATCTCGTGTGATCCGTCCAGGGAAACTACAATTGGTATCAGAGCATTTGCTCGATTGTGTGGTTCGGGATATTCACGCGGGTGTAGAAATCATCCCGTTTCGACTATTCGCGGGACGTGTTTTTGGTGTGTTTGATCATTCTTACCTCCTACCATCGTGTTCAAGCCTTTACACCGTCAAAAACCTCGTTAAAATCCGATTTACAGATCTGCAGAAACTTCGTGTTCATCAGGCGAAGTTGCCGTAACTGTGCGTAGGGTTTCGGCGAAGATATAAGGTTAAGCGAAGTTATTCACAACTTCGCCTACCTTCACAAGTTCGCTTAACTCAAGCGAAGTTCTCTACAACTTCGCCTACCTCTTAAGTTCGCTTACCTCAAGCGAAGTTAAGAATCAGCGAAGTTAATCAGCAGTGTTATCAGCGAAGTTCTTCAGCGAAGTTCTCTACAACTTCGCCTACTTCAAGCGAAGTTATCCGTAACTTCGCCTACAGTACTTAAAAAAAAAAAAAAAAAAAAAAAAATTAACTTTTCAGGTTTCTTACTTTTCGGGAAAGATGTCGTCGATCAACATCTCTGAGTTAGTGAAGATGGAAGTTGAAGCAGGGTCGGCTACCAAGGCCCCAAGATTGCTAAAGGGAACCGATTTCGTTGCATGGAAGGATCGGTTCATACAGTACGTCAAATACCAGGATGCGAAGATGTGGGTATGCATCCAGGATGGGTATATTCCACCAATTATGGAGTATGAAGGTCGTGACCAAATCAAGAAGTATAGTAAAATGGAAGAAGAAGAGAAAAAGATGTATGAGGCCGAGAGCAAGGCTCATGCTGCTATTACTATGGCTCTTCCACAAGAGATCCTTCATACGTTTAGAAAGTACACATCAGCAAGAGAGCTTTGGGAAGCTCTTGAGAGCAGATTTGAAGGGAATGTAGGAATCCGGGCTTCAAAAATAAAATTGCTCAAAACCCAGTTTTCAGTCTTCAAGTATTTGAAGAATGAATCTTTAGATGATATTATCACTCGATACTACCATCTGATGACTGAATTGAGCAACTATTCCATTTCCTACCGAGAAGAAGAAATAGTTGAGAAGCTTCTAGATGCTCTCCCACCAAAATGGGATATGTACACTGTGCTGATGAGGGAAGACAAAGACTTTCCCACATATGATCTAGAAACGGCAGTCAACAAGCTCAGAACCTTTGAGCTTAACATGGCCAGAAAAGAGACCTCTATGGATCAGGTTCAAGATCCAGGTATGTATGGAGCTAAAGTCAACACTAGCTCAGGATCGAAGACTGAATCGGCTGCCTACTACACAAAGGGAGAGTCGGGCCCCAACTCATCTCATGAGGGGCATGTGTCAGTTAACACAAATGGGGATGTTTGCTATGTAGCAGCTGGATCGAGTGGTTCTCAACCCCAGGTAAGCAAGAGTAGTTGCTCTTCAAGTGTTCCCAGCAACAACTACTCCAAGATGCCTATGAGTGTCAAGTCTGCTGAAGAGCAGTTTGGTCTCTATGCTTCTTTTATCGCTTCCTATGAGAACTATATTCAAGGGAAGATTGTTGATCCAGCTATGTTGGATGAAGATTACGATCAGATTGATACTGACGATATGGAAGAAATGGATCTACAATGGCAGATGGCCATGATTGTGAGGAGGGTGAAAATGTTTATGAATAAGACCGGTAGAAAGTTTGTCGGAGGAAGACCAGGGTTCGACAAGTCAAAGGTGAGATGCTACAATTGTCAACAAAACGGTCACTTTGCAAAGGAGTGTAGGAATGAGCGTGTAGAACTTGGTCAAGGAAAGTCTACACAGCATAATGAGGGAAGAAAAGATTATAGTGCCATGATTTCCAGAGGAGATGGTGAATACAACTGGAACCTGCTTTCTAAAGAAACTTTTGAGCAGGCAAATTTGGCAAAGGTTGAAACTGAAGAAAGTGAGAGGGCTACCAAAGAAGAAAAAGCTCTTATGGCAGATGACAATGACCAGCTCTCCGAGGTATGTTCTAAACCTATATGTTCAAAATGTGAGAACTTGTCTGAGCAACTAGCAACCATAACTGATCAGTATGTTAGGTTGGATGCTGAATTTAAAACCATAAAAGAAGATCATCACTTTATTAAATCAAGAGAAAATAATTATAAAATTAAAATAAAAGCTTGTGAAAAAGATGTTAAAAGTTTAAAAACTAAACTTGCTGAAAAAATTGAAGTGATTGATTTAAGTTATGAGGTTTTGGAAGAAAAGACCAAACTAATTGCTGAGAGAGAAAAACAGATTGCTGACCACCAGGTGAAAGTGGTGGAACTGAATCGAAAACTGGAGCAGTTCAGAAATTCCTCTGCTATACTTGATCACCTTGTTAGTGATCAAGGTTCCTCAGTCAAGAGGGGAGGAATCGGTTATCATGAGGTTCCACCACCGTACAATCACAATTACACTTTTAACCCTAGTGTTCAGAAATCTGTTGACTTTGAGGTTGCTCAGACAGTGCCAATTAAAGTAACCATTAAAGAACCAAATATTAGTAGAGGCGAAACAAGTTCGCCTGTTTCAAGTGTTGAAATTTCTGATCAAAGTCCAGTCTCATCAGATTCGGATAAGTCATCCGAGTCTGGTAAGGCAAAAGAGGAGGTTGTGTTACCCAAGAGTGGAGAAAAAGATAAAACGAATAAAAATAGTACTCCACTAAACCCGTACGTCCCACCTTATGTGAGACGAATGGGCAGTAATATAGCCTCGACATCTAAAACACCTGTTGATAAAAAGGTTGAACATAGGTGTTGTTTTAGATGTAATCAATTAGGACATCTTGTTGCAAATTGCCCTCTGAAGCAGCGATTCAGAGGTGTAAGGCCTACTAAAGCTGAGAATAGACCTAATAGTAATTATTATGCTCCTAAAAATGAAAACCACTTAAAATTCAAAAATGTGAATAATTCAGGTTTTCATAGAAACAAATCTCAGTTTTACACTTCTAATAACCAAACCACAAGCTATAATACTTTCAATTCTCAAAGGTTTGGAAGGCCTTACAATCAATCTTCAATAAGATATCCTAATGGGACTTACAGGAGTTATCGAGATACTAACTTTGGAAAGCCAAAGTTTGGGATGTATAGATCCAAGACCAATTGGTCTTGGGTCCCTAAATTCTAATCTTTTGCTTTATTGTGCAGGAACAGTTGAACAGGGCTGCCAACAATCTTTGGGTTGTAGATAGCGGCTGTTCCCGGCACATGACGGGTAACAAATACTTGTTACACGATTTGAAACCTGTTCAAGGAGGGAGAGTAAGCTTTGCCGGAGAAAGTGGAGGCAATATTACTGGAAGGGGAACGGTGTCGAACGGAAAGATGACATTGGAGAATGTTAACTTTGTAGAAGAATTGAAATACAATCTGCTAAGTGTGTCACAGATTTGTGATAAGGAGTACACCGTTCATTTTACAAAGAACGAGGCGATTGTGTTGAAACCAGGTTTTCAGATACCTGAGGAGTGGATTTTGATGAAGGCTCCACGTGAAAGAAATACGTACACTATGGATATGAGATCAACTGAAATGGCCACGGCAGAATCATGCCTTATGACAAAAGCGAGTGAAACAGAGTCCGAATTGTGGCATAGGAGAATGGGGCACATTCATCTTCGGAAGATGAACCACATTGTCAGGAATGGGCTTGTGCTGGGCGTTCCCTTGAAAAATTTCAATTTTGAAGATAAATGTATAGCGTGCAAGAAGGGAAATCAGCACAAGAAAACCCATCTCACCAAGAAAGTCAATTCAATTGCCAGTACTCTGGAGTTTCTTCACATGGATCTCTTCGGTCCAGTGAATGCAAGAAGTCTTGGAGGAACTTCTTATTGCTTGGTGATCACTGATGACTACTCACGATATTCGTGGGTGTATTTCCTGAAATCAAAAGACGAAACGACTCAGATGGTGAAGAATTTGATTACCAAAGTTGAGAACGTTATGGATAAAAGGGTTAAGTTCATCAGGAGTGACAATGGAACGGAGTTCAAGAATTTTGAGATGGAGATCTTCTGCCTTCAGAGAGGGATTGAACACCAATACAGCGCTCCGTATACACCGCAACAGAATGGAGTGGCTGAAAGGAAGAATAGAACGTTAATTGAAGGAGCCAGAACTATGCTGGCTGATTCGAAGCTTCCTGTGGTGTTTTGGGCTGAAGCTGTTGCTACAGCTTGTTATGTTCTGAATAGGGTCTTAACTGTTAAAAGACATGGTAAAACGTGTTATGAGCTTATGCATGGGAGAAAGCCCAACTTGAGTGGTCTTGAACCATTCGGGTCCCCTTGTTCGATTTTGAAGACAAATTCTAAGTTTGGTGAAGTAGCCGATGAAGGAATCTTAGTCGGTTATGTTGTTGGGACTCCCAACAGACGTGTCTTCAATACATCGACCAGCAAGGTTGAGGTGGTGTGTAACACCGATATCACAAGTTACCAACCGCCAAAACCAAGCAACGGACCTGCTGAGTTTTTCGACTATGTTAAACTTTTTAAGTCTTTTAACATACCGTATTTGGATATTGCTGAAGAAGAAGAGAGAGTTGCTACGAAGATGATCCTTGATGAGGAAGAAGACCTATTGCAAAGACAGCTGATCGATAAATGTCAACCTTCCTCATCAAATGCTGTCGATACCCCTGCTACCTCGACTGAAGAAGAATTTTTCAATCCGTTTCACTCTCAGCATGAATCAACCATTGACGAGCTCTCTTCTAACTTGGAAGACAATTTGCATGTCGGTTCTGTTCCGACCACGAGAATTCATAAAGATCACCCTTTGGAGAATGTGATTGGTGATGTGTCCTCCGGTGTACAAACAAGACGTAGCTTGAATGAGCACACCTGTGTTTACATAAGCATCAAGGAGACAGGGATAATCAACGAATGCTTGTACACCTGCTTTATCAGCCAGATTGAGCCGAAGAATTATCAAATGGCTTTAAAGGACAGCTCGTGGGTCGAAGCTATGCAAGAAGAGTTGGCTCAGTTCAAGAAAATGGAAGTATGGGATTTGGTTGAAAAACCGAAAAATGTGCATGCGATAGGCACAAAATGGGTGTTTAAGTGCAAGAGAGATGAGAAAGGGATTATCATAAGAAACAAGGCGAGGCTAGTTGTGAAAGGATTTAATCAACAAGAGGGTATTGATTATAATGAAGTGTTCGCTCCTGTGGCAAGGTTGGAAGCCATTAGATTGTTTTTGGCATTTGATGCATATAAAAAGATGAAGGTATTTCAGTTGGATGTGAAGAGTGCGTTTCTGAATGGGAAAGTTGATGAGGTTGTGTATGTTGAGCAGCCTCCGGGTTTTCCTGACCCAGACTTTCCTGATCACGTGTACAAGCTGAGCAAGGCATTGTATGGACTACATCAGGCACCTCGTGCCTGGTATTCAACTTTATTAGATTACTTGCTTGAAAATGGTTTTGAAAGAGGAAAGATTGATAGCACGTTGTTCGTTAAGAGAGAAGGAAGCGACTTCCTGCTGGTGCAAGTCTACGTGGATGACATTATTTTTGCTGCATCTAAAGTCTCCATGTGTCAGGAGTTTGAGGACGTCATGAAGAAAAGGTTTGAAATGAGTGCTATGGGTGAACTAACTTTCTTTTTAGGATTGCAGGTTGATCAGAAGAAGGATAGGATGTTCATTCATCAGACCAAGTATGTCCATGATGTGCTCAAACGCTTCAAGATGGAGGACAGCACTCCATTCGACACACCAATCTACGTCAATCACAAATTGGGTGCTGAGTCAGACGATATGGCTGCTGTTGCCGGTGCTGGAGGTGCTGGAGGCGATGACGGAGGAGACAATCAGAGGCAATTCTTCCCGGGTCACAATATGTACATTACCTTAGACCCGGAAGCGAGCGGAGTAGAAGACTACCGTGAGATCATTTCTTTCCTCATTCGCTCGAGGATATTTCACGCAATCACGACGACTCTGCCGATATCCTTACCCAATATCGAGGATTTCTGGCAGACGGTGGAGTATGATTGTCGTGTTGAGCCCCCGGTCATGAGATCAACAGTAAATAATCAAGAAGTTCAGTTCTCCTCTGAACAAATTCGGGTGGCGTTACGCTTTGGAGAGGAGACTCGGGACGACCCGACTGACTTTGTGGCTCCATTTCGTGATGGAGCGTTTCTGCGAATGGGCTATTCTGGTCCATTGGGCGATACCCAGAGACGGAAGGGGTTCCTGCTCGATCAGTGGCGCTTCCTCATGCACGTTATGATAGTATGCATGTCTGGGAGGAAGGCGGGCACTGACGGTATGGGTGCGACCATGCAGTCAGCAATGACTGCTCTGACTTATAACAAACGTTATAGCTTTAGTCAGATGGTCTTTTACGAGATCGACAGACAGAGGAGGGCGATAGCTCGGGAGCGGTTCATAATGTATCCAAGATTCATCCAGATGATCTTGAACCATGTGGCTCCGAATTTGCCTCAACGACGCCCGATAAGATACGTGGAGAGTGTGAGCAAACGTATCTTTGCTCAATGTCGCACATCCAGTGCGAGGAGCAAGCCTGAACTTCGTCCAAGGCATACTCCACTCTTCGGGTACTTGATAAACCCGGGGTATGTGCCAGCTCGGGGGGACGAGTTCAGAGACCCTCAACCACAACAGGCAGGAGCAACTCGTGATGTACCTACTGTGCCTGTTGTATCGGCTGAGGAGGATGTTGACCTTGATGCTGCATTTGGCGGCCAAGGTTTCTTTGACATGGATCGTTTTGATCCACATGAAGAAGTGCAGGTCTCTGCTGCACAGGTGAGGGAAGTGATTGTGACTAGAGCAGCTACGACGGTGGCTGACTCAGATCTTGACGACGTTATGGATGAGGCGAGGAGGATGTTGGTGACTAGAGAGAGGACGTTGGGGAAGAGAAAGAGGACGGTGGATGATAGTGAGTCAGAGGAAGAAGAGGAGGACATACACAAGTTGATCAGACGTTCGAGACGTGAAAGGACAGGTGCTGGTATGGGAGCTGGAGAGACTTCACGTGTTATACGTTTTGCTCAATCCGCACTGTCAGGTATGTCAATTGTTCCTACTTCTGTACAGGTTACAAGCGCTGCAGATGTTCCTATGGTGGCTACATCAGCTGTTGGCATCCCATCCATCACACTACAGACGACGACTCCGGAGATTGTGTCGTTACCACCTCCAACGCTTACTCCTTCAGAGGTGGTGGCACGGTTTGTAGAGTCGACGGTCGTCGCAACTGCACGGTTGTCGGTCACGATACCACCTGCGGTTACGTCCACAACTGCTTCTGAAGTCCCGGTTACATTCGAGATCCCTCCTCAGTATACTCAAGACACATCTAACATGAGGTTTGATTTCGATGCAACCCTCTCAGACTCGGAGAGAATAGCTGCACTTGAGCGGGTCGTGGCAGAGCAATCAAGGATAAACTTTATCCAGACCCAGGCTATTCAACACCTTGTAGCAGAGAATCAACTACAGTCGTCCCTCCTGGTTGAACATGGGCGTATTATAGATGCTATGAAGGAGTTCTTGGCATCTCAGGGGGAGACAGGCTGTAGAGGCGACGAGTTAAGGACGAAGAAGAGAAACGACAGAGACGATGATCCCAATGCACCGAAAGGTGCAGGTGGTGAGTTGCCAAGAACTACTCAAGCTCTTGGGACTTCCACAGCTCAGGGGGAGTCTGCAGGTGCAGTTGGTGGTGATGAGGTGGTGATGGTTGATGATGAAGATGATGTGATTGATGCGTTGAGAGAATTAGATGATGATATGCTAGAGGATGATGATGTGTTTGATGATGATGTGCTGCCGTTTGAGGAGATTGAGAAGATTGGCGCACAAATTGTGATTGAAGATGAGATTGAAGAGGGTGAGATAGTAGAAGAAAATGTTGAACACGAGATCCCAGATGTGGAGAAAGCCAATATGGGTACTGAGATGGAAAACGATGAGACTGAGTGGGAGGAGCAGCCTAGGTGGAAGGAAGGCTGTGCTCATTGGTTTATTAAGACCAAGAAGCCTGCTGTTCCAACCATGTTCAAGAAGAGTTATAACATCAAAGGCTATGCTGAGTCGAAGAAGGGAATTATCTGTTGGATATATGATGAACAGATAAAGTTGTTTGTGGTGAAGCGTTTTGATGGTACTCAGTACTTCAAGAGAACCTTGAGATCTCTCAATACATTGCCGGAATGTGAGGTGAAGGATTTGGCTAGGTTGGGCCTGATTAATAGAAGTGACGACAACATGGCAAGAGTTATTGGGAAGATCGTGTGGAAAGAAAGCATAAAAGAGAAGAAGTTTGATTTATTAAAGCCACAGAAGGGAAAGCTCGTGGAAGATACAGAAAGGGGAATGAGAGCAGATGGCAAGCCATGGATGGTGATGAAGTACAAACCGATCCGATGCATTAAGGAGGTTCCAATGAAGACTATGCCTCAAGATGTGTTGAAGAATCTTAAATGGTGGTATGTTGATTGCCAGACTGCTGAAGCCGTGATGGAAGACGAAGACGAACAAGAAGTGCTGAGGGTGTATGATCCGATGCATCTTGTTAACTTATCGAAAGCTGATCTGCAAGTGTTGAATGAAAAGAAGATATTCTATATTCCTGCTTGGAAAGACGAAGCAAGGAAATATCAGCGAGTAGTCACGGTATGTGTTAGAGAAGGAGTGCATGAGTGAAGATACAGGATTACAAGACAAGAGCTTAAAGATCGAGATATGAAGCTACTGCCAAGGGGGAGTCTGTTGGTGCATAAATGTCAGTAGTTCATAGTCTAGTGTCTGTAATTGAGTCTGTATTGTTATTTATGTTTTTGTTTAAAGCGAAGTTGTTAACAAGTTCGCCTAGGCGAACTTGTTGAACAAGCGAAGTTATGGACAACTTCGCCTGAACATATCAGGCGAAGTTGTCGTGTATTTATATATAGGTTACGGATTGTTTAGTAACGGGTTGTTCAGTGAATCGTGTGATAGTTGTTAGCAGTTTTGGTTAACGAGTCTGTAATAGTGATATCGTATCACGTGTTCGGTTATCAATATAACGTGTTCGTTTATTGTATCGTGTTTGTTTGATTTGCTTTCTACACTCGTAACGATCTACGCAGGGATTCCGCACCTGAGTAGAACGCGATACCTCGTGTGATCCGTCCAGGGAACCTACAAGTTAGTTTCTTGAATAGTAAAATATTGGAGAGTTAAGTCCAAAACATCTACGCTCGTTAAATAATCTGTTTTATCAATTCACATGCGTCAATTGGTATCAGAGCGTCAGATCATTCGAACACATATTGCAGAAGGAACAAATCAAAATAACCATACAAGTTGTTCAAGAACGTGATCGAATTGTTAATCGAGCAAGCACTATTTCAAATTGATTATATGAAACAACAATCAGAATCCTATGGAGCTAGGAAACAAGGTTTTACCAATTAGCAGATTGCTCAAACCAAATATGAAAGGTTTGATCATCAGTTGATTAATTAAACCAAGAGCCATGGTTTAATTACAAGAGGACCGATTAATTAAACCAAGAGCCAAGGTTTGATCATCCGTTGATTCAAGAACTAGGGTTCATTTCAATTTTGCAAAGGTAACAAAAGACACGCTTCAACATGACTTCGTTCTTATCAAACCAAGAACATGGATTGACTAATACGGGTCAATTTCAAGAACTAGAGTTGACCAAGGTGTCGTATAGGGCTAGAACAAGATCAAAGGTTTCAAATCAGGTACAACAGACAAAGAAGATCGAATACCATAGGTGATAAAGGTAACAATACCTGAAACACGAAAGAGAGTAACTCAACATCGTTAATTCATCTTATGCTAACCTCTGCGAATTACACGATTTGGGAATGAGGTTACAACACATCTTTAATGCTCACGGGGTATAGGGATGATCGACCTGGGAACGAGTACGGACGCCAAGAAGAACCACACAGGCCACGACGATTTCCATATTATTCCAATCGATCCCGGAGGAAATAAACTTTGAAGTGGGGAATCTACCGACCGCTAAGGCGATGTGGGACACGATTAAAGCCCGACATCTAGGAGTTGAACCGAAAAGGGAAGCACAACTTCAAACTCTCAAAGAGAGTTCGATAGTTTGAAAATGTAATTAGCACGTATGGTGGAGGAGTTTGCAAGCCAAATAAATACTCTTACCTCAAAAGCAACCTCTCTTGGTGAAACACTCGAAGAATCTGAGATGGTTAAGAGGTCTCTTAATGGGCTACCAAAGGAAGTTTCAATACATATGGAAGTCTCGATCGCACAACTCGTTAACTTGAAGAGAGTTGGTTTCACTGATGTGTTGAATGCTTAAAAAATTATAAAGAATGGGTTAAGGACAAGATGGGTCAATACAAGAGTCAAGGGAAGCTGATGTTCCATAAAGCCGAGTATTCGAACCATGGTTAGTTGATTACACACTAAGAGAGCGAGGTCGAGGCGGGCCTAGTTCACGGGGTCGGGAAACTGGAGTTGAGTAAGAAGAATGGGTCAGATCCAAACCGAAGGACTAGTTAAGGTAAACAAGTACAGTTCTCAAATCATATGTTTTTGTTTTGATAAGATAGGACACTTCGTGTCCTCTTGTCCTGAACAAAGACGAGAAAATAAGGAAGCAAACGTAGCCGAAACAAATGAACCAACCGATCGTAACCCGACTGGTTATTTAAACCATCACGAAACTATTTATTTAAATGACTAACGAGTCAACCTGAAGAGCTTAAAAGTTGAGAAATTAGAAGAAAGCACTCAGTACCTCGAAAACAGAGTGTCGAACCACATGACATGTAACCGACCATATTTATCAAAACTCAATAATATTATAAGTGGTAAGGTTAAAATTTGATTAAGCTCGTGCGCTGATATAGTCGATAAAGAAATAAGTTTGTTTACTTCATAACTGGAGATCACTAGGTCATATCCAATGTTTATTATGTACCGAGTATAAAAAGCAATATAATTAGTATCGGTTAAGCAACCTAGAGCGGGTATGATGTTCGAATGAAGGAGAATTAGTAACTCTTGTACGATGGCAAGGTTAAACTAATGATGAAAGTGTTTCGAACAAGAAACCGATTACACTGTTAAATTAACTGTGGGATCTCTGGTTTATTTATTGTCAAAACTGGATGATCTGGCATGGCTACGTGTAACAATCACAACATAGTTAATAGAGAATGTAAACTATGGGAGAGTTGGTCTGTCCCACATTTGTGAAATAGAAAAATGGTTTGGCTCACATTGCTAGAAAGATAAACTTGTGAGTTCTTTATAAGGGAGGGAAAAGCACCGACGTGCATGGGCACGGTCTCAGGCGAAATGCGATGGGCGCAATGTGATGCTTTAATAGCGCACTTGGAACTTTACACACTCACATCACCACGAGCCGCTTAAGAGTCGCCTTAGTATTTTTGTTGGTCACGCTACGCGATGGATAAATACAAAGCTCGTCGCAATACGCGACCAACCTAAAAGTTAGCTATAAAAAGGGTTTAACAAGGCTAGCATTTCGCGTCCAAAATTCTATCAATCTCTTTTGTTTTCTCATGCATTAGAGGTGGTATGGTACCAATCGCTGCAACAGTACCTTATCCGATCGATCGATCCTTTAGTATACGAATCCAAATCTCGGCCTAAACAAGGTGAGACTTTGTGCTATCGTGTTAGTTTCTGTTGGAATTACGTATGCCCGAGACACATACTTATACTAATGTGGCTAACTGTGTTTGATCCAAGTCGGGTCATACCCAATAACAAGCTAGACGACACCAAATGTATTCTTTTAATGATTTGATCATTTAAACGAATACCGAACACTACGTGTTTAGAAAATTGGTTTTCTAAACAAACACACTTGAGGATTTAAATGAATTATCTGGATAATTTGTTTATATAAATTAATTATTTAATTGGTTAAATAATTACATAAATGTATGTGCATTTTATAAAAATGAGTTTTATAAAATAATTGGAGATGTTTTAAATGGTTAAAACAAAAACACAAAATAAAATAAAAAAAAATAACAAAACCGGCCACCCCATGTGGGTGGAAGGTTTGTCCAATCATGGTTTTGTCCTTTTGTGTTGACAACCTCTTTATACACCTCCAATCACAAGACATGCAAACATGATCCTCTCTCCATTTTTGAATTCAAGTGTGAAAAAAAAATAAACATCCTCTCACACTCTCTCAAAACCCACGGCTCATTTGAGCATTTTGGGAGAGCTTGGTGAGCTTGTTTTGTGTTCATAAATCCTAGCAAAACAACTTGGTGTTGTCACAAATAGCTTGGGGTATCACACTCTTGAGGTCTTCTTCTTTGGAGTCTTGTCATTCATCCACCATCTTTTTCAACAACCCACTTGTTCTTCTAAAGGTAGAAGAAGGTACAATTTACATTTTGTGAGCATTTAGTTCTTGTAATTTTGATCCTTGTTCTTTGGGTTTTAGTTTTAACATATTGGTATGTTCATAACTTGTTTTAAAATCTTAGCTTCCGTTGCGTTTTCTTGTTAAATATGGTTAACTTGAACTTTGATAATCTTGTATAAAACCCAACAATGGCATCAAGAGCCGGTTACAAGGACTTATGCTTCTTTTATGTTCATAAATTTCGGGTTTTTCATGGGTGAAAAGGGAGGTCCGAAAATTTGGTGGATTTTACCCCTCATGGTTTTGTAAGATCTTGACATGCATGGAGAGATCTTAGGAAACCATTTAACATTTGGATGATAAGATTTCAAAATTGTAAAAATTTTGGGGGTGGTGGCCGTAGCCTCTTGGGGGGGGGGGCCGCTTTTTCTTTGGTGAATTTTAGGCATTGGTTGCTTAGGTTGCATGCTTAGAACATTTGGTATGTTTGGATGTGCCATAACCGAAACCTAGACCTTGGATGTGTTGATTGTTGTTTTGTGTATGTTGATTATGTTTATTATTCAATATGGTTGTAATAATTCATAATTTTAGGCTTGTGTAATTTATTTGTTCATAAATGGTATGTAATAAGTAGATTAGTTGCATTTTCTTCATTTTAGAAAAATATGTATTAGGATACATGTTGTAAAAATTGAAGATGCAAGAATTGGTGGATTTGGGCCTTGGACCGAAATTTTGGGCTTGTTGGGCCTCACCGGCCCATCATGGGATTCAAGCCCATTAGGCCCATAAATTTCACTCTTGGGCCCAAGAAGACTTTTGGAAGTTTGGAGCCCATTAAGAAGCCCAACAAGAACACAACAACTTGGAGAGGATACTTGAAGCATTTGGATGCAAGATCAAGTGGGAGTCAACATTACATCCTTGTGTCATGTTTTGTCCCTTAGGTGTGACTTATGACCTATACTTGTTTCGGCTAACAAGTATGGTCAAATTTAGCGGTTTTCGGTTATGACTATATTTTGCATGTGTATGCTTGGTTGTTTGTTTTACTTTATGTAATGTGTGGTTGATAGATATTAGGATATCCAAACCGTCACATAGGAACGACAACAAGCATAAAACGGGTTCTAATATATACTTGGTAATATCGCGTCAATTAGTTTAATTAAATGGGTTTATTAAAACTAAGCGATCACTCACTTATAATAAAATTGGTTTTATTATAACTAGAACCTTGAAAATTGGTTTTCAAAATCGCCATATTTCTAAATGCATGTTAGGATATGGCATAATGTTTTTCAACTAGAATATTTGAAAAATTTAAAAAAAAAAAAAAATCCCTTTTTCATTATTACCAAGGAAACAAGTCTAACACCATCCTTTTGTATGAAACTTAACGTATTAGGGAACTTTAAATGGGATAAAGGTCACCTAACCATTTTGAGCAAACTAATATACTTAGGGTAATATTAACATATTTGTGGGATAAAGGTCACCTAACCACTTGTATGTTAATCTTACATGTTTATACAAGTAGGACGACTTGAATTGGAAACCATGTGATAAAGGTCACCTAAGCATGAGATCCAATGGTGTTGATGGGATAAACATGCCAACACGAAATAAGGATTTCGAATGGTCCCATACCTCTAGAAGTTGCAAAGGGTTGCAATTGTCAAGGTTGACTACCTTGTTAAATCAAATAACGGGATAAAGGTCACCTAACCGAAGTTTGATTTATCGTTGGATTCTAGAATTTAATTATTATTTTAAAATCTGGAATAAAAGGGTATTAATAATTAAATTGTTTATAATACTAAAATAAAACTTTGTTAAATTTTGTAGATGGCCGCTAACAATGCAAACACCTCTACCCATAACACCCGGAACCTATCCTTAAGAACCATCCTTGAAAAGGATCGTCTAAACCATAATAACTTTATGGATTGGTATCGCAACTTGAGAATAGTTCTCAAGCAAGAAGAGATATCATATGTCTTAGACGATCCCATTCCCGACGAGCCTGACGTGGAAAATGAGGAGGCTTATAACGATTGGGTCAAGTACACCAAAGATTCGGTGCAAGCCTCTTGCCTCATGTTAGGGACTATGATTCCCGAAATCCAAAAGGATTTCGAGCATCATGGGGCATACGACATGATAACTCAATTGAAGGAAATGTTCCTTCAACAAGCTAGAGCGGAACGTTTCGAAACGGTTCAAGCGTTTCATGCATGTCGTATGGAGGAAACCCAAAGCGTCTCATCTTATGTCCTAAAGATGAAAAACTACATTGAAAAGCTTCGTAGGTTGAATTGTCCCGTATCTAATGAGTTGGCTACGGATTTGATCCTCAACTCTTTGACCAAAAGGTTTGAAACCTTTGTCATGAATTATAACATGAATGGATGGGACAAAAGCATTGGTGAGCTTCACGCAATGCTAAGAACGGCCGAAGCGGGAATGGGTAAAAAGGTTTTACCCGTTCTAACAATCAATGAAGGAAAAAGGGGACATAACTCCAACCCCAAAGCAAGTGTTGCTAAGGGCAAGGGCCACGTCCAAGGAAAGGGAAAGAGGAAAGCCATCACGCCCACCAAACCGAAGGAAAAGAAGCAAAAGGTTGCGGCGCAAGATCCATGCTTTGAGTGTGGAGAGATAGGTCATTGGAAAAGGAATTGTCCGACCTATCTCAATGCGTTAAAAGATAAGAGGGATGCGGGGCATACCTCAGGTATTATCTTTACTATACATATTGAACTAAATGTTATTTCTTCAAATACATGGGTACTTGATACCGGATGTGGAACTCACATTTGCAATTTGTTGCAGGGGTTCAAAAGAAGTAAACAACTCAACAAAGGGGACATTAGTCTCTTTATGGGCAATGGAGCAAGAGTTGAAGTCCAAGCCCAAGGAGACTACTTGTTAAAGCTTCCAAGTGGTTTGGAAGTAATTTTGAAGAATGTTTTGTATGCTCCTAAGTTAAGGAGAAACATTATTTCCGTGTCCCTTTTAAAACAATGTGGCTTTGATCTTAAATTTATAGATTATGATATTCATGTTTTAATGAATGGCATGTTTTATTTTAAAGCTATACCCATGAATGGTATATATGAAATAGATCAAATTGGTGCGTCACATAGTAGTTCAATGTACAATGTCAGCACCAAGAAACTCAAGAAGGACTTGGGTGATTCCTATCTTTGGCATTGTCGCCTTGGACATATAAACAAGAATCGCATGCAAACTCTTCGCAAGAGTGGTATTCTAGAAACAAATGAGTATGACTCATTTGATGTATGTGAATCTTGTTTACAAGGCAAAATGACAAAGCAACCCTTTAATAAAACTTTTGAAAGGTCAAAAGAATTATTGGGTATCATACATTCGGATGTATGTGGTCCTTTTAGACCAATGACTAGGAATGGTGAAAGATACTTCATTACCTTTATTGACGATTATAGTCGATATGGTTATGTGTACTTAATGAAACACAAAGATGAAGCTTTTGAAATGTTCAAAGACTTCAAAACTGAAGTAGAAAGACAACTCAAGACCACAATCAAAGTACTTCGTAGTGATAGAGGAGGTGAATACCTAAGTGGTGTTTTTCAAGATCATCTTAAGAGTTGTGGAATTATTTCACAACTTACTCCACCTGGAACACCACAACATAATGGTGTGTCTGAAAGGAGAAATCGTACCCTATTAGATATGGTTCGATCGATGATGGCTAGAAGCACTTTACCTCTATCATTTTGGGGCTATGCTTTACTTTCCGCTGTTCGCATATTGAATATGGCTCCAACCAAGAAAGTGGAGAAGACACCTTTTGAAATATGGCATGGAAAGGCTCCATCGCTATCATTCTTAAGAGTTTGGGGTTGTGTAGCTTATGTAAAGCAATACACCCCAAACAAATTAGAAGTCCGATCCACTAAATGTATCTTTATAGGTTATCCTAAAGATGATATAGGATATTACTTTTACGACCCTAGTGAGCAAAATGTTATTATTCCTCGAAAGGGTAAGTTCTTGGAAACTAAGTTCCTTGAGGAAGGAACTAATAGTAGAACAGTGAAATTTGATGAGGATCAAGAATCACAAGATGATACACAATTGGTTGATACTAGCACTCAACAAGAGGTTGTTGAAAGTGATCAAGTGGTTGATCAAAACACACAAAACGTTCGCAGATCTGGTAGAGTTAGCAATCCACCTGAAAGATATGGATTTTTTGTAGAAGGTTGCTACGTGGTAGATTCGGATGAACCAACCACATACCGTGATGCAATGTCCAAGAATGATTGTGACAAATGGCTTGAAGCCATGAACGTTGAGATGCAATCCATGTATGACAACCAAGTTTGGGAATTGGTTGAACCACCACTCAATTCCAAAGCTGTTGGAAGTAAGTGGGTTTTCAAAAGAAAAACTGATATGCATGGAAACTTGGATACTTATAAAGCGAGACTTGTAGCTAAAGGTTTCACTCAAACTCAAGGGGTTGATTATGATGAAACTTTTTCGCCTGTGGCAATGCTAAAGTCTATTAGGATATTATTTGCCATAGCTGCACATTATGATTATGAAATCTGGCAAATGGATGTCAAGACCGCTTTCCTAAATGGATATCTTGAGGAAGATGTCTATATGGTTCAGCCTGAAGGTTTTGTCGATCCGAAACATCCTAATAAAGTATGCAAGTTAAAGAAATCAATCTATGGATTGAAACAAGCATCTAGAACTTGGAATCATCGTTTTGATGAAGAAATCAAAAGTTTTGGGTTCATCAAAAACGCTGATGAGGCTTGTGTGTATAAGAAAGCTAGTGGGAGTATAATTACCTTCTTAGTATTGTATGTCGATGACATTCTACTATTTGGAAATGACATTCCAACCATGGAAAGCGTTAAGGCTTGGCTTGGAAGTAGATTTTCCATCAAGGATCTTGGTGAAGCTGCCTATATTTTGGGAATAAAGATCTATAGGGATAGGTCAAGGCGCTTGATAGGTTTGAACCAAAGTACATACATTGATAAGATCTTGAAAAGGTTCAAGATGGAAAACTCCAAGAAAGGTTTTGTACCTATTCAAAGAGGGACCATATTGAGTTCAGCTCAATGTCCAAGCTCAAAGGGTGAGCAAGAGATGATGAAACAAATCCCATATGCTTCTGCTATAGGATCCATCATGTATGCGATGATATGTACTAGACCGGATGTGTCATGCGCTTTGAGCATGACAAGCAGATACCAACAGAATCCAGGAAACAGTCATTGGATGGCTGTTAAGAACATATTGAAATACCTTAGGAGAACTAAGGATATGTTTCTGATATATGGATCTGGTGAGGAGGAACTCGCTATAAAAGGTTACACGGATGCGAGCTTCCAAACTGATCGAGATGATTCTCGATCACAATCTGGGTATGTGTTCACTCTTAATGGAGGAGCTGTCTCTTGGAAGAGCTCAAAACAGGAAGTGGTAGCATTGTCCACTACAGAATCAGAATACATCGCCGCTTCATTGGCAGCTCAGGAAGCTGCATGGTTGAAGAAATTCATTACTGATCTAGGGGTGGTCCCTACCATTCAAGACCCCCTAGAAATCTTTTGTGACAACGAGGGTGCGATTGCACAAATCAAGGAACCTCGTTCGCACCAAAAGACAAGGCACATAGAGCGAAGATTCAACTACATAAGGGATGAAGTTGAAAAAGGAAAGATATGTATTCGCAAAGTTGGAACTGATCAAAATCTTGCGGATCCATTCACGAAGCTCCTAGAAAGACCGAAACATGAGCGTCATGCGAGTGGCTTAGGACTTCGATATTCTAGTAATTGGATTTGATCTATTTTGTATTTACGTTTAAAAGACTTTTGTAATTTAACTCTTTTATATGATTATGGAATCTTGAGTTAAATTCTAATTTTGCATGTTTAATCCATGAATAAGTTATCTTATTCTAAAAGTCCGTAGTCGATCACATTTGTGGGAACAAATATGAAGCAAGACTATTATGAACTAGGATTGGTGGATATTCATAAGGAATGAATATGGAGCATAGGTTTGCTGCCAAGGTTCATAGATATTTGTGGGATACGAATATTGGACTGACCCGCTCTCAATATTACTACATGGAGTCAATGGACCTGATCATTAGTAATTTTGAGTAAAGGAGAATTTCATATTATCCTTAGACCTGAGATGTATACTGGGTCTTGATTTTCACCAAGTATTACACTTTGACTCTCCCCTTCGCTATTCGTAAAAGATGGTACATAAGGATGAGCTCAGGTGGAGTATAAAGTGATAGTGAGAGGCGTATACAGTCAAGATGGAATTTGTTCCTCTTATGTGTTGAGAGTTTAGATGTCTAAGGCCTGATAAAGTTGAATTGTAAAGAGAATGATCGCCTATGTCTCTTAGATCCAACATGACATCTAGTAACAAAGGGATATAATGATAGATTCACCTAAATCATATCAAGTAAGGGACTTGAAGGGATGATGTTATTGAATGGCACTTCGTCAAACACATTAGGGGTGGTGAACTGTTGTTAGGCGGTATTCACCACTTACATTAATTTTCTATGTATCTCGTGCAAGTGGGAGATTGTTGGAATTACGTATGCCCGAGACACATACTTATACTAATGTGGCTAACTGTGTTTGATCCAAGTCGGGTCATACCCAATAACAAGCTAGACGACACCAAATGTATTCTTTTAATGATTTGATCATTTAAACGAATACCGAACACTACGTGTTTAGAAAATTGGTTTTCTAAACAAACACACTTGAGGATTTAAATGAATTATCTGGATAATTTGTTTATATAAATTAATTATTTAATTGGTTAAATAATTACATAAATGTATGTGCATTTTATAAAAATGAGTTTTATAAAATAATTGGAGATGTTTTAAATGGTTAAAACAAAAACACAAAATAAAATAAAAAAAAAATAACAAAACCGGCCACCCCATGTGGGTGGAAGGTTTGTCCAATCATGGTTTTGTCCTTTTGTGTTGACAACCTCTTTATACACCTCCAATCACAAGACATGCAAACATGATCCTCTCTCCATTTTTGAATTCAAGTGTGAAAAAAAAATAAACATCCTCTCACACTCTCTCAAAACCCACGGCTCATTTGAGCATTTTGGGAGAGCTTGGTGAGCTTGTTTTGTGTTCATAAATCCTAGCAAAACAACTTGGTGTTGTCACAAATAGCTTGGGGTATCACACTCTTGAGGTCTTCTTCTTTGGAGGCTTGTCATTCATCCACCATCTTTTTCAACAACCCACTTGTTCTTCTAAAGGTAGAAGAAGGTACAATTTACATTTTGTGAGCATTTAGTTCTTGTAATTTTGATCCTTGTTCTTTGGGTTTTAGTTTTAACATATTGGTATGTTCATAACTTGTTTTAAAATCTTAGCTTCCGTTGCGTTTTCTTGTTAAATATGGTTAACTTGAACTTTGATAATCTTGTATAAAACCCAACAGTTTCATCTCGAGATGATCATTAAACGTTTTTGGTTTATACTAATACAGAGTATAATGTATTAAATTTGGTTCTTAACACCAAAAGGCTTGTAAATTGTAAAACTTGCTATGTGAGACATTCGAGTTTTTGTAGAACTCACATTTTTGTGAGATAACCATTTTTCCAAACCTATCATTTTGATTTTAAACTTGTATAACTCAAGACAAAGATAGTCCAAATGTTCTCAAAATGTATTCATGGTTTTCAATAAATTAAAGTGATTAAGTCTTTGTAGACTTACATCATAGTTACTTCTGGTATTGTTGTTGGGTCAAAAGTTTGACCCAAATGAGAAGATTTGACCTAATTGAAGAATATTTAAGATTGGAATCTTCTCAACCTCCTCAGAAACTGCTAAGTATTAAATCCGGGTACACCTTGGACCTTCGAGTAAGCTTTTACTTAGCCGAGTACGAGATTTTGCCTTCCGGGCACGGTTTACTTCAAAGAATCTTCTTAAGTGGATATCCGAGCAAGGTATGCTTTTTGGTGATTTCCGAGTAAGGTTTATCTATTTGGCATATCCGAGTAAGGTTCACTTTGTCAAGCAGGGTTGTTCTTCAAGACCAAGTATTTTACTCTTCCGAGTAAGGTTTGGTCAACCAAGTCCAAGAAGCCAAGTAATTGGAAGACCGGGCAAGGTATTCTTTAATAATTATGGTCCGAGTATACTTGATGAGTTGATGGAATATCTCTAAGTTATATCGAGTAAGGTTCTGCTCAAGTAAGGTATGTACTCCCGAGTACGCCTTATCAATAAGTTGTTCAACTGACAATGAGCCGAACAGGATCATAGAAGAACAAGGTTGCTCGTAAGGATTTGTCGAGCAAAGTTTGATAAGTCCAAGAAGATTGAAGTCTACTCGGTGAATATTTTACTTGGTAAAATATTCTCTAAGTAAAGTCTACCCGGAAACTGATTCCGAGTACACTTCTATGTTTACCAAGTCTGAAGGAAGGCCGAGTACACTGCGTACTCGGAGACTGAAGTTTAATGAAAAGCTTACCCGGAAGACTTGTTTTACACTTAGTATATTTTTGAATATGTAAATTGAGTATGTACTATCGGATAGGGTTTCTAGAAGGAATGACAGCCTGTCTTAGGTTGGCAGGGCTATAAATAGAATAATTAGGGCACGCCGCTAGAGACACGAAATAGACAGAATATACGAGTGGATAAGACCGACACATTAATTAAGAGAATATTGTGTGTGTGACGGCTGTCCTAGGATTCCTCCTATACCCTGAATCGATTATTCTTTTGTATGATTAACGTTATATAAATGGAAATCTTTTCAGTGAATCCTTCGTGTGTCCTCGTATTTTGAATATTCATTGCAACCGTATGTTTGTTATTGATTCCGCCTTTAACAAACGGTCATCTTTCTAAACTTAGTAACCCGTCATTAACTCTCTTGTCAACACGATTAATTTTGTGTGAGTTATGACATGATTGATTAAGATCCGATTATAAGCGCGACCTAACAAATGGTATCAGAGCTTGTTGCTGCTATTTTTAGAAAGATTGTTGCTGATTAAGTTTTGAAGAAGAATGATGTAAGCAGAGCACTGTTCGATTTATTTGTGACGTCAGATGCTCTATTCTTCATTTTTCTTCCAGATCTACAAGTTTTAGGTGTTTTCTTTTCCTTATTTCACTTAAAGCTTTGATTTTTATTGTTGAATCTTGTCCTATTCATATCAGACACCTCAGATCTGAGAATTTATTCTCAGATCTGATTATTTTACTTTATTTTCGATAAAAGCTTAACTTTTGTTTTAAGAAAATGTCTGGATATGAGGAACAAGAGGTGTCTACTAATAAGATACCTAGATTGTATGGTCAGGAGAACTTTACCAAGTGGAAAGTGCTTTTTGAGGCTGCCGTTTGTTATAATGATGTGGATATGTGGAATTTTATCAAGAATGGACCACAAGCTGCAATTGAAGAAAGTGCTAATGCAAACGCAATTGCTGCTGTTAGAGAGAGAATGAGAAAGGTTGATGACAGGGCATTGGCTATGCTCAAACTTGGTCTGTCTTGGGAAATCCTCACAAAGGCTGCACATCATCAAACTGCTAAGGCAATGTATGATGCAATCCTTGAGATATATGAAGGGAACACTGAATTGAAGAACATTAAGAAGCAAAGACTGAAGCAACAGTTAGAAAGATTCAAGTATGGAGATGGTGAAAGGTTGAAGTCAATACTAGAACGTTTTCTGAGTATTGTGAATGAGTTGAGAACAACTGACTATGTAATGACTGACTTTGATTTAAATACAAAGTTTCTCAACTCAATGCCAAAAGAATGGTATACTGCTTGCAAATTCATCCTTCAAAAGCAAAATTTCAATGAATTGAAATTGGATGATGTAGTATGTTTTCTTCAAGCTGCTGAACTTGAAATGATTGAGAATGAAATGATCAAGGAAGATAAACCAAGTTTCAATGTGTCAAATGCTTTAATTGCTCCAATGGGGAATCTTACAACAAAGAATCAACAACAAATTCCCATCATTGAAGAACCAAGTGATCACAACAATGAGACTGCTAGGTCTTTCATTGGAGGTGGTTCAAGCAATCAAAGTGGTCAACAGAGATTTAATGTTTAATTGATTGATGATGATTCAGTTTCTGTGGGAAATGGAAATGCTCAAAGTGCTGGTGCAGGGCATGTTCAAGGGAGTGAGGCACAAGCCCTAATGTCTATGTTCACTGAGTCCTACAATGCATTTGTGGCCAAAAACTTGATTCATACAAGTGTAGTGCAGGATGATTTTGAACAAATAGATGCTGATGACCTTGAAGACATGGATCTCAAATGGCAAGCTGCAATGTTGGCATTAAGAAGCAAGAGACTGTACAACAGAACTAGTAGATCACTAGTTTCTGGTCCAAATGAGAGAATAGGATTTGATAAGTCCAAGGCTACCTGCTACAACTGTCAACATCCTGGACACTTTGCAAGAGAGTGCAATTTGCCAAGGAACTTTCAAGTCAATCAGTTCCAACAGCCTAGAAACCAACAACAATACCAGCAGAATGTGCATAGAAACAACAACCAGCAGAACTTCAACAATAACCAAGGATTCAATCCCAACAACAACAACTTCCATCCAAACAACAACTTCAATCCCAATTTTAATAACCACTATCAGCCTCAGATGAACAACCAGCAGGACATGAATCAGAATCAAGTATATCAAATGAACAACAATCAAAATCAAGCTGTTCAAATCCCTGCATCTCAAAACATTCCAGCAAACCAAAATCAACCAAGAAATCAAGGCAATGTGGCAGTAACTACTCAGCATGAGGGAAGCTTTGACTGGAGTAACCATGAGGAAGATATAGCAGATGATATCAGAAGAGCTAATGTGGCATTCATGGCCATAGACTCTGCATCTTCATCTAAGGTACATTCTGATCCTAATGCTGATTTACCTAAACTTGTCAATGAATTAAAAGAAAAGATTGGTAAGTTGGAAAGTGAGTGTTTTAAGAAGCAAAGCATTATCAATGCTTATGAGGCAAGTGAGATTATTAGTGAGGAAAGAATGAAAAGTTTGGAAGAGTATTGTATGAATAGCTATAGAGCTCAGACAAGATTCACAACAGAAATTAGTGGGTTGAAGAAGATGGTGATTGATGAAAAGGTGCTGAATACAAAGCTGCAAACTGAAAATGAATTCCTAAAGAACTTAGTTTCAACTGGAAACATTTGTGGAATTCAGAATAAAGTAAAAGAAGATGAAAAGTACAAGGCTGTTCCACCACCATTCAACAACTTTATGCCTAAAGTTGACAAAGAAAAGAGAAGTGCTTATCTACAACAATTCAAAGATGTATTTCAAGACAAAGAAGATGTTGCAGATTTGTACAAAAATGTTGAGGTGAGTGAAGATGGTGAATTTGTTATGAAGAAAGAAACGAAAGAGGAAAAGTCAATTGGAGTTCAAGTCTTTGAAGATGACCTTGATTCAGATGAATTAGATCAAGATGATCTGAGTGATTTGAGTGATCAAATTACTGAAAAAGAAATTCAAGCTGCTGAAAAAGGAAGAAAATATAGAAAGCCTGAATCTGTTGATCAACTTCCAAAGTATCCTCCAGTTACACATAAAATGAAAAGGATGAATGAACAAATGAAAAGAGAACATGTTCCTTTTGACATTGGTGAAAAGAAGATAGTGAGTTACAATGCTGTCAGACCTCCAAGCAAAAAGTTTTTGGAGAAGTTAGAAAAGAACAAGAAAAAGAAGGTAAATAAGAAAGAAATGGATATAGAATATTTTACTCCTATTTATCCTATCTTTTCAAGTGTTGAAGACTTTGATGTGGGAGAGGTAGAAACTGTTGAGGAATATGAAAGAATGAAGTCAAGATATAGAGAGAATGAAGATGATCAACCACTGAACTTGAAAAAGGTTGTCTTTGTTAAAGGGAATGTGGAAAGAAATGACATCAGAAAGGCTGAGTTTGTTCCATTCTCAATTGATTTTGACAATCTGAAAAACAAAAAGACAATTGGTGTAAGAGAGCCCAAACCAAGTGAAAGATTCAGGAAACCACAAGAACATGAGATGTTCAAAAGAAAGGTGTGGTGTAGAAAGTGTGATGAATATGGACACCATACTGATTCATGTAATGAGAGACTCAAGTTTAAGCCATTCCATGTCCCAAATGGAACAAAGTTTGGTCAAGACTTTGTTTTGTACAAAGAGAAGTATGCAATGTATTTGGGAAAGGGAAATGTGAATAGAATAGAGGCAAGAGTTGAAGTGAAGGGTGAGACAAAGAAGAAGATGCATATGACTGAAAATGTGAGAAGAAGTAAATCACCTCAGAAGCAAAAGCAGGTGATAAGGGAAAATCAGTCATTGAAATTTACCAAAAATACTCATTCAGTCAAGTCTGATGAGTCACAAAAATCATCAGGCAGTGAGAAATCAAAAAGAAAAGCTGTATATCAAAGAAAGAAACAAGCTGTACTCACTGGTGATGAAAAGTTCTTGTTGAAACATGGATATGAACCACAAGGTTTCACATGGAAACCCAGAACTGGAGCTAAAGATGAAGTTGTAATTGATGTAAGAGACTTCTCAGAATTTAAGGACTATGTCTTACAAGAAAAGAGAACTGCCTCAGTTGAGCTTGACAATTCAGCTTCACTTGTCAAGACACCAAGAGAGTGTGGGTATGAAACTGACCATTCAGACAACTTGGAGATCACTCATGAAGATCCTGAACCTACTACACTCACTTCCCAAGCTGCCACTAAAATTGACACTGATAATTTGCAAGTTGAAGAAGCTTGCATCTCATCACCAAACTAATCAAATTTCTCTTTGTGCAGGAACAGGCCACTCCATTGAATGATATATGGTATATGGATAGTGGTTGTTCTAGGCACATGACTTGTGACAAGAGGTCACTGGTGAATTATGTAGAGAAGTATGAGGGTCCAGTTGCCTTTGGGAGTGATGAAAATGGAGGAAAGATTGTGGGTAAAGGGATATTGACAAATGGGAAGGTGTCTTTTGACAATGTCTTTCATGTTGAGGGACTACAATACAATTTGTTGAGTATATCTCAAATGTGTGATAAGGGTTACAAAGTCAGTTTTGATGATTCTCATTGTTTCATCTTAAAACCTGAGTTTGTGATCCCACCTGACATGATTATGATGATGGCACCAAGAAATGGCAACTTGTATGAGTTGAATATGAAAGATGCTATTTCAAGAGGTGGTGCATGTTTTGTATTCAAAGCCACTGAAAATGAGTCTAAATTGTGGCATAGGAAGTTGTGTCATGTGAACTTAAAGAATATGAATAGACTGGTCAAGGGTGAACATGTGATTGGTTTACCTACAAGAGAATTTAAGTCAGATGATCATTGTGACTCATGTCAGAAGGGAAAAAAACACAAGTCTACTCATAAGAAAAAGCTCATCAACTCAATTGATCAACCACTTGAGTTACTTCACATGGATCTTTTTGGTCCTGTGAGTGTACCAAGTATTGGAAAGAAAAGATACTGTTTGGTGATCATTGATGACTATTCAAGATATACTTGGGTTTATTTCCTAAGCACTAAAGATGAGACTGCTGAGTTGATTAAAGGTTGTGTCACAATGATTGAAAACAAGCTAAATAAGAAAGTGAAGATGCTGAGAAGTGACAATGGTACTGAGTTCAAGAATGGAGTTATGGAAGAATTTTATGCTATGAAATGAATACTTCAACAATTTTCAGCTCCAAGAACTCTTGAACAAAATGGTGTTGCAGAAAGGAGAAACAGAACACTAATAGAAGCTGCAAGAACCATGTTGGCTGATGCTAACTTACCTGTCACATTCTGGGCTGAAGCAATCAATACTGCTTGTTATGTTCAGAACAGAGTGCTTGTGAACAAAAGGCATGATAAAACTCCATATGAGATTTTCAACAATAGAAAGCCTTACATCAAGTTCTTCAAGCCCTTTGGCTGCAAATGTTTCTTATTAAACACTAGAGACTATTTGAACAAGTTTCAAACTAAGTCACTAGACCGTTTCTTTGTTGGATATTCTACTCACTCAAAGGCTTACAGAGTTTATGTGAAAGATCACATGAGTGTGATAGAGTCATCTGACATTATTTTTAATGAGAATTAGTTCAACACAGTCAGTGGTGCAACATGGCTGTTTGATCATGAAAAATTGATAAAGTCATTCAAGATTTATTCTGAAGACTTTGATGATACATTCTACAAGACTAGTGTACTTGAAGAAAATAAGAAGAAAGAACTGGACTTAGAAGAATTGTGGAAGAAAGTTGCTAGAACAGAAAAAGAATACACTTTTGTGAATAGCTCCACAAACAATGACATTGAACGAGATCAGGAAATGACAAGTCAAGATAATACTGATGTACAAAATGATCATGTTCATAATGGGAGTGTCACAGGCAACAAAACAAATGATGAAGATGCTGCAACAACAGCAAGATTCCGAGACTTGTTTCAAAGTTTGAATCTGGGAAACAATGGTGCATCCACTTCAAGACAAACCAATGATGAAGCACCAGAGTTTCATGATGCAGAAGCTGATTTGATTATTGAAGAACCTGAAATCAATGAAACAAATCTTGACATAAATTTGTCTACAAATATGATAATACAAACTCCTACTGTTGAAAAGAATCATCCTGCTGGAAATATCATTGGTGACCTGCATGAAAGAGTAACAAGGAGTCATTCTGAGATAGCTAACATCTGTCTGTACTCTTGCTTTCTATCCCAATTAGAACCAAAGAATATTGCTCAAGATTTAAAAGACAATAGTTGGGTAGAGGCAATGCAAGAGGAATTGGCCCAGTTCAGAGATTTACATGTATGGGATCTTGTAGACAAGCCACATGACAGATATGCAATAGGAACCAAATGGGTGTTCAGAAATAAAATGGATGAAAGGGGTTTGGTGATTAAGAACAAAGCAAGACTTGTAGCACTGGGATGTCTTCAAAAGGAAGGGATAGACTTTGAGGAAGTGTTTGCACCAGTTGCAAGACTGGAAGCCATAAGGATTTTTCTTGCATATGCTGCCTCAAAGAAAATTAAAGTATTCCAGCTTGATGTCGAATCCGCATTCCTTAATGGAAAGATTGATGAAGAAGTGTATGTGACTCAACCATCAGGCTTTGAGGATCCCATGTATCCAAACAGGGTGTATAAGCTAAATAAAGCCCTTTATGGTTTACATCAGGCTCCTAGAGCATGGTATGATGATTTATCAACTCATTTACTTGAAAATGGCTTCACAAGGGGAGCCATAGACAAGACACTCTTCTACAAAAGACAAGGGTTAGATTTGCTGCTTGTACAAGTCTATGTTGATGATATCATCTTTGGATCTACAAATGAAAATATGTTTTTGGAGTTTGAAGAGGTGATGAAGTCCAAATACAGCATGAGTTCCATGGGTGAAATGAATTTCTTTCTGGGACTACAAGTTCAACAAAAGGATGAAGGAATCTTCATTCACCAAGCTAAGTATGTGCAGGACATTCTAAATAAGTTCAACTGTCATGATTACAAGGCTGCTTCAACTCCAATGGACACCAAAGAAAAGATGATAGCTGATGAAAAGGGGGAGCCAGTTGATGAACATGAATACAGAGCCAAGATTGGATCACTGATGTATCTAACTGCAACAATACCAGATATCATGTTTGCTGTGTGTGTATGTGCTAGGTTCCAATCAAATCCAAAAGTCTCCCACATGAATGCTGTGAAAAGAATATTCAGATATTTGAAGGGAAGATCAGACTTAGGGATTTGGTATCCAAAGAACAAATCCTTTGATATGATTGCATACACAGACATTGATTATGATGGATGCAATATGAGTAGAAAGTCAACATCAGGGGGATGCCAGTTTTTAGGTGAAAGGCTAGTGTCATGGCAATGCAAGAAACAAACAACAGTGTTAATCTCCACTGCAGAAGTTGAATATGTTGCTGCATCTGCCTGCTGTGCACAAGTTCTCTGGATTCAGAATCAGATGTTGGACTATGGTTTGAACTTTCTAAACATCCCTATTCTGATTGATAATACAGCTGCATATTTTACTGTTAAGAATCCTGTGCAACATTCTAAGACTAAGCATATTGAAATCAGACATCACTTCATCAGAGATTGTAGTGAAAGGGTTTGATTGAAATGCAAAGAGTTGATACAAGTGATAATCTGGCTGACCTATTCACCAAACCACTTGATAGAACCAGGTTCAACTTTCTGTTGAAAGCCCTGGGGATGATCAACTCTGATGAAATCTGATTAAGGATGTGTGCTTAGTTGTGTACCTCTATGAGCTACTTGAATATTTTAAAAGAGGTCACACATGCTGAATATGTTGCTGAATATGTTGCTGAATATGTTGTTTAATATGTTTTGATTATGTCACTGCTTTGATGTTAACTGATAGGTACTTGAGTGACTACTTGTGCAATTTGGTTCATTTTGATGATAATACTTGACTATCTTGTTAACTGATCTGATGTTATGATAAGTAATTAGATCTGTTTAGGTGAGATTAATTGCTTATATAATGTCATGAGTAATCACATATTTATGATTACTTGAATATGATCCTAATCTGATCTTCTGAAGTTGTTAAGGTAGAATAGACATTGAATGAGATTACAGTCTGTTTTTTCTTAATGATGATAGAATGATTAAGATTTGAGTATGAGATGCAACTGTTTGTGTCAAAATGTGTTTTATGTCAAAATTATGTGATTCAATGAATTTTTTAATGAATTTTGCATAAATACTAGATTTTGGTCATACATGAGCAAGTTGATTAATGGTGTAGAGATATGATAGGATTATTCAGTTCAAGCTTTTAAGAAGCTTAAAAGAAGGATTTTTAAAGGGAAAGATCTCAAACAGTTGTTTTTGCTGAAAATTATGTCATTTGCCTAGTTGAAAGGACATGCACTTGTGTATGTTTGATCCTTAAATCTCTATAGATTCAAAGGATAGCCATTGACCTGAAAACTGAATGCATTTGGGGCAATTATGACTTGTTTCTTATTCCTTCACTTAAAACTATGTCAATAACTCTGAATTTGACAGGACATATATTCACATGTATGTTTGGTCCTGTTGATCACTTTTGGTCAATACAGGATAGCCATTAACCTGACAATGAAGAGGTATTGGGGTGATTGAATATTAAACTGTATATTTGGGAAATGATAGTACATTGACTACTTAGCTGATCATATGGAATTAATAGGCTAAAATGGCCTTAGTATAGTCATTAACATGTATGGTTACTTTCCCATGATGATGTAAAATCTAAGGTGATATAAACATAATGAATATGCTAATCTTTATGTGGAGATGCATAGTTGTTTTGCATGTCTCAAGATAGATCTCTCCGAATGATATGGCAGAAAAGTGATTACCCTGTCATACACAAGCCTATTGTTATTTGATCAACCAAAATGAAACATTTTTTAAATATGACAAAGAACATGCTTTAAGAAAATTTGAGAAAATATCAAAAACAAGGGGAAGAATGAATAAATCAACCAAAAGTTGATAAATGTTTTAAATATTTTATCAAACAAGAGGGTTACAACAAGAACTACAAAGATGTTGGCAAAATTTGTCTCATCTTGAATGAAAGGCATGTTGCTAACTGTAAGTCCAACGTTCAACCTCTATACATGTTTGAATATAAAAAGTCCAAAAATACAATAAGTTCTGTCATAAGAAACTATTTTTGACCAAATACAGGAGGTTGGAGTCAAATTGGGGTGATCTGGGGAAAGCCAAATAAGCTTTGAGAAGAGATATGAGGCATCATAGCACAGTGTTGACCATTATTGCATTATGCTCAAATTGAACCTTAATCATATCACCAAAGAGATGAAAATCATGCTAAGTTTATACCTGCTGTTAACCTATCTAAGTTGTCATAATAATGCTGAGAGTGAAGTAATGAAATAGCTACTTAGTCAATATGATCCCATTCCTGAGATCTTTTCAGTTTATAAAAGAAATTGTTTTGAAATGAAGTAATAACTGAAATTTGATCTCTTAATGCACCATTTGCTCTTAAACTATGTTCTGAAATGATACATAACTTAGAAATGTCTTTGAAAAGTGGTTTAAGTCAAAAAGTGTTGCATTTTGCCTAAAATAGGCTGAATATGTAAGTTCGAGTAAGGTTTTATGATTTCTAATCCTTCTCGAGCACAAACTATTTGAATATATATTTTCGGGTAAGGTTATTGAATTATAACCTTTCCGAGTACAGAACAGTTGATTATGTGTGAATATGTTGTTTCGGGTAAGGTTTAACAACTTTCAACCTTTCCGAGTAAGCTTAGTCATTTTTGACTAACATTATGATTTTTGGGCATGCTTTGAAATGTTTGCACTATTGCACTCACTTTCCGAGCAAGCTTGAAGTCTTGAGATGATTATGTGTTGAAATAGCTAACTGTTAACAAGAAATTCTTGTTTCGAGTAAGCTATTCATGTTATATGTTAGCTTCGAGTAAGCTATGCATGTAATATGCTGATTGTGTTGTCAAGCAAAGTTTGTGCACTTAAGTGAGTGTACCGAGTAAGCTTTGAGTGAATATGTTGTTAGGAAAGACTTGTTAATCTTTCCGGGCACGCTTAAATGTTACTGTTTAAGTTTGTCATTTTCGGGTATGGTTTGATATGATAAGTTCCCTCGAGCAAGGGCATACCTGATGTCTGAATGTGTTTATCCTAGCTAGCATTATGCTAACTTAGGATTTTCGAGCAAGCTCTATGAAATTTTAAACTATAGCACACGTAAATGTTTGTGTTTAATTTCATGTCGAGCATGCTCTTTGATATGTTTGTTTATGATTTCTTTGAAATTACAAGTTTTTTCGGGAAAACTTCGTTTACCGAGCACACTTTATATTTCGGGTACACTTGTGTTCCTTTAATATACTTGGTAATTTTCAAAACCCAACTTTCCGAGTACACTGTCTGCTAGAATTTGGTTTCGAGCACACTTTGTACTATATGAAAGTTATTCGAGTATACTTAGCACAAGATTATTGTCTGAGCACACTTTACATTTGAAAGAATGCTCGAGCACAATTTTCATACAAGCATACTTGAATGAATGCATTGATTGAATATGTGAGTTAGTATGATAAAATTCTTTAGACTCATACTTGAATGAATACATTGTTTGAATATGTTAGTGATTGTGATTTTTAGGGTTCATGCTAGATAAGTTTTAATTTGAATTTGAGAAATTTTTGGAGGATCTTAATTGATTCTTAGTAAGAATGTTTATTTGATAACTATATTTGATTATTTGTCTTGCGATTTATTTCTCAAGAAATCAAGTATTTCGGGTAAGCTTTCTTCATTATATCTTAAACTTTAAATTAATTTACTTGATCGAGCAAGGTTTAAATAGAGAAGTATTCGGGCAAACTTTATATTCAAAATGAATATTTTTCGAGTAAAGTTTGACCGAGTAAGGTTTGTTAGTGGATGAGGACCGAGTAGACTTTGGATTAATTAATTTTTCGAGTAAGGTCTTATGATTTTAAATGAGATTAAATGTTTTTAATATATCAAGTGGATAATGTTACTGGTTGACAGCTAGTAATTCACAAGAAGACAAAAAGCATTTAAAACCCACTTTCAAAATGTATAAAAGAGGGACTTAGGCAAATTTCTTCTACATTATTTCCCTCTATCTGTCTCCTTCCACTGCAAATCTCTCTTATTAAGAAAATTAACCGACTTATCGAATTCAAGATTAATCCAAACCCTAATTTTTATCAGCCACTTATTTCCGACTAGGTAAGCACGCAATTTTATGTTTTCCGATCACGATTAGATTGTGATTGTGACTTGATTATGTATTCGAGTACTAACACTCTGTTTATGTGTTTAGATTATTAATTTGTCGAAGAACAGGTTCTTGAAGATTTTTATCTTTCTTCTTCATTTTTTTATAACTTGAAATTGTCTAAAGTTTTAAACTTTAGGTCTAATTTCACTTTGAATATGTTTGTTTATGTTTTACATATATGGCAGACAACGAGCCGAAGTATGTGTTTGAGCCAAAGCACAATATGTGCGCACTACTTCAAGTAACACCAGAGAATGAACCGATGGCTCGGATGATCCTATGGATGGCACGGTCAAACATTAGCTTTGCACTAACTTAATGCCTGATTATCTACAGAAATCACTCTTTGGATTTCTGGAGATCAGTAGAGCTTGTTGAAGACGGTAATGAAAGACGAATCGAGGCAACCGTGGCTAGACAAGAGATTCAGATTACTGAAAGGATGATAAGAAGGTGTTTAAGACTGAATGACGATGATCACAATCACATCAGCTTCGATACAAAGCCTCTGTTGAAGATTTTCAGAGAAACAATGGGGTATCAAGGAAATGTTCATGAGGGACAGTTTCAGGAGGGTTTATATCCGATGCTGTACAGATTTCTGATTCACCACATTATTCATGGATTTGCTCCAAGAAAGGGATCATGGACTCTGATGAGCCTTGATCTAGCAAATGCCACCGTTGGTACAATTTTTGATCTGCCATTTAATTTTTCCAAGATGATTTTTGATGGGCTAGTGGGGAATCTGAAGAAACCAGAAAGCAAAAGATTTTTACAGTACCCGAGATTCCTGCAGATCATATTTAATAGCACACTGCATGATTTACCAACAATTGGAACCACCCACAAACTGCAAGATCCCGATGCATACAAGAGAATAAAGAATCCTGGTGTTTCTAACAATTTTGATGCAAGTATTCCATTGGAAATTCAGCCATGGTTGTTAAACCATGATTTGGCTGTTATGCCTGTACCTGAGCTGAGCTCAGAGGAGGAAGAAGGGAGTGATAATGAGAGTGCTGGAGGAGACTCTGATGATGATGAAGATGGAAATGATGGGGGAGATGGTCTGGATATGGAGATTATGGCACAAGTACAGGGGGAGCAACATGAAGAACTTGAACAACCTATCCCTACACTACCACAATCACCACCACATACTTCACCACATCAAACACCACCTCAATCTTTCAACTTAGAACAACCAGAAACCTCCACACAACACACACAATCCCCATCCATCACTAAACAACCCACTTATGAACCATTACCTACAACTCCACCCTCAAGCCAACAAGAAAACACACTTCAAAGAAATATTGAACTAATGTTGGAGAATGATGAGCTAAAGAGGAGAGTTGAGGAGGTTAGGGATGAAAATGCTGAGTTGAGTAGAAAGAATGAAGAGCTGACAAATGAAAATGAAATATTGTTGAAAAAGCTAGCTGAGGCTGAACTGATGATTCAAACCCTGGTGCAGGAGGTTGAGAAGACCTCAGCTGCCCCAAAACAGGGGGAGAATATGGATCAAGAGACTGATGCTGAAAGTGCTGAAAATATTGATGGTTTGATGAGGATCATGAATGAATATAATGAAAGTGATGAATCTGTAATGAATGTGAATGATGATGTTGAGAATGTGCTGACAGAAGAGTTGACTGAGATTATTGATGAAGAACTGACTGTTGAGAATGTGAATGTGAATGCTGCTACTGAGGAACTAGAATACACTGAGCCAATTGATGATCAAGAAGCTATTTCCAAGAGGGTAGAGCATGACTCTGAATTGGAAGACTTATTCAAAGAGATAGATGGGTTTGAAAGTGATGAACAAGAGGATGAAGAACAGGTGATGAGAAGAAAAGAAAAGGGTAAAATGATAGCAACAGAGGATGAGCCTGCTGTATATGTTGAGAAAGATGTATCCTTTGTTGATACTGCTGCTGCTGCTGCTCTTGCTGAGAGAGAAAGACTGATTAAAGAGTCAATGGAAAGGGAAGCAATTGCCCTTTCCTTGACTGAAGAAGAGTTGGCACAACAGGACCTATTGATCAATGAAGCCAATGTAGCAAAAGAAATATTTCAAGATGTGGCAGATCAAGAGGTTATTGAAATACTGGTGAATATGAACAAAACTCAAGAGGTTGATGACTCTTTGAGAAAGGTGGTTATCAAGTTTCAAGAGCAACAAGAGCAAACTGCTGAACCATCAATCAATCTTCACACTGACATGATTATACCTGAAGAGATTGGGGAGTCAATTGCATCTGAAGCTGCTAAGAAATGGGTTGACCAAGTAAATGAAGACATGAAAAAGAACCCTGCTAGTAACTGGGGAGAAAGAAGATATGAAAAGACCTATCAAAGAAGAAAGAAATATGCTAAACAGACTGTTGATGAACCAATCAGGGCAATCCCCTTGAAAACACTGAAACCAGGAGAAAAATTACCATGGGTTCCTGATGTTGATGTCCCTGAGGTTGAGGTTCATGATATTGATATTGTTCAACCAGAGCATCCTGCCTCTGATGAACCAAAGATAGATGCCATGAATGATCTATCAGATGATGGGGAGGATGACTCTGAGGAGTCTGATGGAAAGGGTGATGATCACCCTGATCAAGGAGGTGAGAAAGTTGACACAAGCTCCAATGCTGAGACCCCTCAAGCTGAAATGACTTATATTCAAAGGGGCATAATTGAAATAAATTCAGAGGAAGTCCTAAAGAAGGTTGAGAAAAGAAAGAAAAACACTGAGCACTATAAAATCTTTTTGAATGTTAGAGGGTATCCTGAAGCTGCTTTAGAAAGATACACTGTTGATCAAATTGAAGATCTGTACAAAAGTGAGAAAGAGATAGTGTCAGAAAAATTTGTTAAAAAGGATGACAGGGTTGAGCTGGAAGAATTAAAGAAAAATTATGATGGAATGTGTGGTTATCTGATTGAGAAAGGGATAAAGCCTGAAGTTGTGAGAAACTTAAGCAAAGAGGCAGTATTTGACCAATATTCCAAATTGAAACAGAAAGAGATGAAAAGGGTCTATACTGAGAGCTCAATTATGAAAGAAACTGATGATGAGCCACCTGTGAAAAGAAGAAGAATCAGGACTGTGAGTGAGAAAGAGAAGGAACTAGAGAAAATTGCTGAAACTTCTATCCCTCAGCCAGAACAGCCTGAGCCTGAGTCTGATGAAGAGAAGTTCTTGCCATGGGAAAATGAGGAAATGATAAACATCCTCAGGAACATAATGATACATCAAAGAGGCATGACTGAAGCTGATTTCAATGCCCTGGAAAAGGTTGATCTGAAAGACTTATTTTATATCCAGAAGGCAGAATGGGACAAGGCCTTAAAGGAGGGTGAAAACCCTAGGTATTATGCAGATGGCAGGTTTGTACCAGCAAGATCAGCAAATACAGTGGGGATGGCAAAGATGTTAAATGTGCTTCACAAGCATGGGGTGAATGTGAGAGAGCTTGAAAATTTACCAACTGAAATGGTGGAGGCCACATACAGAAAATTCTTTAATTTGGGTCCTGAAAAGCCAAGAAAGTCAATTCCTATTAGACCTCCATTTCATCAGAGATTCCTTAGAGGAAGAGGTCATGGTGGAAGAGGTGAGTCAAGTAGCTCTGCACAACAAAGATCATATGGACCACAGTCTGATGTGGATCTACCAAGAGAGCTTTACTATGACTCAGTTACTGATTCTTTGAAAGTCATAATGGAAAGTAGGCAGTTAAGGGAGATTGTTGTAAGAAGTGATTTCAGAGAATACAAAGAAGAACAACTAAGAAGAATGGAGTCACTTCACTTATATGATTTCAGGGACAGAGACAGATCAGCAGGAAGACAAATGAGTGACTTATCTAAGTATCTGCAGGAACAGGCGGCTGATGGCTTCAAAATTTTAAAAGGAAAGAGAAGTTGGAGACTGATCCAACTTCACAAGTCAAGGAGGTCAGAAAAACTGAAGAAAATGGACAGGGCTGAGCTGAACTTCCAGATGAGAGTCCGAGATCAAAATCCTCTGTCCAACATGGAGACTTGTATAAGCTTGGGAAGAAGGATGAGAAGGCTGAATTACACAGTGCAGAAAAATGGTGTCATTACAGAAGTTGAATACAGAGAAGACACTGGCCACTATGTGCTGAGGAATTCAGATGGGAAGGCCTTGGCAACAATTAAGAAGGATGCAGATCTGACATGCCTACATAATGATGATCTTGCTTATATAAGAGACTTGGTGATACAAGAAGGACACATTCACTACCAAGTGCTCAATATATTCAGAGAAAGGGCAGCATCTGTGATCCAGCTGAGAAGACAAGCAGCCTACAATGAGAGGAAAAGACAAATGAGATAGAATAGGCTTTGCTTTGTAATGTCTTCGGAAAACCTTTGATTATGTAATTTTTTACTTATGTAATTCAATTACGAAATTTGATATGAATTTTGCTAAGTGTAAGTAACTATAGAGTATTTTGGGTCAGCTGAGGTGTTCCAATCTAGGGGGAGATTGTTGGGTCTAAAGTTTGACCCAAATGAGAAGATTTGACCTAATTGAAGAATATTGAAGATTGGAATCTTCTCAACCTCCTCAGAAACTGCTAAGTATTGAATCCGGGTACACCTTGGACCTTCGAGTAAGCTTTTACTTAGCCGAGTACGAGATTTTGCCTTCCGGGCACGGTTTACTTCAAAGAATCTTCTTAAGTGGATATCCGAGCAAGGTATGATTTTTGGTGATTTCCGAGTAAGGTTCATCTATTTGGCATATCCGAGTAAGGTTCACTTTGTCAAGCAGGGTTGTTCTTCAAGACCAAGTATTTTACTCTTCCGAGTAAGGCATGGTCAACCAAGTCCAAGAAGCCAAGTAATTGGAAGACCGGGCAAGGTATTATTTAATAATTATGGTCCGAGTATACTTGATGAGTTGATGGAATATCTCTAAGTTATATCGAGTAAGGTTCTGCTCGAGTAAGGTATGTACTCCCTAGTACGCCTTATCAAATAAGTTATTCAACTAACAAAGAGCCGAACAGTATCATAGAAGAACAAGGTTGCTCGTGAGGATTTGTCGAGCAAAGTTTGATAAGTCCAAGAAAATTGAAGTCTACTCGGTGAATATTTTACTTGGTAAAATATTCTCTAAGTAAAGTCTACCCGGAAACTGATTCCGAGTACACTTCTATGTTTACCAAGTCTGAAGGAAGGCCGAGTACACTGCGTACTCGGAGACTGAAGTTTTATGAAAAGCTTACCCGGAAGACTTGTTTTACACTTAGTATATTTTTGAATATGTAAATTGAGTATGTACTATCGGATAGGGTTTCTAGAAGGAAAGACAGCCTGTCTTAGGTTGGCAGGGCTATAAATAGAATAATTAGGGCACGCCGCCAGAGACACGAAATAGACAGAATATACGAGTAGATATGACCGACACATTAATTAAGAGAATATTGTGTGTGTGACGGCTGTCCTAGGATTCCTCCTAAACCCTGAATCGATTATCCTTTTGTATGATTAACGTTATATAAATGGAATTCTTTTGAGTGAATCCTTCGTGTGTCCTCGTATTTTGAATATTCATTGCAACCGTATGTTTGTTATTGATTCCGCCTTTAACAAACGGTCATCTTTCTAAACTTAGTAACCCGTCATTAACTCTCTTGTCAACACGATTAATTTTGTGTGAGTTATGACATGATTGATTAAGATCCGATTCTAAGCGCGACCTGACAATTGTGGCGTTATGTATACAATTATTACTTATATCGATACTTACTGGACGAAGAGTTAGGCAATAAGTAATATGATCGTAGTCACGGATATTGTCTAGTGACAAGTACCTTTCGGCAGTTTGTGAACAGACAAATGTAAAAACATCTTAATTATGTAATTGTAAAAATGTGTCATTTACAAATGAATGCGCTCACAAGTATTTCCCGGAGATCAAATATTTTTAAACATGTTTCAGGTGACTTGTTGTGCGAGGAATAGAAACAATGCTACAGAGCACTCCATCTTAAATAAGCGGCTTGTCACCAGAATAAAAAAATATGTTTTGTATATTATGAAATCATTATAAAACTTATGTTTATATAAATATGGGTTTTAACCCCATTTTATGAAATAAGAATCACGGCGTTTTTACACTCTGATGATTTTCTAACTATGGTCCAGATGCATATTTCCGCTGTCAAATATTTGAATAAACACCAGTACATTGATTGCGTTTGCGGCTTCCGCCCAGGATATAAGGTCGAGGGCTATGACAGACGAAGTTGTATCAAAGCCACTACTTTAAGAAAAACTGTAATATGATAATACTTAGTTTTAAACATGTGAGTTAGGGAACATATGTATTAACCGGTGTTTTAATTATACGAATATGATTCTAACCATATGTGAATATAAACATATAATTATTTATGAAGAATTCATTGTTTATTGTTTTTGATTAACTGTATGAGTGGGTTGGTGGAGGCTTCCAAAACATATATGTTACCAACATTTATATGGACATATTAGAACAAACAAATGACTTCCGAATAGAAAATGGAAGAAACACAAATGAACCAATGATATTCTGAGCTCAAGCATCAACAAAACAGACACCAAAGAAAAGAATATATCTGAAATGAAAATGGTGGATTACAATATACGTGATATAATGTATAACACATATGTAGTTTCATTTATTCGTCGCATCGGTGTGGTCTAACTATGTCATAAGCCTGACATAATCTCAGTTAAATAATAACGAACACAATAAGAAAATATTAGTCATAATACTCATAATCATATTAATTTTAAAAAAAAACTAAACACACAAAATAAAAAAATATTTGTTATAAACATATCAATTTATAAATATAAACCATATGTCAACTGCTGCATTCACAAACAAATGTCAAAACATCAACAAAATTCCCTACTATGTGACTGACGTTAGTGCACGGTTTTGCGTCTAGAGTATTTGTATTTATCGTTAACGTTTTTGTTTATTAATTAATGTAATAATTAATTTATTTATTAGTTAGTTCGTTAAGTTATAGGCTAGTTCGCTAGGGGATGTTAGCAAACTAGACTGTTAATGTATACCTTCCTGATTCGTTAGGGGATGTTAACGAATCAGGGGGTGTTTCGCTATATTAATGTATGTAACGAAGGAGAGGCTGGTTCGCTAGGGGATGTTAGCGAACCAGATCACCTTCTATATATAGTGAACTACTGTTCACAATTTAAAGAAAAGTTTTTGAGAGTTAATTAACGAATGGCTGTCAAATCTTTCTCTCTCAAGCTTCACCTAATATTATACAGATAATATATTGATAATAGATATACATATATAACACTGAATTGATGTTAATTATGAGCTAGATCTAGTACTAAACGGATATTCACAGATCTAAGATCTGTTATTGTTATTGATTGGTATTCCGGGATCCAACAACTGATAATTAAGTATCAGCTGTCGAATTCACATACATGTTTATTTGGCCCATATCTAGTGATGTAAGTTGCAAACATACATGTTTAAACAAAATATGCACATCATATGTAGATCACATCAAGTAAATCGAAGACAAAAAAGGTATTCTACAAAGATTTTACATCATATTCGGCATTGTTGTTGGAAAAAAAAACATTTGTCAAATTCAACAATTACCATGCAACGGTAGCTAAAAGTTAGTTTTTTGTGCAACTAACTTTCAGATTTACAGGTCCAAACATCCATTGGTTGGAGTGCTAACCTATTTCCACACGTAAAGCACTTACAACAACATCATCAATCTATACATAAACACGTCGCTTTTAACTCGGTAACTTCATATGGCTGAATCCTTCAAGCTTCCTAAAGAAAGTTGATTATACATATATCAAACATAAGAATTAAAGAAGTTTAATGCATATATGCAGAGCGATATTCAGTCAACCGTTTTCTTTCCGCTCAAAATATACAAGCTGCAAAAATAGATATCTTATTAGTTAAGTTATGCATACTAACTTAAATACATAGATAAATCATTAACTCGTATATTTACGAACCTTTAACTTGCTATAGCGGGCACACCCAAAGGCTCCATTAAAGCTGAGCAATATTCACATAAACACCTTCAATTAGGGATCCATGTATTTTTCGTTTTGCCATGCTTCGGGGATGATCATCATAACGGCCTCCAGAAGACTTCGGCCCGCTTTTATTTTGTTAATAAAAATAAAAATTGAACCGATATGTATTCTGTCAAAAAGAAACTTTCCAGTTTTACCCTTGATCTAACTGCTCTGTATAAATTGGTTGTAAAACCCAAGATCTATTTGACCCCGAATATATATTTAATAAGGCCCTTTTATTCTTGCGAGCCAACTTAAACTCCAAAAGTGAAGCTCGAGCTCAGCTCATTTATTAATTCAATTAATAACATTCATCACTTACTTTATACAAATTTTAATTATAAATTTTATGAAACATACTATAGTGGCGTGCATGAAACCGGAAAAACAAAAAAAACAATTAAGCGAAATAACCGAACCCAAACAAAAACGGATAAGTTGGTTTCAGTTTTACATGTAATAGATGTTGGGTTTTATACAAGATTATCAAAGTTCAAGTTAACCATATTTAACTAGAAAACGCAACGGAAGCATAGATTTTAAAACTAGTTATAAACATACCATTATGTTAAAACTAAAACCCAAAGCCAAGGATCAATATTACAAGAACAATATGCTTACAAAATGTAAATGGTACCTCTTCTACCTTTAGAAGAAGATGTAGGTGGATTAAGAAGATGATGACTTTGAATGGCTAGGTTGCAAAGGAGAAACCCTCAAGCTTTTGATACCCCAAGCTTTGAGCAACAACACCAACTAGTTGCTAGGATTTTGAACACTTGAACTAGCTCACAAAACTCCCTATTTTCTGCCCACTTTGAGCCGTGGGTTTTGGAGAGAAAAAGAGAGAATATGAACTTGATTTTTACACTTGAAAATTCTAAAATGAAAGATCACTTTTTCATGTCTTGGATGTGGAGATTAATAAAGAGGCATCACATGGACCAAAAGAAAGCTTTGAACTTGATTGGACCAAAACCTTCCACCCACATGGGGTGGACGGCTTCTTCTTTCTTTTTTTTTTTTTTTTTTTTTTTGTTATTTTGTTTTAACCATTTTAAAACCATCTCCATTCATTTTATAAAACTTAGTTTTATAAAATGTACATGCATTTACATAATTATTTAACCAATTAAATAATTAGTTTATATAAACAAATTATCCAAATAATTTATTTGAATCCTCAAGTGTGTTTGTTTAGAAAACCAATTTTCTAAACACGTAGTGTTCGGTATTCATTTAAATGATCAAATCGTTAAAAGAATACATTTGGTGTTGTCTAGCTTGTTATTGGGTATGACCCGACTTGGATCAAACACAGTTAGCCACATTAGTTTAAGTATGTGTCTCGGGCATACGTAATTCCAACAATCTCCCACTTGCACGAGATACATAGAAAATTAATGCAAGTGGTGAATACCGCCTAACAACAGTTCACCACCCCTAATGTGTTTGACGAAGTGCCATTCAATAACATCATCCCTTCAAGTCCCTTACTTGATATGATTTAGGTGAATTTATCATTATATCCCTTTGTTACTAGATGTCATGTTGGATCTAAGAGACATAGGCGATCATTCTCTTTACAATTCAACTTTATCAGGCCTTAGACATCTAAACTCTCAACACATAAGAGGAACAAATTCCATCTTGACTGTATACGCCTCTCACTATCACTTTCATACTCCACCTGAGCTCATCCTTATGTACCATCTTTTACGAATAGCGAAGGGGAGAGTCAAAGTGTAATACTCGGTGAAAATCAAGACCCAGTATACATCTCAGGTCTAAGGATAATATGAAATTCTCCTTTACTCAAAATTACTAATGATCAGGTCAATCGACTCCATGTAGTAATATTGAGAGCGGGTCAGTCCAATATTTGTATCCCACAAATATCTATGAACTTTGGCAGCAAACCTATGCTCCATATTCATTCCTTATGAATATCCACCAATCCTAGTTCATAATAGTCTTGCTTCATATTTGTTCCCACAAATGTGATCGACTACGGACTTTTAGAATAAGATAACTTATTCATGGATTAAACATGCAAAATTAGAATTTAACTCAAGATTCCATAATCATATAAAAGAGTTAAATTACAAAAGTCTTTTAAACGTAAATACAAAATAGATCAAATCCAATTACTAGAATATCGAAGTCCTAAGCCACTCGCATGACGCTCATGTTTCGGTCTTTCTAGGAGCTTCGTGAATGGATCCGCAAGATTTTGATCAGTTCCAACTTTGCGAATACATATCTTTCCCTTTTCAACTTCATCCCTTATGTAGTTGAATCTCCGCTCTATGTGTCTAGTCTTTTGGTGCGAACGAGGTTCCTTGATTTGTGCAATCGCACCCTCGTTGTCACAAAAGATTTCTAGAGGGTCTTGAATGGAAGAGACCACCCCTAGATCAGTAATGAATTTCTTCAACCATGCAGCTTCCTGAGCTGCCAATGAAGCGGCGATGTATTCTGATTCTGTAGTGGACAATGCTACCACTTCCTGTTTTGAGCTCTTCCAAGAGACAGCTCCTCCATTAAGTGTGAACACATACCCAGACTGTGATCGAGAATCATCTCGATCAGTTTGGAAGCTCGCATCCGTGTAACCTTTTATAGCGAGTTCCTCCTCACCAGATCCATATATCAGAAACATATCCTTAGTTCTCCTAAGGTATTTCAATATGCTCTTAACAGCCATCCAATGACTGTTTCCTGGATTCTGTTGGTATCTGCTTGTCATGCTCAAAGCGCATGACACATCCGGTCTAGTACATATCATCGCATACATGATGGATCCTATAGCAGAAGCATATGGGATTTGTTTCATCGTCTCTTGCTCACCCTTTGAGCTTGGACATTGAGCTGAACTCAATATGGTCCCTCTTTGAATAGGTACAAAACCTTTCTTGGAGTTTTCCATCTTGAACCTTTTCAAGATCTTATCAATGTATGTACTTTGGTTCAAACCTATCAAGCGCCTTGACCTATCCCTATAGATCTTTATTCCCAAAATATAGGCAGCTTCACCAAGATCCTTGATGGAAAATCTACTTCCAAGCCAAGCCTTAACGCTTTCCATGGTTGGAATGTCATTTCCAAATAGTAGAATGTCATCGACATACAATACTAAGAAGGTAATTATACTCCCACTAGCTTTCTTATACACACAAGCCTCATCAGCGTTCTTGATGAATCCAAAACTTTTGATTTCTTCATCAAAACGATGATTCCAAGTTCTAGATGCTTGTTTCAATCCATAGATTGATTTCTTTAACTTGCATACTTTATTAGGATGTTTTGGATCGACAAAACCTTCAGGCTGAACCATATAGACATCTTCCTCAAGATATCCATTTAGGAAAGCGGTCTTGACATCCATTTGCCAAATTTCATAATCATAATGTGCAGCTATGGCAAATAATATCCTAATAGACTTAAGCATTGCCACAGGCGAAAAAGTTTCATCATAATCAACCCCTTGAGTTTGAGTGAAACCCTTAGCTACAAGTCTTGCTTTATAAGTATCCAAGTTTCCATGCATATCAGTTTTCCTTTTGAAAACCCACTTACTTCCAACAGCTTTGGAGTTGAGTGGTGGTTCAACCAATTCCCAAACTTGGTTGTCATACATGGATTGCATCTCAACGTTCATGGCTTCAAGCCATTTGTCACAATCATTCTTGGACATTGCATCACGGTATGTGGTCGGTTCATCCGAATCTACCACGTAGCAACCTTCTACAAAAAATCCATATTTTTCAGGTGGATTGCTAATTCTACCAGATCTGCGAACGTTTTGTGTGTTTTGATCAACCACTTGATCACTTTCAACAACCTCTTGTTGAGTGCTAGTATCAACCAATTGTGTATCATCTTGTGATTCTTGATCCTCATCAAATTTCACTGTTCTACTATTAGTTCCTTCCTCAAGGAACTTAGTTTCCAAGAACTTACCCTTTCGAGCAATAATAACATTTTGCTCACTAGGATCGTAAAAGTAATATCCTAAATCATCTTTAGGATAACCTATAAAGATACACTTAGTGGATCTGACTTCTAATTTGTTTGGGGTGTATTGCTTTACATAAGCTTCACAACCCCAAACTCTTAAGAATGATAGCGATGGAGCCTTTCCATGCCATACTTCAAAAGGTGTCTTCTCCACTTTCTTGGTTGGAGCCATATTCAATATGCGAACAGCGGAAAGTAAAGCATAGCCCCAAAATGATAGAGGTAAAGTGCTTCTAGCCATCATCGATCGAACCATATCTAATAGGGTACGATTTCTCCTTTCAGACACACCATTATGTTGTGGTGTTCCAGGTGGAGTAAGTTGTGAAATAATTCCACAACTCTTAAGATGATCTTGAAAAACACCACTTAGGTATTCACCTCCTCTATCACTACGAAGTACTTTGATTGTGGTCTTGAGTTGTCTTTCTACTTCAGTTTTGAAGTCTTTGAACATTTCAAAAGCTTCATCTTTGTGTTTCATTAAGTACACATAACCATATCGACTATAATCGTCAATAAAGGTAATGAAGTATCTTTCACCATTCCTAGTCATTGGTCTAAAAGGACCACATACATCCGAATGTATGATACCCAATAATTCTTTTGACCTTTCAAAAGTTTTATTAAAGGGTTGCTTTGTCATTTTGCCTTGTAAACAAGATTCACATACATCAAATGAATCATACTCATTTGTTTCTAGAATACCACTCTTGCGAAGAGTTTGCATGCGATTCTTACTTATATGTCCAAGGCGACAATGCCAAAGATAGGAATCACCCAAGTCCTTCTTGAGTTTCTTGGTGTTGACATTGTACATTGAACTACTATGTGACATACCACTTTGATCTATTTCATATATACCATTCATGGGTATAGCTTTAAAATAAAACATGCCATTCATCAAAACATGAATATCACAATTTATAAATTTAAGATCAAAGCCACATTGTTTTAAAAGGGACACGGAAATAATGTTTCTCCTTAACTTAGGAGCATACAAAACATTCTTCAAAATTACTTCCAAACCACTTGGAAGCTTTAACAAGTAGTCTCCTTGGGCTTGGACTTCAACTCTTGCTCCATTGCCCATAAAGAGACTAATGTCCCCTTTGTTGAGTTGTTTACTTCTTTTGAACCCCTGCAACAAATTGCAAATGTGAGTTCCACATCCGGTATCAAGTACCCATGTATTTGAAGAAATAACATTTAGTTCAATATGTATAGTAAAGATAATACCTGAGGTATGCCCCGCATCCCTCTTATCTTTTAACGCATTGAGATAGGTCGGACAATTCCTTTTCCAATGACCTATCTCTCCACACTCAAAGCATGGATCTTGCGCCGCAACCTTTTGCTTCTTTTCCTTCGGTTTGGTGGGCGTGATGGCTTTCCTCTTTCCCTTTCCTTGGACGTGGCCCTTGCCCTTAGCAACACTTGCTTTGGGGTTGGAGTTATGTCCCCTTTTTCCTTCATTGATTGTTAGAACGGGTAAAACCCTTTTACCCATTCCCGCTTCGGCCGTTCTTAGCATTGCGTGAAGCTCACCAATGCTTTTGTCCCATCCATTCATGTTATAATTCATGACAAAGGTTTCAAACCTTTTGGTCAAAGAGTTGAGGATCAAATCCGTAGCCAACTCATTAGATACGGGACAATTCAACCTACGAAGCTTTTCAATGTAGCTTTTCATTTTTAGGACATAAGATGAGACGCTTTGGGTTTCCTCCATACGACATGCATGAAACGCTCGAACCGTTTCGAAACGTTCCGCTCTAGCTTGTTGAAGGAACATTTCCTTCAATTGAGTTATCATGTCGTATGCCCCATGATGCTCGAAATCCTTTTGGATTTCGGGAATCATAGTCCCCAACATGAGGCAAGAGGCTTGCACCGAATCTTTGGTGTACTTGACCCAATCGTTATACGCCTCCTCATCTTCCACGTTAGGCTCATCGGGAATGGGATCGTCTAAGACATATGATATCTCTTCTTGTTTGAGAACTATTCTCAAGTTGCGATACCAATCCATAAAGTTATTATGGTTTAGACGATCCTTTTCAAGGATGGTTCTTAAGGATAGGTTACGGGTGTTATGGGTAGAGGTGTTTGCATTGTTAGCGGCCATCTACAAAATTTAACAAAGTTTTATTTTAGTATTATAAACAATTTAATTATTAATACCCTTTTATTCCAAATTTTAAAATAATAATTAAATTCTAGAATCCAACGATAAATCAAATTTCGGTTAGGTGACCTTTATCCCGTTATTTGATTTAACAAGGTAGTCAATCTTGACAATTGCAACCTTTTGCAACTTCTAGAGGTATGGGACCATTCGAAATCCTTATTTCGTGTTGGCATGTTTATCCCATCAACACCATTAGATCCCCATGCTTAGGTGACCTTTATCACATGGTTTCCAATTCAAGTCGTCCTACTTGTATAAACTTGTAAGATTAACATACAAGTGGTTAGGTGACCTTTATCCCACAAATATGTTAATATTACCCTAAGTATATTAGTTTGCTCAAAATGGTTAGGTGACCTTTATCCCATTTAAAGTTCCCTAATACGTTAAGTGTCATACAAAAGGATGGTGTAAGACTTGTTTCCTTGGTAATTATGAAAAAGGGATTTTAAGTTTTCCAATATTCTAGTTTGAAAAACATTATGCCATATCCTAACATGCATTTAGTAATATGGCGATTTTGAAAACCAATTTTCAAGGTTCAAGTTATAATAAAACCAATTTTATTATATGTGAGTAATCGCTTAGTTTTAATAAACCCATTTAATTAAACTAATTGACGCGATATTACCAAATATATATTAGAACCCGTTTTATGCTTGTTGTCGTTCCTATGTGACGGTTTGGATATCCTAATATCTATCAACCACACATTACAATAAGTAAAACAAACAACCAAGCAAACACATGCAAAATATAGTCATAACCGAGAACCGCTAAGTTTGACCATACTTGTTAGCCGAAACAAGTATAGGTCATAAGTCACACCTAAGGGACAAAACATGACACAAGGATGGAATGTTGACTCCCACTTGACCTTGCATCCAAATGCTTCAAGTATCCTTTCCAAGTTGTTGTGTTCTTGTTGGGCTTGTTAATGGGCTCCAAACTTCCAAAAGTCTTCTTGGGCCCAAGAGTGAAATTTATGGGCCTAATGGGCTTGAATCCCATGATGGGCCGGTGAGGCCCAACAAGCCCAAAATTTCGGTCCAAGGCCCAAATCCACCAATTCTTGCATCTTCAATTTTTACAAAATGTATCCTAATACATAATTTTCTAAAAAAAAAGAAAATGCAACTAATCTATTTATTACAAACCAACTTATGAATAAATAAAATACACAAGCCTAAGATTATGAATTATTACAACCATATTGAATAATAAACATAATCAACATACACAAACAACAATCAACACATCCAAGGTCTAGGTTTCGGTTATGACACATCCAAACATACCAAATGTTCTAAGCATGCAACCTAAGCAACCAATGCCCAAAATCACCAAATAAAATCGGCCCCCCCCCCCAAGAGGCTACGGCCCAAATTATTATTATTATTATTATTTTTTTTTTATTTTCAACATCCAAATGTTATTAATGGTTTCCTAAGATCTTTCATGCATGTCAAGATCTTACAAATCCATGAGGGGTAAAATCCACCCAAATTTCGGACCCCTTTTTCACCCATGAAAAACCCGAAATCTATGAACATGTAAGAAGCATAAGTCCTTGTAACCGGCTCTGATACCATTGTTGGGTTTTATACAAGATTATCAAAGTTCAAGTTAACCATATTTAACTAGAAAACGCAACGGAAGCATAGATTTTAAAACTAGTTATAAACATACCATTATGTTAAAACTAAAACCCAAAGCCAAGGATCAATATTACAAGAACAATATGCTTACAAAATGTAAATGGTACCTCTTCTACCTTTAGAAGAAGATGTAGGTGGATTAAGAAGATGATGACTTTGAATGGCTAGGTTGCAAAGGAGAAACCCTCAAGCTTTTGATACCCCAAGCTTTGAGCAACAACACCAACTAGTTGCTAGGATTTTGAACACTTGAACTAGCTCACAAAACTCCCTATTTTCTGCCCACTTTGAGCCGTGGGTTTTGGAGAGAAAAAGAGAGAATATGAACTTGATTTTTACACTTGAAAATTCTAAAATGAAAGATCACTTTTTCATGTCTTGGATGTGGAGATTAATAAAGAGGCATCACATGGACCAAAAGAAAGCTTTGAACTTGATTGGACCAAAACCTTCCACCCACATGGGGTGGACGGCTTCTTCTTTCTTTTTTTTTTTTTTTTTTTTTTTTGTTATTTTGTTTTAACCATTTTAAAACCATCTCCATTCATTTTATAAAACTTAGTTTTATAAAATGTACATGCATTTACATAATTATTTAACCAATTAAATAATTAGTTTATATAAACAAATTATCCAAATAATTTATTTGAATCCTCAAGTGTGTTTGTTTAGAAAACCAATTTTCTAAACACGTAGTGTTCGGTATTCATTTAAATGATCAAATCGTTAAAAGAATACATTTGGTGTTGTCTAGCTTGTTATTGGGTATGACCCGACTTGGATCAAACACAGTTAGCCACATTAGTTTAAGTATGTGTCTCGGGCATACGTAATTCCAACAATAGAAACTAAAAAACAAAATCGAACCGAGTATATGTATTATAATCATGAAACTTTCTTTATCATTTTGAAAGTTTTAATACAAGCTAACAATATTGTGAACATAACGGTCCATCCAGACCGCCAAGAATTTATTTTAACAAATAATCACAACATATAATTTATAATCATTATATTCAAAATCTCACTATATAAGTACCAAATCTAAGAAAATCAAAGAAAATAATAATGTATACCTTGTTCTCTATGGTGAGAAGCTTCCTGGAAAGAAATCCCAAGGAACCATGTCGGGGGTGCTTGAACTTCCTGTGTGACATCCTCACATATGCACACCAATTAAATAGAACAGTTATCTATAAACACACAAAATGTAATAACATTTATTTTGAATGCACATGTAAATGCAGATCGTGAAATCGTTAAAAACAAACATCTTTAGCTGAGCATGTGTGTGGTTATAAATTAAATTGCTTTCTTTTAAGCAATATTAAGTCATGATGTTATGACAAAAATTATAATAGACAACATCATGTTGGAATTTTTATTTTATTTTATTTTTTTTTTTTTTTTTGAAAATTGACTTTCATTAAAAAAAGACACAACCAACGACTATCACCAAGACGGAGAAAGACGCTGAAATCCAAAAACCAAAAACCAACAATCGCGTTACATCAAATAAACACCAACTTTTCCAATCCACCACCCCTATCTTAGATCTATTTTTGTACCAAAGAAAACCCAAAGATTTTATATCCGCAACCATTTCTGCCACGTTAGTGCTTTTGCCCGAAAAAATCTTTTCATTCCTAGCCCGCCAAATCCTCCAACAAGTAATGATGACAATTCCATGAATAATCAACCTTTTATTCCCCGTCGCACCACAAACCTTATGCACTTCCACCAAATCATTGACATGAAAAACAGATAGTCTAGGGATGTTGCACCATGAACCAATCGCATTCCAAACGGCCATAGAAATGGAACACCCGGTTAACAAGTGCTCGAGCGATTCCTCATTACTCTCACATAAAGCGCAACTATGATCATCACAATACAAATGACGTCTAGCTAAAGCCTGCTTGGTTGGAAGGCTATCCAGAACGGCCCTCCACATAAAAATATTACATTTTTTCGGGACCCAATCGCTCCATTGGAAACTGGAACTCCCAGCGTCCACAACGGACCGCACCATCCATCTTTTAATCGCCGAAACCTCAAACTCTTTGCAGCTACCAGCCGCCCAAGACCATGAATCTTCACGGTCAACCATCACCACCCCTTGAAGGAGATTTTCCAACTCCTGCTTCTCGCTCACCTCCTGATGGGAGCAAGGAGCTCTAAGCCAATCCCACACAATGCGACGAGAAGATCCAGTGACCACCAACCGATCAGCTAACAAGACATTTTTATGTTTTTCTACCGCATATAAGGACGGATACTTGTCCATAACCGGCGCCGAGCCCAACCACAAATCCGTCCAAAACCTAACTTGGCGACCATTCCCGACTGTGGCCCGGATCACTCTATTAAAACCCACACCATCAACCTTAAATTTGTTCCAGAACATAACACAATTCTTCCAAACCCCGGGAACCCCATTATTAACCGGAGCAAGCCCCCAACAGCGCGAGGTCCCGTGAATAGACAACACTACTCTTCTCCACATCGCGTGCTGATCATTTAGAAATCTCCCAAGCCATTTAGTAATCAGCGCTTGATTATTAACCTCTAAACGAGCGATACCTAAACCCCCTTCTTTTATAGGTTTGGTGACTACCTCCCAAGCCACCCAAGACATCTTCCTCACTTCATCCGAACCTCCCCATAAGAACCTTCTCATCAAAGCTTCTAAATCATTGGTAACCTTCTTGGGTGCCTTAAAAAGCGAAAAATAATAAGTGGGAAGACTATCCAGCACCGATTTAATAAGGGTTAACCGACCAGCAATAGATAACGAATTAACTTTCCATTTAGAAAGCCTCTTCTTGAACTTGGACACAACCGGTTCCCAATTAACCACCCTATTCATGTTAGCTCCAACCATAATCCCAAGATAAGTAAACGGGATTCTACCCGGCTTACAACCCATGAAACCGGCTTGGATATCTATCTCACCATCTTCTACACCTACTCCAAATAACACTGATTTATGGAGATTAATCTTTAGCCCCGAACACAAGTAAAATATGCGAAGAATACGTTTCAAGTTATCAAAATTAAAAGAAGACCACTCTCCCATAATCATAGCATCATCCGCATAAAAAATATGGGATAAAGTAGGACCTTCGTTAGGAAGAGTAATACCGTGAAACTCACCTATATCACAGGCTTGTTTCAACATACCTGAAAAAGCCTCCATCATAATAATAAAAAGAAAAGGCGATAGCGGGTCACCTTGACGAATGCCTTTATGACATCCAAATTCGAAAGTAGGAGATCCATTAACAAGAACAGACGATCTGCTCGCCAACAAGATACCACTAATCCAATCGCACCAGACCGAAGGAAAACCCATCTGAGAAAGAACCGACAACAAGAACTCCCAATTCACATTATCAAAGGCTTTATCGAAGTCAATCTTGAACATAAAAATTCTTCTTTCCCTCTTTTTAGCCCAAGCAATAACCTCACTAGCCACCAAAGGGCCATCAAGAATATATCTCCCGGATAAGAAAGCCGACTGATGCTCTGAGACAATCTTATTCATAACCGTTTTGAGTCGATTCACTAACACCTTCGACACAGTCTTTAAGATACAACCAATGAGACTTATCGGTCTAAAATCCCCCAAAGAAGACGGATTGTTTACCTTAGGAATTAAGGTGATAAAAGACGAACCAACCCCCGAGCAAAAACTTTTAACCTTATGAAAATGATCAAGAATATCCACAAAATCCTTCTCGAACAACTCCCAAAAAAACCGAATGAACCTAAAATTAAAACCATCCGGCCCAGGAGCTTTGTCACCACCGCAATCAAAAACCGCCTTCTTGATCTCATGCACGGAAAAATCACTGATAAAAAAATCCGCCTCCACCGAAGACAAGACCGAAAACCCATATCCAATCAACCGAGGCCGGAGAGTAATAGATTCTTTAAACTTACCAGCAAAGAATCGCAAAACTTCCTTTTAAATGAGAACCGGGTTTGTTTCCCACGCCCCATTCACTTCGAAACCCAGAAAATAATTTGAAACTTTACGTTTATTATTAAAACCGTGAAAAAATCGAGAATTTTCATCTCCATGAATCGCCCAATTACAACGAGCCTTTTGCTTCAAATCCCGGTAATAATGATTATCCAACTCGCCTAGCCGTCTTTTAATTTCGCTTAAAGACCATGTCTCTTCTTCCAACAAATCCCGGACCTCCAAGGTTTGGTCCAAGTCCCGCAACTCTTGCTCCAATAAAACCCTTTCCTCCTTTTCTTTGGCTTTACAATCGATCGCCCATCTAGTAATAGCAGCACGCAAAGCTTTAAATTTATACAGCAATCTCGCGTCCGGAGAACCATGAAACGAGCCATCAACAAGCGTCTTCTTAACCAACGTCCCAAAATCCTCTCTACCAAGCCATGAATTGAAAAACCTAAACGGTTTGGGACCATAGTTCTTGGAAGAACCAATTTTCAAAACCAACGGACTATGATCCGGCTTATTCCTCTCGAGAGCAATATACTCCGCACACGGCCATTCCATAAAAAAATCCCAATTAACGAAGATTCTGTCAATACGGCTTAATTTATTTCCTGCGACAAAAGTAAAACGCCTCCCTTTCAAGGAGTACTCGTGAAGATTCAAATCATCAATGAAGTCGTTAAACTCATTGGCCTCACCCACATTAAACAAAGAATTCCGCCTATCCTCAGCACACCGAACCGAGTTAAAATCTCCTGCCACAATCCACCTCCCATTACCCTCCTCGATCAAATCACGAATTTCCCCCCAAAGAGCTCTTTTAGTAACTAGATTTTGAGGAGAATAAACATTGAGAATATGATATGAGCTACTCTTTCCTTTCACAGTGCCCGAAACAAGAAGCCAATTATTATTCTTGACCACCCTTTCCATACGAAAGACTTGAGAATCCCAGATCGATAATAACCCACCCGACCTTCCAGATGAAGGAACCCAATCAAAAGAATACTCACCATAACCCCAAAACCGACCCACATCCACAGAATCCATGGAAACAAATTGCGACTCTTGTAAGACAATAAAACTAATCTCGTGATGGACTCGAAGACCTCGAATCCAATCGGCTTTGCTAGAACTCCCTAACCCACGGATGTTCAGAGAAAAAACATTCATTGAACACCATCTTGATAGCCTTCGGAAACAAGAACCTCTCTAACATTAGAAACAAAATCTTGCAAATTCTCAACGCCTAACGCCTTACTCAGCTCAATGGTCTTCTCCAACTCCACCTCAATCGGACCTTGATGTTGCACCGGATCTATACCTCTACCAATCATCGAGGCCTCCTCAGACTCTCCCTCGATGTCTCGAACCACCTCCGTATTAGTAGACATCCCTTTGTTAAGATCCGGTGTTAAGAACTCTCCTTCAACACCTGTCTCGATACCCCTAGTAACATCCGAAGGCACGTGCATAATACCGATAAACCTATCAAGATCAAACATATCTTTATCCTCCCTTGGTCTCTTCTTAGGACTCTCCCTAGAACCACTACCCCCACTTCGATTAGAAAATAAAGACTTCCGTCTGAACTTCTTATGTCCCTTGCCTTTCAACACAGAAACGTTAGTGCTATCAACGTTACCATTCTCAACCGCCTCCTCATTAGAAAGATCATAGGAGTTCGAAAATTCACCGACCATCACGTTAGAATTATCGTTCACACAACCATCCAACCCATTAACAGCATGCTCCCTGACAGAAAACTCGTTAGCTTGAGAACCTTCGCCCTCTTCACGATGCACATTATGGGGCTCATCCTGCACGATATTATCATCACACTTATCCTCCTCCGGTAAAACAGGACCATCATCCTCTTCAAACTCTACTACACATTCCGGTATCCATTCCCCTACATCTTCATCCACCCACACTTTAAAAATTTTTCCCCTCCAATTAATGTCCACCCGGTCCACAATCCGTTTGCACTGTTTACTCAACACACCGATGAGAGTATACGATAAGTTGTTCTCTTCACCTGATAAGGAAGCCGGTTGAACCACCTTGCCAAATCTGCTTCCAATCAAATCAAAAACCTCGTCTAACACCAACTGAGCCGGAACCCCATGAACTTTGAGCCAGGCGATCCGACCCTCCTCCACTCCATTTCTATCAGACCAAGGTTCTAAAAACTCAAACCAATCTGACCATTTGTCTTTGTTATTCAGAAAGGCATCCCTATCCCCACTAACATAGAATACCAACACCACTGAAAGCCCTCCCAGATACTTAATCTCTAATGATCTCCAACCATGCTTCCGAACCAACATTTTCAGAGACGTTAACGTGTGAAGATTCACCACCCTCCCCGTAAGAGCACGTCCCTTCCAATGAGAAAACCGTTCCACCGAATCATCCACCTTAATCTCATCTACTTTGTTCCGATTTAACAAGGAATCAACAAAGGAACGCCCATTACCAACTGATGCATAGGGAACCCCATTCCTATCGGAACCTTCGGAACTAGGGTTTGTTTGACCACTAGGATTTGCATTCCTATAAACAGGGACCGAGGCCGTCTTCCTCCTATTACCAGAATCGGGTCTATGTAGATTCCCACCATCCACAAACCGAGCAATCGCAATAAACAACTTATACGAACCGATCCATACGTCTGATAACTCATCTTCCAACCGTTTGACATCTTTCACCTCGGAAAACGATACGAAAGCAAACCTCTTGCCCCATTTATCCAGCTTCCTAGCAATATAGGAACCTTCGTAACGACCAAAGCTACCCATAACATCTTTTAAGTCTTGCGAAGAACACTTTGGGGAAAGATTTGAGACAAAAAACTTCGATAAAACCTTGTTATTACCTTGAGCCTGATGACCATTCCGTTTCCCTTTCCGATTACGTGGACGTTCCCATTCTTCTGAATCCATGCCGCCAAGGGTCGTGGTCAAAGCAGCAGGGTGGGGGACTGGGGTGACTGAGGTGAGGCGGAGAGAGGGAATAGTGGTGGTGACTGAGGTGAGGCTGGGTCGGGGCGGCGACTGTGGAGGGTGGTGGGCCGGGAGGTGAGGTGGAGGGGAGAATTTCCGGTGAGAGGGAATAGTGGCGGCGGTCGGGAGGAAGGGTTACGGGAGAGAAACTGGCCGGGAGGTAGGGTTACGGGAGAGAGACTGGCGGAGACTGTCGGAGGTGAGGCGGGCGGAAGAGAGGCGGGGTTACGGGAGGTGAGGCGGGCGGCCGGGAGGTAGGGTTACGGGAGGTAGGTTACGAGAGAGAGGACGAGGGCGAAGTTGTTGTGTGAGTCACTTTCTTCGCATGGAGGGTTACGGAGGTGCGGCTGGCTGAGGTGAGGCGGGCGGAGGTGAGGCGGAGGTGAGGCGGGGGCCGGGAGGTAGGGTTACGGGAGGAAGGGTTTAAAGGAAGGGTTCATAGATCTAGTTGATTTGCTGGTGTAGTTGGAATTTTTATTTGCATCCTTCAAATTATTAACAAAGAATATTCCATATGCAAATAAAGACACAAAATAATAACCAAAAAATTATGGTCAAAGATCCCCCAAATTAACAAAAAAAAGTCAAAATAATTCAATAACAAAACCGTAAATAAACCTAATTCTTATCCAAAACACACTATGAGTTACTGTTGACCCGTTTGAGCTATTTGAATTGTTTCCTTGTAACATCTAAATTAAATCTTTGGTTAATACATCTCCGTTAGACGTAAAACATACCCCGCATTAACCCATTCACAAGTACACTGTTCGAAAGGCAAAGATTACCTTGGATAAACTTAGCTAGCAGAAACACTTCGATGACGTTCCTCATAAATTTGTGCATCAAGTGAATCAACAAACATTCTGCAAAATTGGGTAAATGGGTTAATAACCTGCATTTGTCGAACAAATAATGCAACAGGAGATTTAATAATTAGCATAAGTGATAAAATTCCAATAACAACTGAAAAGTCCGAAGATAAAATAGGTTTTGGAATTTGGTTTAAGGGGAAAATGGGATTTTGATTATTGTTCTTCTCTACTTTGGTTTCCTTTATTCGTGAGTTGTGTTTGACATGGAATAAGCGTGGAAGATGAAGAAATGTGTTACTTAGACGACTGATGATGATTTTGTGATGACTGTTTTTCCACCCATCGTTAGTTTTCAGCGATGACTGCCCTTGACTTTCGCATCCAAAAATCCTTGTTCGTTTGAATGATTTTTGGATGCAACTTCATCTTCTTGGCCTTAGCTTTACACAATGGAGGTGAGTTTCAAAAGAATGGGTAAGTTAACAAACATGGAGAAAGAGGAGATGAGATGTTTTACATCTGGTTAGGGTTAGATTTTGAATTTTGAAGGCTTTAGTGGACCGCCATTTCTCAAAGATGCATCAAGACTTGTATAGGATGCATTATATGTTATAGAATTCTTAATTTCAACACTCTCTTTCTTATATGTATTATATATAGCAATATATATGTTGGTGCACGGTTTTGGTGTCTCGAGTCTTTGTATTTATCGTCTTTGTATTTATTATTATAATGGAAAAGATATTTAAGTTATTAAGTTAGTTCGTTAATGTAAGGCTAGTTCGTTAAGGATGTTTAACGAACTAGCTAGTTTGTTTAATGTAACACCCATTCGTTAAGGATGTTTAACGAATGGGCTTGTAGTTCGTTATGTATGTTCCCATTCGTCATGGGGAATCTTGACGAATGGGCATAACGAATCAACTGGTTCGTTATGTTTCCTTTAGAGTCTGTAATGTTAACGAACTGGATCCTAATTCGTTACGGGATGTTTAACGAATTAGATCCATCGTCTATATATAGAGGCTTAGTCCTCTTCTTAATTTAAGTTTTTGATTTAACGTAACAACACTCTGATAAAATACTCTCTCTCGATCAAATCTTCGTTAATCTATTAATATACTACACCTAATACAACTAATATATAATACATATATAACCTAATTAAGAGCAATCATGAACTAGATCCTATTACGGTTTAGATCTAGGTTAATCTGTTATAGATCTGGATTGATCCGTTGGTTTTACATATATATATATATATATATATATATATATATATATATATATATATATATATATATATATGTATATAAAGTCGCAATGATCGAGGGTTTTGGCATATTCTATGCTTATGTATTATTATCTAGCGCGCTTTAGTATTTAATTGTGATATAATATTTTCTTTCCTATTTATAACACAGATATCGAATGAAGTCGCGCCTAGCCAGTTGAAATATAAAAATCATGAAAATTCCATTCAAGAAAATCCTCTAAATATGAATGCTATTAAAAATTTGATAGCGTATAGAATTGCTGTTTAAATCCCTCTAACTGCTAAAGAAATTAGGAAACCAGTAACTATAATTGGGGATAAGACAAAGAATAATAAACGAAAGCCTTGCAACGAGGCTAGTAACCTTGTAAATGGAGAAAATAGTAATGATCTTAAAACTCCATTACCTCAAAAGCTGAAGACAAAAGCTAATGGTTGTACTTACAAGGATTTCTTGGCCTATAAACCAACCGAATTTGTTGGAAATGAAGGAGTCATTTCAGCACTGCGTTGGTTAGAAAAGACGGAAGTTGTCATAAGAATTAGTATATGTGATGAAAAAGACAAGATATTATAGGCTTCTAACCTCTTTAGTAATGAAGCATTAGAATGGAGGAACACAGTCTGTCAGGCAAAAGAAAGTGACATAGTAATTTTTTCCTCCCCATAAAAGGGAAAATATTGTTGCAATGTTTCTAATCCACCAAATGGTGGATGTGAATTATCGTGACTACTCGACAAAATTCTTTGAATATATTTGGGGATTAGTTAGGGAATCAATATCAGTACTAATTTCATACTGTATTTGGGGATTAGTTACGGAAATTTGTGATCTGGTAAAGGCAGCTATACCTCAGGCTATTGGGGTAACTGTTAAGCTAGCCAGTACCATGATTGAAGGATTAATCTAAACACCGAAAGATAACAAATAGAATGAGCTAGCCCAAAAAATTACCCATGAGTTTCTTTCGGATAATAGGAAGAAAGGAGCACGCAAGTCCTATGCTCACCCTTTCTATAAAATCTGTAAAAAGAGGCATTCAGGAAAATGTGCTTTTAAGAGGACTCAGTATTGCAATTATTTCAAGATACATTGTTATATAGAGAAGAAGTTTAAAAGGAAAGAAACCAATGTTTTCTACAACTGCGGAGAACATGGTCACATTCATCCAGAATTCCAAAGCTGACAAAGATGTCTGACAACAAAGCAAAGAATGCAGAAGGACCTGCGAAGAATGCATAAGCCTTTTAGCTTACTGCACAAGAAGCAGCAATGATTCCAGACGTGATTGCAAGTACGCTCCTTATCCATGATCTTTAAGCCAAAGTATTATTTGATTGCGATGAAAATTATAGTTTCATAAATATGACATTTTGCCAAGGCCTTAATCAATCGTTAATCAAACTTCATCATGTCTGCACTGTAGAAACAGCCAACGGGAATTCCACTCACATTCGTGAAATACTTCAATAAGAAAATATAGACTTACTAAGTCATAATTTTAAGGTAAGTTTACTTCCAATGAATCTGGCTGGATTCGATGTCATATTAGAAATAGATTGGTTGGCAGCCAGTCATGCTTGAATCTTATGAAATAAGAATTATGGTAAGATTTGTACGCCAACAGGAGATATGATCAAATTTCAAAGAGATAAGACTTCTAGACCCACAAAGTTCATATCAGTAATGAAAGCGGAACACTATCTAAGGAAGCAAGGCGTAGTATGTATGATATCTATAATCATTAGCATCAAAGAAAAGAAGCAAAAGGAAATTCTAGTAATATGGAAATACTCACTTTTTTCAAGAAGAGTTACCTGAACAACCGCCTGACCGTGAAGTAGAATTTGCTTGATACCTAGAACAACGCCAATTGCTAAAGTAACGTATCGATTAGCACCAACAGATGTTAGTTTTAAAAGAATTTAAATGAATTGCTAGAAAAAAGATTCATACGACCAAGCTAATCACCGTGGGGAGCACCTGTGTTATTTTTCAAAAGGAAATATGGGTTGATGCGTATGTGTATCGATTATATTGAATTGAATAAGGTCAGAATTAAGAATCGGCATCCATTACCAAGAATTGATGATATATTTGATCAACTTCAAGGAGCTCGATATTTTTTTAATAATTGATTTACGCTCAAAATATCATCAACTTAAAGTACATGAAGAAGACATTCCTAAGACTGCATTCAGAAAAAGATATGGTCAGCACGAGTTACAGTTATGTTGTTTAGTATAATCAAGCCCCACCTTCATTTTTGGATATGCCGAATCGGATATGTAAACCGTATCTGGATAAATTTGTAATCGTTTTTATAGACTATATGCTTATTTATACTAAAAATAATGAGGATCGTGTCAAACATCTTCACATGCTTTTAACACTATTGAGAAAAGAGAAGCTTTATGCTAAATTCTCTAAATGTGAGTTTTGGTTACAAGAAGTTCAATTCCTAGGTCACATGGATCATGCCAAAATAGAAACTATCACTAAATGGGAAATTCTTAAAACTCCTACATAAATTCGAAGTTTCTTAGGTTTAGCAGGTTTATATACATGTATTTATACATCTCAGATCCCTTGTAAAGTTGTGTTTATTTAATGTTTCGAGTTCGTTTTAGTTCGTGTTTTGGTTTATCTTTTATTATTTAGGTTTTGAGTCAAGTATTATATGTTATTCATGTTTTATATCTTTTGGTGTCTTGCATGTTAAACTTAATTCTTTCTATCTTTTCATACGAAGTTTTAAGTTCGTTTTGTTCATCATTGGTTACGTGATTGCTTCACTTAGAGTTTTTATTTGTTTTCATGTAGATGATGGCTTGGAGAAGCAAGGGAAACAAGTTCTAGAAGATTCTTTTCGTTACTTGGATTTCAAGAAAGAATATTATCAAGATTTAACATGAATAAACAAGAAATAATAAAAAAAATTAGAATTTTCACTTTAGAGGGCGCCGCCGCCCGCGAAGTCTAGAGGCCATTCCCTTCGCGGGGCGCCTAGGCCTTCCTGGTCACTCATTTTTTCAAAGCCCAAGCCCACCTCGTTTATATATATACTATTGCATTCTTAGCCGAAGATAAGCTTAAGTGCAGCTGATTTTGAGAGGTTTTCCAAAGATTTGAAGGTGATTTGAAGCTAGGAACCAAGGAGGATCGAGAGAGCTTTCATCCGGGTGTTCAAGGATCAATCGCAAAGGGTTTTATCGCTCTAACTTTCGTTCTTTGTTCATTATTTGTCATGTCTTGCTTCTTCGTTTTAAATACTTGTTTGGGATTATTTAAGGATGATTCTAGGCTAGACTTCATGTCTACCAAGGTTTGATGAACAAGTTTTTGACTTGATTCTTGCTTTGGACAATTGTTTGTTATGGTTTCATTAATTTAATAGTAAAAGACTTGGTTTTGCTTTCATGATGCGTATAAGTGTTTATTATCTTGGTTGATTATTAACTATTGCTTCACATAGATCTTTTATCTTTTGATTGTGTTCTTTAGATTTAGGGTTTATGGTTAAATCATTACTTGGTGTTTTGATTATTGTGATTAAATGGGCCCGTTAAATCATAGAAGCTTGTTGATTGTTGATTAGGATTATGAATTCTTTGCCTAATTCCAATAGCTGTAAGGTGAGGAGTTGTTCATGTGTCTTGGTCAATTGCATGCTAGAATAGTTAGTGACAATATTCTTGCTTATTGTGTTGATCCATGTTCATGATGTCATGATAGCTTATCAAGTTATCTAGAGTTTAGTGTTTCGTAAGATTGCTTGCTTTAGATACTATTAATTAACCCTAATTGATGACTTTGCGGAAATCAATAATACTGATTGCTTAATAATTTAATAATTGTTCTTTGGGATTTCGTTTGATTCAGTCAAGGGTCCTTTAGGGTTTATTAGATGAATATGTTTAGAAATCAGTTTCCATAATCATGTTATTTGTCCATTGCTTGATGATTGTTGATGCATGGGATTCTTACCTAGGTAGATTCCTTCTCTATTTGGTTCCGATCTTGTGTTTGGTTGTTTGTTTCTCGTTTACTTGCTTATTTGTTTTCTTAGTTTAATATTAGATTAATATTAGTTTTAAAATCCCCCTTAAAAGATTAATAATAAATACTCGAGTCTAATTAGTTAATTAACGTAATTTATAGAGTCCTGTGGGTTCGATATTCCGGACTTACTTAGCTTTAATACAATTGATCGGTTCACTTGCCGGTGTTTTGTTTAGTTGAGTCTTAAGTCTAATTTTTATTACTTGTTTAATTTAGTTAATATTTAATTGATTGTTTTTAGCACATCACAGGATATTATAGACGCTTCATCTAAGATTTTTTTTCCGGGATAGTAGTTTCGTTAACAAAATTAGCATGTAAGTCTGTAAGTTTGAATTAGGACCCAAACAAGAAAAACTTTTGTAAATTTAAAGCAAAAGTTAATAAATTCCCCAATACTAGCACTACTAGAAGGAATTGAGGATTTCATAGTTTGTTGTGACGCCTCCAAGTCAAGGTTGGGATGCGTATTCATGTAACGTGAAAAATTAATTGCCTACGCATCCAAACAACTAAAGAGGCACGAGGAGATTTACACAATACATGACTTAGAATTGGGAACAATAATTTTGCCCAAATATCTAAAGACATTATCTGTATGGCAGTAAGTTTACTGTATTCACATATCATAAAAGTTTAAAAATCTTTTTGGGGAAAAAAGCGCTAAACATGAAGCAAAGATGTTGGATGTAAATTCTTAGTGATTATGATTCTGAAATTCAGTATCGTGAAAGTAAGACTAATGTAGTAGTAGATGCTTTAAGCCTTAAGCATCATGAGAAACCAAAATGAGCATGTGCTTCAGATTAAATCTGCAAATTAATTTAATATAGCAGTTGAGAAGCACTCAAGAAGCCGCTATTACTAATGATCTAGAAGGATTAAAAGGAATGATAAAAGAACTGGAAAAATATGAAAACAGAATTTGGAAATTCCAGAACATAAGAAGATGGATACCAATCCAAGGAAATCTACCAGAAAAGATTTTTGAAGAAGCTCATAAAGCTAAATACACGATGCATCTTGGAAGTGATAAAATGTATAAACATTTGAAGAATATCTATTGGTGGATAGGATAGAAAAAGGACATAGCTAATTATGTTTCAAAATGTTTAACTTGTTCGCAAGTTAAAGTTGAACATCAAAAGCAATCAGGATTACTTCTACAGTTAGAGATACCAGCATGGAAATGGGAACTAATAACAATAAATTTTGTTACTAGATTACCTAAAGCATGAAAAAGCCATGACATAATCTTGGTGATTGTGAATAGACTAACAAAGTCAGCTATTTTCCAACCATAGAAGGAAACTTTTAAAATGGAGCAATTATCAATGCTATATGTGGATAAAATAGTTTCATTACATGGAGTTTCATTATTCATCGTATCTGATTGATATAGTCTCTTCACTTCTCATTTTTAGAAGAGTTATCAATTAGCCATGGGTACAAGAATAAACTTGAGTACATCATACTATCCACAAACTAATGGTCAACGTGAAAGGACTATACAAACATTGGAAGACATGCTAAGAGCACGTGTAATACATTTTTTTAGAAATTGAGATGACCATTTACACTAATAGAATTCTCCTATATAAGCAGTCGTCATACAAGAATAAATGCTACCCCATATGAATCACTTTATGTATGGAAGTGCCAAACCCCGGTGTGTTGAGACAAAATTAGAGAAAAGCAATTATCATGTCCTGAAATTGTGCAAGAAACTACCTACAAGATAATTCAAGTCAAGGAAAGATTAAAGACTACACGAGATCGTTAGAATAGTTATGTGAACCATTGACACAAACCGTTTTGGAATTTCAAATTGGAGATAAAGTGCTAATGAAAGTATCTCCATAGAAAGGAGTAGTTCAATTCGGCATGAAAGGAAGGTTGAGTACAAGGTTTGTTGGACCATTTAAAATCATTAAACAAATTGTAATAGTAGCCTATCAGTTAAAGTTACCAGAAGAAATGGCTGGTATAGATGTTGTATTTCATGTAAGCAACTTAAGGAAGTGCTTAGCTGATGAATCATTAAAGTTACACCTTCAGGATATAAAGGTAAATGAAAATTTGAAATTCGTTGAGAAACCTGTACAAATCGAAGATAGAAAATCAAGAATCTCATTAGAGACTCGTTCTGGTCAAAGTGAAGTGGAATTCAAGATGCGGACAAGAATATACTTAGGAATTCGAATTAGAAATGAAACAGAAGCATCCACACTAATTCCAATAAATATCAAGGACGATATTTAAAATATGGAAGGGATAATATAACAATCCCAACCAATGTATTAGAGAATGTACTTTATGGGATAGTGGGTTTGTCCCGCATTGATGAAATAGGAAAATGGCTTGTCTCATGTTGCTAGAATGATAAACTTGAGAGCTTCTTATAAGGAGGAGGGCTCACAAGCTAAAATTCTTGTTAATAAGACACGCTTGGTAGCCTTAGAGAGGGTGCAAAGCAGTCGATGCGTACGAGCACGGGCTTAGGCTCGAGCGAAATGCAATGGGCGCAATGTGGCGCTTTGATGGCGTACTTTTCATTTCACACACTCACATCACCGCAGGCCTCTTGAGAGCCACCTTAGTATTTTTGGTGGTCGCACTACACAATGGATAAATACAAGGCTTATAGTAATACACGACTGAGCTAAAAGTCAGCTATAAAAGGGGTTGAACAAGGCCAACATTCCTCGTCCAAAATTCTCTCAGTCTCTCTCTTTTTCTGAAGCATTAGAGCTGGTATAATTCCAATCGCTGCAACGATAACTTATCCGATCGATCGACACTTTAGTACATTAATCCAAATCTCAGCATGAACAAGATGAGGCTTTGTTCCATCGTGTAAAGTTTTCCAACCCTTGATTATCGTTAAAGATTTTTGGTTTATACACCAGGAGGCTTGTAAATTGTAAACTTGCAAGGTGAGCCATTTGAGTTTTTGTACAACTCACATTTTGTGAGATAACCGGTTTTCCAAACCTGTCATTGAAATTTTAAACTTGTATAACTCATGACAAAGATAGTCCAAATGTTCTCAAAACGTTTTCAAACAATTTCATTAAATTAAAGTGATTAAGTCTTTGTAGACTTGCAGGATGATTACTTCTGGCATTGTAGCGTTTTGTATACAATTCTTACTTATATCGTTACTTATTGGACAAAGAGTTAGCCAGTAATTAATATGACCACAGTCATGAATACGGTCGAGTGACAAGTACTTTTCGGCAATTTATAAGTATACAAATGTAAAAACATATTAACGTTGTAATGGTAAAAATGTGTCATTTACAAATGAATATGCTCACCAGTATTTACCACATATGAAATATTTATAAACATGTTTAAGGTGACTTGTTGAGCAAGGATTAGAAATAGTGCCATAGGGCACTCCAGCTTAAATAAGTGGCTTATCACCATAATAAAGAAATATGTTTTGTAAATTTGGGTTTATCCCTATAAAAGTTATGTTTGTATAAATATGGGCTTTATCCCTGGTTTACTAAACTAGAATCACGGGTTTTTACACTCTGATGATTTTCCTATCTACGGTCCTGTTGAATTTTTCCATTGCCAAATATTTTAATAAACTCCGGTACCAATGCTCGTGTTCGTGGCTCCTACTCGGGGTATATGGTCGGGGGCTGTGATGCTATGGCAGCCTGAATGTTCCATCTAAATGTTGAGGCGATTAAGGCGTTAGGCACTACAAGCATGGTATGTGGAATTCCATTCATTGCGCATTATATTGATGTGTGTGCTTCTTGTTTAGTAGTGAAACAAAAGAGCAACCCATACCCGAACCAAGTCAAGTATCAAGATACAAGGCCACTTGATTTGATTCATGGTGACTTTTCTATCTCAGAACACCTGCTAGGAATAGGTATATGTTCCTAATTGTTGATGACCTATCCTTCTACATGTGGTATGTATTCAAATCATCTTTCAAAGATGTTTGACATCGTTTGTCCATTTAGTTTAATAATTAAAAAGTCATGAGTCAAACTTGCACTTTCCACTGATTCACTGTGGAGACGACCTTACTTACCCGTACTAGTTATAGGTACTCAAGTGATTGAAATACTTGTTTTTTATTGTGAACGACATCTACCTCAAAATGGTGTCGTTGTCGGGGAATCAACGCGCAAAGTGCTAGTTTAGTATTTCGTTTAATTTTTGGTTTCAGTTTTGTCTGTTTGATATTACTCACGGTATTCTTGTATTTCATGTGTGCAAGTAACTTGTTTCTCATGCATTCTAGACTTCACGAGAGTTCACAATGATTAGGAATTGGGTTTATGACCCATACGATGGATATGAGGTCGTGGAAGATGTTGATTTGTACCATTCATCTCCATATCATGAACCACCTTCACCTGATTATCAGTGCTATTATGAGTCAAGTGAATATGATAGTGATAGACCTAAGACACCAACTTTTGTAAGTTACTGAGAGGAGGAAGACTACTCTTATGATGAGTCCCTTTATATTATAATCATGGTGGTACCTATCAAAGGATATCAGAAAAATCAAGAAGATTCGTCGAGTAACAAAGAAGAGTCTATGTTAGGCATTATGGACTTTCTAAAGGAGATGAAGGGAGATCAAGAAGCTCAAAATAAGGCTGTAAACCAAAGGTTAGAGCTTTAGGAAACGTCTAATGTTGCCCAAGATGAACTAATGAGTCAACTATTAGAAGAGGTGGCCCAAATTAAATGACAGCGGAAGAAGTTGGCTAATGGTGATGTGGTAGATGATGAATTGATAGATGATCAGGTTTAGGGGCTTTTGGAGAATGAGGTTAAAAAGGAGGTTGTGGAGACTAATACCACACCAATTCCTCCAGTTATTGAATGTAACATCTCGAAATTTCTAGAATAACAATAAAATATACTATTTGCGTTGGAAGAATTAAATTGAGTTAGTAGAATAATATTAATGATATAATACTAAAGATAGAAGGTTAGATGGTATTAATTATGGACTTGAAAGGAAAGATGGGCCTAAGGTCCATGGGCTTAGGGAGTATAAATACCCCTAAACCTAATCGTTTCCATCTCCATTCATTTTACACCATAGCCTACACCATCAAAAACACACACTTAAGCCAAACACTCTCTACACTATTATATTCAACGATCCAAGACCAACCGAAGGTAAGAAATCATTTGTCTCAGCTGACCCAATACATTAGATACCGACACCGCAACCCCGCGATGCCGAATGAGCCGTTTAAATCTAGATCTAGCTTTATTCGGGTGTTTAATCAACCAAAAATGAGCTTAAGGGTCGCCTTAGCTCAGATCTGGACACCCCGAAGCTACCAAGGTCAAAAACAATCAAAACCCGGACAACCATGGTGGTTAACGGCAGCTGACAGCGCCAGAATCGAAGAAAAAACCCAAAAACGCGTAAAGAGAAAGCTGATCTGAACATACGGCGTATATGTATATACAACGTATAAGTATGTTCAGTGTATAAGTATGTTAAGCGTATAAGTAGATGTTCACCGTATATGTATATGTAACGTATAAGTATGTGCAACGCATATGTATATGTAACATATAAGTATGTGTAGAGCATAAGTGTATGTAACGTGTAAGTATGATCAGCGTGTATGTATATGTATGCCGTATATGTACGACTGACACGCTAGGATGACTTGTACGCTAGAAGGACTTATGCGGGTGTTTAATCAACCAAAAATGAGCTTAAGGGTCACCTTAGCTCATATCTGGACACCCCGAAGCTACCAACGTCAAAAACGATCAAAACCCGGCCAACCATGGTTAACGGCGGCTGACAACGCTGGAATCGAAGAAAAATCCAAAAAACGCGTAAAGAGAAAGCTGGTCTGAACATACGGCGTATATGTATATACACCGTGTAAGTATGTTCAGTGTATTAAGCGTATAAGTAGATGTTCACCGTATATGTATATATAACGAATAAGTATGTGCAACACATAAGTATATGTAACATATAAGTATGTGCGGCGCATAAGTGTATGTAACGTGTTTGTATATGGAGTACATAAGTATATGTAACATGTAAGTACGATCAGCGTGTATGTATATGTATGCCATATATTTATGACTGACATGCTAGGAGGACTTGTAAGCCAGAAGAACTTATGCGCTAGAGTGACTTACACCCTATAGGGACTTATGCGCTAGAAGGACCTATACGCCCAAAACTTATACGGACTAAAGTGATTTTCCATTATAAACAAAAAATAAACAGTGTATACGTACGTAAACGATATATATGGACTTATATGATATATGAGCTAAAGATAAGTAATTAAATAATAAGGAAAGGTAACGTTTAAAATGAGGATTCGATTTGATTAAATAATTGAACTTCAGTTTTTCAGATGAGGTTTTTGGTAAAGGCTTATTAAGGAAAATAACCCAAGGCAGGGGCTCTGCCCCTTGGACCCTGCTAGGGGCTGTCGCCCCTAGACCCCGCTGCCAGGGGCATTGCCCCCGAACCCCCGTAGCTAGGGGTTACAATAACTTATAAGTATGGTATAGCTAGAAGTAGATAATTGATACTATAATTATTAAATAGTTAGCCGTGCATAGCTCAATAAGGGCATACCCGAAAAATTATAAAGGAATCGATTACAGGTGAGTTTCTAGCCCCACTTCCTTGTTATGTTTTTAAGGCTTTGTACATACTCGATGTGAATAGTTAATACACTTAGCCTATGTGGTAAGTTTATGCCATATGTTATTTATATGATAGTTAATGAGGTTATGAATGAATGTTTGTCGATACGTGAACGATCTTCGGATATTCCACGTATCGCCAGGGAAGGTAATCGTTAGAAGATGTAATTGTTTTAAAAAGTATGTATGAATGATATAGCAGGGTATGTATGAAATCGTATGAATGATAGTATGAAGGTACGGTTATACGAATGTAGGGAACATACCCTAATAATATCTGCGAATGAAGGGAACAGACCGTAATAATATCTGCAAATGTAGGGAACAGACCCTAACAATATCTGCGAATGTAGGGAACATACCCTAATAATATCTGCGAATGTAGGGAACAGACCCTATTAATATATTCGAATGTAGGGAACAAACCCTAATAATATGTGTGAAATTTATAGGGCGAAATGTTCTTAAAAACACATATAACTTTGCATGTATGTAAGTACGAAAGAAAGAATGAAAGTGAAAAACTGTGAAAGAAAGGTAACAAGCTAAGTATGATATATGTATCTTTGGATACGTATATATGTAAGTATGTGAATGTATTGTATGTTGCCTAATTAACTAGAACTCACTCAGCGTAGCTGACTTTTAGTATGCACGCATGTGAATAGATTGAAGCAGTTGACTTGAGAGAGGGACACATGACATGATTTGAAAGGACTGGCATCCAAAGAATATTTGTCATGATGTTTTGGACCATACATTAAGTTAGGTTTTAAAGACAAGTTATGAATGTTTTGTAATGAATGGTTGACTTTTAATTATTTCGCGAAAGTTTTAACTAACTCTGATATTTATAACGGTAATTATGAGTAAATCCAACGCCAAAGTAGGACACCGAGAACAGGGCCTTACACTGAAGATCCAATGACTATGTCGATTGGGGTTGTTGATTACAATGTTGAATGAGAGGGTATAAACCTTTTGGAGTATATTATTAAATATTTATACCTTGTTCGAGTCAACATACCTTCAAAGAAATCAGAGACTGAAGTAGTCCCAGGTTGTCTTGACCATTCCCGGTTACTTATTCATAAAATTAATAAAGTTGGGGATGTTTATATGAACTCACATAAGAGAAAGGTAGTGATAAAGAATAAAGGGGAATGACCCATATTGGTTCTACTGATGTGTCAACTACAAAGAAGAAGGTGTGGACACAACACCTCAACTACCAAGCATGGACCGGAAACTCAGTCGGAAAATGCTCGGTTCACCCTCGATCAACATTTGACTCTTCGAAGATAAGAATGAAGGAGATGGCTAAACTTGTTAACTATTGAGCACATGTTGGAAACTCTGAAGATAAAAGTGCATTCACCCCTGTTGGTATTTGTTTAGTAGACATGTTGAGCATGACAGAAGAAGCCGAACAACCTAACTACCGAGCTTATATGGGAAATTCGGTAGGTAAATGTTCCATTCTACCACCATAACCGTCAAATCAGGTAACGATCTGCATGAAGACCTTATAAAAAACTAAGCACTGACCAAGAGATAACCCGGATTTTATTTTCAGTTTGTATTTTATTTTCGTAATTGTTTAACTGTTTTATTTCAAGCTTACCACTGTAGCAAAAGCCAAGTGTGGGGATGCCATGCAGAAAAAGTGTTTTGGTTAAAGAACTATAAGTTACGAGGTTCCGGTTGTTCAGCATGCTTTCATGTTCCTTTTTCTATGGTTAATTCAGGTATGTGTATATTTTGTTGTACTAAAAACTTTGTGGGTGTAGTTTCCTATAAATCCTCACGAGACCTTACTCGTCCACCCGGACTACGAAAGTCAATTAGGTCTTTTAACATTTTTACTCATTTAACAAATTTAATTATAAAATTTATTTAACTCGGCTTGGTAGTTAAAAATAATAGTTTTGCAAACTATTTAAAAGACCTTATCTACTAATTGTGAGAAACATGCTTCTACACCTTTTGACTATTTGTAGATAAAATTGAGTCTTTGAGGAAGACGAATTTTTCTAGGCCATCAATACTGCACATGTGTTACCTATATCAAGTGATTTTGTTTTCATAATTTCTTTTGTTTTGATAGTTAATTTGTTAAAAGTGTAATTGTATATCTTGTTATGACCATCATATTGGGCCCAAATTTAAAATTAAAAATCAGTATATTTTAACCCCATCTTGTTAATGTTCTTTTAAAAGCTAAATCTTTAACATTGAGGACAATGTTAACCTCAAGTTTGGGGATGTTATTTAAAAGCTAAAGCTAAATTTTTATCGCTTTTGAGTACCTTGATTATGCGCAAAGAATTGTAAATTGCAAATTGATGTTATTTATGTCAAGTTAGAGGTCTTTGGTCATGGTCATTTTTTAAGCTTTTCAAAAGTATTCTCATCTAATGTTTTTCAGAAAGGAAAAATTAAAATGGGATCATTTATACGGGGATAATAAGTTAAGGGTACGAGTACACACGTTTCTTATCGGCAACCCATTTCCTCCTAGTGCGTGTGAGTTGGCTCTACATTTAATACACATATTTATATATATATATACACACACACACACACACACACAGTCATATGAGTGATTTGAGTGTAACCAGTATGTTTTACGATATCTAGAACTTGTTTGGCATATGCATCTTGAGATCTTAATAGCACTACATGAATTAGGACTGTTGAAACCCACATATATTGACGTTTACATAAATAATACCCCCTACCCTACACTATCTTATAGGAACCAAGTTTGACCATTTTCCCTTTCGTTTGTTAAACCCTTTACAAGCCTTGTTCACCTTTGCATTTTTATTTTAACCCTGTGTGAGGAAATCTGGTAAATTAGATTTGAATATAGTCAGTTTATAGATCATTGTACACAATGTAAGTATGTCTCAAGTTAGTTATTTGTATGTATTGATACTTGCATAAAAAAATCATAAAAACTCAAAAAGAGTCAATGTTTAAAGTTAGTATTGGTTGTAAATTATAGTCAGTGAGTAGTTTTGATTGTTTGTTTAGTTGTTTGAATAAATTGGTTTTCATCCACCATAAGTCACTATATAATTCCTATTCCATACCCGAGCATAAGCCACAACAAAATCCATAGTCCTAGTATTTATGCAATTGGTGGTTAATGGTGGAGATATGACTGGCTTACAAGCTTATTACTTTGTGTTCATACTTTGTATAGAGGCAGGGAGTTACTATCACACTTTTTGTTGGTCCATATATTAAACCGAGATTAGCGATATATTTGTGAGGGGTGTGATCATGTGTGCCGTTACCAGAAACAAAGTAAACTTGTTCAGGTGGTTTCATTGTTTTAGATGCATCATTAAATTGTATGTTGAGTTGTCAATCTTGACAGTATAAGTCTTGCGAATTGGATATGACCTTAGACCTTACTAGCACTAATGATAATAATTGATAAACCATCGATCAACATGGGTGTTGTTAGGATTCAAGATTTAAATCTAAGCTAATGAACATGATTCACAACCAATGAAACAGTAACATCTGATCTAATTCTTTGTATTAGTTAATATCACTTTAATTGAAATTATATTTGAACTTTAATTCAATTAGTATACGAATTAAACAAATTATGCAGCGGAATTCATTTAAGCTAAAGAACAGATTTCATATGGAATGACAATTATGTATTAACTATAATCAAAAGATTACAATCTATTCTCCCCTGTTGGATCTTATATTTTAGACCGACGCAACGAATTAATATGTTGGTGAACAATATATTTCCTTGGTCTTATCCAAGAGGCGGATGGAGTGAAGACCAAGGCACAAGACCACTACAAATATATGATTAGGTCATGTGTTTTATTTTTACGTGTTTTCATTAGAGAGTTTTCCCTCGGAGAAGAGCTCTCCCTTAGTGGCTGAGCGTCTCTGATTATGTATGTATGTATGTATGTATGTGTGTATGTATGTATGTATAAGTGTATGTATGTATGAGTGTTCTTCAAGTAAAACATTCGGTTAATGGAATCATACTACTACATCTATTTATTTGTGTTTCGATTGCAATTGTTCATCATATTATTGATTGTTAATCGAAACGAACTCTCCACATCCGTCCGTTAGATCTTTCAAGAGTGAATACATGTTATAGATCGTTCCAAGATCCAAGCTCGTTTATCACCGTTCGACACGCTTCCGCACCGAGGCTTGGGTTTTGTCAATTGGTATCAGATCGAGGTTACCGAATCGTTCATACTAATCGCTGAATTTGATTCAATTCGCTCTAGAATCCGCCATAGACGTTAAACTTGAAGTTTGATGAAGTTTTTGTGGGTTTTTGAAAGTATTTGGATTAAATTTGAAGATTCGAAGATGGTTTCTTTGAATTGGTGCTTGAATTGATTAGTTCGGATATTCAACATCAATTTCACGTCAATAGGTTCAGTTTCGTTCAGATTTGTTGTTTTCGGTTTGCTTATGCTGAACTCGTTTATATTTGATTTTCTAGATCGGATTATTTGGTGAAATTGATGAGATGTTGTTAATAGAATGTTGATTTGGAGATGATATGATAAGATGTCCTTGATAAATTCCGTGTATCAAATGTTAATTTCAGATCTGAGGCCTTAAGTTCGTCTAGGTCAAAATTGGGGAAAATTAAAATTCGAGTTATATTGTTCAAGTTGAAGGATGATTTATGATTGTTAATGAATTTTGATGTGGTTTGAAGCGATCTTAGTAATCTATTTAAGATTATAAATCTTCAATGTTACTGATGATTCACGAACAGATAGTATGTGACATGTAATCGAGCAGACTTGTCATAATCAATTAAAGAATTTGCAGGTCATGGACAGATGATGAGCTTAAACAGATAATTCATTCAATAGCGGATGATTATTACAGATTATGATGTTAATGTCATGAGTATTGCATTTGTTCTCGAGAAGATATGGAATATGTCATCGACAAATATGATTTCGTTTGAGTAGTTAGATGCTGATATGGATTAATTGTGTGTTCAAATTGGTTTGATCATTCATGAACAGTGCTGCATATTTCAGATAATGCATGCTAATATTATGTCTTCGAGTAGTAACTTTAGTCACGAGTGGTTGCTGCAACAGTTCATCGAGGCAAACTAAAATTTGAGCAGTTATGGATGTGCAAATTGGTAAAACAGCAGGGATATTCAAGTACTTTTGCTGTTGTTTGGTACAATTTGTTATTGCATAACAGCTCCAAAGGGTGTTTGGTAACTTTCAATGCTGAAATTTGATTAAACGAGCATATTTACAGCAACAAGGACAAGGGTAAATCAATAAATGTGCAGCTTGTACAAATTCTTGTATGTAGAAGATGTTAAGTGTTTGAGCAGATTCATAATCGTCAATCCTGATGCTTCACGAGTACATGGCTGTTGTTGAAATATTATTTCATGAACAGGGGTAACAAGGGCAAAATGGTCACTTCAGAATGTTAGTTTTGTAAGAGTACATTTGATGCTGTCACAAGCAAATAGAGCCATTCATGAGCAGAACTTGTTCTCGAGTACTTAGTGTTGAAGATGTACGAGCTGTTGATGCAGATTTTATTGTTGCAGATCCATACACAAACAGTTGTTGATCATTTACTTGGTTGTTGTTATGCGTTTTGCTGATGTGCTGATATGAACAGAGACAGTTTTGCTTATATGAGTTTAATGGTTCACGAGCTGATGTAAAACTTTATTCAGAAATAGAAGATAAATGTTCGACAATTTGTTGATATTGAAAACATTTTTTTTTGCTGTTTGCTGCTGAAGTTTTGGTTACAAAGAGATCGGTTGCTGTTATAGGTTATTCATGTGTAGCTTCAGGGGCATTATTATACATACACAAACAACTAACATGATTTCCGAGTAGACGAATTGAGTTAACTCAGTTGATGCACAATGTTGCTGGGGTATTTTCGTCTTATTACTGCTGGTGTATTCATGTCAGTTGTTTTGATTGAATCATCAGTTGTTTTTGAAACTACTGATTGGCAATGGTCAACACTTGAATTTTGACCAGTCAATGTTGTAATGGTAATTGTTTGATCCCATTCAATGAGTCATTTGTTTGATGTCAATTTCTAATTTTATCTTGAAACAAAAATTTGTTTGAATCATTCAAGTTTTGAGAAATAATTGAATGGTTATGATTAAAAAAACTGAGTTTTACCACTTGGATCAGCAAATGAAAGTGGTTTGAATCCTTGTGATGCATCAGTTGTTTGATACCGGTTCTCTATATCATCTTGACTAACAAGTTTTAGTGAAACAACTGATGAAACTTATTTTTGAAATATTGCTTCTTCTACTTCAAGTTCATCAACACAATTGTAAGGGGTAATTGGAGTATAATTCTAAGGTTTCTCAATATGATTATATCCAATACCAAATTTCACATTATTGCTGGGTTTTGCTCAACAGCATTTGAAAACCCTTACTGGTTTTAATCCATTTGTGGCAGTTTACTTGACATTGTCTAATGATTTCTTGCACTAATTGCATTTGTTTAACAGGTTGTCATCATAAGCGTATTTATCTGATAAGTCATGCTTTAATTTCAAAAACTTTCATTTAATTTGACATTCAAGTCATCTTTAGATATTGAAACTACTTAGTCAAGTTCTACAACTTGATTTATCAATTTTAACTTAGCAAGTCTTATGTTAGCAAATGCAATAATGCAATTATTTGAACACAATTTTTGACAAATCTTAGAAGTTACCTCATCAGCAGCCGTTATAAGTGCTTTGTCATCAGCTGTTTGTATATCAACTATTATATCATTTGTCATAAGCACTTTCACGATTTCATTATTAAAATCATCTTTCAATTTTCTTTTCATCATTTGATTCAACTTCCACAACCACAAGAGCAAGATCTTGTGTGCTCATATTTTAGGCAAGCTGATCCAATTTACAAATTGCTGAAACGAACTGAAAAATCGCTTAAACGAGCTGTTAGGTGCTGAAACGCGTGCTGAAACAAGCTGTTAATTGCTGAAACGAACTGAAGAATCGCTTAAACGAGCTGTTAGGTGCTGAAACGAAATGAAAATTCGCTTAAACGAGCTGTTAGGTGCTGAAAAGAACTGAAAAATCACTTAAACAAATTGTTAGGTGCTGAAACGAAATGAAAAATCGCTTAAACGAGCTGTTACGTGCTGAAACGAACTGAAAAATCGCTTAAACGAGCTGTTAGGTGCTGAAACGAACTGAAAAATTGCTTAAACGAGCTGCTAGGTTCTGAAACGAACTGAAAAATCGCTTAAACGAGCTGTTAAGTGTTGAAATGAACTGAAAAATCGCTTAAATGAGCTGCTAAGCGCTGAAATGAACTGAAAAAACGCTTAAACGGGCTGTTAGGTGCTGAAACGAACTGAAAAATCGCTTAAACGACCTATTAGGTGCCGAAACGAACTGAAAAATCGCTTAAACGAACTGTTAGGTGCAGAAACGAACTGAAAAATCGCTTAAACGAGCTTTTGCTGTTAAAACGGGCTGCAACGTGTTAAAAACGCGCTGATCCGTTTGTCAAAAAAAGCTGACCCGAAACTCGTTTTGATCTGTTCCGACCTTGACCCGTTCTAACCTGAACCAGTTAACCCTAACCAGTTCTGACCCGAACCAAAACAACCCTTTTTTTAAGTGACCCGTTTCGACTCTAACCCGTTTTAACCCTAACCCGTTCCGACCCATGACCCGTTTCGACCCAACCCAACCCATTTGTCACCTCTGCCTGACAATATAACTAAAAATATTGTAATTTATTGCAATTTTCATAAATAAAAGTTGGACATTTTTGCTTTTTCTTTCAATTTTTGCAATTTATTGCAATTTTCTGAATTTTGTTTTGCAAATTTTCGGAATTTTAAAATTATATTTCGCATTTTTACGCAACCTTTGAAAGTTTAAAAGTTATTATGCAAAGTAAAAAACATTAAAAAATAAAAAAAAAAAAACCTATATTACCTGCTATCCAGGTAAAATATCTAGGCTCGGAACAAAAATAAAAGTTCAATGACCTGATTGGAAAAAAGTTTTTATCAGTGACCTAATTAGAACAACTTTCAAAGTTGGTTACTATTTTATGGAGTAATCCCCTAAATTAATTAGTAAAATTAGTAAAAAAAATTGATTATAATGATTATGTTTATCTTAAATTGAAGTATAAAATTATATATACAACAGAAATAAATAAAGGTATATTTTATTATAAAGATATTTTTAATTTAATTATTGTTTAAGTTACATTTAAAGATTTTTTAGTTAAATGTATTAAGTTAAATCAAAACAATAAAATTGTATTATGCTAATTTTACTAATTAATTCTACTTTTGACTGAGGATGATATGACAACATTGTTATTGTATAATAGGGAAATATGTTCTAATTATCTTAATTTCTTATGCAGGAAGCACATCTCAAAAAAATGATTTAATAGTATGTTCATTGGGAGCATGCAAGTAAAGCTATGAACTTTAACTTTTTATTATGTAACACTCATGGGGTGATCTGTTAAAAAAGTGTTGAATAACCATTAAGTCTTAATTTTCTCTTGTGCTTTTTATGTTGATTTAACTAAACTCGATAAAGATTGTGAGTCGTGCGGGTTTGGGTGAGGATTTATTTTGAATGGTACAACTAATGTTCAACAATAATTTTCCTAATGTCTTTGTCTTTTGACTTCTCGTGTTATATATTTGTTTCTATTTCAGTGATTCTGTAAGAAATTAGACATTTTGGATGTTGTAAAATTTTTTTGGCATATAACACATGACTTTATTAGATGATGAAGTTTCTATTAATATGTCTCTTTTGTTTCATGGTTTAAGTTAAAAAAATGTTTTAAGTTATCATTTTATATTGTTTGCCTTTGTATGATTTTTTTTTTCAATAAACAACAGTGTATACCTTATAATTAATGTAATATTATTCGTTATTAAAAATAAAACATTTTTTAAAATATTTATTTTAAAATATTCAGCATACATATATATGACGTTTTTTTTAGATTTTTCACATGTGTATAACACGGGGTACTAAGCTAGTTTATATAATATAGTAAGGAGAGCCACATATTTTCTCCTAAAATTTACACTAGTGGCACATGCTACAACGAAGTGCCAAAGGACCACAATTCCTTGCATTTTCTCCATATTTCAACCATCAAATCGGTAAAATTCTTTCTCTCACACACACAAACAAACAACACAATAGATTGAATGCAACATTTTCTAACACTTTGTTCTTGAATTTCTTATCTTCATGATGCGGACAAAGGCATGTCCTTCACACTTGAAGTTGGCTACTTTGATACCACTCAAGAAATCAAACAAAAGGTGACAAACTACATGGCATTCCACTTCAACAACAAACCCAAAAATTTGACGGCAAAACCCTACCAGATGATCTCAACATTCAATCGCCCCGACATCTTAGACGGCTCACGTCTTAAGCTTATCATTGCCACCACTGATCTTCAACAGCCGTCACAAGCCACCATCGAAGAAACCCATTCACCACCTTCTGCCGACAAGATGAAAATCATTGTGAACCCGTCTGGTGTGTCAATGGAAATGGACAAGAATGATTCAGTTCTAAAGATTAAAGAGAAGATGAATGAAATGGAAGGGATCCCGTTAGGCAGAATAGTTGTTTATGCAAATGGGAATGGCATGATCACAAGAGTTTGCATGAGTGCCAAATATGGTTCGGAAGTGGATATGACATGCACTGCCTCCTCGTGGTTTAAACATGAAGAAGATGAAGGTGTATGTTATGTAAAAATGTGGGGAAAAGATTGCACCGGAGGTGAATCCATCTAGCAATGTGAGCGAGTTGACAAAGGAGCTGGAGAAGGTAAGACATCAAGGGGTGGGATTTAAGTTCTTCTGGAGAAGGTAAGACATCAAGGGGTGGGATTTAAGTTACTTGAAGAAGGATATTTCTTCATATACAAACAAAATGTGATGGAAGATCACGAGTTGGACAAGATGATGTCATTGAAATCTTTAATGGATGTATCACCTTTGGATCTTGAAAACACATCATCATTTATATTTACTTTGGGGCCGACTGACTTTGGAGCTACCTTGTAAGCTATTATGCGACCTGGAACGGCGCATGGGTTCAAGTGACAAACACAACCCTTACATAAATGCAGATCAGATGCGTGCATCAAGCCCAAAGTTGGTCCGACTTACCCTTGACGCAAGTGAGGGCATCATGCACCAAGTTTGCTCATTTATTTTACTTTTCCTTCATCATTATTTCTAATAAATTTTTAGATTTAAGGTGATTTAATATTGAGGCTAAAAACGTGAGAACCTACGAGATCTGAGCCATTTGAAGGATGATCAAATAACTCTCTAAAAAAAGCATTTTTTTTTAATTCCCTTTTAAACAGCAAAAACAAATGCGAGTGAGTTACTAGAAACAAAAAGAGAAGGTTCACTAATAAAAATGGTCCTTTACAAGATAGCATCCAAATGTAATTCAACCTCATAGCGGTTTAAGGGTGGGATCCGTTGTTGAGAGCTCTGCATACATGTTCGATATTTCCTTTGCAAAATACGCCTTTGCCTGCGGTCTCTTCACCTGAAACAAATGCATACCCCAACTCCTTAAAAATTTATTTCTCTTTTATTTGCTTGTGATGAGTATTGGATTATATGATTATTTAAGGTTTATTAGTATGAGCCCACGGCCCTAGTTAAAGTTTTATTGGGTGGCTAAGAGACTTTGTTTATGATGATTGCTAAAGATTGTCTTATTATTGTGTAAAGATCATAAGAAACACTATAAACCTAAGTTGGACCCCGTGGGCTCATACTAATAAACCCTAAATGATAATATATTCCATTATGTAAAGATCTAAGATAAACAATGATAACAATACCTTGAAGGTTGGAGTAAGAAGACCATTCTCCACAGTGAATGGCTCTGGCGCTAAGGTCACAGCTTTTGCAAACTCAAAGCCTCTCAGCTGCAGAAAACAAGATACTTATATCAGATGTGATAAAAATATATTAAACTCAAAAGTGAGACTGAAACTAACTGTCAAAATCACCTGAGCTTCTCTGGCTACAGCGTCCATTTCAGCTAAAACAGCTGCCTTTGCCCTTGGATCATTACATAATTGTCCTAAATCATCATACTGCATAAAACGCATTTCCATAAATCTTACAACCAAAAACTATTTTTAAAGCAGTAGAGCTGAAAGTACCTTTATGCCCTCAGATGCCGCCCATTCCTTCATTACGTCTGGATCAACAGATATGATTGCTACCAAAGATGAGTTCAAGCTGTCACCTATATCAGACATGAACAGTCCGCATTATAAAAGTAGCTAACGAGTGTTTTGATAGCAATATGATGATTAGTTTCTTACCATACACAAAACACTGAGCAACAAATTTACATTTAGCATATACATTTTCAATTTTATCAGGTGCTATGTACTCTCCTTGTGCCAGCTTAAATATGTTCTTTTTCCTGTCGCAAACAAAAATAAACTTTGAATAGATTATCAAAATTCAGTGCACAAACACCATCATTGCAAATAGGGGTGTAAACAGGCCAATTAATTATGTAAATATAATCACTTTTTTTTTGGATATTAACACGTATCCTTTTATTTTATAGAATAGATATATAACTACGTGATATACATTATATGTGGGTAATGTGGTATTATCTTATTAAAAATAACAATATACGTTATGTTGGATATAAAACTATAATCACAAATACATACCTCAAATTATTTGAGAGTTTATAATGAGCTTTACCTGTCAATAATTTTAAGGCGGCCTCCAGGTAACCACATACCAATGTCCCCTGTATGAAGCCAGCCCTCATCATCAATTACTTCTCTTCTGCTCAATCATTTCAAACATCAAATCAGTTAAACAAACCAACACAGTTTCATTTTCCAAAACAGAAATTTAAGTTAGTTACAAACGTTTGGACTTCATCTTTGTAGTAGCCTTGAAAAACACTAGCCCCCCTCACACAGATTTCTCCTCGAGGGTTCGGTTGATCATCAGAAGTGTAATTCATTTCAGGAACATCAGCTAGTTTTACTTCTGAAAAGATGCTCAAAATTGAAAAAAAACAGAGTTAGAAAATACTGCATTTGCTGGTTTATTATAAAAAAGAATAGGAAAAAGAAAAAACTGACCGCATGAAGGATTAGGAGAACCAACATGGCCAGTCAAGTTATCAGTATCTTCCATGACAGTTATGATACATGCAGTTTCAGTCATGCCATAACCTTCAATAACTTGACACCCAAAGCATCTGTAATATTTAATTCAATAATGACAAATGTTCACGATTATTAGTTAGTAAAGTAAAAGATAGTATGAATAGAATAGATTATTTAACTTACACTTTTAGAAAGTCCATGATATCAGGAGATAAAGGTGAAGCACCTGAGCCCAAGAAACGAACCCGCCCTCCCATTTTTGCCTTTATTTTATTGAATACCAATCTATCCCAAATTGGTGATGGCTTTCGACCTACACATACACAATCATATTCTTAACGTCTCAAACTTTTAACAGTACCTTAGATATGATTACAAATATTATACTATTTCAACAGTAATAATTTCTTTTTTAAATAAGTGATTTGAGATGATTTCTGTTTAATAAACAGGCCTGATTTTGTATTTCGTTTGCATCTCTTTATTGTTATTAACATTATCATCATAATTATTATTTTGTTAGGGATTTAAGTTCTAAGTAGCTAGAGTTTTGCTATAATCATAAAACCTAGAATCCTAGATAACTACATCTTAAGATATTAAAGATTAATTGCAAGTCTATTTTAAGCTAAACTGCAAATTCGATAGGTACTGTGATATGCTCCCTATGTGTATATATTTACAAAATTTGATCAATGAAATTGAAAGCTGAAGAAATATTTCATGATCTTCAACTATTTTTAAATGCAATGTTGCTAGTATAGACATATAGAGATGAAAGCATACCACTCATTATTGCCTGCTTCTTGGAATTGTATGCAGCATTAAATAATCTTTGCTTTAAAACCCCTGACGTGTTTACAGCATTCACAATCCTATACGAAAACAACACAGCAAGCTTTAACATTTAGAATAAAATGGTTTAATTGTGTATTTGAAATGGGTGTACCCGGCATATATTCTATTGTGAAGACGAGGAACACTGCAGAAAATTGTTGGTCTGAGAACCGCCAAGTCGTCCATCAATTTTAAATTATCCTACACACAACACAGACAAATAAGAAAAAGTGCCAAAATATATGTACAAAAACTTTATTATAACATAAACAATCTAATCTGTTTTAGTAAAACCAAAAGACTGCCTGTTTAAAATGGTTAAACAAGTTTCGTGTGAGTTTCGATTCGTGACAGAAACTGTCACCTCCTCATTTATGCATTTGAATACACTTGTGATAACTTTCAACCTGTTTGGCCCCTTTGACCCATTTTCTTTTTAGCTAAATCCATAAGATCCACTACAGATAAAACATAATCCTAATAGACCAATGTATATGGATCAAAATTGGCATCACTAATGCACACCATCATATATATTTAACATTTATGCAAACAGAAGGAATAGTAGATCTCAATTATAAAACTAAAATCAAGCAACAAATGTGACACATACCCCTTGGTAAAAACCAACAGCAAGACCACAGTATACTGACATAATTTGATTAGCTCGCTCGTAGATATGCGCCAACGGAAGATAAGATATATAACTGTCCAAAATAGCAATTAAAATAAACAATTAATAAAGCAAAAGGCTGTTATGCATTTTAAGTACATTGAAAGCGACTTTCGACCCGTTTTCATTTTAACAGGTTAGAATTCAACTTTCACCAATCAATAATTTAACTCATACACAGATCTAACTTGCCAAACTTAATAAGCAATGATCAATATATTTAGTAATGAAATAGAAGCACACATGTCTGATGAGTAGAACTTAATCATCAGGGTCGAGGCTGCAACACTTGCAATCAGATTTTCATGTGTAAGAACCACACCCTGCACATATAGCATTAGTAAAATGATATAAATTTTTCTCTAGTCAAGCCTGTAAATATAAGTAAAACTAAAAAACGCCACCTTTGGTGTTCCAGTAGTGCCACTTGTGTAGCATATCGTAGCAATTTCAATTGCTTTTGGAGGACAAACAGGTTTCAAATTACTATGACCCTACATGAAAATCAATTGCAAATAATATTAGAAAGGTTAACACTTATTAATCATCAGTTAAAACAATAAAAGTTGTGGAAATGGTCCCCGTTGTATGAGAGCATATTGCAAGTTTTTGTTCCAAGATATAAATATTGCAAACTTAGTCCAAACATTTGTGAAATGGTTGCACATTTACCCCCCACTGTTAATCTGAGTTAGTTTTAATAAAAATGATGTCATGCGCCATTCATGTGAGGGTAATTGTGTCTTTTCAAACATTCCATTCATGTGAGGATACTCTTATCAAACTCCAGAACTCCCAAAGTCGCCGTTACCACCTTTGATTATGCATTAAACCTTCGATTTTGCACTGATAGAAGGTGATGAAGTTGACACTAGGAGTTGTGTAGTTTGAAAGAGTATTTTATTAGGGTTACAAATTTGAAAAGACAAAATTACCCTCACACGAATTCCTCATGATATTACTTTTTCGTTAAAACTAAACAGGAGTGACGGTTGGGAGTGGGGACTAAATGTGAATGTATGGACTAAGTTTACCGTTTTTAAAATAAGGGGACCAAGCTTGCAATATGCGCAAACCACGGGGACCATTTGCACAGTTTTCTAGTTAAACAAATATAATAAAACTTTGAACTAACCTGGCTGACAAGTTTTGAATATGATACAAGTTGAACACCCGATGTTGCTGGAAGTGAGGGAAGGTGTTCATCAGTCCCCCCAACAACCTGCCACATGGATATCAGAACTTAATATTATTAAATAGCAAAGTGACATTTATATCAACAAATGATTGATTTAGAAAACATACCACTATTATGCGTACACTACTAATTTCAGATAAGAAGCTCAACAACTGCAAGTTAAGAAAACAATCAACTCTTCAAGGAAGAAAGTTTCATACAAATGTGATCTTGGATATAAATCTAACTTACAACATTCAATGTATTTGGCACACAAAAAACGGCCTGCACATCAGCATGATTTATGATATACTTAACAGCATCAGGACCTACATAAAGCAGGAGTATTAAACGATTTACATTTAATTTGATTTTTATTTACCAAAGCACACTTACACACCAAGAGTGTCATATAAAGGCACCGAAACATACGAGTATGCTGAACATGCGTGATCAACAACCAGCCACTCGGGTCTGTTTATAAAATAAAGTCCTACACGTGCTCCCTGCACCAAAACAACCACTCAGTATATATGAGAATAAGTAAATTAAGAGAAAAAAAAAACAAAACAAATGTACATACTTTTGATAATCCATGATACAGGAGACCAGATCCTATTGCAGATTGAGCTGTGGCTGTTTCTCCATATGTCATCCACTTGTACCTTCAGGTACAAGTTTAATATATATGTTAATAGCTACTTTAACCACCAATACCGGAAGTATATGTATATCATTAATACACTCACTCTCCAACAGTTCCATCTACTCGTACACGTGAACCTAGGTACTTGTAATCCGGGAATGTATCAACGGCGTGTCTGAAAACAGTAGGCTTTATGTGAATACAACAAATGTTTAATCTAATTTCAACAGGGAATATGATTGAGGCTCACACAAAGTTATCATGCAACGTTTCAATCTCGGGATGATTAGGGAATCTGGTAACAAGCTTCAGAGGAGAATGTGCAGATCTGCCATGACTCTGATGTCAGTTACATGAATAATATAAAATTGTTTACTGGTATGTATGTATGTATCTAACAACCTGTACACATTCCACTTTCCGGACTTTAGTTTTTCCGGAAGAACAACACTATATCTCCGATCTGCAGAACATGGTATATTGAAGGTGAATCTTAAGTAATCAATTTGTGTAAGTCAAAGGGTAAAAGAAAGTCAAAAGATAGGTTTAGTTTACTAGTATGTCTATCTAGTTGTTTGAATTAGTAGATATTAAGTCACAGTATGTTTGCGAAGTTGTTCAACTTAAACTGATCAAACAGATAGTCGGTCCGCAAGTTTTAAAATAAAAGAAAAGAGTCGTGATCCGGAGATATTCATGTGTTTGCTATTGCTATGACTGTTGATTAGTTGGTTATATTGTTCACCTAAAAGTACCTAGGGCACTAACTAACTAACTAACTAACTAGCATCAAATAAAATATAATAAATAGCTCACTTTTACTTGTTCACTGGGTATGATTGATTGATTGATACTTGTTCACAACAATTAAGTTGAAGACGGACGGATCTCTTTATGATAAACATAATTTGCAATTTCATTACTATTATTATTATTATTACTGGTAGTTGGATAGAGTAATCAGAAAGGAAAGAAATTAATGATTACCGTCAACGAATTCACCGGCAGTAGCATTAAGTTGAATCTGCGAGGAGGAGGAGGAGAAGAAGGAGTTGGTGGAGTTCCGAATATGAGTTTGAATTGCAGTAAGGCGTCTGCTAGCAACTGAATTTGAATTTGAATTTGAATCATCCTCCATTATTATTAATATGAATATGAATATGAATCAGTTAAGGGTTTTGGTGGTCGAAATGAAATGATCGTCGGTTAATAATGATAATAATAATAATAATAATATAAAGAGTAAGGGGCACGCAAGTCTATGATGAAGGTGACTGAATAAATAATAATAATAATAATAATAATAATAATAATTGTGGAGGAGGAGGTGAAGGATATAGATATACATTGAGTCGAGTGAGATTTGGGGAATTGGATAAGCGTTAGGTTAAAAAAGATGAACCAACAAACAATTACATCACAGGGATTGAATGATGAGCCGTGTGGGGGTGTGTGTTCATGGGTGGGTATATTTGCATTACTAAACCAAAATGGGAGGGAGGAAAATCCAAATCCAAATCCAAATCCAAATCCAAATCCAAATCCAAATCCAAATATTAGTTCACTAATTGTCTTTTTCTTTTTAAAGATAAAGATAGAATATATTATTACTAGAATATATTATTACTAAATATATTGATCTAACTATTTTATTTTTATAGTTGACTACATGATGTGCAAGGCCACATAAAATACTCATGTCTCTTAGTATCACGTAAACATCGTATTATTCCCTTCATTTATTATTACTCCATCTCGACTAAGGAAAATAGTTTAACCCCGTTTAACTCTTTTAGTTATATTTAAAAAAATTCTTAATATTGTGTGTGAGTGTAGAAGATTTTACAGCCTTTTAAAACTTTAACCCCATCATGCCTTAACATCCTTTACCCCATGAAGAGAGTGGCGTTCCATTCAACCTTTATCAAATCAGCTTTAACGCCCTAGATATACCTCAGGACCTAACTAAACCACAAACACTTAAAAAGAAAATTGAGTCAATGTCTAACTAGGAGTTGAACGTATTTTATTTTGTTGTCACCAAACTAAACAAGAGAAGGTGAATACATTTGAGAAACGGGAATGTAATACATTTGAGAAATGGGAATGAATAAGTACACAAAAGATACGAGACATGGACTTAACGATTAAGTTTTCAAAGTGTTTGAACCACAGCCACTTATATATTCTCTCCCGAAGTTTATGGTTTATGTAACACGAATAATAGAGAGGTCCACAACTGTATAAGTTTTACTTAAAGCATTCCATGAGCCAGATTCCAAACACAAGTAACCACTTTGGGGACCTAAAGAAACACTAAGTCTAACCTGATATGGTTAAACATAATATCTCACCTAAGAAGGATTAAGGACGATAATGAGTTCCAACAGGCGATTCACCTGCAAAACCGAACATCGTGAGCTCATTACGAGAAGGGGAATAGGGAGTCTTCTCATAACCACCCTCCGGCGTGAGAATCAGTATGGTAAGTGGTCGGAATACATTTAGAGAGTTTAGAGAGTGTGGAATCGGATCCCTTTACCGTAAAACCTCATCTTCTATTTATAGCCGAATGCAGGAGAAGGGTTGGGCCAGCTGTCCCACTCAATAGAAGCTTCTATTCTCATGGTTGAGCATGATGGTCTTTCCTGATTGGTTGGACAGTCTGGCCAGTGATATTCTTTCTTTCTGTGCAAATATTGTGCTGGCCCATTCTCATTGGTCCATAGTGCATCCATACAATTGCCAGGTTATTGAGCATTGGTATCGTGCCACGTAACTTGCCTGTGGTGGTACTCCCGCCGTGTTTTGTTACTTCTTATTATTATGAGTGTGTCCTTCGCGGTGGGCTTGTGGCGCCTTTGCGGACGATGGTGTTTCTGCGGGTTCTTCCTTTTGACTTGTATGGTGTGTTTGGTACCGTACCCCACAAGTCCCCCCCAGTCCATTGTTGCTTCCGCGATTCATTCTGTGGGTGGAATATTGGACTTATTATATGTCTTTGTTTTTTGTTTTCGACAGTTATGCATGTGGGTACTTTTGGGAGTAATTACTGGTTGTCTTGTCTACATCTAGCTATGATGATGTCATCGTGCAAGTTGGATTGCTGCTCATTTACTTCAGGTGGGTATAAATGTTTTTGCATGCCGGCGTATTGAATTCTCTGTTTCCGCACCTCGTGCCCGCTTTTTATTGGTTACCCATGGATCGAATCTCCAGTTGTCCAACTACCGTATTTATTTCTCTGGGTATAAATAGGTGATAGATGAATACTTTCATTCATTCTATTTCTGGGTGCTTCTTTTCTTTCCTTTTTTTTCCTTCTTTGGATATCAACTTCTTTGAGCAATTTGACTATCTTAACTGGTTTGTTGCTTGGTCCAAAATTATTGTGTGTATTCCTCGGGTCTCCCATGGTGAGTTATCGCGGCATTTTTGGACAAGGCTTCATCCCCATCAAGTGTCTTTGCTTAGGTTTTATTTGTAAGAATTGGTATTCCGAGTATTTCTTGGGGTATTATTCCGCAATGTATTGAAAACCTTTGGGTTAAAAATCTCTTATACTTATGTATCATCCTGGTGGATATTTCCGTGATGTTTTCCTCACAACTCTACCATTGTGTAAAATTCTGTTAAGTCTGAGTAGTAACTGAGTGGTAGCTGGATCTTTTGATATGGATAAGATTTTACCGCAAGTGGGCCTGACTGTACAGACGTCAAACGGGGCCTTTGTCAGTGAGGTCTTTTCAACTGTGCGCACGTGTTGTCTACGCGCCCACTTGGTTTGGATTTTTCAACTTCCCGCTTGACGTGTCACTTTCTTATTGGACCTTCGGTTTTTCTGGAAATCTCAATTTTAACCCTAACCGCCACCGGCGATTAGTATAAAATAGGTTGTTTTCTCTACTTCCCTATCATTCTTCTCTTATTCCTTCTTTTTTCATACTTCTCTCATATTTTCGTGTATTTTATGTACTTAATGGCTTCTTCGTCAGCCGGTAAGAATTCCGGCAAGAGGAAGGGTAAGAAGAAAACCAGTGGGGTCCTCTATTCATGATTTCGTCATTAAGTGGCATCGGTCCAGCTATGAAACTATTATCTCGTCGTATCATATATCTCCATTGTGGGGGCCGAAGTTCCCACCTAGAGGTAGCACTACCATGAATGCTCCTCCGGGCAACCTAACTCTGTATTCTGAGTGTTTTGGCCATGGGAATTTCCGTGTTCATGTTACCACGTTTGTTCGTGATGTTTTGTTATACTACGATTTGCATATTACCCGGGTTCATCTGTTGGGTATGATGTGTTTACTTCATTTCGAGTATTATTGTCGTAGTCAGCTTATTGTGCCTATTGTTGATAAGTTCTTGGTATTCTACAAGATGTATACCAAGGGTGGTTGGTATGGTTTCCTTCTCCGTGACAAGGAAGTAACTTTCGTCAGAGATGCTCCACGGAGCCTCCACGAAAGGAAACAAAGGTTCTTTTTTATTAACACCGGTGCCATTCCCATACCAATGAACTACGGAGATCCGTTTATTCCCATTGAAGATGAGCCTCCGCGCAATTTCCAATAACAGTATTGGTTCAAGACTCTTACCACGCGGGAGACTCCTCTGTGTTTCATTCAAGAGTATGCTTTGATTGCTACTGGGATGAGTCGGATTTGGTCTCGGACTCACAAAACTCCAATCTATGGTCGTGACAGCCTTTGTGAGTGTTTTTTAATTTCCGTTGTTGTGGGTTTTCAGTGAATCTATTTTTCTGTTATACGTAGCTATGGACAGTGTCATCAATTCTCTTTTCAAAGATGGACCTGGAATCATGACTCACCGTGATTTGCTGGAGGGGGAATTCCCCATTCATGAGGAAACTCGCGAAAATTTTGTGTTTCCGTAAGTTGGTGCTGAGGGCGCTGGTGAGCCGATTCTTAACCCCCGACCTTTAATTGCTATGGCCGCGAATGGTGTGCAAGTGATCCTATCGACTAGTGAAGAGTCTAAGAATTCACCGTGCCACTCTCCTGATTCTTAGGATTTGCATTTGGCTGGTTCACTATCGCAGGATACTATTGATCTCACTGGTTCTCCAAGCAAGAAGGCTGGTAAAAAGAAGAAATGTCAGGAGAGTCCTATTGTTGGTCATGTCTGTGTTGAGTATTTGAAGCTGACCGCGGAACCTGCTGCTTCGGAGAGTTCACTTAACCTAGCCCTTCTTTGTCCTATCAGATAAAAGGCTAAGCTCAGTGAGAAGCTAGCGGAGATGTCTGCTTCTTCCTCAGGTTTGACTTTTGGTATTTCTTCCAGCCTATGTTTATGTTCTAACTTTGTGTTCTTGTAAGCTCATTGAAGAAAACTATCGGTGGGTTGTCTGGTGGACCCGTTTTGAAAGAAAAAGTTGTTAACCAACCTTCCCCGCCTACTGCTGTTGAGGAAGTTCCTATCAATATGCCATCTCGGTTTCCTTTGCCTATTGGAAAGGCTGAAACTGAAGAAGAGGAGGTAGAGATTGTTCAGGAACATGAGGCCTCCAGTGGCCGTTTTCCTACCCCTCCGCACTCAACTTTTCAGGATCCTTCATTTATTGGGTTTATCCCATTATTGGTGATGTTGGTATTGGTGGGAGTATGCTTGGTCCTGGTGGTAGTGGAAGTGGTGGACACGGTGGCGATGGTGGTGACGGTGGTGGTGGAGGCGGGGGTCCTTTCTTTGGCCCACATCTTCGTGGTGATGGTGGTTTCTATGTTTGCTTTTGATTTCTTATTCCTCACTATCGCATTCAGGATCTTGGAGTGTGCCAGGATTTTCTCAATCAATGCTTCCCTCTCGCAGAGGTTGATTATCATCGTGGTCGTGCCCGGGGTAATTTATATGATGATTACATCCGCGAGAGGTTATTAAAGGAGGCTGAAGATCACCGCGGGGAAGCGCGAACTGATGAGTGGGACTTGGCCACAGCTCACCAAGAATTGACGTTCGCTCAGGCCACTCATAGTGAAGTTGTGAAGCACTTGTAGGATTTTTGTCAGCGTGACAATGCTCCGCTGCAAGGTGTCCGGGACTAGCTCCAGAGGGTGGATTCTAAGTTGGAAGTGTCTAATGATGCCCTTTTTGTGCTACAGGAGCAGGCGGCGGCTCATGAAGCCGTTGTGAAAGATAAAGACACCTTCATTGCTGACCTTACCCAGTCCTTGGCTACCCGTGACGGTGTTATTCAAGAGAAGGATGAGGAGTTAACTCGTGTGCATTTGGAGACTCTGGCCAAGGAGAATGCATTGCTCCAAGCTGTTAGGGACGGCTAGGCGGATCAGCTTCGCATGAGTGATCTCACTGTCCAAGCTTTGCAAGCGGATCAGAAGTGGCTGATGGTCGACTTCGTCCGTGAGGTATGTTCTTGTTTTATCTTTAAATAATTTATTTACTAATATCTTCCGTTCGTAACAATATTATTGCCTCTCAGATCGTTGACCGAGTTAAGGATGGTCTCGAGCTTACCGACTACATAGTAGATCTTTTGGTTGCCGCTCGCGAATCTGGACATAAAGTTGGTTTCCAGGAGGCTCATGATCTTGCTGCCACTGATCGCCCGTTGACCTACTTTGCGTTGCACGAGATCGATTGTGATCAGAGATATAACGATCTGCAGGTGAAGTATGACATCTTATATTTTGGTGTGGTCATGACTATCGCCAAACCGGTTTACTTGAATTAAAGCTTCTTTTACTGGGCTTAGCGAGCCTTCTGGTAGTGGCCATGGTGGTGGTGATGGCAGCGATGATGAAGACGATGATGATGACGAGCATGAGTATGAGGAGGAAGAGATGGTGGACTACGATTGAGATCGTAGTATTGGTTTGTGATATTTTGATGACTGGGTGCGGACTCTGATATTCCCCTGACCCCTGTTTTGTTAATCTATGTTTAGTGTAACTGTTTTGAACATGTTGGATGCGGACTCATATGTTCCGCTGATCTCGTTTTTTTTTCTCAATGGTGCGGATCGTCAGTTTCGCTTATGTTAATAATATAATACGTTTGGTTTATTTTGTCTGACCTTTTCAATTTTACTTTTCTGTTACACGTTTGTTGTTAGTGTCATAAGAATATGCTTGAAAAGGTAAATAATAAGAGAGGATATCATTAACTTGAAACAAAAATGGCCCTTGGCCCGTTTAGTATATGGTCTTTGTTTTCAAAGGTAGCACTTCCACAGCTGCACTGCGTTCCATGCCATTGGGATTGGTTAACCATCTAGCTTTTCTAGGGAATATGCCCCTTTACCCACTATTTGGGAAATTGCATAGGGGCCTTCCTACTTTGATGCCAACTCTCCGGGTGGCTCCACATTGGATGCTTCTCTCTTGTGGAACACGTATTCACCGACTTTGAACGTGCTTGTCTTACCCTGCTGTTATAATATTTTTTGAGCTGGCGTTTGTATTTTTCTTCTTTGATTGCTGCCAGTTCTCTCCTTTCTTCAAGCAGGTCTAAATTCAAGTGCACCTTAGACTCATTGTCTTTTTTGACCAGTAGTACCCTGGCGGAGAGAAGCCCTATTTACGCTGGTATCATAACTTTTGTCCCATAAGTGAGACTAAATGGGGTTTCGTCGTGGCATATTCTCTTCAGAGTTCTATATGCCCATAGTACATGTGGTAGTTCGTCTACCCATCCAGCTCTTTTTAGTCCCAATTTGGATTTAATCACTTCTAGAATGGTGCGATTGGCCCTTTCTACTTGGTTGTTGCCTTGCGGGAGTGCAACCGATGTGAACACCTGTTTTATTTGAAGTTCCGTGATGCGTGTGTGCGCGCGCTTAAAATATAAGAGATTGGAGATTTTAGCTTTTGCACAAGATCGTGTTTTAAAATTTATAAAAGTGATTTCTACTAAGACTAAACACACACAAAATAGGCAAGTGTACTTATCGTATATGTAGAATAGTATTGGTAAGAACCAAGTATCGATCTGTGGACACAAATGTTTCTAATAATGAATATTTGTTTTAGTTTAATCGAAGAGTTTTAATCATTTTGGAGTTGATTTTAATTTTTATAAAATTATATATATATATATGTATATATAGGGTGGGGTTAGAATAAGAAGTGAGTTATTTGTAAGAAGTGTGAGAAGTAATATCGGGTGTTGGATGTGATCATCTGATGGTGGATATTGTTAGTGTGTTTTTTGTTCGGTGTGTTTTATTTTTTTAAGGGTAAAAAACACTTCTTACACTTCTTAGGATAGTTTTACTTCTTACTTTAACCTTGCTCTCTCTCTCTCTCTCTATATATATATAATATAGGTGACAAGAGGAGGAGTTCTAAGTGAGTAATTCAATTATATGAAGGTTTACCATCTAATATCAAGAATCAACTCCATTATTCCTTGATGATTATTAAATAAACATGTGATAAACTTGTCTTTATAATATATGATAGAACAGTCCCTTATTTCTAAGTGAACATATTCTATGACATAAAAGAAAGTAACATGCGCATTTTATAGTCCATCATTTCCTAATGTCTTGCTACCACGAGAATGTCAATTTAACTAGACAAGCAGTTTGGTATAGTAGAACGATTAGGATTGACTTCGATTTCTCAAATACCAATTCTAACAACTTCGAGTGGTTGTAGTTAACTCACACAACTTCCCCTTGGTTTATTTAATTAGATTATAATTACACATTCCATTAACATATGATTTCTTTAACTAGCATGATAACCTAAGCAATCATGTTAACAAAGTTATTTCATAATTATCAAAACTAGAGAAATAGATCATAACTTATATCTCATAATTTCTAAGTATAACATAAGGATCCATGTTTTATCTTAAATAAAGTATCAAGGTATTCTTTTTCCATTTCTAGTTTCCAAGAACATGAATTACCATGAATGAATATAAATCATCAACCTTGATGTATTGGATTAAAGTGATAAGACATTTCTTCATCAATGGATAATTGCAAAATAACCATGTACTATACCAAACTAAACCACATGTTTCACATAATCATCAAGTAAAACAAAGCTTCTTCATAGATTATAGATGGTAATTGGAGTTTAGCTCATAATGAGCATTGTTATTAACATAAAAAGAGAAGATGATAACAAACACATGATTAAACTAGAACAATCTAACCAAATGTGGATGAGCTCCCTTCTTAATGATGATGGATTATGATAATAACCTCCAAGCCTTCAAACTCCTCACAAGATCTTCAATATGAGTGTAATGTGGGTGCTTTTATAAGAGAAACCCGTTTAGAGATCTTCTTCAAGCATACCAAATAAGTGCAACATGCTACATTATTTATAGACTGTCTGGAGAGAAAAACACGGCCCCGTGCTTAGTGAGGCACGGCCCCGTGTCCACGTGTCTCAGTTGCATGTTGTCAGATCGTACATGATGACTCATCACAGGAGTGTGCGTTTGAGGCACGCCCCCGTGCTTTTTATTGACTTGTGCCTAAATTCTTTTTGTCTTATCTGAGGGTGACCACGACCCTTGGGTATGGAAGCACGGCCCCATGCTTTTGTCTTAAGTGTTTGTATTTTATTGTAGATTTATTTCTTTTCTTGTGTTCAGAAGCATGGGGGCGTGTTTCTTTTTTTTTTCTTGTGTTTTCTTCCATTTTCTTTGTCTTTTCGCTTGTTTCTTCATTTGAGGCTTGGGTTTACCTGAATTTGCATTTTATTATGATAAGTAGCCTTCTGAGCTATATTATTTGATAGAAGTTGCAGTTTTTAGAGATTATTTGATGTTAAAAAGATGTATAATTTTATGTACATCACTCCGCGAGCCATTCTTAAAGAGTCTTTTCTGCAAATTGGGTACCGTTATCACTGACTATCGTCTGGGGTAGTCTGAACGGACATATGACGAACTCCCATATGAATTTTTTTTATCATGGCGCTACTGATGGATGCTAAGGGTTTTGCTTTGACCCACTTTGTGAAGTAATCGATTGCAACCACCGGAATTTTACCTTTCCGGGCACTTCTGGGAATGGGCTCATGCTGTCAATGGCCGATTTCTGAAATGGCCATGAGGAAGACACTGGAATCAGATTATTCTTGGGTCGGAGGATATTTGGTGCATGCCGTTGGCATGAGTCGCACTTCCGCAGTTCCTTCACGACATCTATGTGCATGCCCGACCATTAATAGACGACATTGGTGATCTTTGCCCGACCATCCTGGGCCCCGAATGTAGCCCACAGATCCCTTCATGGATTTCTAGTATCAGGTAATTAGCGTCTTCGGCGTCTACGCAGCGTTGTAGCAGACCTAAAAATGATTTCCTTTATAGGATCCCATATGTCATCTAATATTGCAACGCTTTGTGTCGTATCTTCTGAGCCTTCGCTTTTTCATGTGGCAAGATACCTTCCACGAGGTATGTCTTAATGGGAGTCATCCATGATTCTTCTGGACTCTGTGTGATGCAGACTTGTCTCGGTGGATTCGATGGCTTTGCAAATGTTTCTACTCTGACTTCTTTGGCCAGGTGTTTGAAACTGGTTGATGCTAGCTTGATTAGCGCATCAGCTGACTTGTTTTCGCTTCTCTTGATGTGTTTCACTCTACACGACTTGAATTTTTGGATCAATTGTTTAGCTTGCTCAAAGTATGATGCCATGACTTCGTCTTTAGCTTCGTATGAACCATTGACTTGGATGGCTATGAACATTGAATCAACGCGTGCTTCGACATGTTGTGCTCCAAATTTGTAAGCTATGCGTAGCCCATCCAGAAATGATTCATACTCTGCTTCGTTGTTCGCGCTTTTAAAATCCAGGCGGATAGCATATGTGAACTCTCATTTATTTAGGCTAACTAGTTTCATTCTGGCCCTTGATCCTTCATCGTTAGATGCTCCGTCGGTGAACAATGACCATGCATCACTTTCTTCAACGGTCACAATTGGTTTTTTTCCGCGATGAAGTCCACCGGAACTTGTCCTTTGATTGCTAGCCTGGGTTTGTACTAAAGGGTATGTTCTCCTAGTTCAATGGCCTATTTTGCCAATCGACCTAACAGTTCTGGTTTCTGGAGCACGTTTTGAATTTTGTAGTTTGTCAACACACTGATTGGGTGGCCGTGGAAGTACCTGCGAAGGCGCCTTGACGTGTATACCAGTGCTAGGACCATGTTTTCCATGACGAAGTATCTTGTTTTCGCATCTGTGAGTGTCTTGCTGACGTAATAGATCGGTGTTTGGATCTTTCCACGATTTACTAGTAGCACTACTCCTGGTGCTTTGGCTGATGCCGGCAAGTACATAATTAGCTCCTCGCCTTTCTGCGGGGCCGTCGGTGTTGGCAATTCGATCAGACATTTCTTTACTTCTTGGAAAGCTTATTCCACCTCTAATGTCCATCGGAACTGTGATTTTTTTAGGCAGTTCCACAACGTAGACACTAATGGGAAGGACTTGGTGGCATGATTTGCCAGAAATCTCTTCATTGTCACCAGTCTCCCATTTAGGGTTTGTACCTCTTTTAATGACTTTGGAGAGGGCATGCGGGAGATTGTTTGTACTTTTTCAAGATTGGTCTTAAATCCAGTTTATTGTGACAATCACCCCAAGGAATTTGTCTTCTTCCATCCCAAATAAGCACTTGCTCGGGTTTAATCATGTTGATCTTCCATAGCTTATGGAATGTATCTTCAATATCTCGTAACATTTGGTCTTCTTATAAGCTTTTAATGACCAAATTGTCCATGTATACTTCCAGGTTATTTCCAATATATTCCCCTAACTGCTTGTTCATCAGGCTTTGAAAAGTAGCTCCCGCGTTTTTTTAATCCGGACGACATCATTTTATAACAAAATGTGCCTTTCTATGGGCGAAAAACTGTCTTAGTCTCTTTATGCCGTGTGAATCTGATGGTAGCCTTTGTATGCATCTAGGAAACATTTATAGCGATATGGGGCTATCGCGTCCACTTTCAGGTTTATCTCAGACAATGGGTAGCAGTCTTTGGAACATGCTTTGTTCAGATCCTTATAATCAATGCACATCTGCCATGCTCCCTTAATTTTTAGTACCATCACTGGGTTTGCAACCCATGTCTGATACCGTATCTCTCTTATGATGCCTGCTTTCAGTAGCTCACTCACCTAATCATTCATTGCTTTGGTCTACTCCGGGCCCATCTTTCGTTGTTTCTGGACAATTGGTGTGAATGTTGGATTAACCTTTGTTAGTACACAGTTTTGCGTCTCGAGTCTTTGTATTTAATGTTGGTTAAGTGTTATTTCATTTAAAGTATGTAACGAAGTGGACTCTAGTTCGTTAGGGGATGTTAACGAACTAGGTCCATCTTCTATTTATAGTGAACACTGTTCACAGTTAATGTAAGTTTTTTTGGAGATTAACGTAAAAAACCTCTGTCCAATTCTCTCTCAAAGCTTCACTCTAATTATTCAATCTAATATTATACATACACATACTATAAACTAATACTAATATATATACAATCAATACATATAATCAATAGCAACAATGAACTAGATCTGTTAAGTATTAATCGAGCTTTAGAGATCTGAGATCTCTAAGGCTTTCACAAGTGGTATCAGAGCTTTCGGTTGTTCGATTGCTCTTGATTCACGTGTTTAATTGTAATTTGGACTGTTTTAGTGTTAATTTTGGTATAAGTTTGATTACCTTTTGAATTTGATTCAATTTGAGCTTGATTTGGATTGGTTATGGCTCAATTGGATTGGATTTGAGATAGTTAAGGTATCGGTGAGGTTTGGATGATTGGAATTGGATTTTAGACTGTGTTTGGATTGTTTTGGTTGGATCTGAATTTGACCGAGAACAGAGGTTGGTTTTTGGTTGATTTGGATACCTGTTAAGGGTAATTGTGTTACGGGATTGATACGAATGGTTTCGTGTGTGGTTTACGAGTAATTTGGTAGTTCATTTGTGCGATTTGGTTGAGAACTGAGGGAGTATTACAAATTTCAGTTTCTGGGTTGTGTTCTTTAATTTCCAGAAATCTGGAAATCTTCTTTGAAGATTTGAAGATCTGAATACGTTTCTGATTCGTTAAGTGTTCTACTTAATTCGTTAACACATTCACGTTGATTCGTTAACATATTTAGCCAATTCGTTATGAATTTTGGTTGATTCGTTAACCAGTTCGCTTCACCATTTGATTCATGTCAAATAATTCGTGTGACACGCGTCTACCTTGGAAATTGTGTTATAACAACTTTTTCCACGTGGCATTCGTTGTCAGAGTTTGTTACAACCGTTGTAACAACCTGATTCGCTATAGTTGATTCGTTATCAACTGTAGCTGATTCGCCCTACAATTCGCTAAGCCTTCTTTTAGTGATTCGTCCATTTGATTCGTTGACTATTTGATTCGTTGACCATTTGATTCATTTGACCATCTGATTTGTTGACCATTTGATTCGTTAACATCAATCTTAACTTCGTTAAAGTTTGGTTCGTTACAACTGTTCACAGTTCGTTAAACTGTTTATAGTTCGTTAACTAATTTTAATTTTTAATCCTTGAATTTTGAAACTTGTCAAAAATGGCTGGTATGTATGCATTAGCTTCTCAAAACATGTTGATGCAACAAATGTTACAACTGGACACTGAGATTGGTTCACATCCAAAATGTCCACGTTTGATGAAATTTAGTGATTTTGCTAAATGGGAACCTCGTTTCCGTGCTCATCTAGGGTCTGTTCACCCTAATTGTTCATACTGTTTGGATGAGGTTTACACCGTTCCAATGATTGGAGATGAGACTATTGGTTTTACACCTAAAGCTATCTCTCAATACTCGGTTGAAGAGAAGAAAGCATTAGAAATTGAAACAAAAGCTTACTCTACTCTTACTATGGCTTTACCTGAAAACATCTTTCACCAAGTAGGGAGTATAAAGATTTGTGCGTCTTTATTTCAACATATCCGTATGTGAATTATGGGAAACACCGCTGAAAGCAAAAAGGTTATGCTCAAATTTCAATTCAGAAACTTTAACCGGCTTAAAGGTGAAACTGTTGAAGAGATGACAACAAGGTTTAATCATTTGATAGCTGAGATGGACAAGATAAAATTGGAGATATCTGAATTTGACAAGATTGATACTATTAAAAGTGCTTTGCTGAGTTCTTATTCAACTTTCCTTATGGTGTTGAAAAAGAATAATTATTTTAGTAATGAGGATTTGACTGCATCTGAATTTTTGCAAAAGATTGGGGCTCGAGAATATGATCTTAAATGACAGAAGTCCTCAAAAGATAATCAAGATCCTGCATTCTATGGTGGAAGTATGCCATTAAATTCAACCATTTCACCTATCACTGCTTTTCTCACACAAAGTGCAAGTAAGAATGCAACCACTATCTACAGTGATCCACGTGCTTGTTTCTACACAGCTGGAAATGCTGGTTCATCTGGAGGATCTGGAAATTCATCACCATCAAATCAATTCTATTCACAACCAAATGTAAAATGAGAGAAGCTGAACAAAACTTTGTGTTCTTATCGTTCTTTATGACTTCGTATGAGAATTTGGTTAGTAGTAAGATTGCCACAAGTGATTTGACTGATGAAGATTATGATCAGATTGATCCTGATGATTTGGAACTGATGGATTTAAAGTGGAACATGGCTATGATAGTCAGGAAGTGAAAAAGTTCATGCAGAGAACGGGTAAAGATCTTCCATCTTTAAACAAGAAATTGGGTTTTGATAAATTAAAGGTCAAGTGTTACAATTGTCAAGAGTTTAGACATTTTGCCAAAGAATGTGACAAGCCTAAGAAAGAATACACTGGTCCTAGAAAGCAAGATCAGATTTCATCGGGTAAAAGTGGAAGTGATGCTGGAAAGTCTTCTGGAGGTAAACCGTCATCTTCTGGATCTCAAGCACTGTTGTCTAACGTAGATGAAGATGACTGGTCACAACGACTGTTGTGTGGTAACAATCAAGCAAATTTGGTAATGCTTGGATTTCCTGAGTACTTTCAAGTTGCTAGTGGAAGTGAACTATCTTCTGATGCTGATACTGAGTCTGAATAAGATGATTCAAGTGAAAAGCTTCCGACTACTTTCGCTTGTATGGCAACGATCAGTTATTCAACCACGTCTGCTTGCATAGCTAAGCAAAATGAGGTTAGTAATTCTACTTCTAAATTATCATGTGTTGATTGTGAGACCAATAAGTCTAAGATAGATGCTTTGAAACTTCAAAATGATAATTTGCTAAAAGAGATTGTTTCATTAAAAGATACTTATAGGAAATCCTTGACCTTTCAAATGAATTCAAAAGAAAAAATTGAGGCTTTGACTATAGGTAATCATGATCTTAAGGCTGAATTATCAGTAAAAATGACCATCAATGATCAAAAATTTCAAGAAATCTTGAAACACAGATCAAAGATAACTGAGCTTGAAAATGAGGTTCTTGATTTAAAGAACAAATTGGGTAAATTCAGAAACTCTTCCTTTTTGCTAAATGAAATAATTAAAGTATTTGGCAAGCAAAAAGATTCAAAGAAAGGAATAGGTTTTGTTGAGATTCCACCACCTTTTCAAAATGATTACACATCAAATCCTTTTGCTAGAAAAGAGGAGGATGTGATAGTTAAAGAATCAGTAATTTCTGAAAAAGCAAAACCAGTGAATACTGAAAGTGTTAAAGCCCAATCTTCAATTCAGAAACCTCAAGTTCAAAGCAACAAAGTCTTTGTTGAAAATGTTGATAAATTTATCATTGAGGATGTGTTCGAACCTGAAATCATACACAAGAACAAGAACATTCCAAGTTCTAATCACATACTTTGTGAACCTCATGAATTTGAGGAGGCTGTGTATGGTTTGCACACAACCAAGGTGAAACAAGATGCTCATGTTAATGTTAAACCAGTAAGGGCCAAGAAACCAGAAAAACCCAAAATTTCTGATGAGGATTTGTTGCGTTTTATAAATCCCACTGTTTCCAAGCCATCTACTGGTAGAGTATTTAAATTAAAGGGGATAGACACGATGTTCACTGAGAAAGACATTCCAATAAGTATCATTAAACCAGAACTTATTGAGAGTGTATTTCACAATGAGACTTCCAAGATTCAAGATCTTGAACGTCGGTATGCTCAAGCTAAAACATCGGCTCCATATGATCCATTGACTAAAGCAAAGCAAGTTTTAAAACAGGCTAAGAAAGTTCAATTTCTGAAGTCAACTGGAACAGATACGTTGAAAAGTTTTTCAGATTGTTCTAACTTAGATTTTTATTTGAAAAGGAAATCTGAGTTATCTGATGATTTTGCTAAGAGCATGACCAAAAATGTGAGTCATCATTTATCTTCTAGGTCAGATGTTCACACTAATTCTCAACATAATCATGTTGACATGCGAAGCTGTTTTCTTTGCGGTCAACAAGGTCATGTAGTAAGAAATTGTGATCAGAAGAGTTGTCAGAATCTTCATCCTTTTATCAAGGACCATTCCAAACCTGTTCCTTTGATAAAGGAAGTTCTAAAATGACCTATGTCGTATGATGATGATACTCATATTATGTTCTCTAACGTGCATCCTCGAAAAGTTGTTCATGTGAATGAAACTCATGGTTCTGTTAAACCAAAGTTTATTCCAACCAAATCGTTATGCAAAAATGTTAATTCAAATGTAGTTCAAGCTGCGTATCTAAGACGAAGGTCCAAGAAACCTATAAATTATTCTCAAGTTGCTGAACAAAAATTGAATGCGACTAAGTTTAACTTTTCTCAAGAAAACCAAAAGGTGCCCAAGACTGAGGCCTGGGCTGCCTTTTTGAACTAATCATTTTCGTTTGTTTGTAGGGTACATCCAAGACCATTTCTGGTGAAAACTGGATCATGGATAGTGGATGTTTCGTCATATTACTGGAAATCTCGACCTCTTAACAAATGTAAGAAATATTCAAGGGGGTTATGTGGCATTTGCTGGGAATTCTGGTGGTATGATTACACAAGAAGGTGATGTTTCGAATGGGCATATTACTTTTGAGAAGGTTAACTATTGTGATAAAGTGGACCATAATTTATTGAGTGTATCGCAAATCTGTGACAAACAATACACTACAATATTTACAGATAAAGAGTGTCTGATCTTGAAACCGGGGTATGTGATTCCCGAGGACATGGTTGTCATGAGATCACCTCGATCAAATGATATTGATGTCTTGAATATGAGTTCTAAAGTATCAACATCGATCGAAACATGTTTTGTCTCGAAAGCAACCGAGAAAGACACTATTTTATGGCATCGTAGAATGGGTCACATTCATGTTCGTAAGATGAACTATCTAATGGCAAATAACCTAGTTGAAGACGTGTCTTTGAAGAATTTTAAGTTATCCGATCACTGTGTTGCTTGCAAAAAGGGCAAACAGAAGAAAAAGTCACATCCCTCTAAGTTATTAAATTCCATTGATACTCCTCATGAGCGACTTCATATGGATTTATTCGGTCTAGTGAATCGTGTGAGTATTTTCGGAGATTGGTATTGCCTGGTAGTTACTGATGATTATTCACGATACTCATGGGTCTTGTTTATGAGTTCAAAAGATCAAACACCAGTTCTCGTTCAAAATTTAATCACTAAGATCGAATCATTATACAAACAGAAAGTGAGGAGAATTCGAAGTGACAACGGTACTGAATTTAAAAATACTGTATTGGATTTCTTTTGTTTACAAAAGGGAATTCATCGAGAATACAGTGCCCCATATGTCCCACAACAAAACAATGTTGCTGAACAAAAGAATAGAACGTTGATTGAAGCTTCTAGAACTATGCTTGCTGATTCAAAACTTCCTATCCATTTTTGGAATGAGGAAGTGAATACTGCTTGTTATACACTCAATCGAGTTCTAACTGTTAAAAGACTCAAGAAGACAAGTTATGAGCTGTTGAATAATCGTAAACCTAATTTAAAGTACTTGGAACCATTTGGGTATCCTTGTACGATGTTGAAAAAGGATGTGGGAAAGTTTGATGAAAAAGCCATTGAAGGGTATTTCTTGGGATATGCTTCTCCTAAGAAACAAGTATTTAACTTCACATCTGGTTGTGTTGAAGAATGGTACCATGTGGACTGTCAAAAGTACACCACACCTTCTTAAGGGAAAGGTCCCGACTGGATGTTTGACTATGATGACTTATTCAATTCGTTTACTCCAACAATTGATCAACCAAATGAAGACTTAGTCCGTGCTTATTTTGAGTAACAATTGGTAATTCCAAGATTTGTAAGTTCTAGTGATGTTGAAGTTCCAATCGATGCTCCAACAGAAGAACCTGATAATGAGTTTCCAGTTCTCTTCGACAACGCATCTACTTCATCTGATGACACTCAAGTTGTTGATCAAGTTATCGAACTTGATAGTGATGTTTCATCTCACGATCAAGGTGAACACTACACTAATTTATTTGAAACTGTTGATGTTCCTGAGAATCCCACTCTTAGGATTCATAATTATCATCCGAAAGAAAACATTATTGGAGAACTTGACGTGGGAGTTCAAACACGACATCAAGTTGTTTCATCAAGTGAGAATAATGTATTGTGTGCTTATGCTGACTTGCACTCGTCTGGGATTGTAAATCTTGCTAAATGCACTTGCTTTCTATCTCAAGTTGAGCCAACGACTCCTCGTATGGCACTTCAAGATTCCTCTTGGGTAGAAGCTATGCAAGAAGAATTACAGCAATTTGCATGTTTGGGTGTTTGGGATCTTATCGACAAACCTGCTAGAGTCAAGAAAGCTATTCCGACTAAGTGGGTATATAAGTGTAAGAAAGACGATCGTGGGGTAATAGTACGAAACAAGGCACGTTTAGTAGTGCATGGTTTTCATCAGCAAGAGGGTATTGATTACACTGAAGTGTATGCTCCAGTTGCAAGATTAGAGTCGATTCGAATCTTTCTGGCGTATGCTGCTTATAAGAACATCAAGGTCTATCAAATGGATGTCAAGAGTGCTTTTCTCAATGGTGAATTTCATGAGGAAGTGTTCGTTTTACAGCCTCCGGGTTTTGAAGACCCTGATTATCCTGACCGAGTTTACCGTTTAAACAAGGCATTATATGGTCTACATCAAGCCCCGAGAGCTTGGTATGGCACACTTGCCGACCATCTGACGGATAATGGTTTCAAACGTGGAACTGTTGACTGTACTTTGTTTTATAAAAATATTGGTGATGATCTTCTCCTCGTCCAGATTTATGTAGATGGCATAATCTTTGGGTCAACAAACAACACGTTATGTAAGGAGTTTGAGAAATCAATGCAAACCAAGTTCGAGATGAATTCGATGGGAGAGAAGAATTTCTTTTTAGGGTTGCAGGTTCATCAGTCTGCGAAAGGAATCTTTATTCATCAGACAAAATATGTGAACGACGTCTTGAGCCGATTCAAGATTGCTGCCGGAAAAATCCCTTCTACTCCTCTCCCCGTGGGTCACAATTTATCACCGGATGAATTGGAGGATACTATTGATCCTACTCTCTATCGTGCTATGATTGGTTCTTTGATGTATCTTACTTCTTCTCGACCCGACATAATGTTTGTTGTTTGTTTATGTGCTAGGTACCAAGCTAGTCTCCGAGTGACTCACCTGGCAGCGGTCAAGCGTATTCTTCAATATCCGAGGGGCAATCCTGACATCGGGTTATGGTACCCAAAGATGATAGCTTTGATCTTACCGCTTATTCTGACTCAGACTATGGAGGATGTAAGATTAATTTCAAGTCTACCACAGCGGGATGTCAATTCTTAGGAAGTCGGCTTGTTTCCTGGCAGTGTAAGAAGAATACAACGGTCTCCACTTCAACCGTCGAAGCTGAGTATGTTGCAGCCTCGAGTTGTTGTTCCCAGGTTTTGTGGATACAACAACATCTTCGCGATTACGGTTTGAAGTTTCTTACTACTCCCATCTTAATTGATAATTCTGCTGCTATTAGTATCACCAAAAATCCCATACAACATTCTAAAACGAAACATATCGAAATTCGATATCATTTCATACGGGATTGTTATGAAAAGAAATTAATTGACCTTGAGAATGTACATACTGACTTTTAGAAAGCCGATCTATTTACCCAAGCCTTTGATAAACCATGTCACACCCTAACCTAAGGCGGAAATGTCAGGGCGCGAACTGATGTGTGTAATATGATGCTCTCACAACTAAGCTTTAAATTTATTAAACAAGACTCCTAAAGAAACCACATAAAACCGGCAAGTGTACCGATCAATTAATAGTATAGCACTAATGAAGTCCGAGTATCGAACACAAGGACACTTGAAAACGTTAATGATACTTAACCCTAACCAAGACTCACCTAAGAATATTTAAATGATTTTTAAGATAATTAACTACTTAACCTAACTTACTTTAACTAAATTAATTAACTAAACTTAACTTAACTAAATGAACCTCTTGACGAAACTTGGAAACTTGACTGCAATCGGAGAAAACGTCTACCTAGGTAAGAATCATATTGAAGGTATAATAAGATAATGGATTGAGAATCTCACGACACCAGTTCCTAAGGATGACACAACTAAGGTTCACTCAAGAAAGCTAGATCACCTCTCAGTCTCACTAACAAACTCTAATTACACTTAGTTGATTTTAAGAACAAACCGGGAAACGAATTGTTAAAGTGCTCTAATGTCGACTCTCCTCTCGGTCTCACCGACACACTACCCTAATGGAGACGAATACTAAGCAACCAAGGATAGAGGAACAATTTAGTTTAATTTAAACTAGATCAACTAGTCGCTCAAAACCCAAACCCGACAAGAACCGAACCCGCTCTCGCGCGATCCTAATCCTAACAAGTAAAAGCTATGAGACGACCTTACTTCCTATCACCTCTCGGTCTCTAAGAAGGTGCATACCCGCTGAATCTAATCAATTAACTTACCCACTTAAACCCTACTGTTGTACACCCGCAAACAATCTCTAAACACAAAGTAAAGAGTTCAAACAAGCTAAAATCAACCAAAACTAATTCAATCAATCAAAGCAAGAGGTATATGAGTAATTACAAATTCACAGCCACTAAACACAACCTAATTCAATATTAAACCAAACTTTTCATTAACAATTCAAGCCATGACAATCAACAATCCATATTACTCATTAGAACCTAACAATATTCATCTAACCTAGGTAGAACTAACAAGTTTAGCCGAGCATATTATTTGGACAGCAGCAAACAATTGATTTAAACATCATAAAACTCAACATAAACATAATTAAAATCATTCAAGAATAAAGAACAATCAAACACAAGTCAATCTTTAAGTTACTCGCAAAACAATTCAAAGTAAAAGATTAAATAAACAAGTTATGAATCTTGAACAAAAAACGTAAAGTTTATGAGAGTAATACTTAATATTATGGGTGAGTTTCTTGATGTTGATGACCCGTAGCTGCTGTACCAAGTTTCCCTTAACGATGTCCTTCTTCTCCTAGCCACCAACAAGCTCACAAAATAATTTTTCGCTTCTTCCTTGCTGTCCAAAAATCCCGATCGGAAAATCTGCCCAAGTTGGTTTATAATTTCTTTTTGTTGTTTGCTCCAAATTGCTACCCACGTGAGGTAAAATCCAAGCCACACAAATTATATGTGTGCATCCTTAAACCCAACAACCTTAAAAACCACAAACTTCTTTTTCTTTTTGCTTATATCCGATCGCAAAACAGGTGCAGCCAGCTCGGTTTTATTTTTTTAGTGTTATAATATATAATAACATATGTAAGGCTTTGAACTTGTGGGCTTGGGTTGGGCCTTGAATTGTAGTCTTAAAACTTGATCAAATAAACCCCTAGAGTCTTCAAACTTTACTCTTTTTTCACCAAATCTCATAACCTACAAGTAACATTCAATCTTTGTAAAATTATGCAAAAACCACCCATAACTCTTATTAATCAAATAATTAAGCATGAAAAACATGATAAAACCATACTGAAAGTAAGTGTGTTTTACAACACATCACGAACTGATTGCCACAGCTCTCAAGGTACTATCATGCAGTATTTAAATGACAATATCTATTAATTTAATTCAAATATTAAATAATTCAAATACAAACAATTACATAATTCATACAACAATACAACTTATATTACAAATGATCTTGATTAATTATTTTCTAACTAAATTCTTCACTAAGTCTTCACTAACCTGTATTAAATTCTACGATAACCTGCATATGCGTATAAAATAGAATATTTGTCAACAACACATGTTGAGTGAGTAAAACACCAGTTTAAGACACAACAATAATATTATATAATAAATAAAGAAAGATGCAAACTGTTCCTGTGAGATAAGCAGTTAAGCCATAGCACATACACAATCAATCAAACCATAAAGAAAGAAACCATAAAGAAAGGGCTCAACCAATCCATATAAATGGACATTGGTTACCAAAGCAAGGACTAAACCGTTGCCATAAAAATGGACATAGGTTGCCGAAATAAGCAAGTAGCATTCAAACAAAGCAAGTAAGCAAATAACAAGTTAAGCATAAACTGATATACACACAAGGATTAAACAGTTGCGATTTTGAATACTAGATAATAGATAAATATATAAGATACACACATGTCCCCAAAAAGGTTTAAAAATAAGTAAAATAGGGGAGTGAAATACTCACCTTAGCAATTGAGCAAGAGAAAATGATTAGGTAAGAAAGCGGTAAACGATGCTCTTCGGGAATTACCGACGAGAAAACCTAATAAAGAATAGTTGTGGAAATAAATAAAACCTCGACGACGAATCTGAAAACTAGATAGAGGATCGGGAATTCGATGATGATCAGGTGAAATCTTATAAAAACTATTTATTTTATTATTAAAATTTTATTGTAATAAATATGATTTAATCATATAAAATCATAATTATAAGTAGAATACTTGAATAAATAACATTTATAATTTTTGGATAAATTATATAAAGGAATTTGTATCAAATAATTATTTTAAGCTAAAAATACATTTTATGTATATATAGATATTTTTACTATTAATAACGAATTCTTATAAATAATAATTGTAAACAAATAATGAATAATAACTAATAATATTTATACAAAAGATGAACTTCTATTAAATACTTGACCAAATAATTTTGTACAATAATGAGGTTATAATATATATATATATATATATATATATATATATATATATATATATATATTCTAGTTACGTATTTTAAATAAATAAAGCCTTTCTAAACCTTTAACAATTTCAAATATCCTATATATATATATAAATATATACATATAGATATGGTTTAACCAAAGTTCGGAAAAATAATTGGTTTATGGAATTAAAATGAATTAAAAATCAAAAATTCTACAAAAACGGGCTGGGGGGAATCGAACCTGCGCCCCCAGCCGTTTCTAGGTTTAACAATAACGCACAAAACCAACTGTGCTACTCAGTCAACTTATTGAAGTATAAGAACTAATGATTATAAACAAGTATACGATAAAACCCAATTGGCTATAAACCCTAGAAATCACAATCGTGTAAAGTGTTAAGAATTTGATTAATTCACATTAAGGCTTTTGATTCTCATATAAAAACGAATTCGTTCTATATAAAAATTACTGTAAACAATGGAGGTTTGATGGTGAACGATAAACAAACAGGCCGCGGCTATGGTTGAGCCAGTAGACGATGATCCAGGTTATAATACTTCAATTAAACGTACAGAATAGGTCGCGAGATTGTATGGATGGAGTGCACCAGTTTAATTTGATTATTATCAGGTATATATACGCAAACCCGATTCTCTTAATGGCGGTTTGTTTATTTTAGGATTGTAATCAATTTTGATTTGTTTTTCTTAATTAGTTGAGGTATAAGGACGGTTTAAAACTTATGAACGATATGCACGAATCAATTAGGATTATAAATGAAGATTAGGGTGCAAGAAAACATAAACGGGTCACGGGTATTTGGTATTCGGGTTTGAGGTTAATAATATCTAGTTTTGCTATTTGGTCATTCAAGATATGATGTCTTCGCAATGTGGGTTAAAACAAAGCTCTAGGGGTGTATACGTTATAAACTTGAAAGTTTTATTAATAATTTTATTAAATATAATAAAATAATCATAACTCGACAAACGTGACGTTTTATTGATTAAAATTACCCGAAAATATAAACGGGTTGAGTCTCGATATTTAATATATTATAATAAAACCCGAGTTGTTACAAAACACGTTTTCAATTTTTGATTGGTTTAAATGGATTGAATACCCTCACTGATATTCTGAAACAAGAATGATTATCTTTCTTTTCTGTTAATTTTATTTTAAAATTTAGTTTGATTTTAGGTTTTAGGGGGTGAACACTTAGAAAATACAAAAATATTGTGCTTTTCGTTTGTATAGATAAAACCCAAAAATATTAAAAATATAAAAATTCAAAAATAGTGTGTTTTCATGTCTTTAAATTTCAAAATTTGAAAAATCAAAAAGATTGTGAATTTCTTGTTTGTAAAGAAAAAAACCGAAAAGACAAAAAGATTGTGTTTTTAGTATCTAAAGAAAAAACCAAAAAGATTTTTGCTTACGTTCGCTGAAAATTATGTCATTTGCTTCTTGAAGGACATATATTTGTATATGTTTGGTCCTGATAATTTCTTGTGAATATTCGGGATAGCCATTTACCTGACAATGGAAAGTATTTGGGGTGTTCGTTAAGCTTTCTACTTTATTTTCTAGCTGGAAATTATGTCAGTTATTTAAGTTTGTGGAGCATGCTTGCATGTTTTCGTCCGGTTATCTATTCGTAGATGGACAGGATAGCCATTAACATATGAACTTAAATTAACTGGGGCGATTAAATTTTATTTTTGTTTATGCTCCTCAAAATTTTGAGTTTCTGAAGAAAAAAGAGAAAATGATAGTACATTGATTATTTGACCCCAAATCCTGAAAGAAATAAGCTTAAAAGACTGAGTGCCTAATCATTGGTGCATTGATAAGTCTTAAACAAGCTGTTAGAGTAAAGTAAGTGATATAAACATAAATAAAAGCCAAATTGAAAGAGGTGCTAGTCTCTAGTAAAAGTCTCGGTGAGGATGGCAGAAATGTAATAACTAGTCATACTCAAGCTTTATAGTTGTTGATCACCCAAAAATATAATAAAGCAAATAACAAGCGTTAGGATTCTGGACACTGTGAGTCTTTATGCGGCTTAATCATCTGGGTATTCATAAACATGAATATTTTATTCGCTTTTAGAGCAAACCCAAAGTCATTAAACTTGATCACTGCTGTACTTCGTACAATCCAAATTACTGACTTGATCAAAATCCGCTGTTAGTCATACAATTGCTCCTCCCATGCGTGCGTCTCAATACCAATAAGAAACGTACCCCAGGGGATACAATGTATGTAAGCCGACAGATGGACTCGTGCATTCTCACTCACAGTAAAGGAAATTTAATGCATTGCTCAAAAGTTCTAAAACTCATAAAATTTTGATCAACACTATAATGGTTTAAGTCAAGTTGGGGTGATTTGGCAAAAATCAAATTAAGCTTGAACCAAGATTAGGGGTTGATACTTTTTGATATTCTGTGCGCTAATTGAACCCTTAATCATATCACAAAAATTCTTAAAGACTTGTTATAAGATTTAAGTGGACAACAATATCAATGACCGACTTAACGCCAGTCATAATATCGCTGAAATATAAAACTGTGATGGATAGGCATTTTGGTCAATATGATTCTCTACTCAAACTCAACAAAAAATACAAAAATATGTGTTGATTTTGAAAAAAAAATAAAATTCACAAAAAGATTGTCTATTTCTTGGTTCGAATATTTTTCATGTAAATACATTCTTTAATTTTTTACAAAATACCAAAAATATTTTACTTTTTCATTTTTCATACTATTTAAATTCTCTAAATTATGTTTCAAAAACGTGAAACGAGTAAAGTATTTGATTATCGAGATAACGGTACTTGGTAATTCATTTAAGTTAATTGGATAATAATTAAATTCTTTATTTTATTTATTTATTTATTCATTTAAATTTAAATAACACAAGAGTGATTCGCTAAGTTATGACTAACGAATTAGGCCATTTTTAACGAACTACATTCTAGTTCGTTATCCTCATTCGCTTCCGCACTCTGTAACAAATGGCTTTAATTCCCTAAGCATAATCTAACGAATTAGATACGAATCGCGTCTGTTTCGTCATGACACGTGTTAACGAATCACCTGATTCGTTATTCAAATTTCAAAGGAATCAGATGATTCGTTGCCTAGGGAATCGTGCTTGTCAGTGTATATAGGACGGCGTGCAACGAACCGTCCTACACTATTCCCTCATCTTCCTTACACCTAAAGTTACCCTGTTCAAATTTTTCCTAATTTTTCGATCTTCGAAATTCGAACTTTTTAGTATATCATTGTGTTCATAAGGTAGAGATGATCATTTCTTTGTGATTTTCGTCAAAAATGACACATTTTTGAGATGCTAATTATGTGATTTGATATCAGGGTTTTTAAAGTTTTTGAAACCTTGTTTAATCGGATTAATACTCTGTTAACGTACTTAAATTTGATATCATTTTGATCGGAGTGGATTTCCGAGACCCTTGGTGATCTTTAATCAGAGTTTTGATTATTGAATGCTGGGTTTATTATTTGATTGTTGTTTCGGGTGTTTATACTCTGTTCACACCCTTAATAACCCAAGTTATTTCTTGATGTTGAACCTCAAAATCGATACTATATGCTTCGCAATGGGTTTCCGAGACTTGTATAAGTGTTTGTTCGGCTATCCATCGAACTCAGAATTGCTATTTTGAATTTCTGTGTTCTTGTCAACTTTGACCTTGACCAAGATAGTCAAAGAATAAGCTTTCTGTGGCCATTCGTTATACTTAGCGAATTGGAACTCCTCCGTGTCCAATTCGTTAAGGATTGCACACGAACTAGAATAGTGAATCATTTCTTTAACGAATCAGCTATGTATTCGTCAATTCTTAATGAACTAGGGATTAGTTCGTTATTTTTTAATAGTTTATTCGCTATTTGTTCTTCGTTACCTATTTTCTTGATAGCGAATCAGTTGATTCAATAACGAATCAGACTGTGCTTTTAACGAATGACATTTCAAAATTAATTATTTAATTAATGTAAATAATTATTGTAAATTAATAAAATATTCCAAGAGTCTAAACGCGTCGATACATTGATTACACACGAAATCTAAAATCATGATAGATATATATAAGTGCTTAAAGTATATAAAATTTGTATGGTTTCTAAACTTTCACATTACTTATATTCGTCTATATTTATTCAGTATAATGGCCGATCAAATGGATCAAGACCCACCTGCTGCTCCCCAAGAACAACAACAACATCAAGAACAAGCTGAAGTACAGTTGCTACCATATAACAACAAACAAAACATCTGTGCTTATGTTGATTCAAACGTTGCTGACGAAGCTCTTTTTGGGATTATGTTAACATTTTTACGTCGTTCGGTGATACACTATGCTATAACTGCTTGACCCACTGTTTATTTGAGCATTATTAGGCAGTCCTGGAATACTGCTGAGTTTGTTGACGTCGAGAATCACATTTGAGCCACAATCAATCAAACTCCTATAACAGTGGATGTTGAAGTGATTCGACGTGTGCTTCGGTTTGGGGACAATGATGATAACCCAAGTGAGTTCGACAAGGAATTAATCAAGGGTTTGTTTATACGTGTATGTTATGGTGGAGATATTGAAGATTCTATGTTTAACAAGAATGGACTGTGCCCACCCTACAAGTATCTTCTACACGTATTGATTCTTCGTTTGGGTGGTCGTCGAGGTGGATTTGATGAATGCCGAATCAGTCTGCCATCGGCTTTTGTGGCACTTGTTCTCAACAAACCGTTCAACTTCTCAGAGATGATCTTCTATTATATGAAAGAGCAAGTCCAACAAACGGTCCAAAAGAAGAAGTTTCTCATGTATCCAAGATTTCTCCAACTGATTATTCAAGACTTGATTCCCAACTTGGTTATTGATCGAACATTAGTGGATGATGTTCTTTCCTTAGAACACATGAACGCCGATACTGTGCGTAGAATGACGATCTATCGTAAAAAGAGGTCACGGGACAAACGTATGATTGGTCATATTATTAACCCTGATTATGAATGTCCTCCCGAGGATCGCTGGATCCATGATGACTCGGATTCCAAGCGTGAGGGAGGAGAAAGTGGGAACGATGGAGATGATGATGGTGATGATGATGGTGGAAATGATGGTGATGGTGATGCAGCTCTTCGAGAACAACAAGCTGCAGTCGAAGCCGCTTTAGCTGCCACGATTGTAGCTCAACGAGAACGTAAACGAAAGGGTAAAACACCGGCATCTGAAAGTCCAAAAAAGAGACGTGTATCAGCTGGAGCTGGAGTAATTATTGGTGTTCCACCATCTCGTACAACCATTTCTCAACGCCCGGCAGTGCCGCTTACTACTAACACTCCGGCGCTTACCTTGACGACGACGACGGTTCCTCATGACAGGCTTGGTATGATTTCACAAATGGCTTTAGCTGAAATACCAATGCCTTCTGCTACACCTTCTACTATTCCTCCAACACCGTCCATGAGGCCTCCTCCACCTAGTGATGTCTCTTTTATGAGAATTACACGGCGTCTGGGACCAATCCAACCAGTTCATCCATCCATGTATAATATGCCACAGAATCGTCAGACATACATGCTTTTGAACCTCCTTCACTTGTATGAAAATCAAATGTCTGTTGACCGCCTAAATCCGGAACGCCTATTGGAGAATCAAAGAAGGTTGATGGGTTATGTTTCATTCTGTCAAAAGGAGACGAAGGAACTTGGTGCGATTGTTGAGTCTCAGGGGGTGAAGCTCAAAGAACAAGAGGATCTGATCTTGCAATTAACTTGCAAAGATGATGCTTTAAAGAAGCTCAAGAACGATGAAGAAGATCCTGATGAGTCTGATGCAGGAGGTGAGACTAAACAAACGCACGACTCATCATCAGGTGCAGGTACCAGTGGTGGTGATGACTCGAATAAATAGATTATTGTTTATCAAGACTATACAGCTGCCAAACCTATCGAGATGATAGAAGCTGATATAGTCATATTTGTGGATGGAACGGGGGTGGTAAAGAGTGTGGTGAACAGGATTGAGATTGAGGTTGGTCAATTTGTTGAGCGAGCCTTAACACGAGAGCAGATTTCATTACTGCTTGGTTTGAATGAAGAATAGTTGACCGTGTTAGAAGCAGAGCCTGATGTTGAGGTATTAAACGATGAAGAGATCTTAAATGATCCAACTGTTGAGATGAACACGGATTTTATTTATGAAGATAAGGAAGTTGAGGTTGAAGACGTCACTGCTGAGGAGTATCCTGATTTATTTCAACACACAAATGTTGAGCAAGGTGCCCCAGTATTCGATGAGAAAACGGTTAAAGCTGCTGAGGATGATTTGGAAAAGACGTCCAAGGGTAAGAAGGTGGTTGATACGAGATTTAACTCAATTGAAAATCCAACCGATGCTGATATTGCTAAGTGGTTCAGATATAAGAAGGTGAGTAAGATTATTGAAGCTTATCGATATGTTGATCGGGAAGAGAATGAGGAAGCTGCTGCTCGAATCAAAGCCAATAAAGTAACATCATTCAAGACCGTGTCAAAGGTTCAAGGTGACATATTTTCTTGGCTATTTGATTCTGATCTTAAGGTATGTATCGTGAAATGGGAAAAGGGGATTCAGTACTATGAGAAGATAATGGACGTTCTCACTTTACCGCGTTGGGATGTTCGTACCCTCGCGTGTCGTCTATTTATCAATCGAGGTGGTGACCGGATAGCATATTGGTTTCATCAACAACTGCTATTCGAAGTCAATTCTGGATTCAAGTTTCTCAAGCGTCAAGTTCCAACCCGCGAACGTATTGATGAGATTGATCCAAGAACGGGTTGGAGAAAGTTGGTTCTCAAAGTCAAGCCGCCAAAGATCTTAAAGCGGGTGCCGATAAAGACTATGAATCAACACATGCACCTGTCTTTCAACCGCTGGTATTACGATTACCGAATCAGCGAGGCCGTCATTGTCTTGGGTAAAGGGCTGAAGACTGAGTTGATAAAGATTATTAACCCGATGTGGTTGGTGAATTTAACCGAGACCGATAATGACGTGCTGCACAAGAACAAGATTCTGATCGAGCTTAATGAAGACTATGATCGGGCTATGTAATTGCAACGTGTTGTGCGTGTATGTTATGAAAACGGGATTCATAGTTCCAGAGATTGGCAATTCAAGCGTTTCAAGTGAAGGTCAAAGACAAAGAGCTCAAGACGAGGGGGTGTCTGTTAGTACACGGTTTTGCGTCTCGAGTCTTTGTATTTAACGTTAATGTATTTGTCGTTTATTTATGTAATAAATTATTAATGTAGTAAGGTAGTTCGCTAAAGTTATAGTCTAGTTCGCTAAGGATGTTTAGCGAACTTGATCTAAGTTAACTACCCTCCTGATTCGTTAAGGATGTTTAACGAATAAGGGGGTGATTCCTTAAGTGTTATTTCATTTAAAGTATGTAACGAAGTGGACTCTAGTTCGTTAGGGGATGTTAACGAACTAGGTCCATCTTCTATTTATAGTGAACACTGTTCACAGTTAATATAAGTTTTTTTGGAGATTAACGTAACGAACCTCTGTCCAATTCTCTCTCAAAGCTTCACTCTAATTATTCAATCTAATATTATACATACACATACTATAAACGAATACTAACATATATACAATCTGTACATATAATCAATAGCAACAATGAACTAGATCTGTTAAGTATTAATCGATCTTTAGAGATCTAAGATCTCTAAGGCTTTCACAACCTTCAGATCGTGTTCCGCTATCCTGCGCGGAACACCTACCATGTCAGCGGATTGCCATGCGAAAAGCTCCACATTTCTTAACAATAGCTGCTTCAAGTGTGAAACTACGTCGCCTGACAAAGTTGGTCCGATGGTGATGGTTTGTTACGGGAACTTGGCATTGAGCATCCATATTTCAGGTTCTCTGTGACTTGCTGTCTTCTTCACCTTTGGGGGTTTTGACCCTTCTGCGATGTCACACCCCGACTTAAGGTCTAGGCGTGTGACCAATAGTTGGTACATTTTTTGTAAATATATTAGAGTTACGAGTTGCTTTTAGTGGAAGACTTTGTTTATTATAAAATATTTAATTATTTTGAAAACTTCTCGGATATTAAGTATCCGAGTGTTTGCAAATAAACTATTAATTTATTTCGAAAACTCCTTGGATAGTGAATATCCAAGTGTTTGATTTATAGATTTTGGTAAACTTGTTTACAATATTTTAAAAATTAAAATGAGCCATATCCATATAGCGAGCCTCTAACTCCATGAGTGACTCTAATCCTTGCTACATGTACTATACTTTCTTTCCTGAAATGTTAATAAAATACGTCAGCTATAAGCTGGTGAACATGTTGGCACAAAATATTTTAATACTTAATTATCCCCTCAAGACATAACTTAGGTGTCGGCCCAACGTGGCTTAGGAAATAATCAAATTTTGAAATCTAAAAGACAATTGCAAACTCCAGCTCAACTCGAAACCGCTCAGCAAACACCGCAGCGTTCGAGGTTACTTAGCTACCATCAGTGACACGTGATTACACTCTCTCGGACATTACTTAGGTTCGGCCTGTCATGGCGGAGGCATAACCAAGTGTGGCGTGGTGTGCCCACCAAGTAACCACACATGAAAGGTTCCTGACAAACGTATACGACAGCCTGAGCGCCAACGATTACTTTTGTTCCTAACGTTTTAGAGATACATAATCTCATGTAATCAATTTAATTGAATCGATTAAACTAGTTATAAAAGTTCGGGGTGTATTCACCTTGTTATGATCAGTGCAGTTCACTGATATGCTCTTCTTCTTACCTCGGACCTGTAGTTCGAGAATAAAATACTAGATCAACATCAACGATCTAGCTTTAGACCTTTAGTCTATTTGCATAATCATTACCTTGATAATCATTACTCTTTTATAAAATTCTTGGACCTTTAGTCCAAGAGGTTTCATTATTTAAACACTACGTTTCTTCTTCATGAAGAAACGTATATACTAAGTTTTTTTCTTTCTTAAGTAAAATCATAAAATCTTTATAATTATAAAGAAATAATATTTTATCTATACCCTCGTCGTATAAAAATTACATTTCACTTATTATATAATCAAGGTATAGACTATACCCTTAACTAGGGTCTAAGCTTTATATAATAAAATAATCGGGTATAAACCCTACCTTAAAACGTATTCGAGTATAATACTTAAAAGATGATTGGGTAGTACTTCTACTGCATGTCATCAGGTGTCGTGGAAACGAAACGTCAGAGCTCCGAGTGACGTCGAGACTCCAACTTGATGGCATGAACTTCGAGACAAACACCAAGTTTGGAACGCCTCCAATGAATGGACGGGCCCTTCTACTTATAGTTGAGACGTGGAATACCTCTTAAGCTCCGATGAATCGTTATATGTCATGTGTAAGCACTAGGTTATTTGCTTAACTGGGCCATCAACTCCTAGCGAAGCTACCCGTAGGTCTACCGGGCTAGAATTTACACTTCTCTCCCGTCTTATATTCTACAAGGCTATCTTGGTTTTCTCTCTTTCTTTAGTGCTCGACAACATCTTTTTCTAAAACTGTTCTTAGATTATTTCTTCATTTTGATGATTATTCAAGTACCATATACATATGATATTTGGTGGTGGTGAAAAAAATATGAAAAGCTCTCATGCTTATATATATATATATATATATATATATATAAAAGATAATGGAATGAGTATGGTGATACTTGATAAACGATTGTACACACACGTCATTCAAAATGGTGATCCACCATTTTTCTTATTTTGTTTTACTTGAATTTTGTATTACTATTATGTTTAATTAAATAAAAGAATAGTAATTAAGTTGGCAGTAGAGAATTTGCTTTCTTCATACTTAAGACTTATTTTTATATTTCGCCCCCTTCTAGTTTACTCATGAACCGAAACGATCCCTCAAGTCCTCTTCCTATTATTTCGTTTATTTTTTCTTTTGTTTCATATGTAGCTTAACTCATAATTCATTATATACATATATATATATATGCTGAAATATTGATATGAAATTTGTGCTACAAACCAATGTGGACTCTCAAAAATAGATAACTTCATCATGAAGATGTCACATATATTAGTTAGAAATAACTTCTTCTTCTTCTTCTTCTTCTTCTTCTTCTTCTTATTATTATTATTATTATTTATGACCTGAATGAATTTGATAATTTTATACATTTGTATACATAATTCATAATTTAAGTGATCATTTATTTTGCTAAATGCTCGAGTAGTAATATTTCGAATATAAATTGAAACATTTTATTTGTATTCAGAAAATGAGCACACTATATATTTACACCCACTTTTACTCTTTAGTCCATAAACTTTTTAGAAGTTGGTATTTTTGGCATGGAATTTTGATGGGTGTTACACGCGACCAGATAGACTTTATTTGTATTTAATCAATGCGATCCCTGTTGGTGTTGGGACGCCCATTATGCCATGCGCGGTGGACAGATTTGCATTGAAATCTCCAATCCCTTCTCTTCCTAAGATCACATCATGCTTGGAATTCACCAGTGGTACTAGAAATTCTACCTCTTCGGTTCTTGAGTGTTTGCCATCACTCAGCATTACGGTTCTCGAGTGTTTACCATCACTCAGCGTTACGGTTCTCGAGTGTTTTCCATCACTCAGCGATATTGGGAACTTTAGTTGTCCCAGCGGATGCGTTATTTCATTCAAGAATCCTGAGACGAGCGCGTTGACCAGTTCCAGCCTTGCTTTGTTGATGTACAATAAATTATACATCTTTTTAGCATAAAATAATTTCAAAAAACTTCAACTTCTATCAAATAACATAGCACATAAGGCTACTTATCATAATAAAATAAAATTTCAACTAAATCCAAGCCCCAAACGAAGAAACAAGCGAAAAGACGAAGAAAAACGGAAGAAAACCCAAGAAAAGCAAGAAGCACGCCCCATGCCTCAAGAAACATGCCCCATGCTTCTGAACACCAAAAAAGACAAAAATCTAAAAGAAAAGAAAAATACTGTGAACAAAAGCACGAGACCTTGCCTCTTGACCACGGGGCCGTGGTCACCCTCAACAAAAAGACAAAATGATTTTAGCACATGTCAATAAAAGCACGGGGGCGTGCCTACCTAAGCATGGGGCCATGCTTCATCCTCCAGACTGCGTATAAATAGTGTCTCATGTTGCATTGATCAAGTGTGCCTTGAAGAGAATTTTATACGGTTTTCACTTATAAAAACACCCACTAACACTCATATTGAAGATCTAGTGAAGAGTTCGAAGGCTTGGAGGTCATAATCAACAACCATCATCATCATCCATCCACCATCATCATTAAGAACGAAGATTCATCCACATTTGGTTAGATTGTTCTAGTTTAATCATGTGTTTGTTATCATCATCCACTCTAATGTTCATAACATGCTCACTAAGAGCTAAATTCCATTTACCATCTAAAATCTATGAAGAAACATTGTTTTACTTGATGATTTATAAAACATGAGGTTTAGTTTAGTAAAGTACATGGTTATCTTGCAATTATCTTTTGATGAGAAATGTTTCACCATCTTAATTCAACAATTCAAAGTTGGTGATTATCAATTATATTGACAATCGTTCATGATCGATTCATGTTCTTGAAAGATAGAAATACTTTGATAACTTATCGAAACATGGATCCTTATATTTTACTTAGAAATGATGAGATATAAGTTATGATCTATTTCTCTAGTTTTGGTAATTCTGAAATAAGATCGCTAACGCGATTTCTTAGATTATCATGTTAGTTAAAGAAATCATATGTTAATGGAATGTTTAATTATAACCTACTTAAATCAACCAAGGGGAGGTTGTGTGACTAAACTATAACCACCCGAAGTTGTTAGAATTGGTATTTGAGAAATCGAAGTCTATCCTAATCTTTCTACTTTACTAAACTACTTGCCAACTCAAATTGACATTCTCGTGGTAGCATGACATTAGGAAAGGGTCGACTTTAAAATGCGCATGCTACTTTCTTTTATGTCATAGGATATGCTCACTTAGAAATGTGGGGCTATTCTACCATATATTATTACGGAAAGTTTATCACATGTTTACGTTATAATCATCAAGGATAAATGGAGTGGATTCTTGATCTTAGATGACAACCTTCATATAATTGAACTACTTGTTTAGAATTTCTCGTCTTGTTCACCTATATATTATATATAAGTATTTATATTTTATGAAAAGTTCAAAAATCAACCCCAAAATGATTAAAACCTCCGATTAAAGTAAAACGACGATTCATTATTAGAAACATTTGTGTCCACGGATCGATACTTGGTTCTTATCAATACTATTATACATATACGATAGGTACACTTGCCTATTTTGTGTGTGTTTAGTCATTGTAGAAATCACTTTTATAAATTTAAAACACGATCTTATGCAAAAGCTAAATATCCAATCCATTATATTTTAAAAGCTACACGCAGACAGCATCAAGTTTTTGGCGCTGTTGCCGGGGACACGATACGTTTTAAGAACGATCCAAGTTTTAATTTAATTATTGTCTATAATTGTACAAATTCTTAACATTTATTTTATTTTTACTAACTATTAAACTATATAATTTTACGGCTAGCCTAATTTTAACTTTTACCTAACCTTTACTTTAGCTTAATTAACATAGACTTTAGTTTAGTTTTAAAATAGCTTAGCCTAACTCGTAGTTTAACTTCAACTAACCTTTAGTTTAACTTTAACTAACTTTTATTTAGTTCTATGTATGTCCTCTATTTTCGAGCCTGAGCTTGTTTCTCCAATTTATGAACCGGAACGACTCTTTCACCGACGAGCACGTAAACGGACTGCAAAAACCCTCTTTCTCGACAAAGACCCTCTTTCAGTTCAATTTCATGGTCTCCTCGACGAAGACCCTCTTTCTCATATACCTCGATTCTTACGAATCTGTGGAACCTTTAAAATACAAAACTGTTAGAAGATCAAATCAAACTCAAACTCTTTCCTTTCTCTCTAAGGGGACAAGCCCTGGAATGGATAGAATCTCTTTCCTCTGGCTCCATCACCACTTGGGACCAGATGGTTGAATAGTTTCTCCTCAAATACTTTCCGCCTGATAAAACTGCCAGATACCGAGCCAGCATTACCGGATTCCGGACCGATGATGATGAGTCATTACACGCAGCATTGGAAAGATATAAAAGTTTCTGAGAAGATGCCCACATCATGGACTGAGCGTATGGTTGCAAGTACAAACTTTCTTTGACGCACAATCCAGTAAAAACAAACAACCCATCGACCAAATCGCCGGTGGAGACCTGGGATTCAAATCACCTAACGAAGCATTTGAAGTCCTGGAAAAGGCAACAAAGAAGAGTTTCGCTTACAACCCACCAAGATCTACACCAACCCATAAAGGAATACACCATGTCGAATCCAACACTCTTGTCACAACACAACTTGAAGCCCTTTCTAAGAAATTCGAACAACTTCAAGCCGAGTTATCAAAAACCAGACTCACCTGTGACACTTTTGGAGGAAGTCATAAGACAAGTGACTGTAAACGAGTCATCATGGCTATGGAAGAGGTCGATTTCATCGTTCGACAGAACAACGCTTTCAGTAATAACTACAATCTAGGTGGAGAACCCACCTAAATTTCAGCTGGAAAGACGGAGGTAACACTCAAACCTTACCCGGATTCGAAAAAAGACAGATAAATCAGTCCTTCCAGCCAAAACCCCAATTTCAAGATCAAAGTTCCAGTAGACATCAAAACCTGAGCTACTCAAAAATCAAAGAGATGTTAATCCAAATCATGAAAAAAACAAATGAAGCAGAGAAGAAGGATGACTCAAGAGTTGTTGATATCAGCGGAGTATTGTTAAAACATAAAAAACTTGATGCTGTCTGCGTGTAGCTTGTAAAATATAATGGATTGGATATTTAGCTTTCGCACAAGATAGTGTTTTAAATTTATAAAAGTGATTTCAACAAAGACTAAACACACACAAAATAGGTAAGTGTACTTATCGTATATGTAGAATAGTATTGATAAGAACCAAGTATCGATCCGTGGACACAAATGTTTCTAATAATGAATCGTCGTTTTATTTTAATCGGAGGTTTTAATCATTTTGGCGTTGATTTTTGAAATTTTTAAAAAATATAAATACTTATATATAATATATAGGTGACCAAGACGAGAAATTCTAAAAAAGTAGTTCAATTATATGAATGTTACCATCTAAGATCAAGAATCCACTCCATTTATCCTTGATGATTATAACGTAAACATGTTATAAACTTGCCGTAATAAAATATGGTAGAATAGCCCCTCATTTCAAAGTGAGCATATCCTATGACATACAAGAAAGTAGCATGCGCATTTTAAAGTCGACCATTTCCTAATGTCATGCTACCACGAGAATGTCAATTTGAGTTGGCAAGTAGTTTAGTAAAGTAGAAAGATTAGGATTGACTTAGATTTCACAAATACCAATTCTAACAACTTCGGGTGGTTATAGTTTAGTCACACAACCTCCCATTGGTTGATTTAAGTAGGTTATAATTACACATTCCGTTAACATATGATTTCTTTAACTAGCATGTCAACCTAAGCAATCGCGTTAACGATGTTATTTCAGAATTTCCAAAACTAGAGAAATAGATCATAACTTATATCTCATCATTTCTAATTACAATATAAGATTCCATGTTTCGATAAGTTATCAAAGCATTTCTATCTTTCAAGAACATGAATCGATCATGAACGATTGTCAATATAATTGACAATCACCAACTTTGAATTGTTGAATTAAGATGGTGAAACATTTCTCATCAAAAGATAATTGCAAGATAACCATGTACTTTACTAAACTAAACCACATGTTTTATACAAGTAAAAAAAAACTTCTTCATAGATTTTAGATGGTAAATGGAGTTTAGCTCATAATGAGCATGGTTATGAATATTAGAGTGGATGATGATAACAAACACATGATTAAACTAGAACAATCTAACCAAATGTGGATGAATCTTCCTTCTTAATGGTGATGGTGGATGGATGATGATGATGACGTCCAATCCTTCAAACTCTTCACTAGATCTTCAATATGAGTGTTAGTGGGTGTTTTTATAAGTGAAAACCATATAGAATTCTCTTCAAGGCACACTTGATCAATGCAACATGAGCCACTATTTATATGCAGTCTGGAGGATGAAGCACGGCCCTGTGCTTAGGTAGGCACGCCCCCGTGATTTTATTGACATGTGCTAAAATCGTTTTATCTTTTTGTTAAGGGTGACCACAGCCCCGTGGTCAAAAGGCACGGTCCCGTGCTTTTGTTCACAATATTTGTCTTTTCTTGTAGATTTATGTCTTTTCTGGTGTTCAGAATCATGGGGGCGTGTTTCTTGAGGCATGGGGGCGTGTTTCTTGCTTTTCTTGTGTTTTATTCTGTTTTTCTTCGTCTTTCGCTTGTTTCTTCGTTTGGGGCTTTGGTTTACATGAAATTGTATTTTATTATGATAAGTAGCATTCTGTGCTATGTTATTTGATAGAAGTTGCAGTTTTTAGAGATTATTTGATGCTAAAAAGATGTATAATTTATTGTACATCAAACATCCCCACACTTGAACATTACTTGTCCTCAAGCAATCTACTTATAAATATTCTCTAAAAATAGCAAGTTTAGGACCAAACATCCCCAAGAGTTCCAAGAAAATGGGAACAAAATAACCAACCTTTAAATCATAGGAATATATGTAGTGATATATTAAAAAGGTGATTTAGTTTTTATGAGCTTCTGTTTATGCAAAACGTCACGTTTTCACAATGTTCACTCTCACTCGGTTTATATATCTGATCATACCTGTGATGTATGTATGTGAACACTCTTATGTATAAACAAGTTATATAAGTATATATATATCAAGGACACGAAGTCCTCTATGAAGCCTTGCCTTACAAGGTTCGAAACCTCACCGACCGGAATTGAAGAAGTAATTACCAAAGGTAACAAGGGGTATTATATTATATATATGTTGTGCCACCATAAACAAGTATTAATAAGACTACATAAGCTAATTAGAATGAAAGATTAAACTCAGTTTGACTTTTGGAAGTCAAACCTTAAAGAACACATAAATAAACAACCTTGAATCTTTGATGTTTGAGAGAGTTTTTGGAGTTTTATCAGGGAAAAATGGATGGAAATGAGGGTGTAAATATAGGGTAATGTTGGTGGTCAAATATGGATGAGTGTTACAAGAGTTTTCATGCAAAAATGGATCAAGACAAGCCACAAAACTACAAAAACGAGCTGCTGCACCAGACACTGGTCGCGCCACGCGACGCCAAGCCTTCTCCCTCATCGCGTAGTGCGATGGAGTGCTGACTGATGCTTTCCAAATTTGAAAAAAGGCAGATTTGGCCCATGTAGTTCGTTTTAAGTGGTTTTTACGCGTTTTAAAGACCGAAAAGGATGTTTTCAAGACCCAACAAGTGTGAAACAATATTGTAACGTAAAATCCATCATTTTGATTATATCATAAGCTTCGGTTTACAAAACGGGTCGGTTTTCCTAATAAACAAATGCAATTACAAATACAAACAAGACCCGAAATTGATGAATGTCACAGTATTTCGTACTTTAGGAAATTTCGTCCCGAAATTAAGATGAAGAAGACGATGCAAACAAATGTGGATACTTCTCTTTCATTGCGTCTTCTCGTTCCCAAGTGAATTCTGCGCCGCGCCGTGATTCCCATCAAACTTTAACTAACCGAATACGACTACTCTTGGATTTCTTCTCGTTGCGATCCATGATCTCAACGGGTCGTTCAACCATGATCATCAACTCATCGACATGTACTTCGTCGGGAGGTATATGGAGATTACCCTCGACTAGGCACTTTTTGAGATTTGAAACATGAAATGTCGGATGAACACCGGCAAGTTCTTGCGGTAGTTCGAGTCGATAAGCTACTTTCCCAACGCGTTCAAGAATTTTGAAAGGACCATAAAAACAAGGAGCTAGCTTGCCGTTCTTTCCGAAATGGACTACCCCCTTCCAAGGAGATACTTTTAGAAGGACGAGATCATCAACATTAAATTTGATCGGTCTTCGCCGTTTGTCGGCGTAACTCTTTTAACGACTTCTAGCGGCAAGGAGGTTCTTACCGATTTGATCGATCACATCGGTAGCTTCTTAGACCATTTTGGGTCCCGTGATCTGAGCTTCACTTATTTCGTTCCAACTAATCGGAAATCGAAATTTACGACCGCAAAGAGCTTGAAAGGGAGCCATATCAATGCTAGAATGATAGCTCATAGGAAAACTCGATGAACTGAATGTGAGAATCCCAATTCCCACCAAAATCAAGGACACACGCTCGTAGCATATCCTCGAGTGTTTGAATCTTACGTTCGGATTGACCATCCGTTTGAGGATGATAAGCTGTGCTAAGATCGAGACGTGTTCCCAAAACTTCTTGAAGTGATCGCCAAAAATGAGAGGTAAAACGGGCATGGCAATCGGAGATGATAGTCAATGGCAAACCGTGTCAGCACACAATTTCCCGAACATAGATTTGAGCAAGCTGCTCGACAGAATACTTTTCACGGATCGGAAAGAAATGAGAAGATTTGGTTAATCGATCGATGAATGATGATCACCCAAATACTATCGTTGCCTTTTTGGGTGTTGGGTAATTTGGTGATAAAGTCCATAGCAATGTCTTCCCATTTCCAAACGGGAATCGGTGGTTGCTCGAGTAGACCAAAAGGTCTTTGATGTTCGGCTTTGACTTTTGAGCAAGTAAGACATTTAGATACATACAACGCTACGTCCTTTTTCATACCCGGACACCAAAAGCACGAAGATCAAAATACATCTTATCCACACCGGGATGAACGGAATACCGCGAATTGTGAGCTTCGTCGAGTATACAAGTACGAAGATCATCGCGATCGTAAACCCACAAACGATTTAGAAGATACAAAAGACCATCGGGTTTGGTTTCGATTGAAGTTCGGCTCCATATGACATTTCGTCGTACATGTTACCTTCATTACAAGAGGTACGTTGAGCTTGGAAGATTCAGATTTAGAGATCGGTTTGAACAACAACGCTTAGAAGCAGAACGGATTTAACATTAATCTTTCGACTAAGGGCGTCGGCGACAACATTCGCTATACCGGGATGGTAGAAATTTCGCAATCGTAATCTCCGTCGTTGTCTCATGTTGAGTTCTTTTTGGTCATAAATATGTTGAAGGCTTTTATGATCGGTAAAAACCACACATTTCGTACCATAAAGGTAATGTCTCCAGATTTGAGAGCGAAAACGACGACACTAAGTTCGAGATCGTGGGTCGTATAGTTCTTCTCGTTGACCTTTAGTTGCCTTGATGCGTAAGCGATGACTTGACCTCATTGCATGAGAACACAACCAAGACCTTGATGGGATGCATCGCAAAATACAACAAAATCGTCGTTCCCATCGGGAAGGGTTAGAATAGGAGCATTGAAAAGCATGTCCTTGAGAGTACAAAAGACTTCTTCTTGCTTCGAACCCCAATCAAATGGTTTCCCTTTATGAGTGAGGGAGGTAAGAGGCAAAGAGATCTTGAAAAAATTACGATTGAAACGCCAATAATACCCGGCCAAACCGAGGAAGGATCGATTTTCTATGGGAGTCGTTGGAGTTTTCCAATCCTTAACGGCCTCAATTTTAGCGGGATCAACATAAATACCTTTGTCGTTTACGATGTGTCCTAAAAATTGAACTTCCACGAGCCAAAATTCACATTTGGAGAATTTGGCATAGAGTCGTTCGTTTCTAAGGAGTTCGATAATGGAACACAAATGGTGTTCATGTTTGGCTTTGGATTTAGAAAAGATGAGGATTTCATCAATAAATACAATAACTAATTTATCAATAAATGGTTTGCAAACGCAGTTCATGAAGTCCATAAATACCGCGGGTGCATTTGTCAACCCGAAGGGCATAACCAAAAATTCGAAATGTCCATATCGAGTACAAAGTGCGGTTTTAGGAATGTCTTCTTCGTGAACACGCAATTGATGATATCCTAATCGAAGATCGATTTTGGAGAAACAAGTTGCGCCTTGAAGTTGGTCGACTAGGTCGTCGATTCGTGGCAAGTGGTAACGATTTTTGATAGTGAGTTTGTTAAGCTCTCGGTAATCGATGCACATACGAAACGAACCATCCTTCTTTTTCACGAAGAGAACGGGAGCGCCCCAAGGAAAAGTGCTTGGACGAATAAAACCTTTATCGGAAAGTTATTCGAGTTGGTTTGATAATTCTTGCATTTCCGACGGGGCTAGACGATAAGGAGCCTTGGCCACGGGCATCGCTCCGGGCACAAGATCGATATGGAATTCAATCTAACGAACGGACGGGGAACCGATGACATCATCGGGAAAGACGTCAAGGAAATCACGAACAATGGAAATATCTTGGATTTTCCTTTCCTTTTTGTCTTTCGTCACCGCGAGAGCTAGAAACGGGACATACTTTTGGCGTAAGTACTTTTGCAATTGGGCGCACGACATGAGATTTTACCTTTGAGAAGTAGTGTTGCCGAAGACTTTAAGAATTTTACCGTTGACAAGCGGAATGCGAATGAATTTATTGAAACAAACGACTTCGGCACGGTGCAAAGATAACCAATCCATGCCTACTATGACATCGAAACTTCCCATTTGCATCGGGATGAGGTCGATGGAGAATTTATGCTTGGAGAGAATGAGGGAACAATCGTGGACGACGAAATTGATGGTAATAGAATTGCCATTGGCGACTTCAACAGAAAACGGTCTGGAAAGCTTAGCTCGAGGAATAGAAAGTTTCGACTCAAATTTCAAAGAAATAAGACTTCTATCGGCACCATTAATAAATAAAATAGAAGCCAAATGATAGTTCACCAAAAACATATCGTTCACAACATCGTTAGCCACTTGAGCTTGATTTGCGTTCATCATGAAAGCGCGCCCTTAGTTGCCATGGTTGACTTGAGGTGCTTGTTGGGGTGGTGGAGGTGGTTCTTATATGGCTGGATGAGTGGTGCATTGAGTTGGTGAATTTGGGGTTGGTAAGTTTGGACTTGGTACGCTTGGGTTTGGTAGTAAGGAACGGTCATGGTTTGGGCTTGGTTTGCAAAAGTTAAACGTGGGAAATTGTTGCGGAAATGGTTAGGATCTCCACAATTGAAGCAAGCTCGGGGTTGTTGGGGTTGGTTTTGTGGGTTGGTTGTATATCGGTTTTGGGCATTTTGGGGAAAGGTTCTTGGTTGGTTAAGTTGGTTAGGTTGGGTTCGTTAGGCGGATTGGCATGTGGTGTGGAGATGACCAAGTCGGTTACAAATAGTACAATGGCGGCAAGGCATGTTTGGTGGGTGGTGAAGTTGACAAGTGTTGCATAGCGGGGCGGTACCGGTGTAGGGTCTTTGGTTTGGTGGTGGAGCTTGAGTTTGTTGTTGAGGTTGGGTAACGGCAAAGTTTCGGTAGTTGGATTTGGGTTTGTTGTTGTTGTTGTTGTTGTTGTGACGGGATGAGTTGAAGTAGTTAATGGCTTGTGGTACGGGCTCAACCTTGGCTTGCGGTGCGGGCTCGGGCTTGGCTTTCTCACCCGGTTTCTTGTGGGTTAGTGTACCCATCTTCACATGATTTTCCGATAGCGTACTGGCTAAAGTGATGGCGTCCTTAAGATTTACGGGTGTGTTACTCATAACAGAGCCCCGGATTTGCATAGGTAAACCCCCAATGTATTTGTCAAGCTTGCGGTCGGTCGGGGTAACCAAATGAGGGACGAGAATGCTCAACTCGTGAAATCGGAATGAATAAGCGGCGTTATCACCACTTTCTTGTTTTAGGTTCCAAAATTCTTCCTCAAGCTTTTGGAGCTCGTGTTTGGGACAAAATATCTTCATCATAAGCGCCTTGAGATTAGCCCATGGAAGAGATATAGCCGTATCCGAACCTTGGAGGTGCATAACACTACCCCACCATGTTAGAGCGGTCTTTGTAAACATGCTTGAGGCGAAATTTGTCTTTTTCGCTTCGGGGAATTCGCTATGTCGAAACACACTCTCGATCAATTCGAACCATTGCAACAAGGTAGTCGCACAGTTGGTTCCAAGGAACTCGGACGGGTTGGAACTAGTAAATTGCTTATACAAGTATGATGCGGGTTTTGGTTCAACGGTGCAACAACGGGTGCGGGTTGGGTAGCTTGGATTTGGGTTATAAGTTCGGGAATCATTTGTTTGGCGACGAAAGAAGCCATACGTTGGTTGGAGTTCTTGCGCGGTTGGCGTCTTAGTGAAGGCATGCTAAAAATTATAAAGAAAATGGGATAAGTTTTGGGTAAAAAGAAATGAATACGAGGGTGTATAAAATAAAATAAGATTGCAATTTTTGATTGTGAATTCTAGAGTTAGTATGGAGAAGATGTTAGTATTATATAAAATATAGAACTTTGTTTATAAATAACAAACTTGAAAACAAACATAAAAGATTTTGAGATGGTTAAAGCTTGAAAATTTGAGATTTTAAGATTTATAGAGTCGGAAAATCGTGCAAGAACCACCATGACTTGATATTCCAACACTAAAAAGTTTATAAAACACCACCTTGGAGTCTAAACATGTGCACGAACCACCGCGAATTTTTCATGTTTCGACTCAAATAACGATAATAACACAATAATTCAAGATACAACGTCATGCCAAAACACTAGTCCATGAACCACCGTAGTTCTATTGTATTAACACCGAAAATTTAGGATGGCGACCAGGACGCTCGCATTCGACTACTTAAAGTATTGATATATATAACACGATTTGTGGCCTAGAAATCGAGCACTATAACTCAACCATCCCAGGTTAGTAAATCACCTTCGATACTTGGAATCTTTTTGTCAAATAGTCGTTTTATAATGTCTCGTTTTCTATGATGGCTACGAACCCGATATAAACGCAACCTTTAAGGGATTTGAAACAACGGGATCCAAGTTAATCTTGTAATCCATATAACATAATAAAAATCTATTTTTTGCGTTTTAAGGTAAGGATACATTGGAAATACTATGAAAGTTTGTGTATGTGAACATTTAGGGTATTGGTGAATTTTAAACAAGTTTATAAATAACATGCGATATGAACAATCAATTATAGAGTAAACATGTATAAGCACACGTATAGGACCCTAAGAATACAATACTAGGTCTGTTTTAATCCAATACACTCAGATCTGAGATCTAATAGTTTATCATACGGATCTAGCTCATGATGCTATTTATGTTGATTATATGTTAATGTTAAGTATATGTATGTATATATATTAAATTTATATATGTGTATGTATAATATTAAGTTGAAGATTGAGAGAAAAACGATCTGGACAGAGGTTCGATACTATTAACTCAATGCTTAAATTAAACAGTGTATGAAACACTATATATAGAAGATGGGTCTAGTTTGTTACACATTCCGTTGCGAACTAGCCACCCACTTCGTTACATACAATAAACAAAATAAACTTTAACGAATCACCCCCTGATTCGTTAAACATCCTTAACGAATCAGGAGGGAACATAACTTAAGTCTAGTTCGTTAAACATCCTTAATGAACTAGATGACTACTTTAAACGAACTACATTAATTAAACGATAAATACATAAACGATAATTACAAAGACTCGAGATGCAAAACCGTGAAATAACAGACACCCCCTCGTCTTGAGCTCTTTGTCTTTAATTTACTTGAAGCGCTTGCTTTGCCAATCTCTGCAACTATGAATACCATGCTCATGACACACACGAACAACACGCTGAAACTGCATTGCTCGGCCACAGTCTTCACGACGCTCAAATAAAATCTTATTCTTGAAAAGCACGTCGTTATCGATCTCTGTCAAGTTCACGAGCCACATCGAATCGATGAATTTTATCAACTTGGTCTTTAACCCTTTACCCAATACAATAACTGCCTCGCCAGTTAGGTTGTCGTAGTACCAGCGGTTGAATGATAAATACATATGTTGATTCAACATCTTCACCGGCACACGCTTCATTGTCTTTGGCGGCTTTACTTTAAGAACCAACTTTCTCTAGCCCGTACTTGGATCAATCTCATTGATACGCTTGCGAGTAGGAACCTGTGGCTTAAGAAATTTAAACCCATGGTTGATATCGAATAGCAGATGTTGATGAAACCAATCTGCAATTCGATCACCCCCATGGTTTATAAACGGCCGACACGCGAGGGTTCGAACATCCCAAAGCGGTAATAAGAGAACATCAGTGATCTTTTCATAATATTGGATACCGTTCTCCCATTTGACAATACAGACTTTAGACACGAAATAATGTCACCTCGTACTTTAGACACGGTCTTAAAAGATGTCATCTGATTAGCTTGAGCACGAGCGACAGCTTCAATCTTCTACTCTTCATCCACGTAAAGATATGCTTCAATGATCTTTCGAGTTTTCTTGTCTTGATAACCAAACCATCTCTGAATGTCAGCATTAGTCGGGTTTTCGATCGAATCAAATCTTGTATCAACCACCCGTTTACCCTCAGCTGTAATATCTTCAATCTCCACCTCCTCGTCTTCATAAATAAATGTTGTATTCATCTGAATAGTCAGATCATTTAAGATCTCTTCATCGTTCTTGATTTCCACATCAGGCTTAGCTTCTAACACAGTCAAGTCATCATCATTTAAGCCAAGCAGTAACGAAATCTGCTCTCGTGTTAGTGACCTTTCTACAAACTGTCCCTCCTCAATCTCATCCTTGTTCACAACACTTCTAACCATCCCCAGTCCGTCAACAAAGATGACGATGTTAGCTTCAATCATCTCAATGGGTTTGGCGGCTGTATGATCACGATACACAATAATCTGCTTTCCGGAATCATCAATAGCACTTGTACCCACACCAGAGGACGAGCCGTGAGTTTGTTTAGGCTCACTACCTCCAGCACCCGAAGCATCTGGATCTTAATCATCGTTCTTAAGCTTCTTAAGTACATCATCCTTGCATGTCAGCTGCAAGATGAGCTCCTCTTGCTCTTTGATCTTCACCCCCTGAGACTTAACAATCTCACGAAGATCTTTCGTTTCTTTCTAACAATAAGAGATATATCCCATCAGCTTTCGTTGATTGTCCATCATATGTTCATGAGTCATTTGGTCAACAGACACTTGGTTTTCATACAAATGAAGTAGACTCAAGACCATATTCATCTGTTGATCATGCGACATTGTAAGAAACGAAGTTGGGATTGGTTGAACAGGACCTTGAGGTCGCTTAAACCTCAATAATGAGAAGTCCATCGGTTGTGGAAGCATCATAGTCGGTGTAGGAGAAACCACCGATGTCGCATTTGTAGGCCTTGGTATTGTTGTATAAAACAGATTGAGGAATCATACCAAGCCTAGGATCTGACGTAAGCGTGGTCGTCAAAGTTAATTAAGTGGTGTTAGTAGTAAGCGGCACCACCGGTCTTTTAATAATGGACGACCTTGGAGGCTGAACTCCAAAAGAGATGCCAGCACCAGCCGACACTCTTCGCTTAGACGATCCTTCAACAGCTATCTCTTTCCCTTTTTTCTTGCGTTGAGCAGTAATTGTAGCAGCTAAAGCCGACTCAACCGCAGCTTGTTGTTCAATAATAGCATCCCCATCATCCCATTACCACCATCATCACCATCATCACCCTCATTTCCACCTGGTCCTTCCTCATGCTCAGAATCTGAATCATCATGGATCCAGCGATCATTGTCAGGACATACATAATCTTGATTCACCAGATGACCAATCAACCTTTTGGTTTATGGAGGATCTTTTCTAAAAATCTAATCCATCGTACAGTATCAGCCGACATATGTTCAAATGGCAACACATCATTCACAACAGCTTGATCTATAACCATATTGGGAATCAAATCTTCAATAATTAACTGGAGGAACCGAGGATACATTAAAAACTTTTTTCGTTGAACCATCTGAAGGAATTGTTCCTTAAGATGATAAAAGATCATTTTCGAGAAGTTGAAAGGTTTGTTCAAGATCAAAGCAACAAATGTCGATTGTAGCATAATCCGGCATTCATCGAAACCACCCTTTCGACCTCCTAAGCAGTGGATTAGTGATATAATGCTAAATGTTTATGTTTCCCGTGTATATTTTATTTACTATTTTAATAGTTTTTGTTCGTTTTTAGTCGAGATTTGTATACTACTAACATTTTTATGTTTCGGGATTTGATCGTGATTAAAAAGGGCGAAAAACGAGCCGAAACAGAGATCCGGAACGCTTCAGGAAGGAGCCAGAACAGAGAACCGGGCAGACCGGCCCCCTTGGTGGAGCACGCCGCGCCACGTGACCAGGGAGGCCGAAGCCCGTCGCGCGGCGCCTAGGGACTGCTAGGTGGATTTTATTTCGTTTTTGCTTCGAGTTGGGCCTTGTTTTGGGTATTTAAACATCTTAAACTTAATCCTGAACATAACCTGAAGACCCTAGCCGATTTTGAGAGTTCTTGGAGCTATCTTTCGAGTTTCTTGGTGATTTTGAAGGCAAGAGGACAACCGGTGAAGACTTATACGTTCACGTTTGGAGATTACGGGTTTTTTCGCCTCTAATCTTTCGTTTATTAGATTTTCACCATGTTTTCAGTTTTACTTGTTTTGTTTGATTTAGACTATATGATGCTAAGCTAAATTCCATAAACTACCTAGGTCGTGATGAACCTTAGTTCGGTTTGATTTTTCTTTGGATTTCGTTTCGTTATGGATTTTATGTTCTAAGTAAATTGCTAAGTTTGATTTAATTGATGCGTTTGATTGCTTGGTTTTGTTTACTTGAATTTATTTTTTCACATTGACCTTGTTGATTGTTTCATAGGATAGGGTTTTGTTAGGTCATTTACTGTGTGTTCTTGAGTAGTTTTTGATTAATATCGATTAAAATCATAGAAACAATAAAATCAATTAAACAGATAAAAGTGAGTTGCTAGTCTAAAAAGCTGTAAAGTGATAGGCTATTAATGGATCTTTGCTTTTCGGGATTGCTAGATTTAGTTCTTCGTAAGGAGTCCGTCTAGGTTTGATTGTCAGCTTAGTCTATTAAGTTAATTGAGTCTGCTTTGCTATCTTTGAATTCCGCGTTGTAAGGTAAGTTTTTGTCATAAAAGATACTTAGACATAAGTTATTAAATAACCGTAAGGAAGTTTAATTAATAAACTGGTGAGTCTTAAAACTTGTTATAATCCATAGGCGTCTTCTTGAAGTTCAAGGGTCCTGTTCGGGTTTTCTGTCAAGGGTCTATTTCATGATCCCAGTTCCATAACGTGAGTTTTCCATTTAATTAATAACCGTAACTTTGTGGATTCTAGACTGGGTAGTTATCTTTGTCATCTGAATTAATCTAAGTTTTCTTAATTGTTTTCTTTAGTTTAATTAATTAGTTTAAAGTTTTATAATAAATTAATTAATTAAGTAGTAATGATTATGTTTTATTATTATTATAATATTTATGGTTAGGGTTTTATATTTTATTAATTAGTTTATTATTAGTTTAATTAAAGTAATCATTAGTTAATTATTATTAAGTTTTAATTATTAGTATTAAATTCCCTCTCAAATATTATTAATAAATAGTCGTGTCCTGTAGTTGAGTCTTGTTTGCTAATTCCGTAATTTAAAGAGTCTTGTGGGTTCGATATCCGGACTTACTTAGCTGTACTAGAGTCGATTGGTTCACTTGTGGGTTAGTAGTTAAGTTAAGTTTAAGGGTCTAGAGTATTAATTAGTGTCTAGATTAGTATAATTTTAGTTAATAATTATTTGACTACTTTTAGCACATCAATTAGTATACGTAATAAATACTTGTACGTTGGGCATAATCCGTTCTTGTTATACATGGATGCTTCAATATCACCTCCATAGAATACTCTACGAAACAGACCCTTGATCAACCTTTTATCATACTCACGCGGATGATCAATAGTATCTCCAAACCGAAGCACTCGTCGGATTACATCAGTATCAACAGTGATAGGCGTTTGGTTGATTGTAGCTTCAATATGGTTCTCAACTTCAACATATCTCACCGTATTCCAAAATTGACGAACGATACTGAATCGAACATCAGGATTTGCAGTGATGGAATAATGAATACGCGAGCGATGTAAGAATTCTAACAACCCCCGAAATATGTTCTCGTCAGTGAAATTTTTACCAACAAAGGCACATATATTATGTTTCTTGTCATATGGAAGCAACGGTAACACTTGTTCTTGCTGTTGTTTTTGATTAGCAACCGGAGGATCCTGATCATGTTATCAGCCGTATCACTATATAAACAAAACAAGAATCAGTGATAATAAATAATTATAATACTTCTATAGTTAAAATATAACTAAGAGTTTTACAATTTATTAAGAAAATATTTTGATTTTAATATTAACTTACTGTCATTCGTTAAAAAATTGGGAAAATGAAAATAAGTTAAATAAGATGTCATTCGTTAAACTGGCTGATTCGTTAAAAGTAATGTTGATTGGTTATAACGAATCAGCTGCTTCGCTATCAAGTAAATTAAGAGCGAATTAGGATTAACGAATCACTATGAAAAGTTAACGAATTAAATTCTAATTCGTTATAAATAACGAATGCAACTCTAATTCGTTATTAATATTAATTCGTATCCTGATTCGTGTGAATGGCATAACGAATTGAACACGAATAAGTTCCAATTAGTTAAGCACAACGAATGGCCTATTTAGCTTAATGTTTGACTCAATTGGTCAAGGTCAAAATTACCAAGAACCTAAGAAGTCAACATTGCAATCGGGAATCAATACAAAGATAAGCAGCAATACAAAGCCAAACCAATGATCACTATGGATCTCGGAATCGTATTGCGACTACAATGACAACGATTTGGTGTTCCAAAACCTGATAAAAAGTGGTTAAATTAAGGTTTACGAAAACCTCTAAAACCCCGGTAACATAATCACATAATTAACCCATCAAACCCTGATAATATTTGACGTAAATCATGAAGGTATGATCGTCTATACCTTAGGATTCAGAAAATATCATCAAAATTTGATATACTGATGGTAGAAAATTTGTTGGAAATTTTGCCAGAGTAACAGTACTATATGGGAAGAAGACAATGAATAGTGATACAAATCGCTTTCACGCGTCCCTATATAGACTGACACAGTACGAATTCCAATGTAACGAATCATTTGATTTGTTATAATTTTGAAATAACGAATCAGGTGATTCGTTATCTTAACTTGACACATGGTATAACGAATTAGACCCGATTCGTTAATTTAGAGAAATAAGATTAACGAATTAGCCTCAATTCGTGTTTAGTTCGTTAACTATGCATAACGAATTAATTGACATTAATTACAGAGTGGCGGAAGCGAATTAGGGTAACGAATTAGAATGCAATTCGTTAGAGATGACGTAATTCGTTATTCATAATTAACGAATTACTCTTATTTATTTTAAATTAAATTATTAAATTAAGACAATCAATTAAACTAAATAAGAATTAATTATCTAAACCAATTTAACTTAAATGAATCACCGAGAACCCATATCTCGATGATTATATACCTTAACTTGTTTCACGTTTTGAAACACATAACTTAAAAGAATTAAATAATATGTAAAACCAAAAGAAAATCTTTTTGGTATTTTGAATTTTTTTTACGTAAAATATTTACAAAAAAAATATCCGAAAATGAAAAATATAGAATAGAAAATGTTTTTGTGTTTTTGTATGATTTTAAAAAGCAGTACATATTGACCGAATTGCCCTTCCATCTTAGTTTTATATTTCAGCGTATTATGAATGGCGTTAAGTCGGTCATTGATATTGTTGTCCACTTAAATTTTATAACAACTTTCGAGCATTTCTGTGATATGATTAATGGTTCAATTAGCGCACAGAATATCAGAAACTATCAGCCTCTAATCTCGGTTCAAGCTTAATTTGATTTTTGCCATATCACCATAACTTGACTTAAACCATTATAGTGTTGATCAAAAATTTAAATTTTAGAACCTTGAGCAATGCATCAGGTTTCTTTTACTGTGAGTGAGTATGCACGAGTCCATCTGTCGGCTAACATGCATTCTATCCCCTGGGGTCCGTTTCTTATTGGTAATGAGACACGCGCAAGGGAGGAACAAATGTATGACTAACAACGGATTTTGATCAAGTCAGTAATTTTAATTGTATGGAGTACAACAGTGATCAAGTTTAATAACTTTGGGTTTGCTCTAAAAGCGAGTGTAAATATTCATGCTTATGAATACCCAGATGATTAAGCCGCATAAAGACTCACAGTGTCCATAATCCTAACGATTGTTATTTTTTATAATTATATTTTTGGGTGATCAAACAACTATAAGGCTTGAGTATGACAGGTCCATCCTCACCGAGATTTTTGCTAGAGACTAACACTTCTTTCAATTTCGCTTTTCTTTATGTTTATATAACTTATTTTACTCTAACAACTTGTTTAAGACCTATCAATGCACTAATGATTAAGCGCTCAGTCTGTTAAGCTTATTTCTTGTTGGATTTGGGGTCAAACAATCAATGTACTATCATTTTCTCTTTTTGCTTCAAAACTCAAAATTTTGAGGAGCAACAAACAAAATGAATTTAATCGCCCCAGTCACTTTCAGTCTATAGATTAATGGCTATCCTATCAATCTACAAGTAGATAACCGGACCAAAACATGCAAGCATGCTCTACAAACTTAAATAACCGACATAATTTTCATCGAGAAAATAAAATAAAACCGCATAACGAATGCCCCAAATTACTTTCCATTGTCAGGTAAATGGCTATCCCGAATATTTACAAGAAATTATCAGGACCAAACATATACAAGTATATGTCCTTCAAATAGGAGTAATTGACATATTTTTCAGCGAACGTAAGCAAAAAGCTTTTTGGTTTTTCTCTTTACATACATAAAACAAAATCTTTTTGTCTTTTTCGAATTTTTCTGTACAAACTAGAAATTCAAAATCTTTTTGAATTTTCAATTTTTCTTATAAATAAAAATAAAGACTTCACAGTCTTTTTGGGTTTTCGGATTTAAAACTTTTTTTTTGATTTTCTAAAATTTAAAGAAACATAATGAAAACACACTATTTTTGATTTTTTTTAATTTTTTTCAATGTTTTTGGGTTTTATCTATACAAACTCAAAGCACAATATTTTTGTATTTTCTATTTTCACCCCCTAAAAACCAAAACTAAAACTAAAAATTTAAAGGAAAAAATAAAGCAAAGATAAATATAGTTATCCTAGTTTCAAGATATCAGCAAGAGTCTTTAAGCCATTTAAACCAAGCAAAAATTGAAAACGAGTTTTGTCAAATGCTTTGGTAAATAAATCAGCTTTTTGAAAATCGGTATGTACTTTATCAAGGTCAATTAATTTCTTTTCAAAGCAATCCCGTATGAAATGATATCGAATTTCGATATGTTTCGTTTTAGAGTGTTGTACGGGATTTTCGGTGATGCTAATGGCAGCAGAATTATCAATTAAAATGGTAGTAGTAAGAAACTTCAAACCGTAGACGCGAAGATGTTGTTGTATCCACAAAACCTGGGAACAGCAACTCGAGGCTGCAACATACTCAGCTTCGGCGGTTGAAGTGGAGACCGTTGTCTGCTTCTTACACTGCCAGGAAACAAGCCGGCTTCCTAAGAATTGACATCCTGCTGTAGTAGATTTAAAGTTAATCTTGCATCCTCCATAGTCTGAGTCAGAATAAACGGTAAGATCAAATGTATCGTCCTTGGGGTACCATAACCCGGTGTCTGGATTGCCCCTCAGATATTAAAGAATACGCTTGACCGCTTCCAGGTGAGTCACTCGGGGACTAGCTTGGTACCTAGCACATAAACAAACATCAAATATTATGTCGGGTCGAGAAGCAGTAAGATACATCAAAGAACCAATCATAGCTCGATATAGGGTAGGATCGACAGTATCCTCCAATTCATCGGGTGATAAATTGTGACCCATATGGAGAGGAGTAGAAGGGGTTTTTCTGGCAGTAATCTTGAATCGGCTCAAGACGTCATTCACGTACTTAGTCTGGTGAATGAAGATTCCTTTCACAGACTGATGAACCTGCAACCCTAAAAAGAAGTTCATCTCTCCCATCGAATTCATTTCGAATTTGGTTTTCATTGAGTTTTCGAATTCCTTACATAACGCGTCATTTGTTGACCTAAAGATAATGTCATCGACATAAATTTGAACGAGGAGAAGATCATCACCAATGTTTTTGAAAAATAAATTGCAGTCAACAGTCCCACGTTTGAAACCATTATCCGTCAGATGGTCGGCGAGCGTGACCTACCAAGCTCTCGGGGCTTGATGTAGACCATATAATGCCTTGTTTAAGCGATAAACTCGGTCAGGATAATCGGGGTATTCAAAACCCGGAGGCTGTAACACAAACACTTCCTCGTGTAGTTCACCATTGAGAAAAAGCACTTTAAACATCCATTTGATAGACTTTTATATTCTTGTAAGCTGCGTAAGCCAGAAAGATTCGTATAGACTCCAATCTTGCAACCGGAGCATATACTTCAGTGTAGTCAATTCCCTCTTGCTAATGGAAACCTTGCAACACTAATAATGCATTGTTTCTCACGATCACCCCACGATCGTCTTTCTTACATTTAAATACCCACTTAGTCGGAATCGCCTTCTTGACTCTAGCGGGTTTGTCGATAAGATCCCAAACACCCAAACGTACAAACTTCTGTAATTCGTCTTGCATGGCTTCTATTCAAGAGGGATCTTGAAGTGCCATACGAGGCGTCTTTGGCTCAACTTGGGATAGAAAGCAAGTGAATTTGGCAACACTTACAATTCCAGAAGAATGTAAATCTGCATTAGCACACAATACATTATTTTCATTTGACGAAGCAACTTGATGACGTGTTTGAACTCCCGCCTCAAGTTATCCAATAATGTTTTCCTTTGGATGATAATTATGAATCCTAAGAGTGGGATTCTCAGGGCCAACAACATTCTCAAATAAATTAGTGTAATGTTCTCCCAACTCATGAGATGCATCATCACTATCAAGTTCAATAACTTGATCAACAACTGGATTATCATCGGAAGAAGTAGATGCATTATCAAAGAGAAATGGAAAATCATCATGAAGATCTTCAGTTGGAGCATCGGTTGGAGCTTCAAAGTATGCACGAGCCAAGTATTCATCTGGTTGTTCAGTTGTTGGAGTAAATGAATTAAATAAGCCATCATAGTCAAACATCCGGTCGGGACCTTTCCCTTGAGGAGGTGTGGTGTACTTTTGACAGTCCACATGGTACCACTCCTCAACACAACCAGACGTGAAGTTAAATACCCGTTTCTTTGGAGAAGCATAACCCAAAAAATATCCCTCAATGGCTTTTTCATTAAACTTACCCACATCCTTTTTCAACATCGTACAAGGACACCCAAAAGGTTCCAAGTACTTTAAGTTAGGCTTTCGATTATTCAAAAGCTCATAACTCGTCTTCTTGAGTCTCTTAATAGTTAGAACTCGATTGAGCGTATAACACGCAGTATTCACTGCCTCATTCCAAAATTGGACAGGAAGCTTAGAATCAGCAAGCATTGTTCTAGCAGCTTCAATCAAAGTTCTGTTCTTTCGCTCAGCAACACTGTTTTGTTGTGGTACGTATGGGGCACTGTATTCACGATGAATTCCCTTTTGTATACAAAAGAAATCCAATACAATATTTTTTAATTCAGTACCATTGTCACTTCGAATTCTCCTCACTTTTTTCTTGTATAGTGATTCGATCTTAGTGATTAAATTCTGAACAAGAACAGGTGTTTGATCTTTCGAACTCATAAATAAGACCCATGAGTATCTTGAATAATCATCGGTAACTACCAGGCAATACCAATCTCCATAGATACTAGCACGATTCACTGGACCAAAAAGAACCATATGAAGGCGTTCAAGAGGAGTATCAATGGATTCAATAACTTAGAAGGATTCGACTTTTTCTTCTGTTTGCCCTTTTTGCAAGCAATACAGTGGTCTATTAATTTAAAATTCTTTATAGACACACCTTCAACTAGGTCATTTGCCATTAGATAGTTCATCTTATGAACATGAATGTGACCCATTCTACGATGCCATAGAATAGAGTCTTTCTCGGTTGCTTTTGAGACAAAACATGTTTCGATAGATGTCGATACTTTAGAACTCATATTTAAGACATGAATATCATTTGATCGAGGTGATCTCATGACAACCATGTCCTTGGGAATAACGTAACCCGGTTTCAGAATCAGACATTCTTTATCGGTAAATACTGTAGTGTATTTCTTGTCACAGATTTGCGACACACTCAATAAGTTATGGTCTACCTTGTCACAATAATTGACCTTTTCAAATGTAATGTGACCATTTGAAACTTCTCCTTCTTGTGTGATCATACCCCCAGAATTCCCAGCAAACGCCACATAACCCCCTTGAATATTTCTCACATTTGTTAAGAGGTCGAGATTTCCAGTAATATGACGAGAACATCCGCTATCCATAATCCAGTTTTCACCAGAAATGGTCTTGGATGTACCCTACACACAAAAGAAAATGATTAGTTCAAAAAGGCAGCCCAGGCCTCAGTCTTGGGCACCTTTTGATTTCCATGAGAAACATTAACCTTAGCCGAATTCAACTGTTGTTCAGCAAATTAAGAATAAGTTACAGGCTTCTTAGACTTTCGTCTTAGATAAGCAGCTTGAACGACATTTGAGTTCACGTTCTTGCATATCGGTTCAGTTGGAACAAACTTTGGTTTAACTTGACCATAAGTTTCATTCACATGAACTACCTTTCGAGGATTCACGTTTGAGAACATGATGTGAGTATCATCATCATATGACACAGGTCGTTTCAGAATCTCTTTTATCAAAGAAACCGGTTTCAATTGTACTACGTGAAAATCGACTTTTAGCCACACATGTGGTCTGGGCGATTTGCCACACTTCGGCTTAAATGTGTGGCTAAAAGGTCTTTGACCATGTTTAAAAACCTTCCAGAATGTTTTGGCCACACATGTTATTTTTCATGTGACCATTCTATACCTACTCAGGTACTTTTCGTCACACTTTGAAAAAAACTGTGACAAAATCTAGCCACATTATAAAAACGTGTGGCGAAATGTGACCTACAGTCATAGTTTGTTTGATCTTTGATACATGTGACCAAAAACACATGCATTAGCCACAAAGTGTGACATTTAACTAGCCACATGTTTTAATAGTGTGACCAAATATGACGAACGGCTACTGTATTGATAAGTGATGTGTCTAAAAGTTAAAAGATATAGCCACTTATATTACGTTGTGTGACCTAATGTCACATTTGTTAGCCACATTTTTAATAATGTGGCGAAATATGACGAACAACCATTGTATATATTAGTAATGTGGCTAAAACGCTTAAAATATATGGCCACTTATACGAGGTTGTGTGACCAAAGAGTAGTTTTGTTTTATTTTTCCTAAGTTTTTTATTGTCACGGATACACTTATTATGTGTGGCTATAAGTGATAAATGGTCACATTTAAATATTTTTAAGTGTGTCCAGATGTAATTAATGGCCACTTATAAGATGTTGTGTGACCAAAGAGTATCTTAGTTTTATTTTTCCCAAGTTTTTATTATCACAGATACACTTATTATGTGTGGCTATAAGTGATAAATGGTCACACTTAAATATTTTTAAATGTGTCCAAATGTAATTAATAGTCACTTATAAGAGGTTGTGTGACCAAAGAGTATCTTAGTTTTATTTTTTCTAAGTTTTTTATTGTCATAGATACACTTATTATGTGTGGCTATAAGTGATAAATGGTCATATAAAATATTTTGAAGTGTGTCCAAACGTAATTAATGGCCACACGTTGATTTGACGAGGGCTAACGTCATCATTGTCTTTCCAGTTTCTTGTGCCGCCAATTCCAAATTGTCAGGGAGATATACCGCAGGCGTCAGACGGTGTTTAAATACCAGTCACAATCCACAATCCACAATCACAATCACAATCACAATCACAATCACAATCCAGCAAATCACAATCACATTCCACAATCACCTTCTTCCGATTAATTTCCAAAAATGGCTTCAACATGGATCGATCGTAAACCGGGTACTCATGCCCCCATCTATTACGACCCCACCTTCTTCACCATTGTTTTCCTCTTTTCTTCCGGCGCCGTCCGGAAGAATCAAAGGGTGAGGTTTGTGGACTATGTCCACCCTCAAACCTTCACGTAACAACAACTTAACCGAATGGTTAGGTTTCTTGGGTACACCACTGCTGATTATTTCAGCTTTGTGATGGAAGTCCTAGGAATCGAGATGGCGTGCATTGATTTGAACTTCGTGGAGGACTTCAAGGCTGTGTCCCTTTATGGGGCATTCCATATTCAGGTGAACCTTCACCTTCGAAGGCTTAAGGACTCCACCTACACCTCGGACGACATGTGGGAGAGGATCATGCCCTCTCGGACTCCAGAAGCTGAGAATCCGACAAATGTAGATTCAGATATGGAATCTGATGCTAGGATTTAGTTTTTTGTAATTAGTTTTTTTTATCTTAATGTAATGTAATTATTAAATTTTTGTATTAACTGTAAATGTTATTATTATATTTTGGTTAAAGTGTATTTGAAGCGTAGTTGATGTTGTTTTTTTATAATTAACTTTAAAATAGATGTTAGTATGAGTGAATAACAAAATAGACCTAAAATTTAATTTTTGGTAGTTGAGACAGTAATTTATTGTAGTTCAGTTGATTTGTAGCATATCTAGTAAGATATACCAAATTTTTTATTTTAATTAACTTGAATGTAGACTATTATTACATAAATATATTTCTAAGATTTTTGACAGGTATTTAAAGCGTACAAAAGCGTGTGATATACTAGTTTTTTTTATTTTAATTAACTTGAATGTAAGCTATCATTACATAAATATATTTCCAAGATTTTTGACAGGTAGTAGGTATAAATGTAATTAATTTCCAAAATTAATTAGCTTCTGTGTGTTTCCAAAGCGTGTGAAAACCATTTTGACATGTAGTAATTAGTATGCAGTTATAGTGTGTTATACACTCAACAACCAACTATATAACAACACAGACTTTAATGACTGCAATAAAACTGGTGACTATAATTTATTATACTTTTATATATGTTATGTGAATTCCAAACTTGGCCAAGCAGAAAAAATCTAAGGTTTCCACAGATCTTAAACTTCCCAGAGATCTTAGATTTTGATAAATCCTTTCCAAAACTCAATGCCATCACCAAATCTAAAATTAGGTTACTGGTGATGGCATTGAGTTTGGAAGCGGTTTTTCAAAACTGAATTTTATTTGTTCAAAGGCTTCTTCAAAGTCTGGAGGGTACAATTTTGGTATGCAGGTTAGTGAAAAGAAGGGCATAATGGTCTTTTTTTATAAAATGAGTTGATAATGTTTTGCAGGAAACCAGCTGTTGAGAAGTATGTTGAAACATAACCAAATAGAGGTTGTGCAAGAAACAAAACTATCAGACGAGAAATGATGACTGTCACCGAACCATGAACACCCTAGACAACATGATGCATTTTTGGGCTTTCTTTGTATTAATGTAACTTTGATATAGAATGAGTCAGTTATGAGTGTAATGACTTTATTGATCTTACTATGGTACACTACAAGTCAATTGTGACTTTTATCGATGTAACATGATGTATGTTTGAACTTGACACCAATTGACCAAATAGCCAGAAGATGAAATGAATTCAACAAACTGGCCTGTACGTATAAGTATTAATAGTATTAAAAACAACCAATATTTCTTTAGTTTGAATTAATAAGTACAAAGTAAAGAATGGTGATATCATGTATCACAACTAACTTTAAACATTATTTACATCTAACTAGCCGAACGAACACAACTGCTGGGTCGACAACCCAGACATCGGTGTCAATCTCCATTATGAATAGTTGTAGGCTTTTTCCCGACCTCCAGTAATCATCTGGGGACTCATTACGAAGCATTTGATTTGGTTGTACAAGTGGCAATGTATTACCCTCATGAGAGAAAGTTACTGTACTAAATTCCTCATTGACCTCGTCATACGAATGCCTATAATTCTTGGGTGGAGTCATGAGGACAACATTCTTTTTTCTATCCAGCTAATCTTGAACGTAAAACACCTGGCGTGCTTGAGAGACCAATATGAACGGATCATCCTTGTGGCCAAATTTGTTTAGGTCGACCGACGTGTAACCAAGAATATCATGTTTGACATGTTTTCAGTCAACCCATTGGCCCATGAAGACCGGAATTCTTTTAGTATGATAATCTAGGACCCATATTTCTTGCAAAACCCCAAAATAAAAGTTTTGTCCATAGGTCACCACGTCTTTTTTGATGTGCATGTCATCCGCCTCTACACCAACCCCGTTGTTCTGGTAAACTCTACGATCATGAGATTTTGTACGAAATTCAAAACCGTTGATGTCGTATGAGTCGTATTTGTAAACGTTGCGGTGTGCTCTGTGTTCAATACACTTTACGGTTTCCGATACAGAACCTGGGGAGCCCGCTAGCTCTCTTTCAACCTGAATTTCATTACAAGGATTAGATTTTTCACCTACATTGCAGAAACTATAAAAGAATTTTAAAAATTATAGAGGACTTAATAAATTGATCTACCTTGTCGCGTAACCAGTCACCAAACTTTAAAGTATGCTCCTTCTCCAGCAATGCTTGTCGTTTACATGCATTTGGTTTTTCAAAGAGGTCTTGTATTGTCTGCAAGTAGGAGTATATATAATATATTGTGAATTATATATATATATATATATATATATATATATATATATATATATATATATATAACTTAGAGTATATATGTTAGTAATACTTACTCGATATACGGCGCTATTTCAGGCGTATTCTGCATCACATAGAAATGTGCTCTCTTGAAAAGATCAGGAGAAACTTCAACTGATTTAACGCCTGTGACAGGAATTGTCTCCCCATTATCATCATGCTTATCATGTGGAATACCAACAGTACTCTTGATGTTTCTTCTACAATGTTCTCCTCAGCAATGCACCCTTCTCGATAAGTTTTGTTTCGCACATGCCCTTTGATAACCTTCATACACCTTTCAAAGGGAAACATCCAACGAAAGCATGGTGGCCCACATAATTTTATCTCTCTTACAAGGTGCATGGTTAAGTGAACCATGACATCAAAAAATGATGGAGGAAAGTACTTCTCCAGCTGGCACAGTGTAACTATTTGTTCTTCCTGCATCTTATCAAGCTCTTCTACAATGATTTCTTTGCTACAAATTGACTTGAAAAAAAAAAACAAAGCCTGATTATAGCATTTCTCATTGGTTCTAGCATGATGGACCATATTGCAAGGGGCAGAAACTGTTGCATAAGCATGTGATAATCATGTGATTTAAGGCCTTGTAGCTTCCCTTCTTTAAGATTCACCAAACTAGAGAAGTTAGAACAATACCCTAGTGGAGCCTTCAGCTTATACAGTGTTTCAAGAAACATGTCTTTTTCTTGCGCTGATAATGTGAAGGATGCTGCAGGCAGTTCTGTATTGTTGTCTTTTGCTTTCGGTTGCAACTCCTTTTTAATCCCTAAAAACTCCAAATCCTTTCTAGCTGCCAATCCGTCTTTTGTCCTACCGGGAATGTTCAGAAACGGCCCGACAATACTTTCTGCCACATTCTTTTCAACATGCATCAAATCAATACAATGTTGGATAGGTAAATAATTCCAATAGCTGAGCCGTTGGTACCATATGTTGAACTTCTTCCAATATGGTTGTGGCGTTGTGTTATCCCTTTTACTCTTACTCCCACTTAGGGATTCAGATCCCTTTCCCTATTCATTGTTAATGTTTTTGACCTCGTCGTATATCTCTTCCCCTGTCATAGTCTCTTTAGCGGTTCTCATCTCCTCTTTTCCGTTGAATGTCTTTGTTTGTTTTCTGAAAGGGTGGTCATGTGATAAATACCTTATGTGGGCAGCATAACTCTGCTTCTTTGTGTGATAAAGTCGAACACACTGAGTGTCACCCCGACACACCACACAACCTTTGAATCCACTATAAGGGCAACCACATAGTGTACCAAGAGCAGGGTAATCATTAATCGTCCATAACACAACTGCACGTAGTGTAAACATTTCTTGTTTATATGCATCATATGTTGGCTCCCCGACCTCAAATAAAGATGCTAGATCGTCAATTAAATGCTGTAAAACACATCAATATTGTTTCCTGGCACTCCGGATATTAATAAGGAAAGCATGATGAATTTTCTTTTCATACACATCCAAGGTGGAAGGTTGTAAATGACTGCTAAAATAGTCTAGACACTGTGGTTTCTGTTGCCTCTATGTACGTCGACCCCATCAGTGCAAATCCCTAGACGAAGATTTCTTGGATCGCTTCCGATGGTATCGGAGTACCAGTCATCTATGGCTTTCCATGCTGGTGAATCTGATAGGTGTCGTAAAACACCGGGTTTATTGGTACTCGTGGCGTGCCATGTTAATTTCTCTGCTGTGGTCTTTGATTGAAAGAGGCGTTTGAATCGTGGAATAATGGGAAAGTACCACAGTACCTTAGCGGTCGTGTTTATGTAAGTTTTGTTAGTCTTCTCATCCACTTTCCACCTTGACTTGTTACAAATTGGACATGCTTCCAAATCCTTTTAATCCTTATAGTAAATAATGCAGTCATTGATACACACATGTATCTTTTCGTATCCTGAGCCCATTGCCTTCATCATCCTTTTGCCCTCATACATATTATTTACCATTCGTTATCTGCAGGTAGCATCTTTTTCAACAATTTCCGAAGTTCATCAACGAACTTATGAGATAGCCCGTGCTTGCTCTTTGTCACACCCTCAAAATCCACTAACGGAGCTTTACCATCAGAGGGTGTGAACTAACAGGATCGGAATCATTATTTATAATCAAACACCATAAATAAAGTTTTCAAACCACGAAACATTTAAGTTTAAATAAGTGCGGAAGCGTAAATCATAACCAAGTGTTGTGTCACACAGGACGACTTAAAACCAAATAAATAAAAGTTCAAAACAAGTTTTTAAAATGATGGTGTTCAATGAATGCATGATCCTATACCGCGCGCCCGCCTCAGCTACCTGAGAATAACATACTAAAAGTGTCAACACAGGGTTGGTGAGTTCACAGGTTTATATAAATAAAGTGTTTGCGTTTGCGTTAATGTTTTGCGTTTGCGTTTGCGTTACCAGATAATGTTATGTCAATTATATATCAATAGGTAGCTAGCCTATAAAACAAGTATTACTAAGTGTTCGACACCGAAGCTGACTGTTTATCAATTGCCTTGCTACCATGTCTACCACGACCATGGAAAATGTGTTAGCCAAGATTACACCCACTCGACCTGCCGTCGAGTTTAGAGTTGGGTGGGGTTTGTCAAACCCTGTAGTACTACTCAACAGTGACTCGCTATTATACAAATACTAAACGGTTCGATGTTATGAAGGACTTTAGTTGGTTCGTTTGCCACTTAGCCTTACAAGTGATATATAACTAATAACAAAATCTAAAGCGTTTTGGAGTATGTTATCTCCCCCAAGTAAAAAGCGTTTAAAAGAGTAAAAGGGGAACGTGAAACTTACTGTTTGCGAAGAATTCAAAAACAACTCAACCGAGAGATGCGCGTCACAGAAAATCCTCACTAGCGCTCTAAAACAAGAATGATATTTTCTAAGTGTTGGAACTATCATTGAGTCTCTAGACTCGGCACATAATACCTATGCATGAGATACGTTTCGTGTTTCGTTTGAGAATTATGTGTGACACGTTTCATGTGTAAACAACTACATAAGTATCAAGTACTAACATTGTTCATTACTAGTAATTATTCCCCACAAGGGCAATTTAGTAAAAAACATAGCAAATATCGCTCAACAAATACGTTTCATGTATTTTCACATAGTTCAGCAGCTAGTTTTATCAAGACAGATTTCTACTTGAAAGATTACTATATTCAACAGATCATAACATATCAATTAATTCACCAAAAATCGTCACAAAAATACACATGAGTTAGGTTTCCAGAACTATTTTTATTGTATTTTTATTCCATATATTTTTCTCACAAAGACCAAAACATTACAGTAAACTCACAGCAGTCAAAATCATGCGCAACATAATGATATTTGTTACTACCGTTAAATGGTGAATTCAATTAATGCAAGACTAATTGGGTTAGATTCTTAACTCAATATTCTAACTTTCAGAAGTGGAAATAACCCATTTGGTCTTGTAGTTTATGAGATATGATAATTTCAAAACAGCCTAACAGCAGACCTCACAATTCAGACTTACACTTCAGTTTTGTAAAATAATAAAAGTTAACTTTTACACGTCCAAAAATTGCAAATTTGGACTCTTTAGAAACTAGACTCAATATAGTACACTGTAGTGTTAATAATATTGACCAATTACCACATTAACATTCAGGTATAGTCGTCTAAACATAGACTTAACAATCTGTCCAGTACCAGTTTACATCAAAACTCAACATAACAACAATCTATGAATCATAATCCATGCATATAATACTATAGACACAAAATTAACCAGCCATGCATATCAATTTCACATTACACACATAGTTAGGGTTTTTCTTTAAAGTTTAAAATCAAAGAACAAGTGATTAACAAGCAACAATAACACAACTAGTTATCAATTTCATTAGCAGTTCATCATCAAACATACAATCAAACCCTAACTCATCTTAATCACCACTTTCAAGAATCTAGGGTTTTGATTAACCCATTAAATATTAAAATTAAACACCTAGAATGCATAGAGTAGTTGTTAATACCTTCCTAGCACCTTAATTCTTCAACCAAAAGCTTGAAAAATCCTTGTATGTGTGTGTGTATGTTTACGGCAGCCAAGAAGAGAGGGAGGGGGGGCCGATCGGGTTTGGGAGGGGGGGAAGGGAGTGTAGGGTTTTGTTATTAATTAATAATAATTATGTTACACAATGGCCCCTCTACTTCTAGTTATTAAATTTCTAGTGTAAATAATAACTCTTGACTCTTGAATTTTGTGTTCTATGTATAAATATCAAGTAGCATATAACTTAACACGTTATTATCAATTATTTGTAGTTTTGATATTTGTCGTTTGTTCACCAATGGTTTGAGTCAACTTGTTTGCGTTTCGGTGCAATCCCGAAAGACTACATGTGTAGTGATTGTCATGCGTCATTTAAAACCCTAGTTTAAATGTAATGAGATGTGCGTTATAGATCAAGTGATCTTAAGTTTGAATTGACGGAGTTTGGATTAACGGAGTTAACCTGAAATTTTCGAGTGTCACACTCTTCAAGTTGAGTAGTTGTACTAATGCAGACAATTTGGTGAAGTCAAGACATCCTTTATATAAGGGCTTCTCAGCGTCAACAAGTAGTTGTAGAAATTGTTGATACTTCTTGGCGCCTTTGAAATTGTCTTTTGTAGCATTTACCATTTCTACAGTTTCACAGGCATCTGTTGGCATGTTGGTGTCAACAAACCCAGTATTATTATCATAATTAGTTGGAATGCAGGTGCAGGCAAAGCCTATATTATTAACATAATTAGTTGGAATGTTGGTGTCGGCTTCTCCATGTTTTATCCAAGTAGTATAATTCTTATCAATTGCAAACATGTACAAGTGATGTTCTACATCGTCTACACTAAGATATACGTGGTTCACACACCGAACACATGGACATGAAACAGAAATTGGTGGTGATGTCTCATTGCAATTACGAACTGCAAAATGTAGAAATGCCTTAACACCATCTTTATATGCTTTATTGCAACTGTCTTGTACTGACATCCAAGACTTATCCATCTTCCAAGAATTTTTTTATTAATTGTGTCATCATTTATTAGGGTTTGGTGAAATTGTGAGATTTCATTTGGTCAATACTAATTGATTTGTAAGTCTTCCAGAAGATAACTCGATTAATTGGCGGGTAAAAATGAAAATTTTAAACTTCTAAATTTCGTTATATAAATATTAGAAGAGGTTCTATTACGTTCTCAGGGTGTAGCTCAAACGGTTGAGGCGCTTGTGATTAAACATAGATTGCAAATATCGCGGGTTCGAAACTCAGGAGGGAACATATTTTTATTAATTTTTTATAATAACCTCTTTTTAATGAAATAAATACACTGTGATTTTGAAAACACTCAAACTAAACTACTCATTAAAAGGCCTTTAAATCCGTTCAGAAACATAAAAATACATCATAATAGCTGGTCTAAAATCATAACAAAGTTTCTTAGCTTTTAATTACAAAACTAATTAAAAGCCCTAAAAACAACAAGAAACAAATAAAATACAATATCTTCACTTTTTTTTCTGATTCAATCCTTGAAGCTAAACTTCTTGCAAGTTGATCCCTCTAATGGCTTATTTGCCCTTATCAAGATAGGAATTATGTCTGTACATCTTGTGCACACATCAGATCTTGTGGACGAAATACAATCAGACCATATAAAGAAATCACATTTTTTGCCCTAAGTTAAAAAAAAATATAGAGTTTATGGTCAACAATTGTAAATGAATTCCAACTTTATTTGCAATTTCACAAACCTGAGATGCACAATTGTAGAACCTCTGACCTGGATTTTTGGTGGTCCTTGATGTTCTTAGAATGGCTTCTTGACCACAAAAACAATAAACCTGAGATCGATTGCTTCTGTTACTGGATGTGGAGGTCCGCGATGAGACTTCTTCCATGGTGAAAAAGGAGTATTTATTGAAAACAAAACTAGATATATAAGTATGTATATATATATATAGGAGGGTTTAGAAATGAGTTGCTTTACACATGCATGTTACTAGAGTTTTAGGATATATATATATATATATATATATATATATATATATATATATATATATATATATGTCTTTATACAGTAGCGTGTTGCAGGCGTAATAGACTCTTTTGAACAAATATATAACATATTTTAACCTAATTGATTACACGCATTTTTAACAAAAAAAGATGAGAACCATTAATCCATATTTACCATTCATCAAAAGATGCATCAAAAAAAGTACCATTAATTACAATACATAAAACATGTTAAGAAAGCATTTTAAGATAATCCATATTTATCATTCATCAAAAGATGACATACAAAAAGTATCATTAATTACAATACATCACAAAAAAAACCACGACCAGCAAAGCTAACATCACTATCACTCCGCCTTGTCCACAGTCTCCGCCCCCATCTCCTTAAAACTCATGTTGGTTGACACCGTAGTTATGGTGTCAACCAGGGTTTCACACACTGAGTCGTAGCATTCACACTGTTGTTTCTGATAATCAGCAACCATTGCTCGAAACTCGTTGTCGTCTTCAAACAATATGATTTTACATGAGTCGAAGGTCTTTGTTTTTTCTAATGCGAGTGTAGCCCTAATCGCTTCGATTGTCTTCAACAAAGTGTCGTCCTTTTCTTTCTCAAGATTCATCGTTGTTTTCACTATGTTCTTCATGGTTTTGTCAGAAGAATACATTTTTATTATCTTTCTGAAACTGTTAGTGTGATTGAATAACCAGTAATTTTATGTAGTTAAGTTTGATTTGTAGTAAGATATAGTAAGATCTAGTAAGATATAGCTTAACTTTAATGTAGGCTATCATTACCATAATATTTTTCCAATATTTTTGACAAGTGAGTATAATTGTGATCAATTAATTCTGACAGGTGATATAAATGCAAGTAATCTCTAGATTAAACAAAAACACATGAGACAAGTTTGTGCGTTCCCAAGCGTGGCAGACCCTTTTGTTTTTTATTACAGAGTTACTATTCATCCGATTGCGTTTCCCAAGCGTGGGACACCCTTTTGTTTTATTTGTGAGCCTTTTGGTTATATATACCTACACCACATTTGTGAAACTCATATACCTACATAATTTTAAATTATTTTTTTTAGTTAATAATGGATTACTCGTCATCATCATCATCATCATCATCATCCAAATCCTACAAGGCTGCCCTCAGAAGGCATATTGAGGCTCAAATCGAGATAGATAAAGCTTGTCGGGAAACTCTTACTGAAGAATTTGTAAAGACTAGCAACAGCTTGGATGCCAGGGATGTCATTGCAAAAGTTCTTACTCGAATGCCCGCTACTACTATCCGACATCTTGCTGTTTTGTTTATGGTTGATGTAGGACAGAGAGAGCTTGACGAGTTAAAACTTTTGGGCAAGGCAATTCTTGAACTGAATTGCTCAATGGAATTGAAGTTGAAGTTTCTTATGTCACTCACAGATTAGTATGTGATGGTGTTTCGTGAGTGTTTATGATGTAGTGATGGTGTGTTTTTCTGTGTGTCACCCAGAGATTAGTAGTAATAAAATTTGTATGTTTGTGAAGGTGTGTTTATATGTGTGTTTTGGTAATAATAAAATTTTTATGTTTGTGTTAAAACATTGATTCAACATGTAACTATTATCTTAAAGTGCATTACAAACTGATAACAGAAGAATAGAGATCTCCATAAGTTCATATCATAACAAGTATCTTAAAGTACATAGCAGTCAGTTTTGAAATCATTCAAATTTGTTGTTGCCTTTTCTTAAGTTCAGCAATAAACTCTTCTCCGGTTAAACGAGTGTCGTCATTTTCATGGAATAGCAGTGCTTTCTTGATAAGAGTATTTTTGTGTTGGTTTACATCCGAGAGGAGGATTTTGCACAAATACTTTGACCTCAACCATTTTAGCTGTCTTTGTTGTTTAGGGCCTTCCTTTTTGAGATTACACCCCCATGGTCTCTTCCCATCATATTTCTCCATGTGTCTCATATCAAAAATACCACAATCTATTCCATTACTTATTGTTCTCCATGTCATCTTCAATCTATTGATTGTTGCTACTTGGATTTGCTGAGTAATGGGGTGTTTGATTGTTTTAAGATACATGCAACAAGTCGTTTCTCTACAAAAAATAGAAAGCAATTTAAGTATTTTGACAATTTTTATAACAGGTATGTATGTTTTTCGGGTTAAAGGTATATATGTCTTTTCGTATCTTTCTTCAATATTCTCTCTAATTGCTTTTGATTTATCTTCTAAGCTTTTAAACTTTGCATCAGCTGGTATTTGTTGATTTGCACTGTTGTCAAGTAATTCTATCACTCATGTTTGAAGATTGAAGGTAACCATAAAGAAATGATCACGTTGTAGAATTGGCACTATAACAACCTCCTTGAGTGATAGAATTCCAAAAATTGCCATTTGTTTTTCGATGTTGTCTAAAAACACATCCAGTCTTTCTTTGTCTGTGTAACCCCTTGACTCAACATAATGGTCACTTATCTGTATAATAATTAAAATGCAGATGATTAAAGCGTTTATTGTGTGTTTTCTAATAGTACAAACAAAATAGATTAATTTATACCAGCACAGTGCTTGAAGCAAAGAATCTGAACGGTGATGCTGCAGATTTTTTCTTTTCTTCATAGTTCATTACTTCAATGAATGCATCCATTGCATTGGTGGTTATATAAATGCCAGGACAGTAGCTTTCAAAGATCACCTTGAACGATTATGTGTGAGTGGACTTGTAGACCTCCTCCCAAATGTCTTCAAGACAAAAAAATATATACTCTGAAATTATTTCTTCATCTACTGTGACACTAGCGGATGCGTCAACATCTCTCAGAAGATATGGAGAGTTCAGTGTAATGAGGCTATCACTTATTGACAATCCGGTGTCAACTGTTAAATATAAAACAACTCACTTTAAATTTGGCTGAAAATAATTGTAACTATAATTAAATACCTTCAACCCCTTTGGTGTTTATTTATAAATAAATACCCTCTTTTGCCCACGCAACCACTGTATTAACAACTTCATCAATATCTGCGCATGAGACATTGTTTTCTTAACCTGCATCACCTGCCTCATTTTTTACGACAACCAAAGATGTAATATGTTCAACTGTGATTATAATTAAGCAGGTATATAATTAAGCTGGTACATATATGATATACCTGAGCAGCCACTGGACCACCAACACCAACATCTGAATCAACTGCATCACACAGATGTAATAAGTTTAAAATAACAGCATAAGTGTTTTAAGAGCATTTTAATTATACTAATAATTAAATTTAGCCCAAATACCTTTTAGAGCAGCCACTGGACCACCAACACCAACATCTGAATCTTGTGTTTTAGGGACCATATTATTAGTGAATATGTTTTCCCATTCACAAAATCTAGCAAAGATATTTCGATTTGATGGATGTCTATCATTTCCTTGACGGACCAATACTTTGGTCTCTGAGCAAATTTTATCAAATTTCTTTAACTTTTTATCCATTGCCTTATTCCAAGACTGTAAAAAGAGAATATAGTTATTGTTAATTCAAAAACATTTTCAATTTATCCCAGCCAGTTGTAATGGAGTTAAATAATAGTCAACAAGCAAGATCGGCATTTGCAAACTTAAAGGTGAATAATCGCTTACATAATCATCCAAATCTTGTTCAGTTGTTTTATCGGCATTATCTGTTTCAGATACATTTTGACCATCTGTTTTTTAATTACATATAATGTTGTATTACATAAAATGCATGTAGAGATAAGAGATATGAGAGTTTTTTAGAAGAAAATAACAACTTTAATACCATGTTCTTGTTTCTCCTCAGCTGCAGTGTTTTCTTCAACTTTAGGCTTACCGGCAGCACTAACCGTCACAGCAGCAGTAGCAGCAGCAACAGTCTCATCAAGTCTCTTCCCGGCAGCACTAACTATCACAGCAGCAGTATCAGCAACAGCAGCATCAGCAGTCTCATCAAGTTCCTTCCCGGTAGCACTAACGGTCACAGCAGCAGGAGCAGCAGTAGCCACATCAATCCCCTTCCCGTCAACACTAGACGTCACAGCAGCAGCAGCAACCTCAGTAGCATCTTCTTCTAAGGGAGGACCATTATTCTCCAAGTATTTTTCCATCTTATTAAGAGTAGTTGTTGTTATGTAGTTGACTGCAGGCGTTGTGACGGGAGTCCCAAATGGACCATATTTTTTCTGGTATTCATGCGTGTAAAGCATCACAAGGAAGGTGATCGGACCGTTGTATTGACTGTTGATATCTCTCCATTCTTCCTTTGTCATTTTCAAGTTTTCAATAACATAGTTGCACCAGTCCATATTTGGAATATCCGAGGTTTTATCAATTGCGGCGATGAATCGTTGATTGACTGTTGTTAATTTTGTCACAAATCCTATACAGGTGTTGAACAACACAAGGAAATTAATCTTAAACAGTTCACCAACTCCTTGATCCGCGACCAACTTTTCTTTCACATGCTTTATACTTATTCTTGAATTTGTCGGGAATTGATTTTTGAACAAATCTATAGTAACATCTTCCCCCAATCTTGGTCTACTCTTGTCTAAAACAGGAATCGTACACATTGGTATCCCTAACACTTCATGTACTTTTTGTGGTGTTATCTTAAACCGCTCCCAATGTTCAATTCATTTAAACGGTTATTATAGTTCATGAGCAACCAATATCCCAAAGTTGTTGGAGTTTGGGTTACTTGAAGTCTTAACATTGACCCGAAACCCATTTCTTCTACACAAGTTTTTTGGGCAATGGTCATTGCCTTCACTGCATCAACAATATTAATAGGTGCACACCTATTCTTCAATTTTTTGTCTACAAATTCAACAAAAGGTTTTCCCCTCTCGGCTGGCTTCTTTTCTTTAATGGCTCTCTTTTTCGGATGCTGAAAGTCCGGGCCAGAGGTGCTGTGTTCCACCTGTTTCCGCTTTGACAACAACATGTCGATTGTTGTGTCAGGGTCTGAATCAGAGTCTGCTTCCAAACATGTTTTGTTTTCCCCACCGGAGCAACTTTTATAGTCTTCCTTTTATCAGTCTGGTTTTTTTCGACAACTGAATCACATACATACAATAAAACACGAGGGTAGGGGATAACAACACGAATCACAAGGAAACAGAAAACTGTTATCAAACATCACAATGATAAATTCTCATACCAAAGCCATAACACGCTAATCATACGCTTATAATATGCTTTAATATTATACATAGATTTAAAAAAAAACAAAGATATGTATTACAACAACAACACGCTTATCAAACGCTTTAATACATAAGAAGATTCAAACAAATGCTTACATTTTAAGATTAAGTAAACCTAAAACGCTAAAAAAATCATAAATTAACACCTGTTCCATCTTTATTCTAAGACCTATCGTGCTTTTTCTTCGTCCTTGGTTCCGTTCCAAAAGTAGATGAGTTAGGGTTTTCATTTTGGTTCTGTTCCAGAATAATTAAACCACTCGGGCTTGTGCTCGTGCTTCACAGTAGAAACGAATCGTCGAGGGTTTTTACGAATATTGACTTACAAGGTTGAATTTTGGTAATAATTATCGTCGTTCTAGAAGTAGATGAGTTAGGGTAATTATTTAACAATTTTAAAAGAATGCGCGTGCTTTTAAATTTTAATCATACGATTAGTATGGTATAGTATAAAATATATATATATAATATTAGTGGGTGGAGGTGGGTTCAGGTGGTCATGATGGTGGTGGACGGTGGCAGAGGTGTGGTGGTTCGTGGTGGCGGATGTGTGGTGGTGGGTGGTGGTGGTGGGCAGTGGGTGGTGGTGGCGGAGGTCGGTGGTGGTGGTGGATGGGTATAAATAAATGTATATATATTTATATATAATATTAGTGGGTGGTGGTGGTGTGGTGGGTGGTGGTGGAGTGTGGTTAGTGGTTGGTGCTGGAGGTCGTTATGGCGAATGTGGGTAGTGGATGGTGGTAGTAGGTGGTGTGTAGTATGATTGCGGATATGTAATACATGGACGATGACGGTGCTATCTCGTATGATGACCATGATGATTGGCTCAATTATAACGAGACGATGCTAATATAACAACCTGGGTTGGTGGGGTTATCATAATGATGCTGCTAACCTATATGGTACGGTTTGCTTACGCCAACCCATACGATAGCGATTGTAGCTCGTACGACGAGCATGACGTCTATGATGATGATCACACATATATATGATGATGACCAATTATATGTACCTATATGACAATACGCCACACATGCGCACACACACACACACACACACACATATATATATATGTTGATGATGATGGTGACACCGATGTTTAATGACATGTAACCCGTATGATCGACGACGACCATGATAACGTATACAATGGCCATACTGATGGTAGCATGTACGACTGATGATGTCGTTTGATGACATCAACAATTCATAAGATGGTGCCGACAGTGATCGCTAATATTGGGCGTTTTGTTTACGATAGCCCATACGATGCTGTCTACATCCCGTATATGGCAATCGGATGATGATGATGATGATGATGATGATGATGATGATGATGATGATGATGATGATGATGATGATGATGATGATGATGATGATGATGATGTTGATGATGATGATGATGATGATGATGTGTGACGATGATGAAGACACTGATAGCGAGATATATGTTACCCGTATGATCAACGCCGACTACGATAGCCTATACAATGACCACGTTGATTACCTGCACGTCTGATGATGATGTCGTTTCATGGTGACGGTGATCGATGAATATGATGATGATAACCACTATAATACATGATAACGATGATAAATTTATGACATTGATCATCATCATAACCCATATGGTGATGATGATAACCTAGAAGATGATAATGATACAAAACTACATATGATAATGATAACACTAGAATGTTGTGAGCTTATCTATTACGAAGTTGTAAATCTTATCCAGAACACCTTACTAATGGTTAAGATAATACTTCAATAATGGATAAAATTTTAATTTTATTTAAAAAATACGATTTATTAAACGAACTCAACTTTTAACGTAATTTAATACCGGAATGTTAGTAAAAAAAACTAAAAGTAAATGTTTTTATACTATTTTTAAAAAGTTATAAAACAAAAACCAATATATATATATAATTAAATGTGTAGAAATAAATAAAACCAAAATTCAAACCCCTTTTAACTTCAAAACCCTAAATCGACTTCTACGTCGCTTTACTGTAATTTGTATTTACTGTAATTCGTAGACAAAGCTTATCCTGGTAAGAACATAAAAATGCCACGTCTCAATAATGGAGTTAAGTTCCTGGTAGATATCGACAACGATTCCATGAGAGGATGGTTTGTTAATGTTATCTGGTTAATTTTTTTTATGAAACATTTTACAGATTTGCAATATATACATTCTAAGAACATTTTTTGTGTTACTTATAGCTCATTCCTAAAGCTGTTCAACCAATGTTTGCTGACATGAAATCGAATACCGGCTGTTGTTTGATTTATGATCAAAGTGGTAGAACGTTTTCTGTTGTTATAATCAAAGTACTTGATGACTTTTATTTTGGAACCGGTTGTACTGAATTAATCAGAGAATGTTGTATAGAAGCTGGAACATATGTTGTTTTTGAGCTTAAATCAAGATCTATGTTGAATATGTTTACTTTCAAAAGAAACGTAAATGATCAATCCGGTACTATGATATGTATTCCAGTCAGAAACCGACACGTCCATTACTTGGTAAGTTTTAATTTCTGTTTTTAATGATTGTTTCTAAATTCAAATGTCTTTTAATTAACATGTTTAATAGGATTTCCCTGAATGGCACGTGATTCAAGAATTTGGTGACAATTACATGAATTTGCTTTTCGAGCTTATTGCTCTAAATAGTATATGTTTAAAGTTTCATGTCTTTGGGATGGAATGGGTTGTAGGCTAGAGGATGGATGGATTGAGGTTTTTAAACAAACCAACTTGAAAAGTGGTTCGTTTGTTGTGTTTAAAATCATATCAGATAAGACATTTCATATTAATGTCTTTCATGAAGATGGCATAGAATTTATCCTTCGTGGTCAAAATCAATTGTTTCTCAACTATCAATTAAGCAATCAAGGTAGTTCCTCCAAAAACCCAATTCATCTAGATGAGCAAAATGATGACTCTAAAATCGTCTTCCACATGAACGTCACCAAGAAATTGGTAAATTGAATTTTTAAATTTCTTTTTTATTTACAAGTATATTTTAAATTTGCTTTTCACAGCGTCTTCCGGGTCACATTGCTACCAAGATTGATGCCTATGATGGAATGCTAATCACTTTGGTCAATCCCGAAGGTCGTAAAAAAATGAAACTTCATGGTGATGTGTCGGAACTGAAATTCAGATATTGGTTACCAAAATGGAAAAATTTCAAGGAGGAAAATGAATTACAGATTGGTGATAAGTGCATATTTAAATATGACTTCAATGAAGGTACATTGTTAGTTTCAAAAGTTGATTAGTGATTTGGTGATGTTTGGAACATTTGGGAAATATTTGGTGATGTGTTTGGTGAATTTTGGAACATTTGTGATTTGGTCACTCTGGGTAATATTTGTATGGTTGTATTGATACACTTTTTAGTTTCTTGCGTTGAATATTAGTTGGTTAGCTTTTAAATGCTTTACTTTTATAGTTTCTTGTATAATCTATTTTGTTATTCACTCTTATTTTGTTTCATGGAATGTATTGTAATGGTGCCTTTTGTATGAAAACTTTAAATTAATGGTAATTATGGAGTATCTTAAAACAAATCGAAAAAACAAAAAACACTTGGTTAAATCTAAAACTAAACAAAAAACACTTTGTTAAAAAACACTATTACGCTTGTAACACGCTAATGTACATAAACATATATAAATATCCTAATACGCAAGTAACACGCTTATCCAACCATGTTCTGTCAAAGTGTCTATTTTCAGCCACAGGTTCTCTGCCGTAAAAACTATGCCAAAAATCTATTGGTTCTTAATTAAAAGGGAGGCATAACTGAAAAAGCTCCAAAATATTGGCTCCAAATGTTCAAAAACTCCAAATTACATTTAACACTTCAAAAATCAAATTACACTCCAAATTATTAAAAATTTTCCACTCCACAAATCAGACGACAGTGATTTATACTCCAAATTACACTCCAAATTATTAAAAAACAATCGAAGATGAAGCTTATAGATGAACGAATCGAAGAAGAACATGTTTTATACTCCGATGAGGAAGCCAACGACGACGACGACGCTCAATCAAACGACACTGAAGGCTACTCCAGCAAGGAAGCCAACGACGACGACGGTCAGACTGGTAGGGACGATGATATAGGGAAGATGGCTATTGAACCCATCAACAGTTTTGCTACTACGAAAAAACCTACAAGGGGGTTGACGAGATTACCTAAGTTACGTACTGATTATGCAAACTCTGGAGGTGTCAGACTGGTAGTGGAGTTTGATAATCTGGGTAGGTTCACTGGCCAAAACAGATCAAAGTTTTCAAGTTTTTTAGGGGATGTTGTAAGGGAAATAGTTAGCTTGAGACATCTAAGTTGGAGGGAGGTCACGAAGGAGCTTAGAGATAAATATGGGAACAAATAACGGTTATTCTTTATTTTTATTTGTGCGTTTTATATTTTGAGATGTAATTTACCTTACTGTATTATATTGTGCAGAAATATTTTGAGATTAAGGTGTCTTACAGGCCTTCTGTGATGAATCGGCTCGGACACCTTCTTCGGGATTTCAGAAGAAAATTGTATGCCAAATACATTATGCCGAACATCGGTAAACCTCTAAAGCTGAAGGCGATACCCAAGGGACACAGGACGATGATCAGGCAAGAAGACTGGGATCGCTTCGTTGAGTACACACAATCAGAGCAGTTTCATGTATAAATCCTCTACTCTGCAAACGTAGAATGATCGACTATATATGGTTTATGTTTTTTGTTTAAATATAATGAAATGATTATAATATGTTGTTGAAGAAAAAATCGGCTTCATCAAAGGGAGCTCGAGCAAAGAATGTTTTTGATCATCACATGGGACGAGGGGGTTATACCTACCTTCGACAGAAACTGGTAATCACCGTCAGCTGCTTTCTTTCTAGTTCAATGATTTGTTGGTTATGTGTTTAACGCATGACCGTCAGTTGCTTTCTCTTGAATATTTTACAAGGTCAAAAAGAAGGAAACTGAACCGGATGAGATCCCCGACCATGCATTAATGTGGATGAAAGGAAGGAGGACAAAGATGGTGCATACAAGAATGTTGTTATCGAAGGTGAGGCAACCAAATTAGTATGTTTTAGTATTAAACTTTTTAAATCATGTTAAAGTCAATTCATTGCCTTATATTGGTGTAAAAAAAACTTGAGTCTGTATAACTTGTCTCAACACTTGATGTGGATACATAAGCGTGTTACTAGCATATTAGAATATTTATATATGTTTTTGTACATAAGCGTGTTACAAGTGTATTAGAATATTTGTTTTCTTGCAGGTTCAGCATGAGGAGCAGATCGCCTCCGGAGCCCTGGCACTTGAACCGTGCACAGATGTTGTCACCTTAGTTCTTGGCAAAGAGAAAGGTGAGTCGGGTAAAAGGCTCTCTTAAGCAACGAATTTCCCAACTTGAGTATGAGGCGGTGCAAAGAGATGAAGTGGTGAACAGGTTGACGACTCTACTTGAATCCACGAAGGCTATGCTAGCAAGCCGTGAGAAGGAACAGTTAGCATTTGAGACCAGGTTTAGACATCTCGAAGGATTGTTGCCGCATATGTCGGCAAGTCAAGTAAGTGACGTATGCTACATATTAATTAATGCATTCGACATACATAATTGGCACTGTTTTTGTCATAATTCGTAGGTAAATCATGTTCCCAACCAGGTTGGTTCTAACCAAAGTACTAGTGTTGTGGCGCAAAATAAAATGCTAGCACCAGTAAGTATCTGACAGTTTCTTTGTTTATTACAACTTTCCATGTGATTTTTCATTTTCCATAACCTAATAAATTGATTTGTAGGCCAGTTATGTGGGAAACATCTTAACCTCAGGTGAGGTTGTGCAACAAGAATCCGCTTCTCAGGTAAGCATTTGACAGTTTGATTGATTTGTTTTAATAATTAACTTTCCATGTGAGTGTGCTGATTTTTCATAAGTTAATTGTAGGCCAAGTCTGCGGATAAAATAGTTGTCAAAACGGTACCTGCTTGCCATATCTCGACATCAGTAAGTATTTGACAATTTTTGTACTTTTTATAATTCGTTTCCAATGTGAGTGTGCTCATTTTCTATTACCGAATTGCAGGCCAAGTCTGTGGAAAAAAGTGTTGACCAAACGGTAGTCGATCCCCATAGCGCGACATCAGTAAGTATTGGACAATTTCAGTTTCTATATTTTATAACCTAATAAGTCTAACAATTCCAATTTCTTTTATATTACCAATGAAGCATGTAGAGAATAATGTTGACCAAGCATCAACACAACTACACCACACTCCAGATAGTAACGGCTCGAAAAAACCATCAGTAAGTATTTGGCAATTTCAGTTTTTCCTTTAATTGTTGATTGATTCATTGAATGGTTTTTAGGTAAAACTGAAAAGTCGTAAATGAAAAGTTGATGTACCTACGGATGAAGCTTCCCCACCTTCTGACATAAAGGTATGTACTGCGCGAAACATTGTTAATTTCCCATCAACATGGGTATGTACTTATATATTGACTTCAGCTAAGCCATCTTAATTTCACATGCTTGTTTATAGGTGTATGAGTCTCGTTTGTGTGTGCATGACAAGCGTAAGAAGGTGGCAAATGGTAAAGTTCATTGGTCACCGGTTCCACAACAGTTGCATGGAAAATCAATCCCGGAGGGTTGCTATAAAGTTAGTCTTGATGGAGCCACAAAGGAACAAGCAATTATTCCATGTAAGGCAGGTGAAATTACGACTGTTGGCGACGCAATTGGTACTTTTGTTGCTTGGCCAGAACACCTAATCTTATGTGACCAGGAGGTTTGTTCCCTTTTAACTTAACCGAACAAGTATCTATGTTCATTTTTATTTAGTTTAAAAAATGAACACTTGTGTTCGTTTATGTTCGTTTGTTTATAATCTAAACTAACGTAATTGAAGAAAGATAAACGAACTTCCCGCTGAAAGGTTCATGAACAGTTAAACGAACGTTCGGTTCGTTTGCAGGCCTACTATTTTGTCCTATTCAATTACAAAATACGACATTAATTATACATATTTGTTTTTCATATTCTGTCATTCTAGCTACCACCACTCCCATCCTCAAAAGAACCAGAAAGATCTGGCAAGAAAGCAAAGGCAAAGTACACAACGATAGACCGGGTGACCAAACAGAAGACAAGGAGCAGTGCCAAGAAAACCGACGCCTTAGCTAGTATATAGGTAGTCGTTATTTTTGTATTTTGTAAGATACTTTGCATATACATTTGCTTAAGTGAATATTATTGTTAATATAATTTGTTTCGAATTCTTTTTGTCATGCTTGCTTATAGCTGTTTTATATTACTGCACAAAAAAATAAAAATAATTATATATTGCCTAATTACACGCAATTTGGCCACATAGAACACATTAAATAGGTGTGGCCGAAATTAAGACAATAGCCACACCTGAAATTACAAAAATTAGAGTTTATAATGACCATTAGCCACAACATAAACATTTTTGTGTGACGAAAAGTATGATAATAGCCACACTTTATATTACAAAAGCATTATGTGTGACAAACGGTAAGACAATGGCCACACCACAAACTACAAAAGAGTGTTTGAGTGGCAACTTCCCATTTTTAGCCACATTGACAACAACCTCCAGTTGTTGGTGCATGATGTCAATAGTTCAGTATCTAGTGTTTTGTATGTGTCTGTAATCGAGTTAGATTGTTTGTGTTATGTTTAGATAAGTTGTCACACAAGTTCGCCTGATGTAAGCGAACTTGTGGACAAGTGAAGTTAGGACAACTTCGCCTAACATGTTAGGCGAAGTTGTCGAGGTGTATTTAACCTCAACTTACGGCTTGTTTTGGGTATTGATTCCGGAACGTGTTTTTGTGATTGAATATCACGTGTTGAAGAGTTGCAATACAACGTGTCTTATTAGTATTGTAATGTGTGTTTGTGCTTCGGTTTAACGTATTATACATCTTACGCTCGTATCGTGTTACGTAGGGATTCCGCACCTACGTACTACGAGATACTCCTGTGCAGATCCGGCTTCTACAATTGGTATCAGAGCATTTGCTCGTGATTGTGTGGTTCGGGATTATCACACGAGTGTAAAGATCATTCCGTTCGACTATTCGCGGAACGAGTTTACGTTGAAATACCGTGTTTTTGTGTCCTACCCATCTCCCACTATCAAAAATAACCCATTACACCTTCGCATACCTCGCAATACGTCAAATTAAAACCTGCAAAAATCTGAAGTTCATCAGGCGAAGTTGCCGTCACTGTTCGTAGGGTTTAAGCGAAGTTATAAGTTTAAGCGAAGTTATAGATCAAGCGAAGTTAAGGTTCAGCGAAGTTAAGGTTCAACGAAGTTGGGAAACAAGCGAAGTTAGAGGTTCAGCGAAGTTGAGGAAACAAGCGAAGTTAAGCTTAAGCGAAGTTAAGCATAACTTCGCCATCTGATCACTGTTCAAAATAAAAAAAAAATTCTTTACTTCTTTTGTGTTTTCGAGTCGTGTTTCTTTCAACGATGACTTCAATAAACATTACGGAACTGGTGAAAATGGAGGTTGAAGTCGGTTCAGCAACTAAAGCTCCAAAAATGCTCATGGGTACCGATTTCGTTGCTTGGAAAGATCGGTTTGAACAGTATGTGAAATATCAAGATGCTAAGATGTAGGTATGCATACAAGATGGATACATTCCACCAACAGCCTTGTTTGAGGGTCGTGAACAGATTAAGAAGTACAATAAGATGGAAGAGGAAGAAAAAAAGATGTATGAGGCAGAAAGTAAAGCTCATGCAGCAATAACAATGGCTCTTCCACAAGAGATTCTTCATACATTCAAGAAGTACAAAACTGCTAGAGAGCTACGAGAAGCACTTGAAAATCGATATGAAGGTAATGTGGGGATACGTGCTTCCAAAACAAAGCTGCTAAAAACCCAATTCTCTGTATTCAAGTATCTGAAAAATGAAACACTTGACGATATAATCACCAGATATTATCACTTGATGACCGAACTTAGTAATTACTCCATTGAATACAAAGAAGAAGAGATAGTAGAGAAACTTCTTGATGCTCTTCCACCGAAATGGGAAATGTATACGGTTTTGATGAGAGAGGATAAAGAATTTGCCAATATTGATCTTGAAACAGCAGTCAATAAGTTACGAAATTTTGAGCTCAACATGGTTCGAAAGGAGACACCAACTGATCAGGTTCAGGATCCGGGAATGTATTGTGCGAAAGTCTCTTCAAGTTCAAGTTCAAAATCAGAATCGTCTGCCTATTACTCAAAGGGAGAATCAAACTCCAACTCAACTCGAGATGGTCATGTGATTCTTAATATGGATGGCGACGTATGTTTCGTAGCTGAAGGTAGTAGTTCCTCAAAACCTCAAGCAACAACTGGTAATTTCTCATCAAATGTTCCAACCAACAACTACTCACAGATGCCCATGAGTGTTAAATCAGCAGAACAGCAGTTTGCTATCTATGCATCCTTCATTGCATCTTATGAGAACTATATCAAAGGTAAAATAGTCGACCCTGAAACTTTGGATGAAGACTATGATCAGATAGATGCTGATGATTTAGAAGAGATGGATTTGCAGTGGCAAATGGCTATGATAGTAAGAAGGGTTAAGAGATTCATGAAGAAAACGGGTAGAAAGTTCGTTAGAGAAAGACCAGGGTTTGACAAATCAAAGGTTAGATGTTACAACTGTCAACAAAATGGTCATTTTGCCAAGGAATGTACAAATGAGAGAGTCGAACGCAGTCAGAACAAGCCTGCACAACAGAATGGGGGAGGTAGTGAGAATAGGGCTATGGTATCTAGACAGAATGGTGGATACAACTGGAATCTGCAAGTTGAGGAAGTGTTCGAACAGGCTAATTTGGTCAACATCGAAACTGGAGGGAGCGAGAAAGAGACGGGAGAAAATCAAGCATATATGGCAGAAGTGAACGATCAGCTCTCTGAGGTAAGTTCTGAACTTCATTGTATGCAATGTGAGAATCTGTCTGAACAATTGAAAACTGTAACTGATCAGTTTGTTAGTTTGGACGTACAATTTAAAACATTAAAAGAAGATCACCACTACACTAAAACTAGAGAAAACAGTTACTCGGTAAAAATAAAAGCTAGTGAAAAGGATATCAAAAGTCTTAAAGCCAGTCTAGCTGATAAAATTCAAGTAATTGATCTTAGTTATGAAGTGTTAGAAGAAAAAACCAAACTAATTGCTGAAAGAGATAAACAGATAGCTGATTACCAGGTAAAAGTGGTGGAACTAAACAGAAAAATTGAACAATTTAGAAATTCCTCAGCAATGCTTGATCACATCATAAGTGTTCAACGTTCCCCATTTAACAAAGGGGGAATTGGATTTTCTGAAGTTCCACCACCGTATAACAATAACTATACTTACAATCCTAGTAATCAGAAATCTGCTGATGTTGAGATTAGTCAGACAGTTCCAGTCAAAATTTCAACTAAAGAACCTGAAGTTGATAAGAGCGAAACAAGTAAGCCAATTCCTAAGGTTAAGATTGTTGTTCCTAGCTCTGTCTCATCAAATTCGGACAAATCATCCGAATCGGGTGAGATAAAAGAAGAGGTAGTGTTACTGAAACGAGGGGAGAAATATAAGCCAAACGAAAAGAATTCTTCCCTAAATCCTTTTGTCCCACCATATGTTAGACAAACGGGTAGTAATGCAACCTCAACATCTGAAACAACTGTTGAGACGAATGTTGAACACATAAGCTATTTCAGATGCAATCAAGTAGGACACCTTATTGCCGATTGTCCTCTAAATCAGAGAAAATTTAGAGGTATGAGTCCTCCGAAAACTGAGTATAAAACAAATGGTAATTATTATGCTAGTAAGAATACGTACACACCAAAGGTCAGACATTGGACTAATCCAAGATTTCAAAGAAAGAGATGATATAATTTTTCAAGTCTATAACTTTGTAAGAAGTTTCAATACAATGTTTAAATAGAAAATTGATCCAACCTTGGAAAGTGATAGACATACTAATTCTGTGTGCTTAACTAGTGAAGTTATTAGGCCTAAAAGACTCTAGAACAGCCATTGTATGTTATAGTAGCTTTTTATGGTGCGTAAAAGTAGAAGTGATACTAACTAAATCTCCTCGATTTAACGTGGAGAATCATTCAGAGTTGTGCATGTCTCCATATACATCTTTCCGAATGATAGGCAGAAAAGTGATTACCCAGTCATACACGAGCCCGTGTGTGTTCTGATTCCTGAGAAGATAGTGTGTCAATTACCTGCAGTGATCCAAATTCGGGACTTGCAGTCGTCTACTGTTTGCAGTTGTTTTAATCTTTAAAAAAAATTTGTGTGTTGTTAAGCCTTCTGAAGCTTATGTTGTTATAATTATCAATCAAGAGGCAAGAAAGAGAACGGGAAGAAGACTCCAAGATCGATATCTACTTACTGTTTAATCAGACACTACGGGTCAAGGTCAACTCGGGGTGACTTGGGGAAAGCCAAATACGCTTTGAGAATAGATAGGAGGCATCACATTCTCTCATGTGATGTCCAACTAAATTTTGAGCTTAATTGAACCTAAACCGTATCACAGAAGCGATGAAAACCATACTAAGTTGTATACCTGCTTACAACCTGTTTCTTTATGTCAAAATACCGCTGAACATGGATCTATGTGACAGCCACTTAATTAGTATGATTCCTGTTCGGATCTTTTCTAAAACATGCTGGTCCCCGTCAAGACTGAAATTTGATCCCGTTTACTTATTTTCTAAAATTTCCTTTACGTCTTTTGTTTTATGGTTTAAAACTTGGTTACTTGGTTCTTTGATCGTAACGTTTAAATCTTTGACGAAAGTTTTTAAAAGACAGTTGCATTTTGTTCAAATTTATAAGGGCCTTTTTTGTAAGTTTTGTACTGAGCGAAGTTGTGAAGGGGCGAACTTGTTAAGGGGCGAAGTTAAGGGTACGCGAAGTTAATCTTAACTTTGCCTGTGTAATTTAAACCCTATATAAAGTGACTTTCTGGTCAAACACTTTACATTTTTCAAAACCCAGCGAACTTATCATCTTATCACGCTCGGCGAACTTAAAACACGTATCAAACCTCGTTATTCTCTGTTTCCAATCCGTGTTAAAGGTGTGTAGGCTTGGTTTGACATGTAACTCTTGTCAATGGTGTTAATCAGATGTCGTTTTGGTCCGATTCGTGACTACGTTCATGCAAACCTTTAAACACCCGATAAACAGTCTGTTTTTATTGTGTTCGTAACCCATTTGATCTCCTAGATCTCGATACTACTATCTTTTCTTGTTTTAAATTCTCGCAAACTACCAAACTTTACCTTGATCGGAAAATAATATTTCACCATTTCAGATTCAGGCGAAGTTATGATTAGGAGAAGTTGTTCTCAACTTCGCCCTAGGCATACCTTCGCCTGGTTATTTTAAATTAATTAATTATTCTACGTTGTTCAGGGGCGAAGTTAGGATTAGGCGAAGTTATCCTCAACTTTGCCTAATACTTAACTTCGCCTACTGCTTATGTAGTTAATTTAAAGGTTTTAATCTGTTATCAGGCGAAGTTATGGTAAAGGCGAAGTTGTACTCAACTTCGCCCTTGCTCCTCTTGGTGATGAATTCCAGGACCCGGCACCGCAACAGGCAGATGTTCCTCAACCACCACCTGTGGTACAGCAAGCATTACCTGCTGCTCCTGTTGTGGCTCCAGAGGAACAGGTAGACCTTGAAGCTGCTTTTGGCGGCCAAGGGTTCTTTGATATGGAGCGAGTTGATCCTGCTGCAGAGATTCAAGTCTCAGTAGCAGAGGTTTCTGGTGTAAATGTATCGATGGTAGCTACGTCTGTAGCTGATTCTGTGAGAACCGACTCTGACTCCTCCGCTGATGATGTTGCTGAAGCTCGACAGATTCTGGTTACACAAGAAAGAATACATGGGAAAAGAAAGAAAGACTCGGATGATAGTGAATCTGACTTTGAGGAGGAGTTAGACCGGTTGATACGACGATCGAAAAGGGTTAGAACTGGTGAAGGTTCGGGAGCTGGTGAAAGCTCAAGGGTGGTTCGTTTCTCCCCACCCGCTCTATCTGGTATGACTATGGTTCCTGCGTCGATGACTGTGACAGGTCCGATCATCTCAAGTGCTCCCGTGATTACTACATCCTCATCATTTGGAATTCCACCTACCAAATTTCAGTTTTCGGCTCCAGAGATAGTCTCCTTGCCACCTCCTACTCTTACTCCGTCGGAGGTTGTTGTAAGATTTGTTGAGTCGACATTAGTGGATACTGCGGGGTTATCTGTCACAATACCACCCGCGGTTACTTTTCAACCTGCTTCTGATACTCCTGCTAGTTTGGAATTCCATCCACCTTATGCTCAAGACGTTTCTCATATGAGGTTTGATTTTAGTGATACATTATCTGATTCTGAAAGGATAGCAGCTCTTGAGAGGGTGGTGGCAGAACAGTCAAGAATCAATCTTATCCAGACTCAAGCTATCCAGCGCCTCGTTGCAGAAAATCAAATCCAATCGTCCTTCCTGGTTGAGCACGGTAAACTTTTTGATGCTTTAAAACAGTTCTTAGCATCTCAGGGGGAGACGAGCTACAAGGGCGATGAGTTGAGAATGAAGAAAGTCATGATAGAGACGATGATCCCAATGCATCAAAAGGTGCAGGTGGTGAGTTGCCAAGAACTGAACAAACTCTTGTGACTTCCACATCTTAGGGGGAGTCAACTGGTACAGCAGGTGGCCAAGGGGGTGAAGATGTTGTGGTAGTAGATGATGAGGAGATATTGGATGATGATGTTGTGGGTGATGACGATGTGTTACCAGTTGAGGAGATTGAAAAGATAGGAGCTGAGATTGTGATTGATAGGGAGATTGAAGAGGGAGAGTCTGTTGATGACAATGTTGAACACGGTATCCCAGACGTTGATAAGGCAAATGTGGGTCAAGATATGGAAAGTGATGAGTCTGAATGGGAAGAGCAGCCGAGATGGAAAGAAGGCTACGCTCAGTGGTTTGTAAAGACTAAGAAGCCAGCGGTTCCGATCATGTTCAAGAAAAGTTACAATATCAAAGGGTATGATGAGTCGAAGAAGGGTATTATATGCTGGTTGTATGATGAGCAGTTGAGATTATTTGTGATTAAACGTTTTGATGGGATTCAGTACTTTAAGAGATTGTTGAGATCTTTGAATACCTTTCCTGAGTGTGAGGTGAAGGATTTGGCTAAGTTGGGGTTGATTAATAGAAGTGATGATAATATGGCCAGAATTATTGGGAAGATTGTGTGGAAAGAAAGTATCAAAGAGAAAAAGTTTGATTTGTTAAAGCCGTAGAAAGGGAAGCTAGTTGAAGATAAGGAAAGAGGAATGAGAGCTGATGGAAAACCTTGGATGGTAATGAAGTATAAGCCGATTCGGTGTTTGAAAGAAGTGCCGATGAAACCAATGCCCAAGGATGTCTTAAAGAATCTAAAGTGGTGGTATGTTGATAGCCAAACAGCTGAAGCGATTATGGAAGATGAAGATGAACAAGAAGTCCTGAGAGTGTATGATCCGATGCACTTGGTGAATCTGTCTCAAGCTGACCTGCAGGTGCTAAACGAGAAAAAAATATTCTATATTTCTGCATGGAAAGATGAAGCCAAGAAATATCAGAGAGTGGTTTCTGTTTGTGTTAGAGAAGGCGTTCATGCTTGAAGACTGGTGACACGAGATTTTGGGATTACTAGACACGTGAATAAAGATAGAGATATGAAGCTACTGCCAAGGGGGAGTCTGTTGGTGCATGATGTCAGTAGTTCAGTATCTAGTGTTTTATATGTGTCTGTAATCGAGTTAGATTGTTTGTGTTGTGTTTAGATAAGTTGTCACACAAGTTCGCCTGATGTAAGTGAACTTGTGGACAAGCGAAGTTAGGACAACTTCGCCTAACATGTTAGGTGAAGTTGTCGAGGTGTATTTAACCTCAACTTACAGCTTGTTTTGGGTATTGATTCCGGAACGTGTTTTTGTGATTGAATATCATGTGTTGAAGAGTTGCAATACAACGTGTCTTATTAGTATTGTAACGTGTGTTTGTGCTTCGGTTTAACGTATTATACATCTTACGCTCGTATCGTGTTACGTAGGGATCCGCACCTACGTACTACGAGATACTCCTGTGCAGATCCGGCTGGGAACCTACACCAGTGTCTATATGATATTATTAGCCACACAGTACCTCACTATGTGTGACGAAAAGTTTGACAATTGCCACACTTTAAATTACCAAAAGCATTATGTGTGACAAATGGTAAGACAATGGCCACACCACAAACTACAAAAGAGTTTTTGACTAGCAAGTTCATATTTTTAGCCATATTGACAATAAGCTCCAGTGTCTATAAGATATGATTAGCCACACAGTACCTCACTATGTGTGACGAAAAGTTTGACAATAGCCACACTTTAAATTAGGAAAAGCATTATGTGTGGCAAATGGTAAGACAATGGCCACAACACAAACTACAAAAGAGTTTTTGACTAGCAAGTTCACATTTTAGCCACATTGACAACAACCTCCAGTGTCTATATGATATTTTGGCCACACAGTACCTCACTATGTGTGACGAAAAGTTTGACAATAGCCAAACTTTAAATTACGAAAAGCATTATGTATGACAAACGGTAAGACAATGGCCACACCACAAACTACAAAAGAGTTTTTGACTAGCAAGTTCACATTTTTAGCCACATTCACAATAACCTCCAGTGTCTATAAGATATGATTAGCCACACAGTACCTCACTATGTGTGAGAAAAAGTTTTACAATAGCCACACTTTAAATTAGCAAAAGCATTATGTGTGACAAACGGTAAAACAATGGCCACACTATAATCTACAAAGGAGTGTTTGAGTGGCAAGTAAACATATTTAGCCACTTTTAATGTAATATCCAGTGTCTATATCATATAATTAGCCACTCTATTATAAACTTAAATGGCCATTTCTTTGCTATATCCACACGGTATAGGTCACAATGCAAGCTTAACACAACCCTATTGGCCACATTAATATAAAATTCATGTGGCTATATACGTGCAATGGTCACTCATAGTAAATTGTCATATGGCCATTTTCTACCGTTTAGCCACACTTATTAGAGAGGCTTCTTGATGGCCAGCAACTAATGCCCGTACCCTTTAGCCACACTTATTACCACATAAGGCCACTAAAAACTCTGTGTGGCCATATCATGCCCACGGTGTCGCGACCTTTGGCCACATATGACCTGAACCAAATGTGTGTGGCTAAAGGCCTACGGCCACACTTTTTTTGTGTGATCGAAGGTCAATATTCACGTAGTGTTGGTCCTTGACAAATGGAAGAAGATTCTGAGATTTCTTCTGTCCACAGTATTGTTTTTCACAAGATGACCTTGTTGACTGCAAAGAAAGCAGCTTCGCATGTCCACATGATCGTTTTGAGATTTAGCAGTAACATATGACACAGAAGGATGATGACTCACGGTCTTGGTAAACCTCTTAGCCAAATCATTAGATGACCCCAATTTCTTTCTCAAATAAAAATCTAGATTAGAGCAGTTTGAAAAACTTTGCAAAGTATCGGTTCCAGTAGATTTAACAAAATGAACTTTCTTAGCATTTTATAAGACTTTCTTAGCTTTAGTCAAAGGATCAGATGTAACTGATGTTTTAGCTTGAGCATACTGACGTTCAAGATCTTGAATCTTGGAGGTTTCATTGTGAAAAACACTTTCAATCAGTTCCGGTTTATTGATACTAATTGGAATTTCTTTCTCAGTGAACATCGTGTCTATTCCTTTTAATTTAAACACAGGACCAGTTGATGCCTTGGAAACATTAGGATTGATGAAACGCAACAAACCCTCATCAGAAAGTTTGGTCTTTTCTGGTTTCTTAGATTTCACTGGTTTAACCTTAACATGATCTTCTTGTTTCACCTAAGTTGTGTGTGAACCATACGCAGCCTCCTCAAATTCATGAGGTTCACAAAGAATGTGATTAGAACTTGGAATGTTCTTTTTCTTGTGTATTATTTCAGGTTCAAACACATCCTCAATGATGACTTTATTAACATTTTCAACAAAGACTTTGTTGCATTGAACATGAGGTTTTTGAATTATAGATTGGGCTTTAACAGTTTCAGGTTTAACTGGTTTAGCTTTTTCTGAAATCACAAGTTCTTTTACAATCACATCCTCTTCTTTTCTAGCAAAAGGATTTGGTTTGTAATCATTTTGAAAAGGTGGTGGAATTTCAACAAAACCTATACCTTTCTTTGAATCTTTTTGCTTACCCGATACTTCTATTATTTTGTTTACCAAAAAGGAAGAGTTTCTGAATTTGCCCAACTTGTTCTTTAACTCAAGAACCTCATTCTCAAGCTCGGTTATCTTTGATCTATGTTTCAAAATTTCTTGAAACTTTTGATCATTGATAGTCATTTTAACAGTTAACTCATCTTTGAGATCATGGTTACTTGTCGACAAAGCCCCAACCTTCTCTCGAGATCTCATTTGAGATTCTAGAGATTGTCGATAAGTATCCTTTAGTCCATTTCTTTTACTAAACAGTCATTGTGATTTTTCAAGGAATCTATCTTAGACTTGTTGTTCTCACATTCACACAAAGAACAGAAGGACTAACCTCATTGATTTTGGCCATGCAAGCAAAAGTAGTTGGAAGCTTTTCACGTGAGTCATCAGAATCAGACTCAGTATCATTGTCAGAAGATAGTTCGCTCCTACTTGCATCTTGGAAATTCTCAGTTGATCCAAACATTGCCAGATTTGCTTGATTGTTATTTCACAACAATCGTTGTGACCAGTCATCTCCATCCAAGTTGGACAACATTGCTTGTGATCCAGAAGAAGACGGCTTAGTTCCAGAAGACTTTCCCGCAACATTTCCACATTTACCAGATGAATTCTGATCTTGCTTTTCTGGGAACAGTGTACTCCTTCTTCGGCTTATCACATTCTTTAGCAAAATGCCCAAACTCTTGACAGTTATAGCATTTGACCTTTAATTTATCAAATCCCAACTTCTTGTTCAAAGATGGAAGATCTTTACCGGTTCTCTGCATAAAATTTTTCACTTTCCTGGCTATCATAGCCATATTCCACTTCAAGTCCATCAGTTCCAAATCATTAGGATCAATTTGATCATAGTCTTCGTCAGTCAAATCGCTCGTTGCAATCTTACTACTAACCAAATTCTCGTATGAAGTCATGAGGGCAGACAAGAAAGCAAAGTTTTGTTCGGCCTCCCTCATGTTCACATTTGGTTTTGATGAGAATTGATTCGTAGGTGATGAATTTCCAGACCCTCCAGATGAACTAGAAACACCAGATGATTCAAAATTTCCAGCAGTGTAGAAACAAGGACGTGGATCACTATAAATAGTTGTAGCATTATCACTTGCATTTTGTGAAAGAAATGCAGTGGTAGGAGAAGTGGTTGAACACAATGGTATACTTCCACCATAAAATGCAGGTTCATGATTATCCTTAAAAGACTTCGGACACTTAAGATCGTATTCCCGTGCTTCGATCTTTTGCATGAATTCAAATGCTGTCAGATGTTCATTGTTGAAGTAATTATTCTCTTTCAGAACCATCAAGAAAGTCGAGTAAGAACTTGGTAAAGCAATTTTAATGGTGTCAATCTTATCAACTTCAGACGTCTCCAACTTCATCTTGTCCATCACTGCTATCAAATGATTAAATCTTGTTGTCATCTCTTCAAAAGTCTCACCCTTAAGTAGGTTAAAGTTTCTGAACTGAAACTTAAGCATAACCTTCTTGCTATCAGCGGTATTACCCATACTTCTCATACGAATACGTTTAAATAATGAAGCACAAATCTCTATGCTACCAACTTGATGAAAGATGTTTTCGGGTAAAGCCATTGTAAGAGTATAGTAAGCTTTTTTGTCAATTTCTAACGCTTTCTTTTCTTCTTGAGAGTATTGAGAGATAGCCTTAGGTGTAAACCCGATAGTTTCATCTCCAATCATTGGAACGGTGCATACCTCATCCAAGAAATACAAACAATCAGGGTGAACCGACCCTAGATGAGCACGGAAACGGGGTTCCCATTTAGCAAAATCATTAAATTTCATAAAACGTGGACACTTTTAATGTGAACCGATCTTGGTGTCAAGTTGTAACATTTTTTGCATAAGCATATTTTGGGAAGCTAATGCATACATTCCAGCCAATTGTTTTGAAAAATAACAAGACTCTCAAACTCCAAGGGTTAAAATTGAAAATATCTTAACGAATTGTGAATAGTACTGTTTTAACGAACTGCAAACAGTAGTTAACGAATCACAATTCACGAATTGAAAGTTATCCAGGTAGCGAAACAGGAACAGTGTTAACGAATCTGAAACAGTAGCACACGAAGTAGATTATAACGAACTGGTCTACGAATTAAGTCAAGTAACGAATTAGTTTGACTAAATAGGTTAACGAATCAGGTGGTTCTCTATAACGAATCACTAAGTATAAACTTAGCGAATTAAAATCACGAACTGTTGAGTTTCTATAACGAATCACTAAGAAACCATTAGCGAAATAAATACGATGAATTAGCTACAGTTGATAACGAATCAACTATAGCGAATCAGTTTGTTACAACGGTTGTAACACACTCTGACAACTATTGCCACGTGGCAAAAGTTGTTAAATTAAAGTTAACAAATTAAGACACGTGTCTTACGAACTGAAAGACACGAACGAGAAAGTATAGCAAATCAGAATAACGAGTTAGTGAACAGGGTTAACGAACTAGACAGAAATTAACGAATCTTCAAATGCACATGAAGATCTTCAAATCTTCATATGGATTTTCCAGATTTATGAAAAATGAAAAACACCAAACGAAAACCCAGATTCGTAATACTTAATCAATACTACACCAAATCGTCCATATAACCTATCAAAACACTCGGAACATTTTCGTGAATCCAAATCAACACCTCTCGTAACCCAATTAACCCTATCTCTAATCCAATTTGAACCAAAACGATACTCTGTTTCGGCCAAAACCAGATCCAAACCACAATCCACACAACTCAATCCAATTACCAATTACTAATCCACAATACCTTCCCGATACCTTGACATACACAAATCTAATCTAAATCAATCCATTCCTCAATCAAATTCACTTTGAATTTGTTCCAAACTCAAAACGTATATTCAATAATATCAATATAACAATTACCAGTCCTTAAATACCAGATTAGTTATCAAATTAAGAGCAATCGAGCCACCGAAAGCTCTTATACTACTTGTTTTAATCCAATACTGTAGGTTCCCTGGACGGATCGCACGAGATATCGCGGTCTACTCAGGTGCGGAATCCCTGCGTAGATCGTTACGAGTATAGAACACAAACACACGAATACACGAAACACGTTATATATTATAACCGAACTCACGTGATGTAAATATCACTGTTACAAAACACACGTTACCGAACAAACTCGATAACCAAAACTGCTAACTAACTGATTGAACGATTAACCGATTTACCTAAACCAAGCCGTAAGCTTGTATTTATATACACGACAACTTCGCCTGATATGTTCATGCGAAGTTGTCCATAACTTCGCTTGTTCAACAAGTTCGCCTAGGCGAACTTGTTGACAACTTCGCTTATAAACAAAAACATAAATAACATTACAGACTCGATTACAGACACTAGACTATGAACTACTGACATTTATGCACCAACAGACTCCCCCTTGGCAGTAGCTTCATATCTCGATCTTTAAGCTCTTGTCTTGTAATCCTGTATCTTCACGCATGCACTCCTTCTCTAACACATACCGTGACTACTCGCTGATATTTCCTTGCTTCATCCTTCCAAGCAGGAATATAGAATATCTTCTTTTCATTCAAGACTTGCAGATCAGCTTTCGATAAGTTAACAAGATGCATCGGATCATACACCCTCAGCACTTCTTGTTCGTCTTCGTCTTCCATCACGGCTTCAGCAGTCTGGCAATCAACGTACCACCATTTTAGATTCTTCAACACATCTTGAGGCATAGTCTTCATTGGAACCTCCTTGATGCATCGGATCGGTTTGTACTTCATCACCATCCATGGCTTGCCATCTGCTCTCATTCCCCTTTCTGTATCCTCCACGAGCTTTCCCTTCTGTGGCTTTAATAATTCAAACTTCTTCTCTTTTATGCTTTCTTTCCACACGATCTTCCCAATCACTCTTGCCATGTTGTCGTCACTTCTATTAATCAGGCCCAACCTGGCCAAATCCTTCACCTCACATTCCGGCAACGTATTGAGAGATCTCAGGGTTCTTTTGAAGTATTGAATACCATCATAACGCTTCACCACAAACAACTTTATATGTTCATCATATATCTAACAGATAGTTCCCTTCTTCGACTCAGCATAGCCTTTGATGTTATAAGTCTTCTTGAACATGGCTGGAACAGCAGGCTTCTTGGTCTTAATAAACCAATGAGCACAGCCTTTCTTCCACCTAGGCTGCTCCTCCCACTCAGTCTCATCTATCTCAGTACCCATGTCGGCTTTCTCAACATCTGGGATCTCGTGTTCAATGTCTTCTTCTACTATCTCCCCCTCTTCTATCCCATCTTCAATCACAATCTGTGCGCCAATCTTCTCAATCTCATCACACGGCAGCACATCATCATCAAACACATCATCATCTAGCATATCATCATCTAACTCTCTCAACGCATCAATCACATCATCTTCATCATCAACCATCACCACCTCATCACCACCAACTGCACCTGCAGACTCCCCCTGAGCTGTGGAAGTCCCAAGAGCTTGAGTAGTTCTTGGCAACTCACCACCTGCACCTTTCGGTGCATTGGGATCATCGTCTCTGTCGTTTCTCTTCTTGGTCCTTAACTCGTCGCCTCTACAGCCTGTCTCCCCCTGAGATGCCAAGAACTCCTTCATAGCATCTATAATACGCCCATGTTCAACCAGGAGGGACGACTGTAGTTGATTCTCTGCTACAAGGCGTTGAATAGCCTGGGTCTGGATAAAGTTGATCCTTGATTGCTCTGCCACGACCCGCTCAAGTGCAGCTATTCTCTCCGAGTCTGAGATGGTTGCATCGAAATCAAATCTCATACTAGATGTATCTGGAGTATACTCAGCAGGGATTTCGAATGCAACTGGGACTTCAGAAGCAGTTGTGGACGTAACCGCAGGTGGTATCGTGACCGACAACCCTGCAGTTGCGACGACCGTCGACTCTACAAACCGTGCCACCACCTCTGAAGGAGTAAGCGTTGGAGGTGGTAATGACACAATCTCCGGAGTCGTCCTCTGTAGTGTAGTGGATGGGATGCCAACAGCTGATGTAGCCACCACAGGAACATCTGCAGCGCTTGTAACCTGTACAGAAGTAGGAACAATTGACATACCTGACAGTGCGGATGGAGCAAAACGTATAACACGTGAAGTCTTCCCAGCTCCCATACCAGCACCTGTCCTTTCACGTCTCGAACGTCTGATCAACTTGTGTATGTCCTCCTCTTCTTCCTCTGACTCACTATCATCCACCGTCCTCTTTCTCTTCCCTAACGTTCTCTCTCGTCTCACCATCATCCTTCTCGCCTCATCCATAACCTCGTCAAGATCGGAGTCAGCCACCGTCGTAGCTGCTCTAGTCACAATCACTTCCCTTACCTGTGCAGCAGAGACCTGCACTTCTTCATGTGGATCAAAATGATCCATGTCAAAGAAACCTTGGCCGCCAAATGCAGCATCAAGGTCAACATCCTCGTCAGCCGATACAACAGGCACAGTAGGTACATCACGAGTTGCTCCTGCCTGTTGTGGTTGAGGGTCTCTGAACTCGTCTCCCCGAGCTGGCACATACCCCGGGTTTATCAAGTACCCGAAGAGTGGAGTTTGCCTTGGACGAGGTTCAGGCTTGCTCCTCGCACTCGAAGTACGGCATTGAGCAAAGATACGTTTGCTCACACTTTCCACGTATCTAATCGGGCGTCGTTGAGGCAAAGCTGGAGCCACATGGTTCAAGATCATCAGGATGAATCTTGGATACATTATGAACCGCTCACGAGCCATCGCCCTCCTCTGTCTATCAATCTCGTAGAAGACCATCTGACTGAAGCTATAACGTTTGTTATAGGTCAGTGCAGTCATTGCGGACTGCATGGTCGCACCCATACCGTCAGTGCCCACCTTTCTCCCAGACATGCATACTATCATAACGTGCATGAGGAAGCGCCACTGATCAAGTAGGAACCCCTTCCGTCTCTGGGTATCGCCCAATGGACCAGAATAGCCCATTCTTAGAAATGCTTCATCACGAAACGGAGCCACAAACTCAGTCGGGTCGTTCCGAGTCTCCTCTCCAAAGCGTAACGCCACCCGTATATGTTCAGACGAGAACTGAACTTCTTGGTTGTTGACTGTTGCTCTCATGACCGGGGGCTCAACACGACAATCATACTCCACCGTCTGCCTGAAATCCTCGATATTGGGTAAGGATATCGGCAGAGTCGTCGTGATTGCGTGAAATATCCTCGAGCATATGAGGAAAGAAATGATCTCACGGTAGTCTTCAACACCGCTCATTTCCGGGTCTAAGGTGATGAACATGTTGTGACCCGGAAAGAATTGCCTCTGGTTATCACCGTCATCTCCTCCAGCACCTCCAGCACCGGCAACAGCAGCCATCTCTGCAACAAACGAACCAAGTTAGATAAACATTAAGACATAACACAAGTTCGCTTGTTACCATGAGCGAAGTTGTGAAAAAAACTGTACAGGAAAAGTTGGGGCGAAGTTGGGAACAACTTCGCTTCAGCTTTAAGTTCGACCAAAAATTATTAAGTGAAAAAGGTTCCAGGCGAAGTTAAAGTTGGGGCGAAGTTGGGAACAACTTCGCTTCATCTTTAAGTTCGCCTCACCACAACATCGCCTCAGACGAATTTAAGTTTCAGGCGAAGTTGAGCATCAGGCGAAGTTACGGATAACTTCGCCTCAGGCGAATTTAAGCTCCAGGCGAAGTTACGGATAACTTCGCCTAAACCTTAACTTCGCCTGAATCTGAAACGGCGACAGTAAGGTTAATCGAAATCCGGAAAACCGGAGTTTCGATTAACTTTGACGATTGAGGAGGCTCAAACACATGATATTAAGGATAATTAAACGACCAGTTTACTCATGAACACGTAAAACAAGTTTTGAACTCGGGTTTAAAGATCGGTTGTTCGAGGTTATTAACCGGTTGTCGAAACAACCTTAGATTAACATCAATGAACATATAACATGTGATAAAAGAACCCAAACAACCTTTAGATCGGTTTGAAATCGAAGAACAAAATAACAAGTTTTGTGTAAGTTCGCTGTGAAGACGAGAATAAGTTCGCTGAGTTTGAGAATAATGAACTGTTTGACTCTTGAAAATCCTTATATAGGGGCGAAGTTATACAGGCGAAGTTACGGATAACTTCGCCTAGGCGAAGTTATCCACAACTTCGCCTGTTCAACAACATCGCCTATATTTACAAAATTTAACCTTATAATTTTAACATTTTTTCAATCAAGTTATAAAACTTTCCTTTAAGAACTAAATGACACGATCAAGTCCAAGTAACCAGTTATAAACAAATACAACTATAGAAAAAGAAAACTTTAAACAATTTAAGTATAAGGGATCAAATTTCAGTCTCGATAGGGACTGCTACGTTTTAGAAAAGATCCGAACAGGAATCTTACTAAGTATGTGACTGTCACATAGATCCGTGTTAGCTGTATTATGACATAAAGAGACAGGTTGTAAGCAGGTAATATACTTAAGATGGTTTTCATCGTTTCTGTGATACGAGTTAGGTTCAATTATGCCTCAAAATTTAAGTGGGCAACAACTCAGAGATTATGATGCCTCCTATCTATTCTCAAAGCGTATTTGGCTTTCCCCAAGTCACCCCGAATTGACCTCGACCCATAGTGTCTGATTAAATTTGTAATTACTCTCCATCTGCTTCCCGTTCTCCTTCTTACTCTATGATTGAGAAGTCTTGGCACTTTCATCTCTAGAATGTTTCAATACTCACAATTTTGTTTTTTTTTTTTTAATTAACATTTACATAGACTTCAGAGTAGTAACCAACTGCAAGTCCCGAATCTGGATCACTGCAGTTTCTTGAAACGCTATCTTCACGGGAATCAGAACACACATGGGCTAGTGTATGACTGGGTAATTGCTTTTCTGCCTATCACTTGGAAAGATAAAAATGAAGACAAGCAAAACTCTTAAGGAGTTTCCACGTAAAATCAAGTAGATTTAGTTTGTATCACGTCTACTTTTACGCACCATGAAAAGTTACCATGAAATACAATGACTGTCCTAAAGCCTTTTAAGCCTAATAACTTCACTAGTTAAGCACACAGAATCAGTATATCTATCATTTTCCAAGGTTGGATCAATTTTATGTTAAACATAGCTAACGAACTTCTTACGAAGTAGTAGACTTGAAAAATAATTTCATTTCCCTGTTTTTTTTCAAAATTTTAACATTAATCGCCCCGACCAAAACAAAGTCGTCAGGTAAACGGCTATCCCGAAGATCTAATAGATCAGCTGGACCGACCACATACTAGTATGTGTCCTTCTAACTAAGAATGAACGACTAATTTTAAGCTAAAAGATGAAAACTCATCATAAACCGCCCCGGTCACTTTCAGTCATCTGGTTAATGGCTATCCTCAAAATCTACAAGTAGAAAATGAGGACCAAAACATATCCGAAGACATGTCCTTCAAACTGTGGTAACCGACATACTTTTAAGCGAGAGTGATTTTTTTTTTTTTAAGTACTGTAGGCGAAGTTACGGATAACTTCGCTTGAAGAAGGCGAAGTTGTAGAGAACTTCGCTGAAGAACTTCGCTGATAACTCTGCTGATTAACTTCGCTGATTCTTAACTTCTCTTAAGGTAAGCGAACTTAGGAATGAGGAGAAGTTGTAGATAACTTCGCTGATACAGGCGAACTTGAGAAGGTAGGCGAAGTTGTGGATAACTTCGCTTAACCTTATATCTTCGCCGAAACCCTACGTACAGTGACGGCAACTTCGCCTGATGAACACGGATGTTTTTGAAGATCTGGAATCTGGATTTAACAAGGTTTTTGATGGTGCAAAGGCTTGAATACTGTGGTAGTAGGTAAGATTGACTTAGAAACACGAAAACACGTCCCGCGAATAGTCGAAACGGGACGAAATCTATACCCGCGTGAATATCCCGAACCTCACAATCGAGCAAATGCTCTGATACCAAATGTAGGTTCCCTGGACGGATCGCACGAGATATCGCGGTCTACTCAGGTGCGGAATCCCTGCGTAGATCGTTATGAGTATAGAACACAAACACACGAATACACGAAACACGTTATATATTATAACCGAACTCACGTGATGTAAATATCACTGTTACAAAACACACGTTACCGGACAAACTCGATAACCAAAACTGCTAACTAACTGATTGAACGATTAACCGATTTACCTAAACCAAGCCGTAAGCTTGTATTTATATACACGACAACTTCGCCTGATATGTTCAGGCGAAGTTGTCCATAACTTCGCTTGTTCAACAAGTTCGCCTAGGCGAACTTGTTGACAACTTCGCTTATAAACAAAAACATAAATAACATTACAGACTCGATTACAGACACTAGACTATGAACTACTGACATTTATGCACCAACAAATACACTCAGATCTAAGATCTAATTGTTTATCATATGGATCTAGCTCATGACGCTATATATGTTGATTATATGTTAATGTTAAGTATATGTATGTATATATATTAAATGTATATATGTGTATGTATAATATTAAGTTGAAGACTGAGAGAAAAACGATTTGGACAGAAGGTCGATACTATTAACTCTATGCTTAAATTAAACAGTGTATGAAACACTATATATAGAAGATGGGTCTAGTTCGTTACACATTCCGTAACGAACTAGCCACCCACTTCGTTACATGCAATAAACAGAATAAACTTTAACGAATCACCCCCTGATTCGTTAAACATCCTTAACGAATCAGAAGGGAACATAACTTAAGTCTAGTTCGTTAAACGTCCTTAACGAACTAGATGACTACTTTAACGAACTACATTAATATCTTAATAATTATTATATTAATTAAACGATAAATACATAAACGATAACTACAAAGACTCGAGATGGAAAACCGTGTACTAACAAGGTCGTTATGTCTAACCACCTATCCTATTGTCAAGGCTCTGATACCAATCTGTCACACCCCGACCAAAGGCGGCAAAACATGCCAGGGTGCAACGGTTGCTCATAAGCGCATACCACTATTTAAAGCGACAATATTTAACAAACTCATTTCATTTCACAACATCGAAAATGTCACATAACAATATTCATAAGTCAGAATTCAACAACATATAACAAAATATAGCAAATCAAATATTGTTCGTTTTTGCTAATATCCTAGAGGTATTTGTGACGTTTTCTTCTCCAAACTCCATAATCAATCAAGACGCAAACCTGTAACAGTTCATAAAATAAAGTTTATCAACACAAAGGTTGGTGAGCAATTCATAAGTTTGAGCATATAAGTATATAGTAATAAAAGCCACAAATCTTATATACGAAACAAAAAAATAAAAGAAATAACCTGGATAAATAGATAAAATCGCTAATAGAATTACGTTAGCGACACCTTGATATGAGGGGATGTCAAATAGTCTAGGATTTTATAGTTGTCATTAATTGCATTACGTTAACGACACCTTGCTATAAGGGGATGCCGAATAGTCTAGGATTTATAGATCAACCAACCAAAAGCGATAAACACATAGGCATATAATCATTGAACACCAAATCGAGCGTTTATTTAAGTAAGGTATACAATAACGTTTGTGGTTTAAGACCCAAATATAAAACATTTAGCTTAGATAAGATGAAATGTCACCCCCAAAACAAAAGATCGAAAACGGGGTATGAAAGTACTAACGTTCAAGTAATAAACTTGAAAGATGATAATTTGGAGATTTTCCTAAAAGACGAGTTTAACGTACAAAGCCTAAATAGAAGAACGAAGTCTTGGATTTAGAAAGGTTGCCTTGAAGATCTTTAAATAAAATAATTGTTGCGAAAAGTAAACAATTCAAGTTCAAGGTTTAAAATGTAACTATTTAAGAATTTATAATAATAACCCTTTAAAATGTAACCTTAAAGTATATAACCTTAATATTTACTTAACCTATGTTAAGTAACAAGGTGGGAAAAATGCTAAAATGCAAGTTCCTTTGGGATAAAGATACTAAAATGGGTCTTTAACGAGTGTTCGGATTGTTGGTTCGGGTCTTGGTAATTGGTCAAACCCAAAGTCAACTTTCTAAAATAATTAATGTTATTAGATAACTCAATAAAACTTAATATGACTTAACCAAGTATGTAGTTCTATTGTTTTAGAACTAACAACGCACGTTAAGCGAGTGTTCGGTTTTTTCGGTTCAAACTATGCTATGAGATCAAGTTGGATCCAACATTTCCAAGTACTTTAGAAAATATTTAAAATCAGTTTGTAAATTATTTTTAAAGAAATATACAAGTCTTGATAGCTAAAAACACACTTGTGTGTGTTAAGCGAGTAAAAATCGGATTGGTTCGGTTTCCATCTCACAACAAGTCCATAGATGGTTTCCATATGCCCAAATATCATAGATCTTGTATAATAATGTACAAATGAAAATACTTAAGTTTTACAACCAAAAAGTTAACAACAAAGTCTTTAAACAAAAGTTCGGTTTACTGTCTTGAGCTATTTACGGTTAAACCGAAGCATTGACTCTTAGAACCCATAACCATAGAGCTTGTAAATAAACTAAAATGAGCAGAATTTAAGCATGACCAATATGTATAAACAAGTTATATAAGTATATATATATCAAGGACACAAAGTCCTCCATGAAGTCTTGCCTTACAAGGTCCAAAACCTCACCGACCGGAATCAAAGAAGTAACCACCAAAGGTAACAAGGGGTATTATATTATATTTATGTTGTGCCACCATAAAAAGGTATTAATAAGACTACATAAGCTAATTTGAATGAAAGATTAAACTCAGTTTGACTTTTGGAAGTCAAACATTCAAGAACACATAAATAAACAACCTTGAATCTTTGTTGTTTGAGAGAGTTTTTGGAGTTGTAGCAGGGGAAAATGGATGGAAATGAGGGTGTATATATAGGGTAATGTTGGTGGTCAAATATGGATGAGTGTTACAAGAGTTTTCATGCAAAAATGGTACAAGACAAGCTACAAAACTACAAAAACGAGCTACTGCACCTGACACTGGTCGCGCCACGCGACGCTAGGCCTTCTCCCCCATCGCGTAGCGGGATGGGGATCTGAATGATGCTTTCCAAATTCAAAAATGGCAGATTTGGTCCATGTAGTTCGTTTTAAGTGGTTTTTACGTGTTTTAAAGACCGAAAAGGATGTTTTCAAGACCCAAATGTGTGAAACAATATTGTAACATAAAATCCATCACTTTGATTATATCATAAGCTTCGGTTTGCAAAACGGGTCGGTTTACATAATACGAATACAAACAAGACCCAAAATTGACAAATGTCACATTCTTGAAAGATAGAAATACTTTGATAACTTATCGAAAAATGGATCCTTATATTGTACTTAAAAATGATGAGATATATTTATGATCTATTTCTCTAGTTATGGTAATTCTGAAATAACATAGCTAACACGATTGCTTAGGTTATCATGTGTCACACCCTCAAAATCCACTAACGGAGTTTTACCGTCAGAGGGTGTGAACTAACAGGATCGGAATCATTAGTTATAATCAAACCATAAAACAAAGTTTTAAAACCATGAAAACGTTTACGAGTAATTAAATGCGGAAGCGTAAAACCATAGAAACCAATGTTGCGTCACTCAGGACGACTTAAAACCCAATGATGACAGTTTAAAATAAGTTTGCATAATTAAAAGTGTTTCAAGCAATGCATGATCCTAAACCGTGCGCCCGCCTCGGCTACCTGAGAATAACATACTAAAAGTGTCAACACAGGGTTGGTGAGTTCACGAGTTCAAATAAAATAAAGCGTTAGCGTTTGCGTTCAGCGTTTTGCGTTCAGCGTTTTGCGTTCAACGTTTTGCGTTCAGCGTTTTGCGTTAAGCGTTTTGCGTTACCAGATAGTGTTATGTCAATTATATATGTATAGGTAGCTAGCCTATAAAACAAGTATTACTAAGTGTTCGACACCGAAGCTGACTGTTTATCATTTGCCTTGTCACCAGGTTTATCCCGACCATGGTATGTGTTTAGCCAAGATTACACCCACTCGACCTCCAGTCGAGTTTAGCGTTGGGTGGGGTTTGTCAAACCCAGTAGTACTACTCAACAATGACTAGCTATTATCCAATATTAAACGGTTCGATGTGAATGAAGGACTTTAGGTAACGCGTTTGCCACTTAGTCTTTACAAGTGATATATAATCTATATTAACAAAATCTTAAATGCGTTTTCGGAGTATGTTATCTCCCCCAAGAGAAAAGCGTTTGAAAACAGTTTAAAAGGGGTAAGTGAACTCACCGTTTGCGAAGTATTCCCAAAATAAATCACCAAGATGCGCGTCACAGAAAAACTCTCTCTAGCGTTCTAAAACAACAAAGAGACTTTTCTAAGTGTCGGAATGTTATCGAGTCTCTAGACCCGGCACATAATACCTATGCACACAGCATGTTTCGTGTTTCGTTTGTGAATCGTGTGTGACTTTAACAAGTGTATTTGTGATACGTTACATGTGTGAGCAATTATTTACGTGTCATGTATTCATAATATACATCACTAGCAATTACTCCCCGTAAGGGCAATTTGGTCAACACATAACAATTAACTAGCAATTATTCCCCGCAAGGGCATTTTGGTCAAAACACGACAATTAATTAGCAATCATTCCCCTCAAGGGCAATTTGGTCAAAACACGATAATAAATTAGCAATCACGTTGTTTCATGCAACTTTCACAAAATTCAGCAACTAGTTTCTTAACGACAGAATTTCTACTTGAAAAACTAGTCTATCCCACCGATCATAGCATCACAATTAATTTACCAAAAATCATCACAAAAGCATATATGTCCTAGGTTTCCAGAACATATTTTATTATATTTTTATTCCACATAGGTTTCTCACAATAATCAAATCATTACAGCAAACTCATAACAGTCAAATTCATGCGCAACAGAATGTTATTTGAAATTCCCGTTAAAAGAAAAATCCAATAAATGCAAGACCACTTGGGTTAGGTTTCTAACTCAATAAGTCAACTTCCAGAAGTGGAACCAACCCAATTGGTCTCGTAGTTCATGAGATATAACATTTACAAAACAACCCAACAGCAGGTCTAACAACTCAGCTTTGCACAACGTTTTTGTAAAATCATAAAGGTTAACTTTTACACGTCCAAAAATCTCAATCAATTTTACTTTTACACCCCGTTACAGTCAATCAAACATCAACAACACAATCTGTCCAGAAACTGTTTGCATCCAAACTCAACAATTTAACTATCTATGGACCACAAATCATTCATATAACATTCTAGATACCATAACTACTATCCATGCATATCAATTACACCATACATACATAGTTAGGGTTTTATTTGATCTCAAACTCAAAGACACAACAATTAACATGCAATAATATCAAAACTAGTTATCAAATCATCATCAATACATCATCAAATCAACAACAATCATATGAACACCATACATACAAAAATCGACCCCTAGGGTTTTCAATTAACCCATTAAAAATCGAAATTAAGTATAAAGGATGCAAGGGATAGTCGTTTATACCTTCCTAGCACCTTAATCTCCAATCAAAAGCTTGAATAATTGATTGTATGTGTGTATATGAGGCCGATCGCAAGGGGGAGTCTAGAGTTGCCGTCAGGTTTGGGAGAAGTGGGAGAGGGAGCTAGGGTTTGATAATATTATATAATAATAACATGTTACACTTTAGTCCCTAAACTTCCAAATGTTACATCTCTAGCATAATTAACTTAGTTTTGCACATTGAGTTAACATTATATAACATGTTATCACATAACACATAATCCTAACACATAATTATCACATAATTATTGTTTTGACGTTTCTCGTTTATTCACCGAAGTTGTTAGAATTGGTATTTGAGAAATCGAAGTCAATCCTAATCTTTCTACTTTACTAAACTACTCGCCAACTCAAATTGACATTCTTGTGGTAGCATGACATTAGGAAAGGGTGGTCGACTTTAAAATGCGCATGCTACTTTCTTTTACGTCATAGGATATGCTCACTTTGAAATGAGGGGCTATTAAACCATATATTATTACGGCAAGTTTATCACATGTATACGTTATAACCATCAAGGATATATGGAGTTGATTCTTTATCTTAGATGGTAACCTTCATATAATAGAACTACTTGTTTAGAATTTCTCGTCTTGGTCACCTATATATTATATATAAGTATTTATATTTTATAAAAAGTTCAAAAATCAACCCCAAAATGATTAAAACCTCCGATTAAAGTAAAACGACGATTCATTATTAGAAACATTTGTGTCCACGGATCAATACTTGGTTCTTACCAATACTATTCTACATATATGATAGGTACACTTGCATATTTTGTGTGTGTTTAGTCTTTTTAGAAATCACTTTTATAAATTTAAAACACGATCTTGTGCAAAAGCTAAATATCCAATCCATTATATTTTACAAGCTACACGCAGACAGCATCATTTGTCTTCTGCGTCTAGCTGATCAAAACATTGTTGGTATATGATATCTGAAGTGTTGCCTTTGTCAATGAAGACATAGGTGCTTTGGTAATGTCCTATCAGCATGTTGATAATTAGTGGTTGTTTCAGGCATGGACCTCCATTGGTCCATGGGAAGATTATCGGCTCCTATTTCCAGGCTTAATTACTTGGTGTTTGCCTTTTCGCACTCGTATTCCATCCACCTTGTATCACGTGTGTGTTCAGATTCTTTATATGTTTTCTTGGTGGACCATCGTCTCTGTTTGGGCTCTGGTTTCTAGCATGCTTCCTAGCCTCTATAACCAAATGTTCGAGTTTCCCGGATTCACCGCGTATTCGATCTCATTGTTCAGATTCGTGCAATCATCTGTGTTGTGGCTGATGTCTTCATGAAATTTACAATACTGTGATTTATCTAAATTCTTTCTCTTGAGATTGGTTTGGGGGTCCGGAAGTCGACATTCTCACTTTCCAAGATGGGATGGGGTTTTCGCTAGTGGGGTTCATTCCCTGTTCTTGTATTCCCAGCTTCGATCGTTTTGTATTTCTCCTAACAGTGGTCGAGGAGTTGGGGGTTAAGTTGATGTTTCGGTCAAGGGTTGGATTCTAGACCATATTGACCCTCGTTCCTTCTTATTATTTTTGAATGTTTTTGGCTCATTTCTGTTGTCAGCTCTGGAGTATCCTCAACCACGTAAGGATTTTCCGTTGTTAGCGTACACTTTGGCTGCTCTCATAAGTTCGTTCCATGATTTTCGCATGCCATCTCTTAACAGATAAGGCCATCGTTCCGCACTCCATGGCGGAAACCAGCTCTCATTATGTCTTCGCTTACCCCTTCTATTTTGAGTCCTTCCTTGTTGAACTGCGTGATAAAATCCTCGATGGATTCGTTGTCTCGGCGGAACACGGTTAGTATATCAGGATGATCGCGGGTGTGCCTCCGCTGCTGACTGAAATGTAGGGAGAATTTAGCTACCAGATCCTCGAAGCTCGTGATTTGGCCTTCTAGGAGTCTTTCAAACCATTCCATGGTCGTGCCATCGAGGGTGAGGTCGAACATATGGCACCATACGTGCAATGTCCATCCCGCCACTTCTCCGGCTGATATGAAACTTTGCAAATGATCACTTGGGTCTGTCATTCCATCGTACTTTCCTACTACAAAAGGTAGGTTTGAGTTAGAAGGTAGCGGAGCTTTTACTATCTTCTGTATGAACTTCGATCTTTCTGCGAAAGCCTTTGGCCTATAAGGTTTTGAAAAATCCACATATGCGTCAGGACAATAGTTCAAATTTATTTCCCTCGCGTTTGGTCTCTCGGCCTGAGGCTTTCCCCGTTGCTTCCGTTTTTGCCTCCAGGCTTTTCTCGCGTGTGTTTCTTGACTTAGCCACTCGAGTTAAGTTAGGGTACCTTTCTTGGCTACTTCCTTGTTTCTTCTGTTGGTCTTTATGGCTTTCAAGTCTTTTGTTTTCGCGTCGGCGAGGGTGTCTCTCGTCAACAAATGATTCTGCGTTATATCTTGAGAAAACAATGGATGTTAGTACATGGTTTTGCGTCTCGAGTCTTTGTAATTATCGTTTTGTATTTATCGTTTTAATTAATGTAAAAGCTATTAATATTTAAGCTAGTTCGTTAGTGGAACAGTCTAGTTCGTTAAGGATGTTTAACGAACTAGACCATAAGTTAAGTTATGTCCTGATTCGTTAAGGATGTTTAACGAATCAAGAAGTGGTTCATTAAGTTTATTTGTTTAATGTATTGCAACGAAGTGGAAGGCTAGTTCGTTACGAAATGTGTATCAAACTAGACCCATCTTCCTATAAATAGAGGTTCATCCTTCGTAATTTAATTTTTGAGATTTATGTATTGAAACTCTGTCCAGATTTCTCTCAAGCTTCGTTTAATTAATCCTTCCTTATATATATAGATAACATATAATTAAGAGAAACTATGAACTAGATCCATTATAGTTAAGTAACCTTTAGATCTGAGATTGTGTAAGGGTTTTACAAGTGGTATCAGTGCTTTCGGCATTCGAATGCTCATGATTTGATTATTAATTCGTTAACAAAGGACTGTTAATTGTTAATTTTGGTATTATTTTGGTTTCGGTTTGATTTTGGTGAGATTCAGTGTGAGTTGATCTGATAAGGATTGGATTCGTGTTTGTTAAGGTATCGGGAAGGTATTATGGTTAGGAATCGGAATGGTTTTGAATAGATTTGGTTTGGATTGGGATTTAACCGAAACAGAGGTTGGTTTTTGGTTGAATTGATCACGAGTTAAGGTTAATTGGTTACGGGATGGTTTAAGTTGGTTTCGCGTTGTGTTTCCGATTTGTTTGATAGGTAATTTGTGCAATTTGGTGTCGAATTGGTTGAGTATTACAGATTTGGTTTAGGTTCTGGTGTTCATATTTTTCCTAAAATCTGGAAAAGGGAGGATGAAGATTGTTTGTCTTGTTATTTTTCCAAATGGCTGGTATGTACGCATTAGCTTCCCAAAATATGCTTATGCAACAAATGTTACGATTGGACTCGGAGATTGGATCTCATTCCAAGTGTCCTAGATTGATGAAATTTAGTGACTTTGCTAAATGGGAACCTCGTTTCCGTGCTCATTTGGGTTCTGTGCACCCTGATTGTTCTTATTGTTTGGATGAAGTGTTTACTGTTCCCATGATCGGAGATGAGACAATTGGATTCACTCCTAAAGTTATCTCACAGTATTCTCAAGAAGAAAAGAAAGCTTTGGAGATTGAAACGAAAGCATACTCAACACTTACAATGGCATTACATGAAAACATATTTCACCAAGTTGGTAGCATTAAAATTTGTGATTCGTTGTTTCAGCATATTCTTATGAGAAGTATGGGTAACACTGCTGAAAGAAAGAAAGTGATGTTAAAGTTTCAATTTAGAAATTTCAATTTGCTTAAGGGTGAAACTGTCGAAGAGATGACTACACGATTTAATCATCTGATAGCTGAAATAGACAAAATGAAGTTGGAAACTTCTGAAGTTGATAAGATTGATACCATCAAGAGTGCTTTACCAAGTTCCTATTCTACTTTCTTAATGGTAATGAAGGAAAATAATTATTTTAGTAATGAAGATTTGACTGCAACTAAATTCATGCAAAAGACCGAAGCTCGTGAATATGATCTTAAATGTCAAAAGTCTTCTAAAGAGAATAAGATCCAGCCTTCTATGGTGGAAGTATGCCTTTGAGTTCAACAATTTCTCCAATCATCGCATTTCTGACTCAAAATGCAAGTGACAATGCTACAACAATCTATAGTGATCCACGTGCTTGTTTCTACACTGTTGGAAGTTCTGGTTCACCTGGTGTTTCTAGTGCATCTGGAGGGTCTGGAAATGCAACTCATGCAAATCAATTCTCATCTCAACCAAATGTGAACATGAGAGAGGCTGAACAAAACTTTGCTTTCTTATCAGCCTTCATGACTTCTTTTGAGAATTTGGTTAGTAGTAAATTGCCACTAGTGATTTAACTGATGAAAATTATGATTAAATCGATCCAGATGATTTGGAACTCATGGACTTGAAATGGAATATGGCTATGATTGTCAGAAAGGTGACAAAGTTCATGCAACGAGCTAACAAAGATCTTCCATCATTAAACAAGAAGTTGGGTTTTGATAAATTAAAGGTTAAATGCTATAGCTGTCAGGAGTTTGGGCATTTTTCTAAAGACTGTGATAAGCCAAAGAAGGAGTATACTGTTCCCAGAAAACAAGATCAGAATTCATCTGGAAAAAGTGGAAATGATGCGGGAAAGTCTTCTGGAACTAAACCATCTTCTTCTGGGTTACAAGCTATGCTGTCCAACATGGATGGAACTGATTGGTCACAATGATCGCTGTGCAATGACAATCAAGCTAATCAGGCTATGTTCGAGTCTGAAAATCTTCAAGATGCAAGTGGGAGTGATCTATCATCCGACAATGAAACTGAGTCTGATTTTGAAGACTCGTGTGAAAAGCTTCCAACTACTTTTGTTTGCATGGCCAAAATCAATTAGGTTAGTTCTTCTGTTTATTGTATTGAATGTTAGAAAAACAAGCCTAAGTTAGATTCCTTGAAAAATCACAATGACTGTTTAGTGAAAGAAATTGCTTCACTTAAGGATACTTATCGACAGTCTTTAGAATCTCAGATGATATCTAGGGAGAAAATTGAAACCTTGTCGACAAGTAATCATGATCTCAAAGCTGAGTAATCTGTTAAAATGACGATTAATGATCAAAAATTTCAAGAAATTTTGAAACATCGTTCTAAGATAACCGAGCTTGAGAATGAAGTTCTTGAGTTGAAAAACAAGTTAGGCAAGTTTAGAAACTCATTATTTTTGCTAAATGAGATAATCGAAGTATCTGGTAAGCAAAAAGATTCTAAAAAGGGTATAGGTTTTGTTGAAATTCCACCACCTTTTTACAATGATTATACAACAAATCCTTTTGCTAAGAAAGAAGAAGATGTGATTATGAAAGAATCTGTTGTTTCTGACAAACCTAAACTAGTAAAATCTGAAAATGTTGAAACCCAACCATCGACTCAAAAACCTCATGTTGAAAGCAACAAAGTTTTTGTTGAGAATGTTGATAAAGTCATCATTGAGGATGTGTTTGAACATGAAGTAATAACAAGAACAAGAACATTCCAAGTTCTAATCACATTCTTTGTGAACCTCATGAATTTGAGGAGGCTGTGTATGGTTCACACACAACTCAGGTGAGAAAAGAATATGAGGAGGTGGATATTGAGGATATGACTGCTGAGGAATACCCTGATTTGTTTCAACATACCAATGTTGATCAAGGTGCTCCTATATTTACTGAGGAAACAGTCAAAGCAATAGAAGATCATCTGGAGAAAGTATCAAAGGGCAAACGTGTAGTTGATACAAGATTTGATTCTATCCAAGATCCGACTATTGCTGATATTCAGGGATGGTTTGGTTATCGTAACAAGAGATCTCGTAAGATTATTGAAGCGTATCGGTATGTGGATAAAGAGCAAAAGGTTGAAGCTGTCGCTCGCGCTCAAGCAAATCAGATGACATCCTTCAAAGTTGTATCTAAAGTTCAAGGTGATATTATTTCGTGGCTCTTTGATCCTGATTTGAATGTTTGTATTGTTAAATGGGAGAAAGGCATTCAATATTATGAAAAGATTACCGATGTTCTCTCGTTACCGCGTTGGGATGTTCGTACCCTCGCGTGTCGACCACTCATGAACCGTGGGGGAGTTCGACATGCAGATTGGTTTCATCAACATCTACTATCCGAGGTCAACCATGGGATCAAGTGTTTCAAACCATAGGTTCCAACTCGCAAGCGCATAGATGAGATTGATCCAAGGACGGGTTGGTGGATGCTGGTTCTTAAAGTAAAGCCGCCAAAGACTATGAAGCGTGTGCCGGTGAAGACGCTGAATCCACACATTAATTTATCTTTCAACCGCTGGTACTACGACAACCGAACTGGCGTGGCCGTTATTGTGTTAGGTAAAGGCTTAAAGACCGAGCTGATAAAGATCATTGATCCGATGTGACTCGTGAACTTGACAGAGACCGAAATTTATGTGCTTCTGAAGAATAAGATATTATTTGAGCACCGTGAAGACTATGACCGCGCAATGCAGTTTCAACGCATTGTTCATGTGTGTCATGAACATGGTATTCACAGCTGCAGAGATTGGCAGGGCAAGCGCTTCAAGTAAATTAAAGACAAAGAGCTCAAGACGAGGGGGTGTCTATTAGTACATGGTTTTGCGTCTCGAGTCTTTGTAATTATCGTTTTGTATTTATCGTTTTTATTAATGTAAAAGCTATTAATATTTAAGCTAGTTCGTTAGTGGAACGGTCTAGTTCGTTAAGGATGATTAACGAACTAGACCATAAGTTAAGTTATGTCCTGATTCGTTAAGGATGTTTAACGAATCAGGAAGTGGTTTTTTAAGTTTATTTGTTTAATGTATTGTAACGAAGTGGGAGGCTAGTTCGTTACGGAATGTGTAACGAACTAGATCCATCTTCCTATAAATAGAGGTTCATCCTCTTCGTAATTTAAGTTTTGAGATTTATGTATTAAAACTCTGTCCAGATTTCTCCCAAGCTTCGTTTAATTAATCCTTCCTTATTATTCATACATGTACACATACATCTAATACTAATACACACACACACATATATATATAACATAAAACTAAGAGCAACTATGAAATAGATCCATTATAGTTAAGTAACCTTTAGATCTGAGATCGTTTAAGGGTTTTACAATGGCTCGCGGGATGATTCTCTTTGCATGTTTTTTCGCTTTTTGTTCCAACTTCCTTTCGAACTCTCTTCTAACTCTTTCTTGTTCCTTTTTTAGCCACATTACTGGGTCCTCGTCATCTACTGCGAATGGACTTCGTTGACCACCAGTACGGGTTTCCATGAAATGGAACGAGTCGTCTTGTTGAGGGTGTTCTATCTCGATATAGTCTTCCCTTTGTATCGAACTTCCTTTCGGATCCCCATCTAAGTTGGGTCCTTCACGGATGGAAGATTGACGTGTCGACGGTGGGGGTCTGTTGGAACTCATGACATGATTTTTGGTTTTCAGTTTTAGCCGATACGGATGGTGCCAATATCTCACCCAAGAAGAGATTACAGACAATAATGAGTTCCAACAGGAGATTCACCTGCAAAGCCAAACACCATGAGCTTGTTACGAGAATAGGAATAGGGGGAGTCTTCTCGTAACCACCATCCCGCTTGAGAATCAGTATGGTAAGTGATCAGAATATATTTAGAGAGTCTAGAGAGTGTGGAATCGGATCCCTTTATTGTTAAACCTCATCTTGTAATTATAACCGAAGAGGAGAAGGGTTAGGCCAACTGTATCACTCAATGAAAGCTTCTATTCTCATGGTTGAGCATGATGGCCTTTCCTGATTGGTTGGATAGGCTGGTCAGTGATATTTTTATTTTTTCTGTGCAAGTATTGTGCTGGCCCATTCTCATTGGTCCATCGTGCATCCATACAATTGCCAGGTTATTGAGCAGTGGTATCCTGCCACGTGTCTTGCCTGTGGTAGTACTCCCGCCGTGTTTTGTTACTTCTTATTATTATGAGTGTGTCTTCTGTGGTGGGCTTCTGGCGCCTTCGCGGATGATGGTCTTTCTGCGGGTTCTTTGGTTTTGAGTTGTATGTTGTGTTTGGTACCTTACCCCTCACAGGACCATATCGTTCCATCGTGTTTCAATTATTTAGTTGTATGTTTTCCACAAGGTCTAAAACCCTTTATCTTGGTGATTCACTCACAAACATCTGAAAAAGCTTCTTATACATATTCTATAAATGACTTGGTATTTAGTACTAGGGGCATTTACATATATCCCTTTCCTAAGTCATTCTTATTTTATTATAAATAGTTTCTAAGATCCACTCATAGCAGCTGCACTATTAAAACAAATAAAAATAGATATAACAGCGTTGAACCATTGTTGGGTTGTCAATTCCGTCAAATAAATTTATAAATGTGAACTTCATGTGTCACATAGTATTATGAATAGACAGAATAGTATGGGTGGAGTTAAGGTTCGTGCACATGATATTCCAAACCATTTGGTCATAGCCCTGTGAAATCCAATCGGGTCTGCGTTGGTTGGGCAGTACCATGTCAAGCGGAAATAACCCATGAGTACTAGCCCCACTTCAGCAAGCTTGAATCCTACATGCTTCATGCACCTAAGTGCTTATTATCCCATGTTTTACATTACTTCGTTAGATTTTTTATTTTCATTATTTTAATATTTGTTTTCACATTGCTTGAGTCCAGTAATTAAGAAGTTGTATAACCATATTTACTTTCCTATGTAAACCGTATGAGAAGATGTAATGGATAGATGAGTATTATGAACGAAGTTAAAATGTTTGGTTTATCTCATGTGTTTATGAGTTAAACTGCATGCTAGTTTAAATTCGGCACGTTTGAATGGCGTTCTTGGAGCCTAAACTTGAATTTAGTGGTGAATTAGTATCTCAATTTGCGTTTAGATTGTCCAACGATTTGTACAAGAGGTGATTTTGGTATCTTGTTTCACCTATGAATCTATCCCTTTTTTATATTTGACTCAAATTTTTATCTGTTACCGATTGATCTGCTATCAAAAGCGTTTTATCAGTAGCCAAGGAAAATTTAGAATGCTTATTCGTAACAGGTATAGTGTGTGAATTATTATAAACTAGTGTTATACCCGGCGCTTGGTAAACATTGGGCGATGATAAACCTAAATGTTGTCAATCCCGGGCATTGTGGCAGTAAGTCGAAGCAAATTCAATAAGTTTCGGTTAAGTGTATTATGATCTTGGAACTAAAATCCAAAAATAAAACAAAATCATAAAAAAAATGAGGTGGATAAATTAAGTGGCGTCAGTCGGTAACACTCGGGCGTTGGGAAAATCCGAGAATTGACGGTCCCAGAAGTTGAGGCGTTGAGTCTACGCAAATTCGACTGATTTCCGTCATATTTGTTACGATACCCAAATTAAAACAAAATGCAGCGAGTTTACACGAATTCTTTCATTTTCCGTTATATCGTCAGGGTACCGGAACCAAAACAAAAATACATAAAAATTCAAGGATCAATATAGTGCCGTCAAGTGTGCCAATCAACACTTAGCGACGCCAAAGTTTATAATTGTTATATTGACGCGTTGTGTCGAGATAGTTTAAATATGTTTATGTACATATCATGTGGCGGTAGTGCACTAATATGGATTCGGTTGGTATCGACACAAATTAAAAATATAAAATGAAGTTGTTAACACATATGATAGTAACAATGCTCGTATAACTTATAATAAAAATTAACATATAAAAAGTCAGTAATTGTAACTGTTGGAAGGTGGAACTCAATTCATCAAAAGCAGTAAAGGAAAATTATGAACCCTATGCACGTTCGTTCCTCTCGTGCAAGGTCTTGATTATTGATATGACTTTTATGATAAATGTTGATCAAGAAAGAGCACATCCACATGCATCTACATCACTAAGTAGACTCCAAAATATCATTTACATAGCCATCATTATCAATTTGATCAACCGTCTTAGATTGACCGATGGTAATATATTATTTATTAATAATAATATACTCCAAAATAACATTTACACAACCACAGTTATCTTCTATGTTTTTGACAAAATTTTTGTGGCTGTGTAGATGCTATTTTCGGACTCCATTGTCATTATTCTTCGAAGCATAACAAAATTTTTGTGGTGGTGTACCTGTGGTGGTGGTTTAATTGGTAAGGTTGAGTGTGTTTGATTTTGTTTTGAGGGAGGATGGTTAGAGGGGTGCCTACTTTAAAAACTTGATATTTAGATCATATATACGGCGGATAGGCCTCCACGTTGCGAATATGATCTAAATCCGATCATATTAGCCTCGTGAAGGTCTATCTTCCGCGAATATGTGATCTAAAAGTCAAAATCATAATAAATAATAATATTAAATTTCTATAATAACATTAGTTTTATATTTTTGTTATATTATTACATAATATTCTTTTTAATACATTATTTAATAATATTTTTATCTTATTTACTAAAATCTAATAATATTTTTATGGTAATATTATTTTTCAATTTTTATTATATTATTATACATTATATTATTATTATTATTATTATTATTATTATTATAAAGTATTGTATTATTACATAATACTATATTCAATACATTTGTATTATTATGTTTTTTTAATAAATTCTCAAATATTAAAAAATAACAATAACTTTTATGATACAACGTCTACAATTATATGTATGATAAAAAAGCGTCTACAATAACTTTTAGGAAATCGAGGTCGACTACGGTCGGTTGGTTGTTAGATGAACGTTTCAGTGGTTTAGGTATCTTAAACCGGGAATAAGACTGAGACTTGAAACACGACAACGAATGGGTGGAGGTTTCGGGTGTTGGTTTCCGTGACGTGGACGGGGTGTACTAGCTATCTCTGGGGTTCCCGTGATAAGGATGGGGTGTACAAGTTGTATCTGGTGGATCATGTGACGAGGAAGAGGCGTACGAGGTGTATCTGGGGTTCGTGTTTCTGGCTTGTTAGTTTAGATTCGGACGCCCCCAAGGTTTCTATCGTTTCTCAGGCTCTTTCTTGTTTGATTTTCCCAGAAGAGCAGACATTATGTTCGAGAACATACCATTTTTTATTTTGGTTGTTTAGTCCCATAACTATGTCTTTCACATCTTCTAATCCCACTTCATAGTCTGGTTCTTCGTTTCGAACAAACGTCAAACTGAAATCGAGCTTCCTCCAAAAGGGGTCTATATCTTTTAATGAAATGTGTATATTGTTAGTAGTGCACCAGCAAGCCGACAAGCACATGACAACCCCGCGGATGTAAATACCTGGTGGCCGCACGAATCCCCTTTATTTTCCAATGTGTCAAGTAGGTTCAGCTCTTTTTCAAGTTTCATGAGACCTGTAATCGACACCCTATTATGTATCTTTTGAAACAATTGCAACTGATAGTACTTCTTGATCCTAACATGGGAGTCTTCAAAGGTTGCACCGATTTCTTCAATTTGGGAATTAACGAATTGAAGGGAACACATCGCAATATTGTAGCGTATTGTTCGGCCCTGGAAGGTATCTTTTGAAGTTTCGCTACTGGCTCTCAACTGGGTTTGTTGTATGTTCGTCGAAGTTTCTCCGGTCGTCAATCCAACATGATGCGAACTTTTGTTTGTATGGCACCAACCAGTTGTCACGATTATAATACCAAGCCTCGAAAAATAATTATAAAAAAAATTAGGTAGTGTACAACTAGAGTCTAAAGTAAAGGTATATGGGCGAAAGACTCACTGCGTCTCCCGTGTCCAACTAATGTAGCTTCCATTTGACCATTGTTATAGTCGAAGTCAATTGTTGTTGGTGATGAGTACAACACTTTCTACCTGTAAGAGAAGTCTTTAAAGATATCTGCCTGACAAAGACTCTTATGCTTTTTCTTTATTTTCTCTATGATGTGCTACCTACATAGGTTTTTGGTAGCATTTGGGAAGACTGTGTCACACGAGTTCATTAGGGCTTGGTCCTTTTCAGTCAAGATCACACGCGGCTCCCTAAAATCGTCAAGCATCGCTTTAAGTCGCTCGAGGCCCCACGTGAAGTTATCCTCTCGTTCACTAATTATAACCATGTGCGCAATACATGAAGACTTCAATGTCGACGTCACACCAACAAACTGAACAAATTGTCACTTATACATGTTGGTGTTGTACGTCGTGTCAATCAACAACACATCTGGGAATGCACGCCACATCGTATACCACTTTTCATGATAAAACAAAACATCATATATCTTGTCGGTGGATGGATTCTCCCAGGTGTAAAAGACGAATCCATGGGGTTGGAGAAAGTTTAAGTACCTGCATTGGGTTTAACAAAATTTTATTTAATATTAAAAATATCCATATTGGTTTTCAGCTACCTTCATAAGGGTGTCACCAGTTTTATCTTGGTCTTTCACGATCTTCACGACGTTGTATATGTCCTTAACAATACATTTATTACCGGGAAACAGTTTCTTTAAGGTTGACTTAATTAGACTAGACCGCACTCCCTGCCAGATAACGTCACAACCATATCAAGTTCCTCGTTTATCATTTTCCTTCGCGTGCCCCTCCTCAAAGACAAAGGGATCGTGGTTGTGCGTCTCGTTGACTACCTCCAGCCTCCAACAGTTGTCACACCCCCAAAACCTTAATGTAACAACGAAAGACTTAATCAACTAATTTGGGCAGTGACAGACGCCGTTTAGCAATCAGTATTTAAGCACAACATATTCACATTATGCAATCACTGCTCGACCTAAAGTTTATCTGAGCATTATCAAGCAGTTTTGGGATACTGCTGAGTTTGTTGAAGTGGAGAATCACATTCGAGCCATGATCAATCGAACTGTTATTACAATTGATGTGGAAGTGGTTCGCCGTGTGCTTCGTTTTGGTGACAATGATGACAACCCAAGTGAATTTGACAAGCAGCTGATCAAGGGTTTGTTTACTCGTCTACGTTACGGTGGTGGTATTAATGAATCTATTTTGAACAAGAATGAATTATGTCCACCATACAAGTATCTTCTCCATGTCTTGATTCATTGTATGAGTGGTCATCGTGGTGGATTTGATCAATGCAGAAGTAGTATACAATCGGCTTTTGTTGCACTTATCCTCAACAAGCCATTTAACTATTCCGAGCTAGTCTTCGATCATCTGAAAGAACAAGTTCAGCAAACGCTTCAAAAGAAGAAATTTTTAATGTATCCACGATTTCTACAACTGATCATTCAAGACTTAATCCCCAATTTGGTTATTGGTCAAACTTTGGTGAATGATGTGCTTCCTATGGAACACATGACGGCCGACACTGTCCGTCGAATGAAGGTTTACCGTAAGGAGAAACCGAAGGACAAACGGATGATTGGTCATATCATTAATCCGAATTATGTATGTCCTCCTAATGAACGTTGGATCCACGAAGACTCGGATTCCGAGTGTGAAGGGGGGAGAAGGTGGGAACAATGATGATGATAATGATTATGGTGATGATGGTAATGGTGGAGCTGGTGATGCTGCTTTTCAAGAGCAACAAGATGCGGTAAATGTTGCGTTAGCTGCCACTATTGCAGCTCAACAAGAAAGGAAGAGAAAAGGGAAAGGAGTGGCAACTGAAGAACCTTCAAAGAAGAGACGTGTGTCAGCTGGGGCTGGAGTAATTATAGGTGTGCCACCACCTCGTCAAACAACGCCTCAACGCCCGGTAGTGCCGTCTACTATTAGCACTCCGATGCTCACATTAACAACGACGATGGTGTCTCATGAAAGGCTTGGTTTAATTCCACAAATGGCTTTATCTGAAATACCAAGGCCTCCTGCTACATTGTCTACTGTCCCTCCAACACCATCCATGAGGCCGCCGCCTCCTCCTCCTCCTAGTGATGTCTCTTTTCTGAGAATTACTCGGCCTCGGGGACCAATACAACATGTTCATCCATCATTATACAACTTACCACCGAACCGTCAGATAGAGATGCTGTTAAATCTTCTTCATCTATATGAAAACCAGATGGCTGCTGACCGTCAGAATCAAGAATGTCTTTTGGAGAATCAAAGACGAATGATGAGTTATATCTAATTTTGTCAAAAGGAGACTAAAGCGCTACGTGCGATTGTTGAGTCTCAGGGGGTGAAAATGAAGGAACAAGAGGATCTAATCTTGCAGTTGACTTGCAAAGAGGATGCCTTAAAGAAACTCAAGAACAATGATGAAGATCCTGAAGAATCTGGTGCAGGAGGTGAGCCTAAACAAGTGCACGGCTCATCTTCCGGTACTGGTACAACTAGCGGTGATGACTCAGGTAAACAGGTTGTTGTGTATCAGGATACAACCGCCGTTAAGCCAATTGAAATGATTGAAGCCAACACTGTGATATTTATGGATGGATCGGGGGTGGTTAGAAGTGTGGTAAACAGGGATGAGATCGAGGTTGGTGAGTTCGTTGATAGGTCTCTGACACGAGAGCAGATTTCCATACTGCTAGGGTTAAATGATGAACAATTAACCGTGTTAGAGACAGAGCATGACGTCGAGGTGGTAAATGATGAAGGTATAACAGATGATCCATCTATTCAAATGAATACGGATTTTATTTTTGAAGACGAGGATGCTGAGATGGAAGATGTCACTATTGAGGAGTATCTTGACTTGTTTCAACACACAAATGTTGATCAAGGTGCTCCAGTGTTCGATGAACAAACGGTTAAAGCAGCTGAAGATGATTTGGAGAAGACGTCAAAGGGTAAGAAGGTTGTGGATACTCGGTTTAACTCGATTGAAAATCCAACCGATGCCGATATTGCTAAGTGGTTCAGCTACAAAGCGGCGGGTAAGATTATCAAAGCGCATCGGTATGTGGATCAAGAACGGAAAGACATAGCTGCAACTTGGGTCAAAGCAAACCAAGTGACCTCCTTCAAGACTGTATCCAAGGTACATGGTGATATCGTCTCTTGGCTTTATGATTCCGAGCTTAAAGTATGTATAGTTAAATGGGAGAAGGGAATCCAGTACTACGAAATGATAATGGATGTTCTTACATTACCGCGTTGGGATGTTCGTACCCTCGCGAGTCATCCATTTATCAATCGTGGTGGTTACCGGACAGCTGAGTGGTTTCATCAGCACTTACTGTTCGAGGTCAATCATGGTTTCAAGTTCTTTAAGCCCCAGGTCCCGAGACGTAAACGTATTGAGGAGATTTATCCAAGGACTAGCTGGAGGAAACTTGTTCTTAAGGTAAAACCGCCAAAGACGATGAAGCTGGTGCCGGTGAAGACGATGCACCAACACATACATCTCTCGTTTGACCGCTGGTACTATGACAATCATACTGGCGAGGCCGTCATTGTGCTTGGTAAAGGACTGAAGACTGATCTTATCAAGATAATCGATCCTATGTGGTTGGTTAATTTATCTGAAACAAAAAATGACGTGCTACACAAGAACCAGATTCTGATCGAGCGCAATGAAGACTATGACCTGGCTATGCAATTCCAGTGCGTTGTGCGTGTTTGTCATGAAAATGGAATTCATAGTTGCAGAGACTGGCAGTCCAAGCGTTTCAAGTGAAGACAAAGACAAAGAGCTCAAGACGAGGGGGTGTCTGTTAGTGCAGGTTTTGCATCTTGAGTCTTTGTAATTATCGTTAACGTATTTGTCGTTTGTTTTAATGTAATAAACAATTATTTAGTTGGTTCGCTATGTAAGTAACTAGTTCGCTAAGGTTATTTAGCGAACTGAGATTTAAGTTAAGTCTACCCTGATTCGTTAAGGATGTTTAACGAATCAGGGGGTGATTCGTTAAGTTATTTCGTTTGTAATGTATGTAACGAAGCGGACTCTAGTTCGTTAGGGGATGTTAACGAACTAGATCCGTCTTCTATTTAAAGGTGAACATTTTTCACATTTAATCTAATTTTGAGAATTAATTAATGATACGCTGTCCGAATCTCTCTCAATCTTCATCTTAATCTTATTCATATACAACTACTAATTTACTGATAATATATATACACATACAACACATAATCAAACGTAATTATGAGCTAGATCCGAGTTAAGGATTAATCAAATACACACATATACGAGATATGTTATAGTTATAGTGATTGATTCCCGGGTTCTAACAACATAATATAAAATCAGAAATACCTTAGTCGGTTTTGATGGTGAACAACGATGTATCAAAAGTATGTAACCGAATAACCAAATGTTCTACATCTTGTATTAAACTTGTTTTTAGTTTGATGAAAGATTATGATACACAATGTAAAACGGGCAAGGTGTGTGATGGCAGTAATGATATGTAGTGCGTTAAAATAATGGTATACGATAATTTAAAACTATATCAGTTATTAGTTAATCAAAACGGTATGTCAAATTTTGGATGTTACAAAATAAACACCATAGTTAAATAATTGCGGTTAAAAATGTAGTAATATAATTATTTTTAAATAATATTAAAACGACTATGGTTAAATGAATTTTTGAATGGCTATCCTAGATAATTACAAATGATGGTGTGAATGGTTATAGTAAAAGTGAGTTAAAAGCGGTTACCGCATTCGGTACTAATATGGTTACGGTGAAAATACGTTATAATAGTTACGTAAAAAGTGGTAACATATTTATGGTTTATACAGAACGTTAAAATAGTAGCAGTAGATGTTGAGCCATAATGTAATAGTAAATCAAAGCAGTGTTAGTAAACGGGAACGGTATCATTACTGTTATATGTAACAGTATGTGATTTAATAAAAATATTTAAACATATTTATTTATATAGCGCACGTGTAAAAATATTTAAATAAGAGATTTAATTATTAAAATATTTTATGATGAAAAACATTGTGCGTGACATATTAGCTGCAGAACGGATACTTAAACAATGTTTCTTTACTTATTAAGCTTATGTGGTTTTCAAAAACCTTAGTAAACTAAAAACGTTTGAGATTTCGAACGTATTACCCTTGTTTCGTGGAGCCTTTTTGTTTTAAATTCGATGTCACAAGCACTAATATCTTGTAGTGGTTTATCATATATGAAATAAATTTTAGGTTCAAAAATAATTTGGTTAAAACTTTAATATCACATAAACGCGGTTTACATCATTGAAGGTCGTATGATATTTATGAATAAAAGTGAGGTTTGATAATAGTAAAACGGCGGTTGTGACGAAATTAATGGTAAGAGATATCTACTATTCGGAACACGTGGTTAAAATAATGAAGATGGTTAAGAAAAGACATCTACCTAAATCTTAACTTACTAAAATCCTAACATACCTAAGTCCTAATCTACCCATTCCTCATAGGCTTAATTACTATGTTTAAGTTTTCTACAGAAAAGAGCCTTTGCTCTGATACCATAGCTGTAACACCCCGACCCGAAAGGGCTGACGTGTCACAATAACATGGTTTCTGAACAAAAGACATAATTTTATATAATTACTTGTTAACGGTATAACACATTGGACAAAGAAAACTTAAGGTTAATTTACACACTAGCACGCTTAAAAAATATTTTATTAAGATCCTAATGTTTTATTCCTCGCTCTTAATCCCGCCCAAAGTAACATGTGGACCTGCATATAAAAAAATAAAAATAACGGAATGAGCCGAATGCTCAGTACGGAATAATATGCTCAAACAATTAATGATTTATTTATGAAATGATTTAACTTACAATTAATACGATGCAAAGTAAATTAAAACTTATTATACGGATGTAACCATGAGCGAACATAAAATGTGACAATATGTAGATAGCTACTCCTGGATATTATCACACGAGATGGCGAGTTGGCATACCTGCCTTCCATCTCCTTAATATAAATCCTAGGATCGATCCATACGCCTCTAATAGTCATATGTACCACACTTGTACTTAAGAGACGCCGTGAACTGATCTCACCGTCACGGTTGGTGCACATGTTATCGATTCCACAACAACATGCTCGTGGGACACTCCATGAGAAGCGGCACTCAAGGTATCGGAATACAGGTGATCTTATTCATATAACTTGTAGCAAATATATTTTCGTAACATACATTGGAACATGTGATGATGAGAATAATTAAACATAATCTATCACATGGCGTTAAGCTAAATTCAATGTCATAGTCAGAATAGGAATTCAACGATAATTCATTGACACATAAATAAAAACATGCTTTAACTAAACAACATCATTTCTTAATCTCTAGTCCACTTTTTGACAATATTTTTTATGTTATCACACCTTTTCAACATCTTATTGCCTATTTTCCTTTTCTCAATTCTCTCGCTTCTTAATTTATCCATCACAGCATTCGGTTGATTCGGGTACCCTACGGGTGCCGATGCCGCTAGAAAACGGTAGGTTGTTTCCTTTGGATACATATGTGGTATTTTCTACATAATATTGCATTTCTTTATCTGGGATGTTGGTTTAAAATTATTCAACCAATCGGGCCTTTTTCTGAATTTCGTTTGCCTGCTCAAAGATTGTTGGAATATATCTTGTGAAGGTGGTATGTGGACTGGAGATCCACGAGATTCTTGATCCTCTTCATCCTCTTCTTCATACTCATGCTCAGATGGATAACTGGTAGGCATTTGAAATGGTAGTTTGTCATGAGGCATAGTAACCCTCATTTTCGGCTTTCGACTTGGTCCTGCTTTTGCTTGTAGAATTTGATAACTGGGTGGTGGTGATCCAAAGTGCCACTTACTTTGATCAAAATGACAGTTCATCCAACTGGATGAATCTGTATTGAGTTCCTATTTAATATTACTCCGGACTTCCATTTCCTCGGATGGGTGGTAAGTCGGAATTTCAAATGGATAGTATTGTGGAATGTTTTCAGAAGTATCACTTGATATCTCTATCGACATTTGTGGACTGCCAGGAAGGTATGTCGTGTATGGCATGATGGGATTTGTCGGTTGGTCTTGACCGAAAAGGCTTGTATAATAACTGTATTATGGGCCATGTCTGATGGCTCAGGTTCAGGTGCACGTTTTGAACGTCTGGCTACTCGACGTCTGTGCCCAAAGTAGTTTGTATAAGACATCTACACATATTATACTTAGGGATATGTAGACTACCAATCTTTGTTTTTACCTACAAGTGGTTAAAGCTTATGCAATAACATATTAATACTTAAAAATCGTTGAAACCGACGGCTCTGATACCAACCTGTCAAACCCCAATTTAGGGCCTAGGAGTGTGACGATCGGTTAGTACCAGTTTTTTGAATATATATTAGAGCTGCGTGTTTATTTTAGCGGAAGACTTTAATAAAATATTAATTCACATTGAAAACTTACTCGGTAAATAAAACCCTACATATTACATAGGCTGCCCCCCTCTTCTTATAGATTAGCACCCACTGAAATGAATGACTTGAAGAAACAATTAGTTGAGTTGTTGGAAAAAGGATTTATATGACCGAGTTCTTCAGCACGGGGAGTTCTAATTTTGTTCATGAAAAAAAAAGATGGATCAATGAGAATGTGCATAGACGATCGTGAGCTAAACATGGTTACAATAAAAACAGATACCCACTACCAAGAATCGATGATCCATTTGACCAACTCCAAGGAACAAGTTACTTTTCAAAAATTGATCTCAGATCAGGATATGATCAACTAAAGGTTCAAGAAAAACATATTCTGAAGACAACATTCAGAACCAGATATGGACATTTTGATTCATAATTATGTCATACAGACTCAGTAATGCTATGGCAACATTCATGGATATGATGAGCCGAATCTGTAACCTTATTTTGATAAGTTTGTTGTTGTCTTCATTGATGACATTCTTATTTACTCCAAGTTAAAGGAAGATCACCAAGCTCATCTAAGAATCATGCTCAAAACATTAAGTAAAGAAAAATTGCACGCCAAATTTTTAAAGTTTGAATTATGGTTGCCAGAAGTGCAATTTCTTGGTCATATTGCAAATGAATCCAAGTTGATCCAGAAAAGATTAAGGCTATTAACAAATGGGAAACACCCAAGACCCCAACACAAGTCAGAAGTTTCTGGGGTTGGCTGGTTACTCCCAAAGGTTCATTCAAAATGTCTCCAGAATAGTCGTCCCTTTAACTTCATTGATCAGGAAATCTGTCAAGTTTGAATGGAGACCAAAACAAGAAGAAGCATTTGAAACCTTAAACAGAAACTCACAAATGCTCCTATCTTGACCTTGCCTGAAGGTTTAGATAACTTTAACGTATACTGTGATGCCTCGCACACAGGTTTGGGATGTGTCTTAATGCAAATTCAAGGAAAGAAAGTTATTGCTTATGCTTCAAGATAACTAATGGTTCATGAGAAAAATGACACCGCACACGATCTCAAGCCAGGCGCTATAATTTCCGCATTGAAGTTATGGCGACACTATCTGTATGGTGTCAGATTCACAATATATACCGATCACAAGAGTCTGAAGCATATATTTGCTCAAAAGGAGTTGAATATGATACAAAGACGTTGGCTGAAAATTCTTAATGACTACAATTGTGAAATTGTATATCATGAAGGAAAAGCAAATGTAGTGGTAGATGCCTTAAGAAGAAAGGAACACCAAAAGCCTAAAAGAGTTCGAGCTCTTAGTTCGAGCGCTTAGATTAGAACTTTAAATCGATTTTTTCACTCCAATTAATGAAGCACAAAAGTTGGCACCAGAATAAGTAAACATAAAGGCCGCAAAAGAAAACTGTACTATAGATCAATTAGTCAAGGGCGAAGAAGAATGACTCAGGTTAAGTAAAAGAATCTGGGTACCAATGGTAGGAAATTTATGAGAAAATATATTGGAGGAAGCTCATAAGTCAAAGTATATGATGCATCCAGGCAGTGATAAGATGTATCATAACCTCAAATATGATTACTGGTGGATTGGTATGAAGAAAGAAATTACGTGCTCCAAAATCAAAGCAGACCATCAACATCCGTTAGGTTTATTACAACAACCTGAGAAACCAATATGAAAATGGGATATGATACTTATGAATTTCATCATGAAGTTACCAAAAACTTCTCGTTAAAATGATGCAATCTGGATTGTTGTAGATAGACTTACTAAGTCTGCCCATTTTACAACAATACAAGAATCATTCAGTATGAATATACTAGCACAATTATACGTAGAAAATATTGTATCTTTGCATGGTGTGCCACTATCCATCATTTTCGATAGAGATAGTCGTTTTACCTCAAATTTTGGAAAAGCTTTCAAAAGACAATGGGTATGCGCTTGAACTTAAGCACGACCTATCACCCTCAAACATATGGACACATTGAAAGGACTATTCTAACCTTGGAAGATATTCTTTGTGTCTGTGTTTTAGACTTAGGAGATAGTTGGGACACTCACCTATCCCTAATGGAATTCTCGTACAACAATAGTTTTCATACGAGTATTCAAATGGCACCATTTGAAGCGTTATACGGACAAAAATGTAGAAAGCCTGTATGTTGGTCTGAAATCGGCAATAATAAATTATCAGGACCTGAAATTGTTCAAAGGGCAACTGACCAAGTAACTCATATTAGAGAACGATTGAAAGAAGCATGCGACAGACAAAAGAGCGACACACGTCAAAACCGTTTCGAGTTTCAAGAAGGAGACATAGTGTTACTTAAGGTATCCCCTTGGAAAGGTATGGTACGTTTTGGTAAGAAAGGAAAGTTAAGCCTGCATTTCATTGGACCATTCAAAATTCTTGAAAGAGTAGGATCTGTAGCATATCGTTTAGATTTACCAGACGAGATGAAAGGTGTTCATAGTATGTTTCATGTGTCCAACTTATGTAAATGTTTGGTTAACGAAACCTCACAATTCCTCTGAAAGATTTGCAAGTAAATGAAAAAATCAAATTTGTAGAGGAACCAGTAGTACAAATTGAGGATAGCCAAACCAAGTTCCTTAAATGTAAGAGACTGAAACTTGCAAAAGTTATGTGGAATTCCCTACGCAGCCTTACATGGGAACTCGAATATGAAATGAATAAGAAATATTCGCATATATTCCAATAAATCTAGAGGACGAGATTTTTCTAAAGGTAGGGAGGATGTAACATCTTGAAAATTTCTCATTTTTAGTTTAGGACAAAAATGCCAATTTTCAAAGCTAGAGGACTGAAAATGAAAATTCTGAGAATCTTGATCTAACACGCTACGCGACGGAATAATCATAGCCCCATCGCGCTAAGCGACGGAAATTCAACAAAACATGGAAATTGTGGTGTTGCGCTACGCGATGGCCAAACCAAAAGGACCATCGCGTTACGCGAATACCCGATTAAGCAACCAGATACACGTGGCGTGAGTTCACAAATTGCGGCGTCGCGTATCGCGACGAACACATAACAGCCCCGTGCGATGCGTGATGGTTTCTAAAATTCGCCTATAAAAGTGGGGCTACGGGCTTGAGCTCATTTCAGACCAAAACACTTCCATAAACATGCACATAACCTAGGAATATGAGCACCAACCTTCCCGACAAAGTGACGACCCGTTTCCTCGAAGTACGTGCAAGTTATGAAGCCCCAAACCCTGCTAAAGTCCAAACCGTCTCTATATTCTATAATAAATGATCTACCGACGAGTTGCTACTCTTTTCTTATTAGTCTTATTCTCGAGTGATCGTTTAAGGTAGGGGTTACATTTAAGTTATTCTAATATATATAGTTATGATAGCTTAAGACCTAGTCGAGGTTATAGTCTTCACCATGAAAGATTACTATGTTCAAAATAAGATTTTTCAAAATAAATGGCGTTACTTCCATAAAGAAGTAACATTATCAAAAAATATATATATTATAACGGGCATGCAGTAATTGGAAAGTGGATATCACTAGTAGTGAGTTTCTTGCATAAGGAAAGTAATTCGTACAAATCTCAATCAACCACGGGACTAGTTTACTTACCTAGAGAAACTCACAAACGTGTTATAACCTATTAGGCCAAAGCATGCTATTTCAAATGTCATATAAATACAAGTATGGTTTCACAAACAACCGTAATTTTATCAAAGTTAAACCAGACTTAAGGTCTACAACTTAATCAAGAAACACAATCTAGGTATTCATACAAACCTATTTTACTATAGGTTAACGTCATACAAACTAGAAAGGTTTTCAAACATCACCGAACCGACAATCACAGGTGAATACCTTAAACCTTTACTAACAGACATTTTTTACTCTTGTAGTAAACTGACTGTTTACTACAAAGAGTAAGATAAACATTTGCATGAGATTACATGATCTCTAAAATCAATATAATACAAGTTAGAAAATAAAAACAAATCAAACTGATTACGCATGTGTCTGGATCCAAACAAAACTGATTAAGCAGGCATGCAAACAAAGTCACTCATAACAAGTTCTCTAAACAAGGGATACATGGCTCGGAGAACTCATGTGGTATGTGTAAGGCGGTGGTACAAATCCCGGGAATGACAACCATTTCTGTTGAGTTTATAACAATAAACAATATTTGTATTTAACAACTGTTTTAAATCTTTTAACAGTCAGTCAACGTTTCACCAGCTCATCGTTGAAGTATCCCCCCCCCCCCCGGTGCGCGCCCCACATTGCAGGTATTTAAGTGCAGTAGCTATATCAAGGATTTAAGTGTCATTGAGATAGACGATCACGTTACAAGATGACTCAATCTACCTATTCTAATAAAATAAAATAATTGTGGACACATGTCGGTTTGTAGTTAGTTCTCAAAAAAATTTCCCCCTAAATATGTTATAAATCAATAATTATTCAGTTTCCTTTTACACTCCATTTATATTATATCAAGAACATGATTAAATTATTCACATTTTCTTTAAACTCTATTTATATTATATGTATACATTTTTATATAAATAAATATTTACATATTATACTACTATACATTCTTAGAATATATTTCACAGCATACTTGGTGAAATCCAAAAATTAACAACAACATGTGTTTGTTAAATATTGAAAACAATATAATTTTAAATGTTATCATTAATTATACTATGTATACTATGTATAATGTTGAAAATTATAAATAAAAAAACAAAAAAAAAATTAATATGCTTTCAATTTACGAAGTAATTTTCTTAACAATTAAATTATAAATATATGCTTGAAAGTTGATCCATTTTTTAATCGTAAATCCATTTTATCTATTATTTTTTAATACAATGTCATATAAATTTATAAATTATAAATATATTATTTTAAATCTATCTATTTATTTTTTTTGGTTAATTTTGTAAACTATACATATATGTGTTAAATTGTAAGTATAGTATATACCAATCACTTTCAAATATAATAAAGGTTATTATATTTAGTTTCTTGGGCTCTTTTATCAAGGATTGCTTCGAGTTTTTAGTGGAACTTAAATTTATTGTTACGAGTTAAAAGTTGGTAAATAGATCGTTTGGTACATATTAATTACATTTGGCTCAAATTTGTTACATGTAAAAAGGGTGACAATTTGAATATTTTAAAATTTTGAGAATGCAAATAGATTTATCGTCAAACTTGTTACGAGTCCAAAGTTTTGACTTGAAAATGTAAAATAAATGAAAGTTAGAATTTTAAATATGGTTGGGTTTCGAATTTATTTTCAAGGACATTTTTGGAAATAGTCAAAATATTATGAATTTTGAACATTGAGCATTTTTCCCATGACTATTAAAATTTAAGAAAAAAAGACAAACACTTCCGACATGCCACCTCCAGGTCAGTATTGACTTTTCCTTGAATAGTTATCAGAATGTTGTATGTGAAGCATGTCATATAAAATTATCCTCAAGTGAAGCAAAACATTCAAAAAATTGAACGGGTTAACATGTTTTTTTTGTCAAATGGAAAAGTCGAGAAGCCTCTCAAACTAATCAAAATATTTTTCATGGTGTAGCTCAAAACTATTATTATATGTGAAATATTCTCCGAAATCGGTTCATGACCAAATTTCTTTCAGTTATACATCTACTGAGAATAAATTTTCAATATATGGAATGTTGTTGGGTATGTTTTTGCACGTGCATTATTTTTTTTATTAAGTGTGTTTAGAAAAAAAAAATAATTTTGTGATATAAATAAAATCAACTTATGTATAATGATACAAGCATAAATGTAACAACTCGGGTTTTTCTCAATTAACCTAATACCCGACCCGTTTTCGTTTTCGGGTAATATATAATCAATAAAGATCGTGTTTATCGAGCATTATATTTTATTAGTATTGATTATTATATCTATTTAATATATATAAATATCTTTGGATTATATTCAAAATACCCCCTAAACTATAGTTTAATCCTTTATTGTATTCATCTATATTGTTGAGGGCCCATCTTACAAATATGCATAAATTATATTATAATCCAAGACCCATTCTTGGATCCGAATTCGTTGACCCGTAACCCGTAAACGTTGACTCATATGGATTTCTTGAGCCTTAATTTACGTCTATTGTTGGAATTGATCTCGCTAAATCGTATTTACGCGTATTATGAATCATGCTGACACAACTAATTAAGGATATGAAATTAGCCTGATACGAATTCACGATAATAGTTAACCGGCTTCTACAAATTAGGTATAATATATAGAAGCGATAATAACTTGATTAAACATAACTGCACCTTCATTTTCACGTCGCGAATCAAAGCCTCACTGTTAATTGTATTATATATGCCTGCTCGTAAGTTTCTGGTTCACGTCTGGCCGCGGAAATTTAATTCGTCGTTCACCATCTATTCATCGTCGTTGTGGAATCCTTGTTGTGGAATCCTTGTCGATGAATCCCAAAGGGGTTTAACTGCTCTCATTCTCACGTCATCACTTATATTTCGTACATCCGATCAGGTGAGTATCTCACTCCCCTCTTTTACTCATTTTAAACTGTTTTAGGGGCATATGCATTCATATATATTTCACTATTATTTAATACTCAAACTTGCAACTGTTAGTCTTGTGTGTTTAACAGTTTATACCTAACGTGTTATATGCTTATATGCTTTACTTGGATACATTTCTGAGAGGTCCGACATATTCTCAGTCTAGTTTGATCATACTCCCGTCGTGTAAGCCATCAATAAGTTTATCTGATATCGAGCTTACCGACAACATTATTTACTTGCTCATTGTTTAAATTGCTTATCTCACTTGACATAGTTTGCTCTTTTAATTATTATTATTATATAATCATGAAAATCGGGTGTTTTACTCACTCAATCTAGGTTAACAAAATTATTGTATCTTTCATATGCAGGTTATCGTGTGATTTGATTATCAAGCTTGATTAAAGAAACCTAGGGCTGCATATAGAGTGTTGAGTCAAGAATTTGACTTAAAACGACTTAAGGAAGAATAAGGGAGACTGGAATCTTCTCAACACTCCTTTGAAAAGGCTAAGTATGGAAACCGAGCACACTTGGACATCCGAGCAGGGTTTTACTTGTCCTAGCAAGGTATTTTGACTATCGGTCAAGGTTATCTTCTTGAAGTCTTCTTAAGTGATGATCCGAGCAGGGTTCACTTCATCTAGCAAATGTGTTCTTCAAGCCGAGCATAGTTTGCTAACTAGCAAACTCTTGGTTAAACCAAGCTTCTGAAGCCAAGTATTTGGAAGATCTAGCAAGGTTTGATTAATAAACACTAGTCCGAGCATGCTTGTTGAAAGTGATCAAGAAATATTCTAATTACTTTCTCCAGCAAGGTTTAACCCCGAGGAAGCTACACTGCTACCAGCACAGTTCAAAAGTGTTACCAGCATGCTATGGCTTGCTTAATAAGTTATCTTCTAACAAAGGGTTGAAGGGACTCATAAAGAACAGTTTGCTCGTAGGACCATATCGAGCAAAGTTTGATATGGTCAAGAATATTGAAGTCTGCTAGGTGAGTATTTTCTTTGGAAAATACTCTAATTAAAGTTTACCCGGAGAACTGTTCACTAGCACACTTAAAGGTTACCAGGTATACTCGTAAAAGACAAAAGGCACAAAGCCTACTCGGAGAAGAAAATTGTTACAAAGTCTACACGGAAGACCTGTTTTTACACTTAGTATACTTTTTAATATGTAATTTGATTATGTACCAATCATTAGGGTTTCTAGAAGGAATGACAACTGTAAGGTGGTGGCAGGCCTATAAATAGAATAATTTAGGGCACGCCTACCACAGAAGGGATAGACAGGTTACACTTTTCAGACCTAAAGAAATATTCCTGATTAAGTGTGACAGCTGTCCTAGGATTAGTACGGACAATACATTCCTTACAAGAAACCCTAATCGATTAACATATGTATGAATCATTTATATAAATGGAAATCTTTTGAGTTATTGTTTTGTGTTTGTTACATTTATTAATCCTTAAGCAACAACTCTGTTTGTTTCTAATTCCGCCGTTAACAACCAGTTTTCTGACCCAAAATAGCAACCGTCATTAACCCTATTGTCTACACATTTATCGTGTGGGTTATGACTTTATTGTGAGTGTGAGCAATCAAGCCGGGACCGACAAGTGGTATCAGAGCTTGTTTGTTGTTGTTCGGGTGAAGAAATTGTAGTTATTTACATATCTGAAGAAGAAAGATGACGTAAGAAGAACACTGTTTCATTGAAGTATGACGCAAGCTGCTCTGTTCTACATTTCCTTCTAGATCTACAAATTTCCGGTGTCTTCTTTTACTTATTTTGATTAAAGTTTACATATTTATTACTAATCTTGCTCCAATCGAACCAGATACATCAGATCTGAAGATTTGATTCTCAGATCTGATTATTTTCTAAATTCGATTTTTACTCTGTTTTAGTTGATCTCTGTTTCTGTTTTTCAAAAATACCAAAAATGTCTGGTTTTGAAGAGCAAGAAGTTTCCACTAACAAAATTCCTAGACTGTACGGACAGGAAAATTTCACCAAATGGAAAGTATTGTTCGAGGCTGCTATGTGCTATAATGATGTTGACATGTGAAATTCAATCAATAATGGTCCACAAGCAGCTGATGGTGCAAACACTAACACTGTCGTGCGTGATTGGATGAGGAAGGTGGACGGCAGGGCCTTAGCAATGATCAAGCTGGGACTGTCTTGGGAAATCTTAACCAAGGTTGCACATCACACAACAACTAAGGCTATGTATGATGCAATCCTTGAGATGTTTGAAGGTAACACTGAGCTAAAAAATATCAAGAAACAAAGACTCAAGAAACAGTTTGAGAGACTGAAGTACAAGGATGGAGAAAGATTGAAATCAATTCTTGAGAGAATTCTAGCAATTGTTAATGACCTGAGAACAACTGATTATGTGATGGCAGACTTTGATCTAGACACAAAGTTACTGAATTCAATGCCTAAGGAGTGGTATACAGCCAGCAAATTCATCCTTCAAAAACCAAATTTTGAACAACTCAAGTTGGATGATGTAATTTGCTTCCTTCAGGCTGCTGAGATAGAAATGATTGAGAACGAAATGATAAAGAAAGATAAACCATGTTTCCAGTTGTCCAATGCCCTTATATCACCTATGGGAAACTTGTCTACCAAAAACCAACAACAAATCTCAATCATTGAAGAACCTACTGAACATGGTGTTGATACACCTAAAGCATCTGTTGGTGGTAGCTCAAGTAACCAAGGAAACCAGTCAAGGTTCAATGTCCAACTCATAGATGACAATGACACTGCCTCCATGGCGAATGGGCATTTACCTTTCTCTGGTGGAAACAATGGTCAAGGGAGTGAAACTCAAGCATTGTTCTCTATGTTCACAAAATCATACAATGCATTTGTAGCCAAAAATTTGATCCACACAAGTGTCATTCAAGATGATTTGGAACAAATATATGCTGATGATCTTGAAGATATGGACTAGAAATGGCAGGCTGCAATGCTTGCACTCAGAAGCAAAAGACTGTTCAATAGGACTGGAAGGTCTCTAGTCTCTGGTCCAAATGAGAGGATTGGCTTTGATAAGTCCAAGGCAATCTGTTACAATTTCCAACAACCTGGACACTTTGCTAGAGAATGCAACCAGCCTAGAAATTTTCAGGTGAATCAGTTCCAGAACCAACAGCCTAGAAATCAGCTGCAATACCAATAGAACCAGCCAAGAAACAACAACTTCAACAACAACAATACCAACTTCAACAACTATCAACAGCCTCAAATGAATAATCAACAACTTGTGCCTCGGAATCAAAACTACCAAAGAAACCAATACCCTCAAACTGCTCCAAATAACCCCAACGAAAACAATCAAAATCAACCCATAAATCAAGGGAATGTAGCTGTTGCTGCACAACATGAAGGGAATTGTGATTGGAGTGATCATGCAGATGACATCACAAAGGCTAATGTCGCTTTGATGGCAAAGATTGAGAATGAGGTTGAATCTTCTACTTCACAGGTACCTTCACTTTCTTCAACAGACTTACTTAAAACAATAGATGCATTGAATGTGAAGGTCGGTAAGTTGGAGAGTGAATGCTTTAGAAAACAAAGCATCATTAATGGGTATGAAGCAAGTGATTTAATCAATGAATAAAAGATAAAAAGTTTTTAAGATGATTGTGTGAACAGTTATAGGACTCAGTCAAGGTATGTGACTGAGATTGATGGTTTAAAGAAAATGATTCTTGAAGAGAAGGTGAAGAATACAAAATTACAAGTTGAGAGTAAATTTCTAAAGAACTTGGTTTCTACAGGAAACATTTGTGGTATCTTGAACCAAGTAAATGTAACGATTCCGGCAAATCCAGGTATACCCTAGCCGGTATATACTATTTACGTGTCATTTAATATTGATTATATGAGTTATAGTACGTTTATACGAGTATATATGATTCATAGTACGAATCATACTCGATTATATAGTGAATCGTATTGGAATTACAATTAACCAATGAACGATTATTGAAACCCGAACGAATCGGGAATTACATTATAGACGAAGTATATAATGTTTAGTGATGTTTACGAAGTATTAATGCTTCGGGATAAGTGAATTATAGCACAGAAAAAGGATTTCGATTTATTAGTACGTCGGTACGATAAACGAAACCTTTAACATCAAACCAAGCAAGAGACGATCAATCAAGCCGAAAAAGATGCGTAATTATTAATAATATGATGTTTTAAGTCAATAAACGTCATGGGTTAAGTTTTTTTTTAAAGTTTTTAAGTCGGTTTTATGTAAATTTTATTTTAACCCGAAAAACGACCATTTTGGGCTCGTTTTAAGCCGAATTACGCGTTTAAACGAGAAACGAACTGAACCAGATTATCTAAAACATTATCCGGATTACGGAAATCCGAATATGTGGCTTAGAATGGACTTGTGGGTCCCATCCCACCCCATATAGTGGACCGATCGGCCCACCCCTTCCATAATATCATTTCATTTTTTTTTACAATATCAAACTCTCTCAAATCTCTTCATACATTTCAAGTGTTCATCCAAATTCATCACTTTTAACCAAGAACACAAGGTATAAGCATGTTATAATGCATAATCTTTGGTGTTGATTTCTTAATTTTGAGTTGTTTTGCAAGAACAAGGGGTTCCAAGTGAAATATGGGTGAAAACCCGAGATGGAACCGATCCTTGCTTGATCAAGTGATGTATACAAGTTATACACGGGATCTTGGTCCAAGAAACGAGTTAAAAGTGTCAATAACGAATTTTTACGGTTAAAATCTTTAAAAATGAATTTCCAAGTGAAAGACGGGTGAAAACCCGAGATGAAACCGACTCTTGCATGATCAAGAGATGTATACAAGTTATACAAGGGATCTTGGTCCAAGAAATGAGTAAAAAGAGTCGAGAACGGATTTTTACGGTTAAAACCTTTGTTTTTATATCAAAACCGACACTATGAAAGAAATGGTTTGATTGTTGGTGTAACTTGCTTGGTATAGTGTTATTGTGCTTGTAAGTGTTGTATCTAGTGGCTAGCAAAGGCTAGAAACCAAGATCTTTGCGATCTAACGCTAGAAAACACAAGATAGTTCGGTTTTCGCGTGGTTTATGTATTTTGGACAGATTGTAGTACGCTTAGAGTCAGGTCACGAAATTTCACAGAGATGATCTACACATGAAAATATGAGATCTGTGAACTTTTGGTAATTTTTGGATAAAGGATGAATATTTGGTGAATTTAATGCTCGGTTTTGGCCAAAAATGGTGAAAAATAGCTAAACATCATGAAAAATTCTGGAAAATTTAAGATAAGCTTTTTATAACATATAAAAGTCACACACAAAATTTGAGCTCATTTGGAGAAGTCTAAGTTGGCTTTTTGGTAAAACGAGTTCTAGGGCTTTCTAGCTCGGTTTTTGTGAAAATGGCTTGAAAAATGAGTTTTGGGTTCTGGAAATATTCCAGGGAGTTATGAGGATGACATGGATCATCCCGGAAAAATTTGGGATTTTTCTAAAGTCTTTTGGTATTTCTGACATATTTAGTGTTTTAATGATGATTAAAAATAGATAAATAAATGTAAATATAAAAATTAAATCTGGAAAATTTTTGTAAAATTTCTTACTGTCAAAATAAGTGTTGTGTAAAATTTCAAGACCCAAGACTAAACGGGTAATTATTTGTGCTAAAAAGAACATAAAAACAAATTTCTAAAGCTTAAAACGTGTAAACCGGCAAAACTCGCATAAGCGAGCTGACTGGTATATAAAAACCTAAAAATGGACCATTTTCATAATACTAAGTAAATTAAATAAAAGTAAATCATCCGAAAATAATTCGGATGATTTGGGTAATTTTACCCGATTTTACTGTTTCCGGCACCTAAATGACGGAAACGGGCCCCGCGGCCAAACGGGGTGTCCAAACCGAGCTCTAATTTCATCAATTTAACTAAAATAACAGTCAAACACCATTTTTGGGTCGGTTGTGAACAAACTCATTTTTGAAACTAAAAACGGATAACCGTGCTAGGCACGCAAATCAAGGAAAACATAAAAATGATAATTTTGACCGTCAGACTCTAAGTAATGTCACAATCTGAGTCCTTAGAAGTGTCACGGGGTTAACATTGTCCCCGGATCGAGTACAGTACTGGGTTAACAATGTCCCCAGATGTACCGATTGGCACGGATTTAATTTATGGGAATTATATAGTAACGACTTAGATATCATATTACAGATCCAGGCTTATAGCAGTTCATTGTAGCACGCCCCGACTCACAGAAAGGTGAGTTTTCACGAGCCCCTTTTTTTTTAATGAACCGTTTTAAATATTTTCCCGGGGCGGAAAGCATGTCTTTATTAAAGTATTTAAGTACATACCGATCGTATGGAAACACTTGTATATTTATATATATATGGTTTGATGCACAGAATATATAAATTGTTATCGTGTGGAATTGTTCTGGGGTAACATAGTTCCCAGAGGTTATTATTGTTCTGGGGTAACATAGTTCCCAGAGGTTATTATTGTTCTGGGATAACATAGTTCCCAGAGGTTATTATTGTTCTAGGGTAACATAGTTTGTTCTGGGGTAACATAGTTCCCAGAGGTTATTATTGTTCTGGGGTAACGTAGTTCCCAGAAGATTAATGGAAATGTTCTGGGGTAACATAGTTCCCAGCATAATTACATTACTAATAAATGATTATTAAAATGATATGTCAGTGTTTATTTAAATTAGTGAAACTCACCAACTATTCGTAGTTGACCCGTTCTCTTTACATGTTTTCTAGGTATGCCCAAGTTGGAATGATTGATATGTGCTTAATGATCTGTGCTACTTGTTGGAAGCTTGCTGATCTATATTTTGTAATGAATATATTAATGTCTTATCGGTAAAACATGTGTGTGTAACACCTAGATAGTAACGAAACTCGCAACAATGTAATATGATATAAATTAATGTAGTGGTATTTTCTTTATAAGCAATGCTGTTGATATCAGATGTGTCTGTTGCATCCCGTGTACGTTTCCGCTGCGGTTACGGGGTGTTACAGAACTTGGTATCAGAGCCATTGGTTATAAAGAATTAGGATGTCTTTAAAAGATACCTAAAATATAACCAGTAGCTTAAGTATTATAGGATCTGAATATCAACTAAATATATATTGTGACGAGATCGGGATGAACTTGGATGGACAAGTGGGTTATTATGGTCCGGAACATAATAACAGACTTGTCTACACGAGGGAATTCAGGGGAAGTCACGGGGGACTTTAATAGGTAAAATTGGCAACATATGTGCAAATATGTGATAATATTGTTATGTGGTCAAGTTGTATAAGTAAGTGCATATTAATTTGATTATGATTTACACTATGGAAAGAACTATATGTTTGTTAACTTGTGTGCAGGTAATATGTCAAGAACCCCCAGTGTGTCGATCGAGGAGGACCCGGAGGAGGTCAGCTCCGGGGACTCCGGGAGCCCACTTGTAGCATCTAGCACCGAGCCTTCCGAGGCTAGCTTTAGGAGTTCCGGCCAGTCCTCCTCAGCTAGGATGGCCAGATCCCCGACCCCACCCGCACCACAGGTCGCTCCTGCACCCCCTGGATTCGGACCCCGCCTCACGGCGCGGATCAGTATCCCACCGGTCCGACCTATCTCGCCCCCACCCAGACCTGCTACTCGTAGGGGCGAGTCCTCCAGCTCTCGTCCCGAGCCTGCGACTCTACCGGTGTGGGGTCTCCCGAGACCGGAACGGGACGCTGCGGCCTGGCTCCGAACGCTCACCGAACAGGTGAACGAGCACTCCGCCGCCTTGACGGTGGGAGTCCAAAGGAGAATGTACTTGGGTGATTGCATACTGGATCATCAGTATGCAATCGCCCAGCTGAAGAGGGAGTGCTCATACTCCCAATGGATGCTTGACCGGATGGAGAGTCGGGTTCGGGTTATGATGGCGGTGTTAGTGGTGTTGGTGGCGATGTTGGTGGGGTTGGTTTACCACCGTGTTTAGTTGTTTTGGGTTGGGGATAGACAGGGACCATTTTTTTTGATACTCTGTGTAAGTAGTTAGTGGTGATGCTAACATGGAGTGAATCTTGTTTAGTTATAATACAACCACTGGCCCCTAGGGTGGGTCTCTTTTGGGGCATATCATTATAGATACTTTTGGGTATCATTCAAGCACTGACCCCTTTACGGGTTATGTCGAGATGATGCCGACATAGGGCCCTTGTATTAAAACTTAGTTATGTAATGTTGACTGGAAAGTATGTAAACTGATGTTTGTGTAATATGTATCAATGTTTACTAATGAATGAAATATGTGTTGTTTTTTTTGATTTGAGATGGTATTGATTATATGTATTTTCTTGATGTTGTGTAGAATGGCACCGAAACGATCAACGAAAATATCGGAAGTAGATGTGAGCCGTTTGATTGCTCAACAGTTGGAGGCGGCGATACCGGATATAGTATCGCGCATCGCCGCCAGTATTAACAACTCGACCAATCCAACCCCTCCGAGCAATCAAACGCCCATAAATAATGACGGGGAACAAAATGCTAATCCTCCAAGGAATGATAACACGATTCCGAGTAATGACGCACCGCCTAGGGTGGTCGTTACAGACAGTAATGGCCCTATACCTACGGTAGAGACGAACCGTACTGAACCGCTTCGTGCATCCAGGGGATGTTCGATCAAGGACTTTATGTTGTGCAGGCCATTAGAGTTTAGCGGGTCTGAAGGACCGAATGGGTTAGTTAAATGGATAGAGAAAATAGAATCAGTGGTGAATATCAGCAACTGTCCCGAGGATTGTGTCGTTAAGTACGCCACCTGTACATTCACAGACCATGCCTTGACATGGTGGAACACCATAGTACAGACTCGAGGTCAGGCGGCGACAAACCACATGACCTGGACAGAGCTTAAGGCTCTTGTGTTGGAACATTTCTGCCCAAAGAATGAATTGCAGAAACTGGAAAATGAGTTGTGGAATCTGGAGATGAAGGGGGCGGACCACTTGGGTTATACCAACCGGTTTAATGAACTGTCACGATTAGTACCGTGGTTGGTCACCCCAGAGACGAAGAGGGTGGAACGTTATATTTGGGGACTTACTCCAGTAGTGAGGAGTATAGTTAACGCGGGGGGACACCAGACGTATGAAAGTGCAGTGACACAGGCTGGCATTGTCACGTATGATTTCTTACGGAGTGGATCACTAAAGGTGACAGGAGAATCCGCTGGGGGAAAACGGGGTACACATGACCATAGGATCCAGGAAAAGCAGCAAAGCAAACGAGCTAGGCCCGCTGCCCAGAGCTATGCCATGACTAGTTCGGGCGGAAGGCAAGAACCGCAGAAGGGAACATTTCCTAAGTGCGGGAAATGTGGTTACCACCATGGTGGCGTGTGCAAAGAGGTGGTGTGCCACCGGTGTGGCAGGATTGGACACTACGCACCAAATTGTAAGACAAATCTGAACAACCTGAACCGACAACCGCAACCTATCCGTGCGCAGCCATTTAGGACCCAACCGGCCCGACAGCAAAACCCGCAAGGAAACCAAATGGTGACCACTAGCCGTGCTTGCTACGAATGCGGCAGCACGGATCACTTCAAAAGGAACTGCCCGAAACTGAACCAGGGAGGAAACGAGAGACAACTCACGGGTCAGGCATCGTCGTCCAATCCGGCGCGAGGCCGAGCATTCGTGATGGGGGCAAACGAGGCACGCCAGGACCCCAGCGTAGTGACAGGTACCTTCCTCGTCTCTGATCATTACGCTTCTGTATTATTTGATACAGGCGCCGATAGAAGTTTTGTCTCCGTTAGATTCCTTTCGATAGCAAACCTTCCTATTGGTGAAACCATAGAACCTTACACTGTAGAAGTCGCTAACGGTAAAACCATGATAGTTAATCAGATAGTTCGGAATTGCCCTTTTATTCTGAACGAACAATCCTTTCTGATTGACTTGTTACCGGTAGAATTGGGTAGTTTTGACGTGATAGTGGGAATGGATTGGCTAGCACGTAACAGGGTAGAAATAAACTGTGAAAAGAAAATCGTCAAGATCCGAATGTCGGATGACGAGGAGGTATTAGTGCAAGGAGAAAAATCCGGCACCATGATACCATTTATATCCCATCTCAAGGTGTTAAAATATATACGTCAGGGATGTGTGGCGTATCTAGCGAGCCTGACGGCCACTGATTCTGAGGAAAAACGGGTGGACGATATTCCCGTGGTACGCGAATTTCCACAAGTTTTCCCAGAGGAACTTCCTGGATTACCGCCAACCTGACAGGTCGAATTCAGAATCGATCTGTTACCTCAAGCTGGCCCTGTTGCTAAGGCGCCCTACCGACTTGCACCATCCGAGATGCAAGAATTATCCAACCAGTTGCAGGAATTGTTGGATAAAGGATTTGTACGCCCCAGTTATTCCCCGTGGGGTTCACCTGTACTATTCGTGAAAAAGAAGGACGGGAGCCTTAGAATGTGCATTGATTACAGGGAATTGAACAAGTTGACAATCAAAAATAGGTATCCTCTCCCCCGAATCGATGATCTGTTCGACCAACTACAAGGTGCGAGCTACTTTTCAAAAATAGATCTTAGATCGGGATACCATCAGGTTAGAATTCAGGAGGAGGATATCCCAAAAACCGCATTCCGGACTCGCTACGGCCATTACGAGTTCTTAGTTATGCCTTTTGGGCTAACAAATGCGCCAGCAGTATTCATGGATCTCATGAATCGAGTCTGTAAACCCTATCTCGACAAATTCGTCATTGTATTTATTGACGATATTTTGATATACTCGAAGAGTAAAGAAGAGCACGAGCAACACTTAAAGTTAGTTTTAGAGCTCCTGGATCAGGAGAAGTTATATGCAAAATTCTCCAAGTGTAACTTCTAGTTACAAGAGGTGCAATTCCTCGGTCACGTTATAAACCACCAAGGAATACACGTTGATCCGAGTAAGGTTGAAGCAATTAAGAATTGGCAAGCACCTAAATCTCCAAAGGAAATCCGCCAATTCTTAGGCTTAGCTGGATACTATCGTCGATTTATAGAGAACTTTTCCAGCATCGCCCAACCTTTAACCCTCCTGACTCAAAAGGATCGGAAGTATGAATGGGGTGAAGAGCAGGAAACGGCGTTTCAAACGCTAAAACAAAGATTGTGCCAAGCGCCAATCTTAAGTCTCCCCGACGGAGACGATGGTTTTGTCGTGTATTGTGACGCATCCCGGAGAGGGTTAGGATGCGTATTGATGCAAAATAGTAAGGTTATAGCCTATGCTTCTCGACAATTAAAAGTTCACGAGAAAAATTACACTACTCATGACCTAGAACTGGGAGCAGTCATCTTCGCACTTAAAATCTGGAGGCACTATCTCTATGGTACAAAGTGCACCATCTTCACTGATCATAAAAGTTTGCAACACATATTCGATCAGAAAGAACTGAATATGAGACAACGAAGGTGGGTCGAGTTACTGAGTGACTATGACTGTGACATCCGATATCACCCCGGCAAGGCTAACGTTGTAGCCGATGCCTTGAGTAGGAAAGATCGAGTTAAGCCACTACGCGTGCGAGCGTTGGGAATGATAGTCCAGTCGAACCTTTCGGATTTGATTCGAGTCGCTCAACGCGAGGCGTTGAAAGGGGACCAATTGGAAAAAGAGGGACTTTTCTGTAACGAGAAGAATTTCGAACAGCGTGTGGACGAAATTCTCTATTTCAAAAATCGGATTTGGATTCCGACCCTCCACGACCTTCGTAAATTGATCATGGACGAAGCACATAAATCAAAATATTCCATACATCCGGGATCAGATAAAATGTACAAGGGTGTGAAAGAATTTTACTGGTGGCCAGGTATGAAAAAGGATATAGCCACATACGTCGGCAAGTGTACGACGTGTGCGAGAGTTAAGGCGGAGCACCAGAAACCCTCGGGAATGTTACAACAACCGGAAATTCCCGAATGGAAATGGGAGCAAATCACGATGGATTTCGTGACACACCTCCCTAAGACATCCCGGGGACATGATGCAATTTGGGTAATCGTGGATCGATTAACCAAATCGGCACATTTTATTCCGATTAGAAATAATTATAACACCGAGAGACTTGCGCAAATTTATATAAATGAAATAGTGTCTCGTCATGGCATCCCCATCTCGATCATCTCCGATAGGGATAGCCATTTCACCTCCAAACTTTGGCAAGCTGTCCAAGAAGCATTGGGAACACGTATTGACCTAAGCACAGCTTACCACCCTCAGACCGATGGTCAGTCTGAGAGGACCATTCAAACTTTGGAGGATTTGCTTCGTGCCTGTTTACTGGAATTTAAGGGAAACTGGGATCAACATCTCCCACTCGTTGAATTTTCCTATAATAACAGTTACCATAGCAGTATAAAGGCAGCACCTTATGAAGCATTGTATGGACGGAAGTGCCGATCACCACTTTGCTGGTCTGAAGTGGGTGACTCGCAGGTTATTAGATCGGATCTGGTCCAGGAGACGACCAGCAAGATTCTTGAAATTAAGAACAACCTGAAAGCCGCGCGGGATCGGCAGAAGAGTTATGCCGATACCCGTCGAAAACCGTTGTCATTTGAGAAGGGGGAAAAGGTATATTTGAAAGTATCACCCTGGAAAGGAGTGGTCAGATTTGGAAAGGCGGGGAAGTTGACCCCTAGATACATTGGACCATTCAGCATCACTGCAAAAATCGGTCCGGTAGCTTACCGATTAGAACTGCCTGAGGAACTAAGTGCAGTTCATAACGTGTTTCATGTGTCAAATTTGAAAAGATGTCTGGCGGATGAGACATCGGTGTTACCCTTAGAAGGTGTTCAAATAAATGATAAGCTCAACCTCGTAGAGGAGCCCATTGAAATAGTGGACGGTAAGATCAAGCAACTTAGACACAATAAGATCTCGTTGGTCAAAGTTAGATGGAATTCGCAACGAGGCCCAGAATTTACTTGGGAACGAAAGGATGAATTTCGGAAGAAATACCCCCACCTATTTCCTCAAAAGGAAGTAGTTGACGTGTAAAATTTCGAGGACGAAATTTTTATAACGGGGGAGAATGTAACGATTCCGGCAAATCCAGGTATACCCTAGCCGGTATATACTATTTACGTGTCATTTAATATTGATTATATGAGTTATAGTACGTTTATACGAGTATATATGATTCATAGTACGAATCATACTCGATTATATAGTGAATCGTATTGGAATTACAATTAACCAATGAACGATTATTGAAACCCGAACGAATCGGGAATTACATTATAGACGAAGTATATAATGTTTAGTGATGTTTACGAAGTATTAATGCTTCGGGATAAGTGAATTATAGCACAGAAAAAGGATTTCGATTTATTAGTACGTCGGTACGATAAACGAAACCTTTAACATCAAACCAAGCAAGAGACGATCAATCAAGCCGAAAAAGATGCGTAATTATTAATAATATGATGTTTTAAGTCAATAAACGTCATGGGTTAAGTTTTTTTTTTAAGTTTTTAAGTCGGTTTTATGTAAATTTTATTTTAACCCGAAAAACGACCATTTTGGGCTCGTTTTAAGCCGAATTACGCGTTTAAACGAGAAACGAACTGAACCAGATTATCTAAAACATTATCCGGATTACGGAAATCTGAATATGTGGCTTAGAATGGACTTGTGGGTCCCATCCCACCCCATATGGTGGACCGATCGGCCCACCCCTTCCATAATATCATTTCATTTTTTTTACAATATCAAACTCTCTCAAATCTCTTCATACATTTCAAGTGTTCATCCAAATTCATCACTTTTAACCAAGAACACAAGGTATAAGCATGTTATAATGCATAATCTTTGGTGTTGATTTCTTAATTTTGAGTTGTTTTGCAAGAACAAGGGGTTCCAAGTGAAATATGGGTGAAAACCCGAGATGGAACCGATCCTTGCTTGATCAAGTGATGTATACAAGTTATACACGGGATCTTGGTCCAAGAAACGAGTTAAAAGTGTCAATAACGAATTTTTACGGTTAAAATCTTTAAAAATGAATTTCCAAGTGAAAGACGGGTGAAAACCCGAGATGAAACCGACTCTTTCATGATCAAGAGATGTATACAAGTTATACAAGGGATCTTGGTCCAAGAAATGAGTAAAAAGAGTCGAGAACGGATTTTTACGGTTAAAACCTTTGTTTTTATATCAAAACCGACACTATGAAAGAAATGGTTTGATTGTTGGTGTAACTTGCTTGGTATAGTGTTATTGTGCTTGTAAGTGTTGTATCTAGTGGCTAGCAAAGGCTAGAAACCAAGATCTTTGCGATCTAACGCTAGAAAACACAAGATAGTTCGGTTTTCGCGTGGTTTATGTATTTTGGACAGATTGTAGTACGCTTAGATTCAGGTCACGAAATTTCACAGAGATGATCTACACATGAAAATATGAGATCTGTGAATTTTTGGTAATTTTTGGATAAAGGATGAATATTTGGTGAATTTAATACTCGGTTTTGGCCAAAAATGGTGAAAAATAGCTAAACATCATGAACAATTCTGGAAAATTTAAGATAAGCTTTTTATAACATATAAAAGTCACACACAAAATTTGAGCTCAGTTGGAGAAGTCTAAGTTGGCTTTTCGGTAAAACGAGTTCTAGGGCTTTCTAGCTCGGTTTTTGTGAAAATGGCTTGAAAAATGAGTTTTGGGTTCTGGAAAAATTCCAGGGAGTTATGAGGATGACATGGATCATCCCGGAAAAATTTGGGATTTTTCTAAAGTCTTTTGGTATTTCTGACATATTTAGTGTTTTAATGATGATTAAAAATAGATAAATAAATGTAAATATAAAAATTAAATCTGGAAAATTTTTGTAAAATTTCTTACTGTCAAAATAAGTGTTGTGTAAAATTTCAAGACCCGAGACTAAACGGGTAATTATTTGTGCTAAAAAGAACATAAAAACAAATTTCTAAAGCTTAAAACGTGTAAACCGGCAAAACTCGCATAAGCGAGCTGACTGGTATATAAAAACCTAAAAATGGACCATTTTCATAATACTAAGTAAATTAAATAAAAGTAAATCATCCGAAAATAATTCGGATGATTTGGGTAATTTTACCCGATTTTACTGTTTCCGGCACCTAAATGACGGAAACGGGCCCCGCGGCCAAACGGGGTGTCCAAACCGAGCTCTAATTTCATCACTTTAACTAAAATAACAGTCAAACACCATTTTTGGGTCGGTTGTGAACAAACTCATTTTTGAAACTAAAAACGGATAACCGTGCTAGGCACGCAAATCAAGGAAAACATAAAAATGATAATTTTGACCGTCAGACTCTAAGTAATGTCACAATCTGAGTCCTTAGAAGTGTCACGGGGTTAACATTGTCCCCGGATCGAGTACAGTACTGGGTTAACAATGTCCCCAGATGTACCGATTGGCACGGATTTAATTTATGGGAATTATATAGTAACGACTTAGATATCATATTACAGATCCAGGCTTATAGCAGTTCATTGTAGCACGCCCCGACTCACAGAAAGGTGAGTTTTCACGAGCCCCTATTTTTTTAATGAACCGTTTTAAATATTTTCCCGGGGCGGAAAGCATGTCTTTATTAAAGTATTTAAGTACATACCGATCGTATGGAAACACTTGTATATTTATATATATATGGTTTGATGCACAGAATATATAAATTGTTATCGTGTGGAATTGTTCTGGGGTAACATAGTTCCCAGAGGTTATTATTGTTCTGGGGTAACATAGTTCCCAGAGGTTACTATTGTTCTGGGGTAACGTAGTTCCCAGAAGATTAATGGAAATGTTCTGGGGTAACATAGTTCCCAGCATAATTACATTACTAATAAATGATTATTAAAATGATCTGTCAGTGTTTATTTAAATTAGTGAAACTCACCAACTATTCGTAGTTGACCCGTTCTCTTTACATGTTTTCTAGGTATGCCCAAGTTGGAATGATTGATATGTGTTTAATGATCTGTGCTACTTGTTGGAAGCTTGCTGATCTATATTTTGTAATGAATATATTAATGTCTTATCGGTAAAACATGTGTGTGTAACACCTAGATAGTAACGAAACTCGCAACAATGTAATATGATATAAATTAATGTAGTGGTATTTTCTTTATAAGCAATGCTGTTGATATCAGATGTGTCTGTTGCATCCCGTGTACGTTTCCGCTGCGGTTACGGGGTGTTACAGTAAAAGAGGAAGATAAATACAAAGCTGTTCCACCACCATTCAACAACAATTATTTGTTAAAAGTTGACAAAGAAAAGTGAGAGGGATATCTTCAACAATTTAGAGATGTCTTTCAAGACAAAGAAGAATTTGTTGATCTTTAGAAGAAAGTTGAAGTGAATGAAAAAGGAGAGGTTGTAGTATAAGAAGAAGTAAGAGAGGACAAGTCAATATGAGTGCAAGTCTCTGAGGATGACTTTGATTATGATGATCTGAATGTAGATGACTTAAGTGATCAGATCACAGATGAAGAGATTCAGGCTGCAGAAAGAAACAGAAGACTGAAGAAACCAGATTCAATAGACAAACTTCCATTGTTGCCACCTATGACACCAAAGATGAAGAAACAAAATGAAAGAATGAATAGAGAAAATGTGTCCTTTGACATATGTGAAAGGACAAAGGTGAGCTATAATGCAGTAAGGCCACCAAGCAAGGCTGCTTTGAAAAGAATTAGTGACAACAACAAGAAAAAGGTCACTGAAACAATTGTCGGTGACAACTTCATTCCAGTTTACCCAGTTTTCTCAAGCCATAAAGTGTTTGATATTGGGGAAGTTGAAACTATGGAAGAATATGAGAAGAGGCAGTCAAGGCATAAGGGAAGCCTAGATGAAGAGCCTATGAATATGAAGAAAATCATCTTTGTTAAGAGCAAGACTGAAAGACAAGATATTAAGATTGAAGAATTTGTTCCTTTTTCAATTGACTTTGATGGTCTGAAGACTCAGAAAACACTTGGAGTTAAACCACCTAGATCAAGTGAGAGATTCAAGAAAGGGAGTGCTCATGAAAGTTTCAAAGTAAAGTTGTGGTACAAGAAATGTGATGAATATGGTCACCACACTGATTCTTGTAATGAAATATTCAACTTTAAGCCTTTTCATGTTCCCAATGAGACAAAGTTTGGCCAAAACTTTATGCTTGATAAACAGAAGTATGATGAATACTTGGGAAAAGGAAAGGTGTGTGGAAAGGAGACTATGAGTGAAAATGATCAGAAAGCTGAAGAGAAGGTTAAGAAAGTTGATGTGAAACCAAAGAAACCTGTGGCTGAACAAGTTAGAAGAAGCAAATCTCCCAAGAAATCTGAAACTGTTGTCAAGAAGAACTTTCAACCTTTGAGAATTATCCCCAAACAAGACACAAAATCAATTAAGTCTGATGATTCTCAAGGATCACCAAGCAATGAAAAGATAAGAAACAAAGGTGTCTTTCCTAGAAAGAAACCAACTAAACTAACTGGTGATGAAAAGTTTCTTCTGAAGCATGGTTTTGAACCTCAAGGATTTCTTTGGAAACCTAAGGTTGAAGCTAAGGTGGAGAAGAATACTGATGTGAGAGATTACTCTGACACAAAGGACTATGTGGTAAATGACTACCAAAGCACAACATCTTTTGTGAAGACTCCAAGAGAATGTGGTTATGAAACAGACAATTCAAATAACATTGAAATCACCCATGAAGATCATGAGCCCATTCCTCTCATAGCCAATGGATCTACTGTTACTATTTTTGATGATTTGCAAGTTGAATCAGCATGCAGATCATCATCTAACTAATGACTCTCTTTCATATGTGCAGGAACAGTCCACTCCACTGAATGAAGTATGGTATATGGATAGTGGATGTTCTAGGCACATGACTTGTGACAAGAAGTTATTTGTTAACTATGAAGAGAAGTTTGAGGGTCCAGTGGCATTTGGCAGTGATGAGAATGGAGAAAAAATTGTTAGAAAGGGTATCTTGACAAATGGTAAAGTCTCATTTGACAATGTGTTCTATGTGGAGGGACTACAGTATAACCTTTTGAGCATATCACATATGTGTGATAAGGGTTATAAAGTTGGTTTTGATGACTCACACTGTTTCATCTTAAGACCTGAATTTGTGATCTCACCTGATATGATCATGATGATGGCCCCAAGGAATGGCAATTTATATGAACTTAACATGAAAGAAGCTGTTTCAAGGGGTGGTACATGTTTTGTTTCTAAAGCCACTGAAAATGAGTCAAAATTGTGGCATAGAAAGTTGTGTCATGTCAATCTCAATAATATGAACAAACTAGTTAAGGGTGAGCATGTCTTTGGCTTGCCTGCTAGAGAGTTCAAGCTGGATGAAAAATGTATCTCATGTCAAAAGGGAAATAAGCACAACTCTTCTCACAAGACTAAACTCATCAACTCAATTGATCAAGTGCTTGAAATGCTTCACATGGATCTCTATGGTCCTGTGAGTGTACCAAGCATTGGGAAGAAAAGATATTGTCTTGTGATCATTGATGATTTCTCAAGATATACTTGGGTTTATTTTCTAAGTACAAAGGATGAGGCTGCTGAGTTAATCATGAACTATGTAACCAGAATTGAGAATCAACTGGATAAAAGGGTTAAATTGATGAGAAGTGACAATGGTACTAAGTTCAAAAATGGAGTTATTGAAAAAATTTGCAACAATAAAGGAATGCTTCAACAATTCTCAGCTCCTAGAACGCCTGAACAGAATGGTGTTGCAGAAAGAAGAAATAGAACACCCATTTGAAGCTGCAAGAACCATGCTAGCAGATGCTTATCTACCTGTTACTTTTTGGGCAGAAGCCATTAACACAGCGTGCTATGTTCAGAACAGGGTACTTCTTAACAAAAGTCAAAACAAGACTCCTTATGAAATCTTGTTTAAAAGAAAGCCCTATATCAAGTTTCTCAAGCCTTTTGGATGCAAATGTTCTCTTTTGAACACCAAGGATTACTTGAACAAGTTTCAAGAAAAATCCTTAGACTGTTTCTTTGTTGGCTACTCTACACACTCAAAGGCCTACAGAGTATATGTGAAAGATCACTTGAGTGTGATTGAATCATCTGATGTAGTATTTAATGAATATCAGTTCAACACAGTTGATGGTGCAGCATGGCTTTTTGAACTTGAGAAACTGATCATGTCCTTCAAGATATATCCTGAATACTTTGATGATTCATTTTACATAACCAGTGTGATTGAAGAGTCAAATCAGAATACATTGGATTTGGAAAAATTGTGGAAAAAGGTTGCAAATAAAGAAGGTGAATATACATTCGTAAAGGATACCTCAAGTGCAAATGTTGAGCAAGTTCAAGACAATGATCAAGAGAACAATCAAAGTCCAGAACAAGATAAAGTAGATAATAATCATGACAATCAAGATGTGCAAAATGATCAAGTTTAAAATGGGGAATATCCAAGCAACCAAACTGGTGAAGAAGATATTGCCACAGGGGAAAGGTTTCAAGATTTACTTGACAGATTAAATTTAGGAAACAATAGTGCATCTACCTCAGGACAGAATAATGAGGAAGCACCTGAAGTTGATAATGCAACAACTGATTTGGTCATTGAAGAACCAGATCTCAATGAATCAAATCTTAACACTACTGTGTCTATAGATATGATAGTTCAAACCCCTTATTTAGACAAATTCAAGTGTAATGCTCTTAAGATAGCTTCAACTCCTATGGATCCAAAAGAAAAGATGATAGCTGATGAAAAGGGGGAGCCAGTGGATGAGCATGAATACAAAGCAAAAATTGGATCACTGATGTATCTTACTGCTTCAAGGCCTGATATCATCTTTGTTGTGTGTGTCTATGCAAGATTCTAGTCAAGTCCTAAGGTTTCTCACATGAATGTAGTCAAGAGAATCTTTAGATATTTGAAGGGAAGACCTGATTTGGGAATTTTGTATCCAAAGAACCAGTCATTTGATCTGATTGCCTACACAGATAGTGACTATGATGGGTGCAATATGAGCAGGAAGTCCACTTTAGGAGGATGTCAATTTTTGGGTGACAGACTGGTGTCATGGCAATGCAAGATGCAGACCATAGTGTCAATCTCAACTTCAGAAGCTAAATACATTGCTGCATCTGCCTACTGTGCACAAGTCCTCTGGATTCAAAATCATATGCTAGATTATGGTTTGAATTTCTTAAACAACCCTATTTACATTGACAATACTATTGCATCTTTTATTGTTAAGAATCATATGCAACATTCCAAGACTATGCACATTGAAATCGACATCACTTCATAAGGGACTGTAGTGAAAAAGGTTTAACTGAAGTGAAAAGAGTTGATACAAGTGATAATTTAGCTTACCTATTCACAAAACCACTTGATAGAACCAAGTTCAACTTTCTTCTGAAAGCCCTGGGGATGATCAACTCTAATGAAGTCTGATTAATGATGTGTGCTTGTTGAGCAAACTGACTATCTTCTCAAAGTCTAAGTGAATGTTGTGTGTATGTGTGTTTGATTATAATACTTTTTGATGTTAACTGATATGTGCTTAACTGATTATTTGTGCAAATTTGGGTATCTCTGATGCTTTTTCTTATTTATCAGTTGACTTGTAGGATGTCATGATAGGTATTTTGATTTACATTACTTGATTATAAGCTTATCTGATGTCATATTTGAATGTTTGAATATGTGAGTAATCTGATTCGATGATGCTATTAGGTTAAATTAGACTATACATGATGTGAAGTCTGCTTGTTTTAATGATGTCATTGATGATCATGATTTTAATATATTGCTTGTCTTTGTGTCAAAATGTGTTTTCATGTCAAAATGTTATGCTACATTGAAACTGCAAAGAAAAACTTTTGATCAAAACAATTTTTGATAACACAGAGCAAGTTGTTAATGGTGTAGAGATATGATAATATTATTCAGTTCAAGCTTTATAGAAGCTTAAAAGAAGGTTTTTAAAGAAAAGTCTCAAAAGAGTTACTTTTGCTTAAAACTATGTCATTTGCCCAAGTCAGAGGAGCATATACTTGTATATGTTTGGTCCTATTATCTACTTGTAGATTTGAAAGGATAGCCATTAGTCCAAAGACTGAAAGCATTTGGGGCAATTGTAATTTGTTCTTTCACTTAAAGTTATGCCATTGACTCTAAGCCAAAAGGACATATACTTATGTGTGTGTTTGGTCCTGCTGACTACTTGTAGCCAGTAAGGATAGCCATTAACCTGGAAGCTAAGAGTACTTGGGGTGATTGAATCTGTTAATATGGGAAATGATAGTAAATTGACTACTTAGCCAATCATATGGATTTAATAGGCTAAAAAGGCACTTAGTACAGTCATTAACATGTATGCTTGCTTTCCCATGATGTGTAAAATCTAAGGTGATATAAACATAAAGAAACTGCTAAGCTTTATGTGGAGTTATATTGTTGTCTATGCATGTTCCAAGATAAATCTTTCCGAATGGTAGGCAGAAAAGTGATTATCCAGTCACACACGAGCCCGTTAGTATTTGGTCCCCAAAAATGAAGTATTTAAATGAAAATGACAAAGAACAAATTGTCACACCCCGTTAAGCGTATTGCGGAAGCGTAAAACGGAAATGCAACAGATACAACTGGTATCAAATACATTGTTCATAAAGAAACATTACTAACTAATTCACAATATATTATATCGTTCTAACATCTTTTACAAACTAGGTGATACAATCAAACCGGTTCTTCAAGTACTTTACTTCTAACTCAAATGCCCATAACAGCAATCACCAATCAGACACGTAACGCACAGAAAATTACTTCTCATATCTGATTACCTGAAAAGCATGTTAAAATAGGTCAACTACGAATAGTTGGTGAGTTTCATAAGTTTAACGAGATCAGTTCTGCGTACCACACAGTCATAGTTTGTATGTACGCGCGTACGTAAAAATATGCATTTACGTTTGTATGAATATTTACAGCCATATACTTGTGTGTGCATATGCACACAGGTAAGTTTATAATATAATTTCGAAATTTCAGTAAAATCGTGATTGTTTGTTCGTACTACCTGTTTCCAATTTTCGTGTTTAACCAACCACTGTGGATCCCCTTCTTCTCAAAACGGTTCCACATAAACTCAACCACTGTGGCCCCCCTTCCGCCCACAACGGTTCCGTGTTAACATCAGCCACTGTGGTCCCCCTTCCACCCGCAATGATTCCACGTAAACTCAAACATTATATAGTGTACACGCAAATAATTAATATATTCTACACATAGTATTTCCTACGTCTAATCACGTAGCATGTATATAGACACATATGCACATATAGTATTTATCACGTATCACCAATTACTGTGGCTCCCCATCCGCCCTCAATACGCATAATCACATTATTTTCTTAACATTCATGTCATAATCAAGTTAGTTCGTTTAATAAGTTGCAGCAGAACTTGGCTCATAGGCCATACTCAACTTTTGTTTATAAGTTGCAGCAGAACTTGGCTCATAAGCCATACTCAACTTTAGTTTATAAGTTGCAGCAGAACTTGGCTCATAAGCCATACTCAACTTTAGTTTATTAGTTGCAGCAGAACTTGGCTCATAAGCCATACTCAACTTTTGTTTATTACTATTGTGGCCCCCCTTCCGCCCACAATAGCCCCATAATCATCACAGGCCACGTTATCTCCAAAATTAGTTATGTTTAACATTACATAACATATTTGTATAAACCTGCTGTTACGTGTAATTTCATTATGTTTTGCAAATTCGTATTATCTCCACTTAATATATCAATTAATGATAATAATCATCTTTCATCAGCACGTAGTCAATCATTATGTTTGTAGGGACTTTTCATATATAATTGTTCAGATATTTTATGTCCCGAATCGTTTTCAGATCGATAACGTGTATGAACATGCTTTCCACCCCAAAAGTTCATAAAACAGTTTAGAAAGTGGGGGTCGTGAAACTCACCTTATCGTAGTTCGCACAGAAATTACGTATCAATAAGTCAGATGCCTCGTTTATAGCCTGATTCCTATAAACGGTATTGTATCGTTAATACTAGTACAGTGTTCAAGATAAGTCGGGCTGTATAGATAATCTGGGTATAGCTGTTAGGCCCAGAACATGACCATAGTCTTAGATTGTGACGTTGTATACTATGAAATGTTTAAAACTGGATTTGGCTCAGTTTCACCGTTTTCCGAGCCTAGCTCAGTTGATCGTTTATACGTTTCGGGATTAGGTAAGATCACATAAACTTAAGTAAATATATTGATTGATAAAATGATTTGATTTATGAAAGAATTTTAAGGTTTCGGTGTCTGGTTTGATCGCAGGGTTCGTTTCCGTTTTCACACGGTTTTAATTATACAAAACGCGCCCAATCCACCCGATTTGTCCGGAATTTTCGTAACAAGTTCGTTTTTATCAATATCATTCAAAAATATGATATTTGACCACTTTTGACATTTTGACATACCAGTCAGTCCGTTAAACACAAAACTGCCGGTTTCGTTAAAACAATTATAATTTAAATCTTTGATTAATCATAACTAAATATGTACTTATATATAAATTATGCAAATTTTTGTAAAAATACATTAAGACATGGAGAATTTTATAAAAATATTTCCAGAAATTTTATGATTAATTATTTATTTATAAAAATTCATTTAATAGGTTATAATCATGTAATAAATGGCCCGTTTATATCAAACGACCTCCGAAAAATCCAATAATTTTTACCAATGGCCTTAATGTTCTTACATAGCCCCTGCAAAATTTCCAGAACCTAACTCTTTTGACAAAATGCCTTTTTGTGCGTTTTTCGGCTGTTAAAAATTCGGTTAAACGATGATTGCACAAACCATACTTAGGCATTTCCAATGATTCCCAAACTTTACCAGTGATCTTACCATCCCATATCAAACTCCAAAACCAAGTTTCAGAATTTTTCAATATGTTTAGCTATTTTTCCCAAATAAACGCTCATAAACGGAAATAAATTCACCAAATATTCTCCGTTTATCGAAAATTTACCAAATTTGAACAGGGACTCATTTATATGATCCCTGATGTCCCTGCAAGTTTTCACAAGCTAACAACAAGCACGTCACAACCTAATACTAAACAGCCCCTAAACGAGTGTTACGGGTTTACCTTGTCGGTTTTCGATGAATTTTGCTAGCTTAAATGACTTTCCGGGTCTCGGGTTGCAAACTCAGTATATCTACATATCATATAACATCAAACCAAGCATAAATCATCCATGTAACAGCCTTGATAATTAGGGTTTCGGTTTTGGGTTCAAACCGAACTTTCTAACCGTAAAAACGTTGTATTCATGTTCTAATCCGCGTTTTTGACCAAAAAAATATATGTTCCTGGTTTGTAAACATGTTTAACATCAAAACATAATTTTACTTGATTTTTAGGGTTTTTGGATGGTTAAACATGTTTAATACTAACTAAAACATGTTTATATATTAATTATATGCATCAAACTTAGTTAAATCTTTATGAAATTTGATCTTACCTTAGGGTGTTGAAGAGTTTCTGGAAAATTAAGTTGCAGCTGCTTGGACTTGAACTTTTGGCTAAATGGAATGAATAAACTTGGCTTACTTAACAAGCTTTATAACATAAAGGGGTGGGGTAACTAGCTGCCGATCGGAAGTTTGTATAAGCCCTTAATGGGCTGTTTTGGCCCATTAAACTATACATACAAGCCCAAACATGAAAAGCCCACTTCAAATTTTGTTCGGGTCCGGTTTTTCGCAAGAAAATTAATTCGGGTGTAAGAGATAGCGTAAAAACGAGTGTTTTTCAGCTTATTTTTTGTAAAATAAGAAAAACGTACCGACTCGTTGTAAAATTCCAAAATATTTTCACGGATTGCTTAGAACATGTCATATAAGTGTTTTATAAATCTTTTTCGGCTTAACGGATGCTACAATGCTTGTTTTGATGTTACCGATTGCGTTTAAGCTTATAACGTATCGATAAACGAAACATTTTTTCGTTTAAAGAGTTTTAAACGTACCGGGGCCTAAATATCAATATGTTAGCCTCTATAACATATATATAACTCGTATATGACCCCTCAGTATGTATACGGGTCATAGTTAGTATCGGTCGGTTACTCGTTTAAGAACTACGAATTAACCGATTTATCGTTTACTTGTTACGTAATGGATATAGTGTACCTCGTTTTGTCATAAATGTCACATTCTCCCCCCGTTAAGAAATTTCGTCCCCGAAATTCAATATGCCAAATATGCTCTTTTTGGGGAAAATTTTATAATTATTTTTTTTGGAATTCGTTTTTCTGTTTCCGAACACGTTTGATTCCCCGTTGTGGATTTCACTGGATTTTATTCAATAAGATTTTATTGTGTCACAACTGTTTGATTTTCTCCACTCAGTATTTCCATGAGTCTCTTTATAGAGTTTAGCTGTATAAAAGTTTTCAAATAGTACTAATTCCGCCATATCAGTAAGGCACTCATTTTGATTCGATATATATATATACATATATATATATATAATGGGAATGAGATAATTTTGCTTAATACGTTATGGTTCGAGGCAATTTTGTACAGTTCCATGTATTTTAGAATCAACTCATCGTTTTCCTTAACTCAACTTAACAACTTTCAAAATTTGATAACTTCTCATATTTCTCAGTATAGCCCTCTTGTTAGCCTTAGGCGGCCTTCGGTTTGTTATTAATATTACAAGCTTTATTTATGGTTATCGAAATCGAATCGGATTTTGTATTTTGGATGTCGCCAATTTTTCAATTTCAATAAGATGGCGAGTTACATTCTTGCTCGTATAATATAGTATATTGGCGTTTGCATAATATTACGATGATTGTTAATGTACGAGGATTGAAATTACCGGTCTTACTCTCCTCTATTGTTTGAATAGTTTATTTGATTTGATTGTTTTATTGAGGATTATAGATTGAGCTTAGGCCAATTAGGGATCTAAAATTTCATATCCAGTTCACCAAGAGTAAGGTTTTGTTAAGGCTTTTTCAGTTGGATAGTTGTTACCATTCGGAAGAAAGTATTCGGAGTGGATTAGTCAAGAAACTATTTCTCGGGATGTTTTGGGAATATGTGTTAAGAGATCCATTGTAGTTTGTTTCCCACTTCCAATGGGGTATCTCGAATTGTTGTAGCATCTCCGAGGATCTTTTGTATTCCCCGTTAACTTATAATAGTGCACACTTTACAACATATGTGCCTATGATTCCTTCATATATTTCGCTTGCATCTATATACTATTACTCAGTTTATCCGCACATCTGGCCTGGCTTTTTCCTTGTCCATCACTCAGTTTGCTATAAAAGTTTAAAGTTCAAGTTTCGGTTACGGATAGTATAGTTTTTCCTCATCCATGTTTCGTCATTGGGGTACTAGGTTTTGTTCCGTGTACGGGATCACGTTTTTATCTAGAAGAGGTAGTATAACAGTTTTATTTCTATATATAACCTTCATTTGAACTCAATTAACTAGTCCATACTGACTATTACACAATGACTCCTCACTTTCACCGGGAGTGCATTGATAGGGAATAGCTAGTTATTTAGGTTAAAAAGGGTAGTTTTTCGAGTAATATGGTTAGTATTTATAGTCTTACTTTTGGTTGTTTCTATTTTATACAAAATTGTTATTTCACTAGACGGTATATTTTCCAAGGTAATAACTTGTAGGAACGAAATGTCTATCAGCGTCCATAATAAATAAACTAAAGTATATTAGGCATTACTAAGAACGTACCTGTTACTACATTTGTTCTATCCGGTTTATTCACAATACTTGACCCCTAGTCGAATTGGACGTCGATGTCGGTCCTTGCCTTTGTCTTTCCATCGCAATTGGGTTCAATCTAGGGCAGTCTTTCTTGATGTGCTCCATACTACCACACTCATAACAGGCATTACGGTTTATTATGGGTTGGTTTTGGTAGACTGGTTGTTGTCGTGTTGGTTGCGGTTGGGGTAGTTGTGAGTCCTGGAGTTGGGTTGGTGGATTTATAGTATTCATAACGGTTCTACAATTTCGGGCATAGTGTCCCACCTTCCCACATTTGTGACACACATTGGTCCGACATTCACCAACATGATGATAACCACATTTTCCACATCTAGGCAAAAGCCCGTTATACTTATTTTGCTTCACATCGGAACTGATCATAGCGTAATTTTGTATTGCAAGGCGCGCGCATTTATTCCGTTGTCTTTCTTGTATTCCCGCTCCATAATTGGTTCGTTTTGTACCAGATGATTCCCCGGGCATTCTTAATGAACCACTTCTAATCAAATCAGAAGTTACAATGCCGGCTTGTAACACGGCATTTTCGAAAGTTACAGGGCCAGTTGAATTAACCAAACTCCTGACTTTGGGGGCTAAACCCCAAATGTAGCGTTCAGTACGTTTAGATTCTGGAGTAACTAACCATGGGACTAGACGAGCCAGTTCGTTAAAGCGATGGGTATACTCCAAGTGATCTGCACCCTTCATTTCTAGATTCCAAAGTTCTTGCTCTAATTTCTGAATTTCGTTTCTCGGACAAAAGCGTTTTATCATAAGATTTTTAAGTTCTGTCCAAGACATACGATTGGTTGCCTCTTGTCCTTGAATTTGCACAACAGTATTCCACCACATTAGCGCGTGGTCTACAAACGTAGAAGTAGCAAATTTGACAATACAAGCTGGTGGACAGTTAGTGATATTAATGATAGATTCAGTCTTTTCGATCCACTTTACCAGTCCATTTGGTCCTTCAGTACCACTAAATTCCATAGGTTTACATAGCATGAAGTTCTTAAGTTGATATCCGTGTTGCGGGGGATTTTGATTGTTACAACTATTGTTCAAGTTCGGTAGGAGATTATCATTATTGAAAATAATATTGGTATTCAACGGGGGAGTATTAGTTGCGATAGTATCAGTATTTTTCGGGGGAGCATTTGTGGTTGTATTAGTATTTGTCGAGGGATTAGTATTTACAACCGCGTTAGCGTTCGGCACTTGATTTGTATTCATAGTTGTATGGATACCAGCAGCGAATTGTGCTGCTATTGTCGGAAGTACTGTTTGTAGTTGTCGAGCGATCATCTCGGTTATATCTGCCTCAGACAACATGTTTACTTTCTTCGGGGCCATTCTAATATAAAAACCAGTTATCTCACAATTAACACAATTCACATACGCTAATGATCACAAAAAAGAATTACAATAACAAGTAATCAGGTATTTCAATTAACACGTATGTATCACACGGGTTTGTTCTCGAGTCTGAATACTAAGGATAGTATATAAAATTAGCCTAGCAAACACCAAAGTTTGCATATATATTAAAAGTTGTCATCTCAGAAATTTTAACCCAATAGGGGTCAATGTTTGTATTAAAAATGCCGAAATCGTCTCCATATTAGCATAGCGCACCACCATATGCTTGTATGGAGTATCAGAAACTATACACGACAATACCGTACTATCCTTATCTATCAAAGTACGCGTTATAACAATTATAAATAATTCACAACTTGTACGACAATTGTTCCGATATGATCCCATTATTGGGAAGCTGTTTTTGTTCGGTATCTCCCGTAGGTAGATATTTGCTCGCTACGAGTTTAATCAGTATGTTATAGTGGGAATGCACGTGTATATTTCACCTGACTTCTAAATGTTGTTAACTAATATTGTAAAATATATTCTTTCGTCAGGTCATTCTGTATTCGTAGACATGTCGGACTTAATAAAAGTAGTAGTTTGCTGGTTGGAGGTAATTAGGTTTCATTCCAGTCGGGGCACGTTATCATTTCGTGAGCATGAGGTTTCTCTCCTACAGTAACCAATTGGAATAGGAAAAATATAGGAGAGGTTGGATGTTCTTATTCATAGATGGTTCAAAGAGTTTACTAGTTAAGGAGGTTCATCAGAGTTAGTTGTACTGGTAAATTGTAAAAGAAATTATTATTATTAATATTTCTTGTTGAAATATCATTAGTATATTATATGTACTGGTAATCACGGTCTGTTTATAGAATTGGGGAATCAATAAAGTAGTTATTATATTTATAATTCAATAAGTTGGGTTCATCACTAAGTATTTCCCCCGGGATAGTGTTTGTTTTTCAAACAACAGAAATCGAAGGATGACCAGAAAATAGTTTAGTTTAGTCTCAAAGAAACGAGTACATGAAATAAAGGTTAGACCCAGGCTGAGAGGTATTATATGTGTATATATATATTCTTGAAATCATTATCTGTAGGACACGCCTCTCGTGATTCATTCCCGGGCCTCGCATATTAGGTTCCTTAGTGGTTTCGTCATATCACCAGATTTAGTTTGAAGTTGGTTAAGCGTTCTCGTATTCTCGTTTACAGGAAACACCGGTTCCTTAATTGTCATAAGGCTACCCGATCTCGACATCTTTCGGTGCAACCGTTAATCAGAAGAAAACGTTTTTCGGTAGCTTAGATCATCGTAAAGGATATTATTAATTAATACCGAAGTTAAATATTTTATTTGTTACGAACAGGTATAATATAAATTTTGATACGATATAATTTTAATCATAATATAAATTAATATTAATTATAACCGAATATAATATTCGTTACAATAAGATTCAATATCATCGGTAGTACCGTACGCACACGTATCCCTATATCTCATCTCAGATAAGCACGTATGCACATTTCATATATACTTCACGTCACCTTTATGCACGTATGTTGCCATTTTTACCTATCAATATGTTCCGCGACTTCATCCCGAATTCCCTCGTACAAGCAAGTCTGTTATTACGTTCCGGACCATAATAACTCACTTGCCCTACGAGTTCATCCCGGCATCCATCAGTATCTATCGTTACTCATTAATAAGTTTCCCAGTGATAATCGAGCCTACGGTTATATTATAGGTATCCTAAGGGATAACCTAATCCTTTATAACCAATGGCTCTGATACCAACTTCTGTCACACCCCGTTAAGCGTATTGCGGAAGCGTAAAACGGAAATGCAACAGATACAACTGGTATCAAATACATTGTTCATAAAGAAACATTACTAACTAATTCACAATATATTATATCGTTCTAACATCTTTTACAAACTAGGTGATACAATCAAACCGGTTCTTCAAGTACTTTACTTCTAACTCAAATGCCCATAACAGCAATCACCAATCAGACACGTAACGCACAGAAAATTACTTCTCATATCTGATTACCTGAAAAGCATGTTAAAATAGGTCAACTACGAATAGTTGGTGAGTTTCATAAGTTTAACGAGATCAGTTCTGCGTACCACACAGTCATAGTTTGTATGTACGCGCGTACGTAAAAATATGCATTTACGTTTGTATGAATATTTACAGCCATATACTTGTGTGTGCATATGCACACAGGTAAGTTTATAATATAATTTCGAAATTTCAGTAAAATCGTGATTGTTTGTTCGTACTACCTGTTTCCAATTTTCGTGTTTAACCAACCACTGTGGATCCCCTTCTTCTCAAAACGGTTCCACATAAACTCAACCACTGTGGCCCCCCTTCCGCCCACAACGGTTCCGTGTTAACATCAGCCACTGTGGTCCCCCTTCCACCCGCAATGATTCCACGTAAACTCAAACATTATATAGTGTACACGCAAATAATTAATATATTCTACACATAGTATTTCCTACGTCTAATCACGTAGCATGTATATAGACACATATGCACATATAGTATTTATCACGTATCACCAATTACTGTGGCTCCCCATCCGCCCTCAATACGCATAATCACATTATTTTCTTAACATTCATGTCATAATCAAGTTAGTTCGTTTAATAAGTTGCAGCAGAACTTGGCTCATAGGCCATACTCAACTTTTGTTTATAAGTTGCAGCAGAACTTGGCTCATAAGCCATACTCAACTTTAGTTTATAAGTTGCAGCAGAACTTGGCTCATAAGCCATACTCAACTTTAGTTTATAAGTTGCAGCAGAACTTGGCTCATAAGCCATACTCAACTTTAGTTTATAAGTTGCAGCAGAACTTGGCTCATAAGCCATACTCAACTTTTGTTTATTACTATTGTGGCCCCCCTTCCGCCCACAATAGCCCCATAATCATCACAGGCCACGTTATCTCCAAAATTAGTTATGTTTAACATTACATAACATATTTGTATAAACCTGCTGTTACGTGTAATTTCATTATGTTTTGCAAATTCGTATTATCTCCACTTAATATATCAATTAATGATAATAATCATCTTTCATCAGCACGTAGTCAATCATTATGTTTGTAGGGACTTTTCATATATAATTGTTCAGATATTTTATGTCCCGAATCGTTTTCAGATCGATAACGTGTATGAACATGCTTTCCACCCCAAAAGTTCGTAAAACAGTTTAGAAAGTGGGGGTCGTGAAACTCACCTTATCGTAGTTCGCACAGAAATTACGTATCAATAAGTCAGATGCCTCGTTTATAGCCTGATTCCTATAAACGGTATTGTATCGTTAATACTAGTACAGTGTTCAAGATAAGTCGGGCTGTATAGATAATCTGGGTATAGCTGTTAGGCCCAGAACATGACCATAGTCTTAGATTGTGACGTTGTATACTATGAAATGTTTAAAACTGGATTTGGCTCAGTTTCACCGTTTTCCGAGCCTAGCTCAGTTGATCGTTTATACGTTTCGGGATTAGGTAAGATCACATAAACTTAAGTAAATATATTGATTGATAAAATGATTTGATTTATGAAAGAATTTTAAGGTTTCGGTGTCTGGTTTGATCGCAGGGTTCGTTTCCGTTTTCACACGGTTTTAATTATACAAAACGCGCCCAATCCACCCGATTTGTCCGGAATTTTCGTAACAAGTTCGTTTTTATCAATATCATTCAAAAATATGATATTTGACCACTTTTGACATTTTGACATACCAGTCAGTCCGTTAAACACAAAACTGCCGGTTTCGTTAAAACAATTATAATTTAAATCTTTGATTAATCATAACTAAATATGTACTTATATATAAATTATGCAAATTTTTGTAAAAATACATTAAGACATGGAGAATTTTATAAAAATATTTCCAGAAATTTTATGATTAATTATTTATTTATAAAAATTCATTTAATAGGTTATAATCATGTAATAAATGGCCCGTTTATATCAAACGACCTCCGAAAAATCCAATAATTTTTACCAATGGCCTTAATGTTCTTACATAGCCCCTGCAAAATTTCCAGAACCTAACTCTTTTGACAAAATGCCTTTTTGTGCGTTTTTCGGCTGTTAAAAATTCGGTTAAACGATGATTGCACAAACCATACTTAGGCATTTCCAATGATTCCCAAACTTTACCAGTGATCTTACCATCCCATATCAAACTCCAAAACCAAGTTTCAGAATTTTTCAATATGTTTAGCTATTTTTCCCAAATAAACGCTCATAAACGGAAATAAATTCACCAAATATTCTCCGTTTATCGAAAATTTACCAAATTTGAACAGGGACTCATTTATATGATCCCTGATGTCCCTGCAAGTTTTCACAAGCTAACAACAAGCACGTCACAACCTAATACTAAACAGCCCCTAAACGAGTGTTACGGGTTTACCTTGTCGGTTTTCGATGAATTTTGCTAGCTTAAATGACTTTCCGGGTCTCGGGTTGCAAACTCAGTATATCTACATATCATATAACATCAAACCAAGCATAAATCATCCATGTAACAGCCTTGATAATTAGGGTTTCGGTTTTGGGTTCAAACCGAACTTTCTAACCGTAAAAACGTTGTATTCATGTTCTAATCCGCGTTTTTGACCAAAAAAATATATGTTCCTGGTTTGTAAACATGTTTAACATCAAAACATAATTTTACTTGATTTTTAGGGTTTTTGGATGGTTAAACATGTTTAATACTAACTAAAACATGTTTATATATTAATTATATGCATCAAACTTAGTTAAATCTTTATGAAATTTGATCTTACCTTAGGGTGTTGAAGAGTTTCTGGAAAATTAAGTTGCAGCTGCTTGGACTTGAACTTTTGGTTAAATGGAATGAATAAACTTGGCTTACTTAACAAGCTTTATAACATAAAGGGGTGGGGTAACTAGCTGCCGATCGGAAGTTTGTATAAGCCCTTAATGGGCTGTTTTGGCCCATTAAACTATACATACAAGCCCAAACATGAAAAGCCCACTTCAAATTTTGTTCGGGTCCGGTTTTTCGCAAGAAAATTAATTCGGGTGTAAGAGATAGCGTAAAAACGAGTGTTTTTCAGCTTATTTTTTGTAAAATAAGAAAAACGTACCGACTCGTTGTAAAATTCCAAAATATTTTCACGGATTGCTTAGAACATGTCATATAAGTGTTTTATAAATCTTTTTCGGCTTAACGGATGCTACAATGCTTGTTTTGATGTTACCGATTGCGTTTAAGCTTATAACGTATCGATAAACGAAACCTTTTTTCGTTTAAAGAGTTTTAAACGTACCGGGGCCTAAATATCAATATGTTAGCCTCTATAACATATATATAACTCGTATATGACCCCTCAGTATGTATACGGGTCATAGTTAGTATCGGTCGGTTACTCGTTTAAGCACTACGAATTAACCGATTTATCGTTTACTTGTTACGTAATGGATATAGTGTACCTCGTTTTGTCATAAATGTCACACAAATGCTGAACAAAAAGTACAGTATAAACAACACAATGTTGTTATGTGCTCACAGTTAAAAAAAAAGTTCTGTCATTAAAAGTTTTTAAACCAAAACCAGAGGGTCAAAGTCAAATCGGGGTGATCTGGAGAAAGCCAAATAAGCCTTGAGAATAGATAGAACATCGGAAAACAGTATGTGTTATCCATTGAGTATTATGCATCTTAATTGAACATTAATCATATCACCAAATAAATAAAATTTATGCTAAGTCTAGACCTGCTGTTAACCTGTCCATACTGTTATAATAATGCTGAGAATGAAGTATTGAGAAAGCTACTTAGTCAATATGATCCCATACTTGAGATCTTTTCAGAAAAAGAAAGAAACTGTTTTGAAACGAAACATGACTGAAATTTGATCTCTAAATGCACCATTTGCTCTTAAACAATGATCTTTAATGAAAAATATGTTTGATAATTGGTTTAAGTCAAAAAGAGTTGCATTTTTCCTCAAAAGGTTTGAACATGTATTTTCGATTAAGGTTTGATTATTTATAACCTTTTCGAGCATACTTAGACATTTGGTCTAAGATTATTCTTATTGAGCATACTTTGAAGTTTCTATGCTTTTCGGGTAGAGTTTCCTATTTAACTTGAAATTTTAACTTTTCGAGCAGGCTTGATATCTGATTATGTTTGAATGTGATTACTAGCAAGCTTTCATATAGTTAAGACTTTCTAGCATACTTTGCATTTTGATTGAAAGTATAATTGTTTCTAGCAAGCTATTTGATATACAGTGTTCACTAGCAAGCTTTATGATCTTTAAACTTTCTAGAAAACTTAACTGTTTTATAGGTTGTTTTAAGTCAGTCTAGCAAGCTTCGCGAAAGAATATGTTACTTCCAGCAAGCTTTAATGTTTTTAAACTATCTAGCACACTTTTGTGATTGACTGTTTGAATTTATTCTAGCAAGCTTTGTGATTTTAAGTGTGTTGAATTTGTCTTCTAGTAAACTATAAATTCTAGCACACTAAATGATTATGGGATATGAATATGTTTCTTTGAAATAACAAGTGTTTTCGGGCAAACCTAGTTTCCCGGGTACACTTTATGTTTCGAGCACACTTTGAATTACTCAAGTGTTCTCTTAACATAATTGAAAATTATTCAAATTTTTGCCTTACGAGTACACTTTGTGACTAGAACTCAACTCTAACACACTTAGATTATTCAACAGGTCTCGGGCAAACTATGTATAATAGTGTACTGGACTGATTATTTGCCAACTGTTTATACATTTTCAGATAATGTTTGAGTTAGTCAGACATTCGAGCAAGGTAGACAATTAGAAATATGTGAGATATTATTTTGGGATTCTTAATTGATTCCTAGCAAGGTTGCCTATTTGATAATATATACTTGATTATTAGTCTTGTGATTTATTTCTCGAGCAATCCTGTATTTCGAGTAAGCGTCCTTCATTTTACTTCGAGTTATTTTTACAATTACTTTATGTTCTGATATAACTCTAAAACGAGTAAGCTTTGAGAAAGTGGAATATACATAGCAAGCTTTGAAAAAAACTGACATTTCCGAGCAAGGTTTGCTAAATGAACTTTATCGAGTAAGGTTTTAAATGTTAATATTTTCAATAGATAATGTTACTGTGCGGCAGCTATTAACTCACTACATGACAAAATGCATTTAAAACCCACTTTCAAAAAGGTATAAGAGAGGGAGTTAGAGAAATTTTTCACACTTCACTTCTCTCTCTCCTTCCACTTTCCCTCTCGTTTCAGAAAACAAAACCGACTTATCGCATTCATCAATAATTCCTAACCCTAATTTTTCAGCCCTCACAATCCAACTCAATAAGCATCGATTAAGTGTTTTCTGACCACGATTATGTGATAATGGGCTTGGATTATGCATTTTTACTAACTCTCTGTTTCGTGTGTAGGTTATTAATTTGTCAAAGATCAAGTTCAAAAGACATTTCTTTACTCTTTCTTCAAATTATTAACCTAAATCGTTTAAAGTTATGAACTTTATAACTAATGACTACTTTGAATATGTTCTTGTTTGAGCAGATATGGCGAACAATCAACCGAGATATGTATTTGAGCACAAACACAACATGTGTGCTTTGCTGCAAATTACACCAGATAATGAAGAAGTGGCCATGATGATTAAATGGCTTCAGCGGTCAAATATAAGTTTCGCCTTGATAAAATGCCCGGTGATATATAGAAATCATTCATTAGATTTCTGGCAATCTGCTCAATTAATTGATGATGAAAATGGTAAGCGGATAGAAGCTACAGTGGCAAGCAAGGAGATACGAATAACTGAAGGTCTTATAAGAAGATGTCTCCAACTAAATGATGATGATCCCAATCCTATTCACTTCAAAACTGAACATCTACTCAAGATATTTGTTCAAACTATGGGATATCAGGGAACAGTGCATGAAGGACAATTCCAGAAGGGAATGTTTCCCAATTTATACAGATTCTTGATGCACCACATTATTCAGGGCTTTGCCCCTAGAAAAGGCTCATGGATTCTGATGAGTCGGGATTTGGCCAATGCTACAGTTGATATTATGTTTCGACTGCCATTCAACTTTTCCAAGATGATCTTTGAAGGAATGGTGAGCAACATGAAAAGGTCAAACACAGATAAATTTTTGGCCTATCCCAGCTTTTTACATATTAATTTCAACCAAGAGTTGGAAGGATTGCCCATAATTGGTACAACCCATGTGCTACAAGATCCAGACATATATTAACGAATTGCAACACTGAGTAGTACAAGCAGGTTCAATCCTGAGGAAGTATTTGAAATTTTACCATGGATATTGGTTGATGACTTTGAAATTGTGCATGTACCTGAGTTAATCTCAGAGGAGGATGAAGAGGATGGTGAGAGTGAGGATGAAGGGAATGATGATGATAATGATGACAATAATGATGGAGGAGATGGTGGAGATGATAATGAAGGAGGAGGAGAAGGAGTTGTTTTTGAGAATGTACAAGTTCAAGGGGAATTCCAATCCATACCAACACCACCAACCACACCCTTAGACACACCACCACAAACACCACCTTACCCATCACCACCAAATGACCAAACCACCCAATCCCCACCCATTCAAACCCCACTTACCCTAACCCAAAACCCACCTTAAACTTCACACCAATCACCACCTCAAACCACATTCCAATCCTTTACTGAAACCAATACACAATCTCAGCCTACCCATGAACCATATATCCCAGAAACCCTACCCACACATCTACATACATTTCCATTCACACCAAGTAGATCCCCAAGCCCTATCACTGATCCTACCCATTCACAAGCTCAACCCATAACCCCACCAACTTACTCAACATTTGAACCATCCTTTGAATCACCACCCAATACACCTCCCCATGCTTACCATATTTATAAAAGAAACTTTGATTTGATAAGAGAAGTTGTAGAGTTGAGAGGTGAGAATGTTGGATTGTTGAGAGAGAATGAGGATTTGAAAGCTCAGTTGGCCCAGGCATTGTCAAGAATTCAAACCCTGGAGCAGGAGGTTGAGAAGACATCAGCTGCCCCAAAACAGGGGGGAGAATATTCCTATTAATGAGCCAACTGATGCTGATGATGAGGAGATGAGGGATGAAGGAGTAAAGGCAGTTGATGTTGATGTACTGAGAAATATATTAAATGTCTATGGTGACAGTGATGATGAGGATAGTGGAGAAAGAATGGTGTATGATGAAGACTATGAGGGTGATAAGTCTGATAATGATGTTCAAAAGTATGATGTGAATAATGATGAAGTATTGAACACTTTGTATGATCATTTTGAAATGACAGATGATGTTGTTGATGATATTGTGATGGTTGATACAGTGATAGCTGAAAATGCTGCAGCTGAGGAACATATTATAACTGAAACTCATGAAGAAGGTTCCAAGAAGGCTAACCTTGACAAGGAGATGGAGGACTTGTCTGATGATATTGATAATTTTCCACCTGAAACAGAGGAAGAAAAGCAAAGAAGATTAGACAAAGGAAAAGTCATTAGTGAGAGTGATGATGAAGAAGACGAGCCTGTTAAGGCAAATACTAATGAAGAAGAGGAAGATGAGGATACTGTTGCTGCCAAAAGGCTTGAGAAAGTCTTAAAAGAAACAAGGGAGAGGGAGTACACTGCCCAAACCCTATCAGCAGAACAGTTGGCAGAGCAGGAAAACCTACTTGATCAAGCCAATATTGCCAAAGTCTTTGATGAAGAAGAGGTTAAAGATCAAGAGGTGATTGAGACTTTGATCAATATGAAAAAGGATGAGGAGATTGATAATTCCCTAGCAATGGTTGTAAGCATGTTCAGTCAAACACAAAAATAACCAGAAAAGGAACCTCAAAAGGAACCTGAGAGTGGAACTGGTGAAACAATAGATCAGATGAAGGAAAAGCTCTCAAAGTTATATGAAGAGTTTTCAGATAAGGTCAATAGATTTGCAAAGATTTACATGAGGAGGAGAAAGGCCAGTGAAGAAGCTGAGAGAGAAAGATCTACAAAAAGGGGTAAATGGGATGAAAAGAATAAATATTTCGTTGAAACTCCTGATGAGCAAGAAAGCCCCTTAAGGCCAGTTCCCATTCAAATAATAAGGCCAGAAGGTGTTACTGAAGATGTTCCAACATCTGATGAAGAAAAGATTGATGCAGTGAATGAATCAACCGAAAAAGAAGATACAACTGAAGATGACAATGATGAGAACTAGGGTGAAACGGCCGAAAATGTTGATATTGTGTCCCCGCAAGTAGAAATGACTGAAGAACATAGGACAAATATTCAACAAAGCTTGAATAAGGCAAAAAGAAAAAATCCTTTGGTTATAAAGCTAATCAGTCATGGATTCAAATTTGAAGATCTTGCCTCTCTAACTGATGATAAGTTACAAAAAAATTGGACAGAGAGAGGGATACTATAAAGAGAATGATGGAAAAGAAGAACATGGATAGTCTAAAATTCAGAGAATATCTAAGAAAACACTATTTTCCTTAAAGAGACCTAACCCATTTCAAAATTGAAGATCTTGAAAAAGCCTACAATACAACAAGAGAAGCTGTTGAGAGAGAAGAGAAAGAAAAAATTGCAAGAGAAACAGTTTTGGCTGAAAAGATTGAAACTTTGAGAAAGAAATTTGCTGGTAAATGTTATTATTTAATTGATAAAGGCATGGCACCAGAAATGGTAAAACAGCTTGTCTAAAGCTGCTGTTGAATCTCACTATAACATACTACAAAAGAAAGATAAGTCAAAGAGAGTTCAACCTAAACCTGAAACCCCTGTCAAGAAAAGAAAGCTCATGACTTTGAGAGAGAAACAAAAGGCTGAAAATGAATCTAAGAGAGCTGAAACACAAGAAATCCCTATCCCAGTGGAAGTAAAACAAGAACTAGATGAACCCACTGATCCATTGGATAATGAGGAAATGATTCAGATATTGAAAGATGTGATGGTCAAGAAGAAAGGGATGAATGAGAAAGTTTTTGACAATCTGGTTAAAGCACAACTGAAACAACTATTCTATGAGTAGAAATCAGAATGGGAGAAAGTATTGTTGGAAGGTGTAAACCCAAGAAGATTCATTGGTGAAAGATTTGTACCTACTGGAAGACTTGGTGATGAGAGAGTTTTAGAAATGATTGGAAGATTGCACAGAGATGCAGGTGAAAACCTAGCTGAGCTTGTTAGATTGTCTACTGAGTTGATTGAAGGGATGTATAAAAAGACATTTGGAGTAACAGGGCCTACCAAACTTATGAAGTCAATTCCAACTAGGCCCTCTGCTTCTAGGAAACATACTTCAACTAGCAGGGGTGAGTCAAGTAGAGGAGGAATTCAAATGGGAGAAAGAGTCCAAATTGACATAGATCTACCAATGACACTCTATTATGACTCAGTCTCTCAAACTTTAAAGGTGATTATGCAAAGTAGACTGTTAAGGGAAATAATCTTCAAAGATGACTTTGCTGAATTCAAAATAGAGCAGCTGGAGAAAATGGCCAATCTTGAATTATACGACTATCATGATACCAGAAAGTTGGCTGGAAGACAACAGAATGAGTTGTCAAAATTCTTGAAAAGAGAAGCTAAACAGGGATTTCCTTTGTTGGATCAACAAAAGAAGTGGAAGTTGACATAAAATGAAAAGACAAGAAGAGGAAAGAGATTGAGCAACATAAGGCATGTTGAGTTTGGCTATCTCTCCAAGGTCAAAAACAATAATCCACTCTCCAACATGAATATGTGCATTAATATGAGAAGGCGCATGATAAGACCCAATTATAAGGTGAAGAAGAATGGTAGAATCACTCAAGTGGACTACAACAGCAGAGAAGACCACTACATTCTTCTCAACTCAGATGGATTATATTGGGGATCATTAGAAATAATGAAGACCTGATCTTTTTGCACAGAGAAGATCTGAGAGATATAGTAGAGTTGACAATTCCTGAGAATCACCCTCAGTATCAAATTCTATCCATCTTTCAGCAAAGGGCAGGATCGGTAATAGTTGGAAGAAAACAAGCAGCCCACAATGCAAAATGAAGATGATTCTTAAAATAGGGTTTGCACTGTAATGTCCACTGGACAAATTTTCAACTATGTAATCTTTTAATTTTGATATGTTAAATTTGATTTTTGATTTGATGTGTATTTTGACTAAGTGTAAGTAACCTTAGAGGTGTTTTGGGACAGCTGAGGTGTTCTAATATAGGGGGAGATTGTTGAGTCAAGAATTTGACTTAAAACGACTTAAGGAAGAATAAGGGAGATTGGAATCTTCTCAACACTCCTTTGAAAAGGCTAAGTATGGAAACCGAGCACACTTGGACATCCGAGCAGGGTTTTACTTGTCCTAGCAAGGTATTTTGCCTATCGGGCAAGGTTATCTTCTTGAAGTCTTCTTAAGTGATGATCCGAGCAGTGTTCACTTCATCTAGCAAAGGTGTTGTTCAAGCCGAGCATAGTTTGCTAACTAGAAAACTCTTGGCTAAACCAAGCTTCTGAAGCCAAGTATTTGGAAGATCTAGCAAGGTTTGATTAAACAGTAGTCCGAGCATGCTTGTTGAAAGTGATCAAGAAATATTCTAAGTACTTTCTCCAGCAAGGTTCAACCCCGAGCAAGCTACACTGCTACCAGCACAGTTCAAACAGTGTTACTATGTAACAGCGTGAAAATTTCGAGTTCGAAGTATCAACTTTCAAAAGTCTAGGGACTAAAATTGCCAAATTCCAAACTAGAGGGTTAAAAATGAAAATTCTGGTTTCCTGACCCATCGCGCTACGCTATGAGTCAGAAGAGACACCCATCGCGTACCGCGATGGGATGTCTGACAATATGTGACACGTGTGCCATGTGGCAGACGGTGGCACCATGTGCTGCCACGTGTCACCACGTGGCAACACTGCCACCACGTGTCGCCACGTGGAGCGGCGAATGCCATGTGTCAACACGTGGCAGGTCTATATAGGTGACTCGACAGACCTATATCGCGGTACGTGATAGGTCTGTCCAGGGACCCATCCCGTACCGCGATGGGGTTCAAAATATTGCCTATAAATAGCGGCCATGGGATCTCAATCCAAGCATCCCAAACACAACTCCTACATCTCTCTACTCTCTCACTAGAATACCTTGAAGTTCGTGCCTCGTTTTCTCGATAAGCGTGCCTCGAATCTTTCGTTTGTGTACCGACGTTCCTTGAAGTTCATACCACCCTCCACCCTCATTAATCAAGAAGGTGTTGTTATGGCAATGAGTCCCGAAAGACGTGCCGACAAGTGTTGAAGTTGGCATATCAAAGTTGATCAAGAAAAGTATAGCGGAGTCGGAGTGCTGCTCATTTCTCTAGAGTTTCCATACGCCACTAAGGTTAGGCACAATAATGAATTCAATATAATATTATATCCAAAGGCTTAAGCTTTAAGTCGAGGTTATACTCGATACCTCGATAAAAGAAAAGAAAAGAAAACATAACAAAGAAACGAATGAAAGTTTGATTGTTGTGATACATATATATTTGTGTAAGTATATATGATTATATTATTTGTTATGAAAATATTATTTAATGAATAAAGAGTATTCTTAAATAATAAAAGAAAAGATTACGTTTCTTAGAGAATAAGAAACGTCGGGTTTTCATATAAACTAAAGGTTTATAATTTACTTTTAAACTAGACGTTTTCAAGTAAATAAGAATTGAACTAAAGGTTCAATCGAGGATTGAGATATAAGACTAATGGTCTTAAGCCGGATCGTGTATCTGACTAACAAATATTTATACTCGTAACTATAGGTTCGAGATAAAGAAAAGGGAAAGACCCTTAGACGGTGAGTGAAGCCGATACTAAAGAGACAAGGTGAATACGCCCCCAAACTTTTAAACTTATTTTAAAATGAGTCAAACTTGTTATATGAAATTGTTTACAAGGAACTATGTGTTCCTAAAACCGTTATAACTATGGGTATGAACCTAGCCCTCAGGCTGTGGTATACATATGTCTAGATCCTTACATAGGTGGTACTATGCGATGTATGGGCATGATCGCACCACCATTGGTCGTAGGACGCTCTCCTGCATGGAGTACGACCGTTGTGTATATTTACGGGTACTTAACTAAGTCGAACGCTGCGGTGTTCGTGAGGTGACCTAGCGTAGAGGCTCTAGTTTTTAATGTGTTATTTGACTTTGTTATTCCTAAGCCACGTTGGGTCGAGGCAGGCGTAGTCTCGAGGGGTAATAAAGTAAAAGAAGTTATTTTGCGTCAGCGTGTTCATCAGCATTTGTTGCTGACGTATTTTCTTACATTTTGCAGGTGAACAAATTTAGCGCTTCGAGTATCGAAGTGCTACTTATATAAATCCGATGGCTCGGATTTCTTTTGTAAAACTTAAACATATGGTGTTTTGTAATAATAAACACATAAATGTTTTGTTAACTTAAACGGGTGTTTTAATCCCGTCTTTTGATTGTAAATATAAAAAGTTACATTTTGATCCTTAAAGTTTTATAAGTCTTCCGCAAACTAACGCAACTCTGATTTATTTAAAATTACGATACCAACTTATGGGTCGCCCTCCTAGGCCTAAGATAGGGGTGTGACAGGTTGGTATCAGATCCATCGATCTTAGCGAATTGGGTATCATAAAACAATACCCAAGCTTTGATCCAAGTATTGGAAATAATTGTTTATGTGTTTAGGGATAAGATAGGCTGGTAACCTTTCTTTCCCACTCCACACTCTAAACCACCCATATTATAGATGTCGTTTAAAGCTCACATCAAAGACTTTATGCGCAAGTCAAAGGAGGCCGGAATTGCCGAACCTTATCCCGAGGACAATATGAGCGAAGGATACTATGAAGCGTATTTCAACCAAGATGTGGAACACGACTTGACCAAACCAGTATACTACCCCGGAAGTCGACACTACCCAATAGATGTTCCCGATAGTCCACCGAAGCAAGGAATGGAGCCACCAAGACATTAAAGCTACCATCCACCAACCCTACCGATGTATAATCCTTCAGAAATACCAATGTACCATCCAACAGAGATCCCCACTTACCAACCCTCTGAAATACCACAATGCTATCCAGCCGGATACCTACCGAACTCTCAACCATCCTCTGAATGGATGAAATACCTCTCTGAACAACAAGAGTGGCATGCCGGAAGCTCTACTTTCAATGAAGTCAACTCCCAACCAACCAATAAGGAAGGGCCATCCCGTAGACCCAAGATGAGAATAATGATGCCTTCTGAGACTTTTCAGATGATCCCAATAAACAATGAAACCACACAACCCATGGAGGAAGATGAACCAGAAGAGGAGGAATCAGAAGAGGAAGAGGAACCAGAAGAGGAGGAAGATCCCGAAGAAGGAGAGGAACCCGAGGAAGAGATTGAGGAGGAACCGGAAGAAGAGCATCCTGAGAATCCTAATGAGATGTCGAGCTCAATGAACGAATCACTCACTTCCCAAAATGCAAGCTATGGTTCTATGGATCCATATGTCCAGCATCTTGAGAAACTTAGGAATCAAGCTTCATCAAGCTTCCCACCATTTCAAGGAAGGATTCCATCAATCCAAGAACAAGCTGATCAGATCCGTGAGCAGAATCAAGCTGCCAAGACCTACCTCTATCTTTCATCCAACATGGATTACGTTCCGTATCCAGAACCGACAAATAACTACGAGATGGTGACGCTGGGTTACCGTGACCCACCTCCGCAGTATGGATACCCCAATGTAATCCCACAATCGTATGAAGAACATCTGGATCGTGCATTGCACGAAACCGATGATTGGAGGAAGAAGGTAGACGAGGAAGAGAAGAAAATTGGGGAAACACTCCTTTGAAAATGCAACAAAATATCGAAGGTTGTGAAGAAATTCCTGAAGAACTGAAAACGGTGGTCATATGAAAACTGTGTGTAAAATAGTCCTGTATGCTATGTGTATAAATAAAGAATGTTTGAAACGTTCTCTTGTAATGATAGGACGAGTTATATGTATATCGTTGAAGCGATATGTATATATATATATGTGTGTGTGTGTGTGTGTAATATAAAATATACATACCCTTTGGTGATATGTATATATGAAATAAAAAGTGTGTTAATAAGAAATGTTGTTAAAAATTTTCAGATTAATTGAAAAGAAAGAAAATGTCTGAACAAAGTAATAATATTGAGAACGCTCGAAGAGAGAGAGATAAAAGACAAGGGGAAAGGCCCCGAGAATGAGAACGAGCGAGAGGAAGAAATTCCTGAAAAATATATGAACAAAATTTAAAAGATGATAAAAGATGCTGTTAGGGAAGAATCAGCGTTTAAATCTCAATCTAGGCATTCTCGAACTGTTAATCCTTCCGTTCATCCCTCTCAAAAAATCGAAAGACCCCGTCCAAATCCATCTCATGATGAAGAAAGCAATCATGGGTCTAATGCCGACGAAGGTGTTAGACAAAAGTTTAAAAAGTTGAAAGTTAGTGGGTGTACGTTCAAAGATTTTAAATACTATTTACCGAAAGAGTTCCATGGTGAAAAAGGAGCCATCATAACCGTGAGGTGGCTTGAGGAGATGGAGACTCTTGTTATAACAAGCAAGTGCTCCGAGGAGGAGAAGATTCAATACTCCGCTCTCATGTTCAAGGGTGAAGCACACGAATGGTGGAATGCTCTGTTGATGAGCAAAGGTAGAGACAAGATGTATAGTCTGAGTTGGGATGAGTTTAACGCCTTAGTGGTGGAGAAGTTTTATCCCATGCACGAGACTGATCAGATCCAAACTAAGTTCCTTAATCATAAGGTTGTAGGGACAAACCTCCGAGAGTACAATACCAAGTTCCTTGAGTATTGTCGTCTTGTTCCCCAGCTGGTTAACCCAGAGTCCAGCAAAGTCACTCGATACATATGGGGATTGTCGCGGGAAATCCACGACATGGTAAGGTCACACTTGCCTCAAACCGCTGACTCTGCAATAGAGTTGGCTGGTTACTTGATGGGCGGCATGGTCCGCAACAAAGAAGAAGACAAGAAAGTGACACCAACGGCTGCTCAAGGAAAGATTGGAGGAAGTTCCAACTTTAGAGGCAAAGGCGTAAACCGAAACAACTCTACGCCATGCAAGACATGTAGGAGGTACCACAAGGGCCGATGCAATTTCGCCCCATCTCCTAAAGTCTGTGAGTCCTGTAATCATACAGGACATGATGCTGCTAACTGTTGGAAAAAGAAGATGACTTGCTTCAATTGCAAGGAAATGGGCCATCTAATTTTTGAGTGCCCAAAGAACAAGCCTGCTGCTGGTAGTGCGGGTGGAAATGGCCAGAATAAGAAAGGAAACGCTCGAGTCTTTGTACTCGACACAAAGAAGGCCGCTGACATGCCTGAAACTATAACCGGTACGTTTCTAGTCAACGACACCTATGCTAGAGTTTTGTTTGATTCGGGTGCAAATTTAAGATTTATAGATTATAGTTTCTGTAATCTATTAAACGAACCGTTAACAAAATTAGATAAAACTCTAAGCATCGAGACTGCTAGTGGCGAAATCGTTAAGATCTCCGAAGCCCTTGAAAGCGGAAAAATTCTCTTAGCTGGTTATATATTGCCTATTTGTTTATTGCCTATGAGTCTGGCTGGTTTTGATATTGTACTTGGTATGGATTGGTTATCCGATAATGTAACACCCCGCAACCGCAGCGGAAACGTAAACGGGATGCGACAGACACCTCTGATATCAACCACATTGTTTATAAAGAAAACTGAATGCATTAATATACTTCAAAATTACATTATCTCATCTTTCATTACCGTCTAGGTGATACACACATCATACAATACGATTCATAATTCTATCTGTTATAAAGTATCCTAACGTCCAGCACGCAAACCTTACACACATCAAGCACTTAGCACGTAATCAATCACTTTATCTTAGTTGTACCTGAAAAACATGTGAGAAAACGGGTCAACTACGAATAGTTGGTGAGTTTCACAATTTTAGTGAACCATGATAAATCCATATCATAATATAATATTATCTGGGGACACTGTTAACCCATAAATACATTTAATAACCTCTGGGGACACTGTTAACCCAGAACTTCCAATAACCTCTGGGGACACTGTTAACCCAGAACACTTCCACTAACCTCTGGGGACACTGTTAACCCATAAATACATTTAGTAACCTCTGGGGACACTGTTAACCCAGAACTTCCAATAACCTCTGGGGACACTGTTAACCCAGAACACTTCCACTAACCTCTGGGGACACTGTTAACCCAGAAACTTCCAATAACCTCTGGGGACACTGTTAACCCAGAACACTGTTGCGGGGCCTTACAATATTAACAACTCAAACAATTACCATTTTAATACATTACCGTACGATTCCCGTACAATAAACATTATATAAATACATTCATTTCCATGCGTTCAGCATGTACTTAATCATTTTGATAGAAACATGCTTTCCGCCCCGGGAAAATATTTAAAACATTTCAGTAAAAAGGGGCTCGTGAAACTCACCTTAACACATGCAAGCAGGTAACAACAATCATTACCAATTAACACGTCCAATCTGTAATATGATCCCTACGATAGTTATTATGCAATTATTGTTTATATAATCTTTAACCTTATCAATCGGTACATCTGGGGACACTGTTAACCCAGTACTGTACCTGTTCCGGGGGCAATGTTAACCCAGAAATACTTCTCCGGACTCAGATTGTGATGTCGTTTAGAGTTCCACGGTCACAATTTCTATTAGTCGTTTTCCTCGTTTTGCGTGCCTAGCACGAATATCCGTTTTATGTTTCAAAAATGAGTTTGGTCACACACGACCCGAAAATAGTGGTTGTCTGATAATTTAATTTAAAATGTGAAATTATAGCTCGGTTTAGACGTCCCGATTGGCCGCGGGACTCGTTTCCGTCTTTGGCGTACCGGAAACCGTTAAAATCGGTTAAAAATACCCAAATCATCCGACTTATTTTCGGATGATTCATTTTTACTTGTTTAACTCAATTATATGAAAATAGTCCATTTTTAAGGTTTTTATACACCAGTCAGCTCGCTTAAGCGAACTTCACCGGTTCACGCGTTTTAACTTTAAAAGTTTGATAATCAGCACGATTAATTATCCGTTTACTCTCGGATCTTGAAATTTTTCACAAATCACTTTTTAATAGTGGGGAATTTCATAAAAATATTTCCAGAATTAATTCTTATATTTAAAATTTATTTATCTATTTTTAAACACCATTTAAACACTAAATATGTCGTAAATACCAAACGACCTTAGAAAAATCCCAAATTTTTCCTGGATGTCCCCTGCCATCCACATAGTCCCCTGTAATTTTTCCAGAACCAAAACCTTCTTTTACATGCCCTTTTTCCAAAACCGAGCTAGAAATCCCTAGAACTCGTTTAAACCGAAAAGCCTACTTAGACTTCTCCAACGGACCTCAAATTTTGTGTGTGACTTATACATGATATGAAAAGCTTATCTGAAATTTTCCAGAATTTTTCATGATATTTAACTATTTTTCACCATTTTTGGCCAAAACCGAGCATTAAATTCACCAAATATTCATCCTTTATCCAAAAATTACCAAATATTCACAGAACTCATCTTTTCATGTGTTTAACACCTCTGTAAAATTTCATGACCTAACTCTAAAGCATCAACAATCTATCCAAATTTCCCAAAACCGAACATAACCGAATATACCTTTCGTTTTCCGCCACTACAAGCTACAAACTCATCTTTCCGCCTTATCTACCACTAAACACAGAGCCTACAAACAACATACCACAATACCAAGCAAGTTACACTCACGATCAAGCCATTTCTTTCATGGTTACGGTTATGATACTAAAAACAAAGATTTAACCGTAAAAATTCGTTTTTGATTCGTTTAACTCATTTCTTGGACCAAGATCCCTTGTATAACCCGTATACATCACTTGATCATGCAAGAATCGGTTTTCATCTTTGAAACCTCATTTTCTTGCAAACAAACTCAAGAAACGAAGATGGAAACGTGATTAACTCGATTATTTACCTTGTTTTCTTGCTAATTATCTCGGGTTTTGGATCATGATCTTGAGAGGATTGATGAATCTTTGAGAGAGTTGATTGAAAAAAGAAAAAAAAAAGAAAATGAGGGCCATGGAGGCCGATCGGAATTGGTAATGGGGTGGGGTGGGACCCACAAGTTCATTCTTGGCCACAAACTTGGATTTCCGAAATCTGGATAATGTTTTGGATAATCTGGTTCAGTTCGTTTCTCGGTTAAATGTTTAATTCGGCTTAAAACGAGGCTAAAACGGTCGTTTTTGGTTTAAAAATTGAAATTTATATAAAACCGATTTAAAAACTTAATCCATGACATTTATTAACTTAAAACGTCATATTATTAGTTATTACGCATCTTTTTCGGCTTGATCGATCGTCTCTTGCTCGGTTTGGTATTAAAGGTTTCGTTTAACGTACCGACGTACTATTAAATCGAAATCCTTTTTCTGTGCTTTAATCCACTTATCCCGAAGCTTTAATACTTCGTAACATCACTAAATATCATATATCTCGTCTATAATTGAACCCTCGATTCATTCGGGTTTCAATAACTATCGATCGTTTGATCACATATTCAATACGGTGAATTATATATTCACGTACAATCAATACAATGAACTATGTATTCTCGTATAATTACCATGGTAACTCTTGTACCCGACATTACATATGACGTAACTATCGTCTACCGGTTAGGGTATACCTGGTTTCGTCGGAATCGTTACATTCTCCCCCCGTTAAGAAATTTCGTCCTCGAAATTTTACACGCTCACTATCCCTTTCCGAGGGAAAGGTGGGGGTTTTTCCTTCAGAATACACCCTCGCGTTACCAGGTATAATCTGGTCCTCGCTGTGAATTCCACTTAATCTTAATCAATAAAGCTTGGTATGTCCAAACTGTTTAGTTTTCCCGTCTACTATCTCTGTGGAATTAGTTATGATATCAAACATGTCTTCTATGAGTACCTCTATTACTAGTACTTTCGTTGCCTCATCGCTTAGGCACTTTTCAATCCGTATACATGGCAAAATATCATGTATAGTACTTAGCCCCTGGAGTACTTTAATCAATAAACCAAATGATCAACCATGGAGGTAGTTCTCATGGGGTCCAATATATTAAGAAGCTATTTTCGGTTTTGCCAAACCTCATATCACCTCTCTCTAAGGTGATGCCTTAAAATGCCTTGTCACCTCTATTTAGTGACAATGGTTTCCTTTGAACCTTGACATAAATCCTTTGCCAACCTCGCGCTACTTTCAACTTCTCTTAAACATTATAAACCCGATTGGTTGTTTCTCGAATCAATTCAAATCTTATGGCTCGATCGACGCCCAGTTTCCATTTAACAAAATGGTGATAACTACTTCACCCATAGAAAGCTTCAAGCTCTCGATGCTTCCTTCCCCTCCTTCCAATAATGGAAGTAGGATGACTATTTCGATCTGAGATCATTGAAAATGGTACTCCACGACGAGTTACCATTTCAACATCATGAATTTGGGCGAGAATTCATTGTGGTAATCGTCATAGATTGGAATGAAATGCGAGGACTGGTTAATCGATCCGTGATTACCTAATTTACCTCATGCCTTTGATATATCATGGGAATTTGCGTCCCGAAATCCATTGTAATTTATTCCCCCTATCATTGGCGAATTTTTCTGTCGTTGTGGCGTTCCCTAGGGTTTTCGGTGTGCAGCCTTATCTCTGGCATAACTCAATATTCACCAACTCACGTAACCATATCTTTCTCCAAACTCGGCCATTAATAAAAATCCTTTCAGATATCCGTATCATCAATAGTCAAATCCGATCCCGGATGTATGGATTATTTCGATCTATGCACTTCGTCAATGATTAATTCACGAAGGTCATGGAGGGTCGGGATCCAAACCCGATTTTTGAAGTAGAGAATTTAGTTCACGCGCTGTTCGAGATTCTTCTCTTTGCCGTAAAGTCCCTCTTTTTCCAATTGTTCCTCTTTCAACGCCTCACGTCGAGCGACTCGAATCAGGTTCGAAAGGTTCGATCGGACTATCATCCCCAGTGCTCGCACTCGCAATGGCTTAACCCGATCTTTCCTACTCAAGGCATCGGTTACGACGTTAGCCTTGCCGGGGTGATAACGGATGTCACAGTCATAATCGCTTAACAACTCGACCCATCTTCGTTGCCTCATATTCCGTTCTTTCAGATCGAATATGTGCTGCAAACTTTTATGATCGGTGAAGATGGTGCACTTCGTATCGTAGAGATAATGCCTCCACATTTTAAGTGCGAAGATAACCGCTCCCAGTTTTAAGTCGTGAGTAGTGTAATTTTTCTCGTGTACTTTTCTCTGTCGGGAAGCATAGGCTATAACCTTATTATACTGCGTCAACACGCATTCTAACCCTCTATGCGATGCGTCACAATACGCGACAAAACCATCGTCTCCATCGGGGAGACTTAAAATCGGCGATTGGCACAATTTTAATGGTTTCTATATTATTTGGATCTTTGCGTAATCCTTGTTGCTTTACAACATGACCAAGGGATTATGCCTTCTTTATTCCAAATCACATTTCGAAAACTTCGCGTATAGCTCATTTTGCTTTAACACTTCCACAATTTTCCTTAACCGTCGTTCGTGCTCTTCCTTACGTTGCAAATATATCAAAATATCATCAATGAATGCTATGACCAATTTGTCAAAATAAAGTTACCGACTCGGTTCATGAGTTTCATGAACGCTGCCGGCGCATTTGTTATCCCGAAAGGCATAACTAAAACTTCATAATGGCCGTAGCGAGTCCGAAACACTGTTGTTGCAACGTCCTCTTCTTGGATTTTTCATTTGGCGATAACTATATCTAAGGTAAATTTTCTAAAAATAAATCACCCTTTGCAGTTGGTTAAACGGATCGTTTACTTCGAAGAAGTGAATACCTATTCTTGATCGTCACTTTATTCAATTTTTCCGTAATCAATACATATCCTAACACTTTCGTCCTTCATTTCTCAATAACACTGGTGCACCCCATGGTGACTAACTAGGTCGTATAAAACCTTATCCAAAAATTCTTGCATTTCAGATGGTGCAAGTCGGTAGGGTGCTTTAGCAACAGGGCCAGCTTGAGGCATTAAATCGATTCTGAATTCGACCTGTCGGGTTGGCGGTAATCCAGGAAGTTTTTCTGGGAAAACTTGTGGAATTCGCGTATCATCGGGATATCTTCTATATGTTTTCTTTTAAATACTTTGGCAATCGCGTTTGTTAAGTATACCACGTCTTCTTGTCGTAAATATTATAACACCTCAAGATGAGATTAGAGTGGTAACATAATACCGTACACTTTTCTCTGTATCTAATCGCTTCATCGTCCGAATGAGAGCTTCTAATCATCTTCTTTTCATATTTGATTTCAGCTTCATGTTGAGTTAGCCAATCCATGTTAGCTGTTACGTCAAACTTCTTAACTTTACTGGTCGTAGGTCGATAAGGAAGGATTAATCGTTCAGAATAATAGGGCAATTCCGAACAATTTAGTTAACCATTAGGGATTTACCGTTAGCGATTCTACAGTACAGGGTTCTATAGTTTCACTAATCGGTATCTTTCCAAAGGGCAGGAGATTAACAGGAATTAACTACTATCAACGACCGTAAAAATATCACTGGTGCCTATTGATTTGAAATTACAACATACTTAATACCACCTTGGGATCATGACGTGCTTTATTTGAATTACTCACAAAAGCACGGCTCCTTGCTTGATCAGAGGTTGATGCTTGTCATGAGGTTCGTCTTCCAATGACACCTTGGTTCAACTTTGGGCAATTTCTCTTGAAACGTTCTGTACTGCCACATTCATAGCAAGTACAACTGTTTGGCATAATTTGGTTTCTTTGAATGGATTGTTATTGAAGTTGTTGGTTTCGAAGTGGTTGTACACGAATGGGTTGGGGTTGTCGGTTCACATGGCTTCACTTGGTTCTACAATTAGGGCGTTACGTCCATCTTTACCACACCTGTGGCCTACTAACACTCAACATTCTTCTTCCTACTTATTCAAAGTCTATCTTGCACCATACCTTTATCACTTCTCTTCTTTAACACTCGATGTCTCACCCAACGTCCTTCCAGTCCGCTCCCCATAGAGTCAAATTCATCATGCTGGCTTGTGACACCACCCTTCCAAGGGTCGTATATTTACAGGATTGACTATACTCCTTATCGCTGGAGTTAGTCCCCAATATAGCGCTCACTTCGCTTAGTTTCGGGAGTAATTAACCATGTTACCAGACACGACAATTCCTTCAAACAATTAGCGTGTTCTAAGTGATCAGCACACAACATTTCTATCTTCCATAGCTCAGTTCCCAATCTCTGAACACTCGATTAAAAGTGCCCTAGCACAAGAATTTCAAATTCTGACCATATCATCCGAGTAAAAATTTTCTAACTATAATTTTGTACCATCGTGTTCCATCACGATACAACATAATCTACCAACATATCTGTAGCATATTTCACTACACAATGTTCTAGGCTCTTACCAATATCCTTAACCATTTCGATCCTTTCTATCCACTCGCTAATCTATTCCTCCCTTTACCATCAGTAACTATTAATGATTTCCTTACCACAAACAACAACATATCCTTCATACCGGATCTAATTCATTACGACTACTATTCATGTTTAGTTTATAACTAATACTTGTAGTCACAATAGTATCCGGTGGGACATTATCACTCTTAGTAATAACACTAAAAATTGAAATATTCATAATCATGTGATTGCTCGATCTATAAGTCTGCGATCACATTTGCATCAACACTAGCAGTGATCTGTGATACAACATTCGGTATCATCATCTGCTATCTTTGAGCAATCAACTGAATCATATCAAGCTCCATCATTGGAGTTACTCTTTTTATGTCATTCTGCCGTACTCATCCCGTACGCAGTAATCAATACTAATCTCACCATATAACTCGTTACCAGCTCAATCATAACAACAGGTACACATACACACCAAATATTACCATATATATTACACATACCGGCATCTAGTACATATGTCCCACAAATATAATAACATATAGACTTAACCTGACGTCGGTTAACGTCTAAATATGGTTCATAACCCTTGTCACCACCTGACATATAGATCTTTCTCAACAAAAATCAATGTTTAATATTCATGATTTCAATATCCTTCTGCATGTCAGCATAACCGATACATGCTCACCGTGAGCACCAAATGATTACGTACCACGGAGTTATAATATCCGTGTCTATTTGTATATCCGGCATACACGGTATACCATCTATGAACGAACACCCAACTATGCTATAATGACTCCAACACCTCTTTGTGTATGGGTAATCATTCTATTCGAGCATACATGGGCGTAGACATCTAACGGATATAAGGATAACATAGGGAGTTGCAAGGTTCAAGGTAATCGCGCAACATGGGTTGCCTTCAAATATTATTAATTACTATTATGGGAAATTCTATCACTTGCTCAGTCAATGTTCTCAGGCGTTCTAGGTTCGTTAAACTCGGTAATTCTCGATTTGGAGGTGGTATGACTCATATGTTTGAGAGTGAGAAATACATATATATATATATTTCTATACATTATTTTTTTTTATCTGCTGATTTATTATCAAATTTATTATTATTATTATTTTATTTATTTATTTACCTTAATGGAATAAGAATGGGTTCAGGTACGGATCCGTTCGTACGTGAGGGTCGACGGTTCGGGTGAACATCTGGGGTTATTAGGATATACGGTACCGATGTTGGTAGGGTAAGGGATTCATCAATTTTGGTTGGGAGTGACGGTTACTAGATATTTCTGGTTAATGTCAAACGGGAGATCTAACTTGGTACTATCATAACTATGGCCCGATAAGTCAGACTTATCATCAACCGATGCTCTAGAAATTTCGGCATCCTCGGTACTTTTTATTATTTCCTTCCCCGGTTCCTTATCCGGGTCCCATTTCTCAATACATGTACCCACAAGATATGTACATATATATATATACACATTAGCACGTATAAATAATACTATATACTTTACACATATGTTGCCATTTTTACCTATTAATGTACCCCGTGACTTCCCCTGAATTCCCTCGTGCGGACAAGTCTGTTATTATGTTCCGGACCATAATAACTCACTTGTCCATCCAAGTTCATCCAGACCTCGTCACTATAAATTATTAGTTGATATTCAGATCCTATAATACTTGAGCTACTGGTTATATTTTAGGTATCTTTTAAAGACATCCTAATTCTTTATAACCAATGGCTCTGATACCAAGTTCTGCAACACCCCGCAACCGCAGCGGAAACGTAAACGGGATGCGACAGACACCTCTGATATCAACCACATTGTTTATAAAGAAAACTGAATGCATTAATATACTTCAAAATTACATTATCTCATCTTTCATTACCGTCTAGGTGATACACACATCATACAATACGATTCATAATTCTATCTGTTATAAAGTATCCTAACGTCCAGCACGCAAACCTTACACACATCAAGCACTTAGCACGTAATCAATCACTTTATCTTAGTTGTACCTGAAAAACATGTGAGAAAACGGGTCAACTACGAATAGTTGGTGAGTTTCACAATTTTAGTGAACCATCATAAATCCATATCATAATATAATATTATCTGGGGACACTGTTAACCCATAAATACATTTAATAACCTCTGGGGACACTGTTAACCCAGAACTTCCAATAACCTCTGGGGACACTGTTAACCCAGAACACTTCCACTAACCTCTGGGGACACTGTTAACCCATAAATACATTTAGTAACCTCTGGGGACACTGTTAACCCAGAACTTCCAATAACCTCTGGGGACACTGTTAACCCAGAACACTTCCACTAACCTCTGGGGACACTGTTAACCCAGAAACTTCCAATAACCTCTGGGGACACTGTTAACCCAGAACACTGTTGCGGGGCCTTACAATATTAACAACTCAAACAATTACCATTTTAATACATTACCGTACGATTCCCGTACAATAAACATTATATAAATACATTCATTTCCATGCGTTCAGCATGTACTTAATCATTTTGATAGAAACATGCTTTCCGCCCCGGGAAAATATTTAAAACATTTCAGTAAAAAGGGGCTCGTGAAACTCACCTTAGCACATGCAAGCAGGTAACAACAATCATTACCAATTAACACGTCCAATCTGTAATATGATCCCTACGATCGTTATTATGCAATTATTGTTTATATAATCTTTAACCTTATCAATCGGTACATCTGGGGACACTGTTAACCCAGTACTGTACCTGTTCCGGGGGCAATGTTAACCCAGAAATACTTCTCCAGACTCAGATTGTGATGTCGTTTAGAGTTCCACGGTCACAATTTCTATTAGTCGTTTTCTCGTTTTGCGTGCCTAGCACGAATATCCGTTTTATGTTTCAAAAATGAGTTTGGTCACACACGACCCGAAAATAGTGGTTGTCTGATAATTTAATTTAAAATGTGAAATTATAGCTCGGTTTAGACGTCCCGATTGGCCGCGGGACTCGTTTCCGTCTTTGGCGTACCGGAAACCGTTAAAATCGGTTAAAAATACCCAAATCATCCGACTTATTTTCGGATGATTCATTTTTACTTGTTTAACTCAATTATATGAAAATAGTCCATTTTTAAGGTTTTTATACACCAGTCAGCTCGCTTAAGCGAACTTCACCGGTTTACGCGTTTTAACTTTAAAAGTTTGATAATCAGCACGATTAATTATCCGTTTACTCTCGGATCTTGAAATTTTTCACAAATCACTTTTTAATAGTGGGGAATTTCATAAAAATATTTCCAGAATTAATTCTTATATTTAAAATTTATTTATCTATTTTTAAACACCATTTAAACACTAAATATGTCGTAAATACCAAACGACCTTAGAAAAATCCCAAATTTTTCCTGGATGTCCCCTGCCATCCACATAGTCCCCTGTAATTTTTCCAGAACCAAAACCTTCTTTTACATGCCCTTTTTCCAAAACCGAGCTAGAAATCCCTAGAACTCGTTTAACCGAAAAGCCTACTTAGACTTCTCCAACGGACCTCAAATTTTGTGTGTGACTTATACATGATATAAAAAGCTTATCTGAAATTTTCCAGAATTTTTCATGATATTTAACTATTTTTCACCATTTTTGGCCAAAACCGAGCATTAAATTCACCAAATATTCATCCTTTATCCAAAAATTACCAAATATTCACAGAACTCATCTTTTCATGTGTTTAACACCTCTGTAAAATTTCATGACCTAACTCTAAAGCATCAACAATCTGTCCAAATTTCCCAAAACCGAACATAACCGAATATACCTTTCGTTTTCCGCCACTACAAGCTACAAACTCATCTTTCCGCCTTATCTACCACTAAATACAGAGCCTACAAACAACATACCACAATACCAAGCAAGTTACACTCACGATCAAGCCATTTCTTTCATGGTTACGGTTATGATACTAAAAACAAAGATTTAACCGTAAAAATTCGTTTTTGATTCGTTTAACTCATTTCTTGGACCAAGATCCCTTGTATAACCCGTATACATCACTTGATCATGCAAGAATCGGTTTTCATCTTTGAAACCTCATTTTCTTGCAAACAAACTCAAGAAACGAAGATGGAAACGTGATTAACTCGATTCTTTACCTTGTTTTCTTGCTAATTATCTCGGGTTTTGGATCATGATCTTGAGAGGATTGATGAATCTTTGAGAGAGTTGATTGAAAAAAGAAAAAAAAAAGAAAATGAGGGCCATGGAGGCCGATCGGAATTGGTAATGGGGTGGGGTGGGACTGTAGGTTCCTGGACGGATCGTACACGGGATGTCTCTAACAACGCAGGTGCGGAATCCCTGCGTAGGTAGATACGAGTGTAGAGTATGTAGAGATCGAACACACAAGCAATAAACCAACCACGTTATATTGATAACAAACACGTGACCCGAGGTCACCGTTACAGACTATGACACGTAACTCGGTTACTGAAAACTGAAACGAAAACCCTAAACGAACAACCTTAAACTGTTTCGTCTGAAACAGTATATAAACACGACAACTTCGCCACAGGCGAAGTTGTCAATAACTTCGCTGATTCAACAAGTTCGCCATAGCGAACTTGTTGACAACTTCGCGCATTACAAAACAAACATAAACAAAACATAATTACATTACAGACTCGATTACAAATGCTAGACTATGAACTACTGACATACATGTACCAACAGACTCCCCCTTGGCAGTAGCTTCATATCTTGATCTTCAAATCTTGAGTCTTGTAATCTTTACCTCTACGCGTGCGCCCCTTCTCTCACACATACCGACACTACCCTTTGATATTTCCTAGCTTGATCCTTCCAAGCAGGAATGTAGAAGATCTTCTTCTCGTTGAGCACTTTCAAATCATCCTTCGATAGATTAACAAGATGCATCGGGTCGTACACCCGAAGTACTTCTTGTTCATCCTCATCTTCCATTACCGCCTCAGCTGTCTCACAATCCACGTACCACCATTTTAAATCTTTTAGGACGTTCTTGGGCATAACTTTCATCGGTACTTCTTTCAAATGACGGACTGGTTTATACTTCATTACCATCCAAGGTTTGCCGTCAGCCCTCATTCCACGATCTTTGTCTTCTATCAACTTTCCTTTTTGAGGCTTTAGGAGTTCAAACTTTTTGTCTTTAATGGCTTCTTTCCAGACGATCTTCCCAATGATTCTTGCCATATCATCATTACTTCTATTGATCAGCCCCAATCTCGCTAAATCTCTCACCTCACATTCTGGTAAGGAATTCAGAGATCTCAACAATCTCTTAAAGTACTGAATGCCGTCGTACCGTTTGATCACAAATAGTTTCAGCTCTTTGTCGTACAACCAGCATATGATTCCTTTCTTTGACTCTGCATAGCCCTTTATATTATAAGTCTTTCTGAACATCGTTGGCACTGCAGGCTTCTTGGTTTTAACAAACCACTGAGCACAGCCTTCTTTCCAGTTCGGCTGCTCCTCCCATACTGTATCTTCTATCACACTCTCATCCCCCAATTCTGATCTCTCAACAGCTGGAATCTCATGTTCCACTGACTCATCTACAATCTCACCTTCTTCTAACACATCTTCCACATTAATCTGTTCTCCAATCCTCTCAATCTCATCCATAGGCAACACGTCATCATCATCCATCAACTCATCGTCCTCCTCCTCATCCAACTCCTTCAACGCATCAATAACGTCTTCAACATCAGCGTCGTCATCCACAACTACAACATCATCACCATCTGCATTTGTAGACTCCCCCTCAGTTGTGGAAGCTCCAAGAGCCTGAGAGGTTCTTGGCAGCTCATCACCTGCACCTGAAGGTGCATTGGGATCATCGTCATGATCTTCTCGTCTTTTCGTTCTCAACTCATCGCCCCTACACGACTTCTCCCCCTGAGATGCCAAGTAATCCTTGAAGGCATCTATTATTCGTCCATGTTCTACCAGGAGGGCAGCTTGTAGTCGATTGGATTCCACTAGGCGGTCAATAGTCTTTGACTGTTCAGCAACAATCCGCTCTAGCGAAAGAATCCTCTCGGTATCTGAAGTAGGCAATGGAGTTGGTGGAACATCAGCAGAAGTGACCGCAGGTGGTACACTTGGTAACCCTGCAGTAGAGGTGATTGTCGACTCCACAAACCGTGCAACTACCACCGGTGGATTAAGCGGTTGAGGTGGTAGGGACACAATTGTTGGTGCCGACGTCTCGATCGCTGAAACCTGTGCAGTAGTAGGAATAAGAGACATACCAGATAGGGCAGGTGGAGCAAAACGTACTAGTCTTGAAGATTCTCCAGCTCCCGAACCTATCCCTCTCTGTTCTCTTCTTGAGCGTCTTAGCACAATCTGTACTGCCTCCTCTTCATCCACTTCATCCTCATCCTCCCCCACAGTTCTCGGCCTCTTTCCCGTAGTCCGTTCACGAGACACCATAAGCCGTCTTGCCTCAGCAAACGTCTCGTCTAGATCAGAGTCAGCTACCGAAGTAGCTGCTCTGGTAACATCCATAAACTGAGGACCCGAGACATCCATATCAAACAAACCATGTCCACTAAAAGCAGCATCTAGATCAACGTTTTCAGCAGTGGACACAGCCTGAGATATAGTAGCTGGCACAGCAGCAGAAGATACAACAGGCGCAGCTGATACAGCATGAGGTGCTGCCGCCTGATGTGGTTGCGGATCCCTGAACTCGTCCCCTCCTGCAGGAACATACTCCGGGTTAATGAGATACCCGAAAAGTGGAGTATGCCTGGGACGCCGCTCAGGGTTGCTTCGAGTGCTCGACGTTCTGCACTGAGCAAAGATACGTTTTGTTACGCACTCAACGTATCTGATAGGGCGTCTTTGCGGTACAGACGGAGCGACATGATTGATAATCATTTGTAGGAACCGAGGATACATAATAAAACGCTCGCGCGCCGTCGCCCGTCTCTGACGATCAATCTCGTAAAAGATTAGCTGACTAAACGAATATCTGCGGTTGTAAGTCAGCGCAATCATAGCCGATTGCATCGTCGCACCCATCCCATCTGTTCCTGCCTTTCTGCCGGACATGCATACTATCAACACATGCATCAAAAAGCGCCATTGATCCAGCAGAAAGCCTTTCCTCCTCTGCGAGTCCCCCAGCGGACCCGAATAACCCATCCTTAAGTAAGCTCCGTCACGGAAAGGAGCTACGAATTCCGTTGGGTCGTCTCTCGTTTCATCACCGAACTACAGAGCCAACCGTATGTCTTCCGAGGAAAACTATATGTCTTGACCATTGACAGTTGCTCGCATCACTGGAGGCTCAGGTCTGCAATCATAATACACCGTCTGCCAGAAATCTTGAATGTTGGGCAGAGATATGGGTAGTGTATTAGTGATCGCGTGAAAAACTCGTGATCGTTGGAGAAATGTGATAATCTCCCTATAGTCTTCAACGCCTCGTGCGTCTGGATCCAAAGTGATGTATTGGTTATGAGCTGGGAAGAATTGTCGTTGCTCATCACCATCATCACCTCCAGCACCTCCAACAGCAGCCATATCTGCACAAAACAAATCAAGTTAGAGACCATATAATCATCTCACAAGTTCGCTGTGAACCATATGCGAAGTTGTGATGTACAGGCGAATTTAAAGTTGAGGCGAAGTTGGGAACAACTTCGCTTCATCTGTAAGTTCGTCTATAAACTTATAAAAAATTTGAAATAGGCGAAGTTATGTTCAAGGCGAAGTTATGGATAACTTCGCCATAGGCGAAATTAAGCTTCAAGCGAAGTTGTGGATAACTTCGCTGAAGGCGAACTTAAGCCACTGGCGAAGTTGAGAATAACTTCGCGTAAACCTTAACTTCGCCTGAATCTGAAACGGCGACTGTTCAGATTCAAACAAGGTTTATCCGATGTTTCGGACCGATTTAACGATCCAACAATGAAGTCCAACATATTTCAATGGTGTTAGGACGAAAAGGTCGTCCATGAACACGTAACGTGAGGTCGGAAAACTTGGTTTCTAAGGTTCGACGACCCGAGGTCTCGAACCGGGTAAAACTATAACGAGAAAGATAGGATGTTATTGACGACACATACCACTAGTATAGTAGAAACAAGGAACACAAGATCGAAATCGAAAGTGAATAACAAGATCCGGATGTATTGGTTTTGAGAACAAGTTCGCCGGTAAATCGAGAAAAAGTATACAGTTTACTGTTTACAATCCCTTATATAGGGCAGAGTTGGTTCAGGCGAAGTTACGCTTAACTTCGCCAAGGCGAAGTTAAGCACAACTTCGCTGAATTCAACAACTTCGCCCGTAATTTTCAAAATCAGCCCTTTAAGTTTGAATAATCCTGAATTTAACCTTAGAAATTACCAAAAAGAGTTAAACAAATATGATCAAGACCCAGTAACCAACAATAAAATAATATAACTACAAAAACTAAAAAAAATTTTAGAAAAATTTTAACGAAATAAGGGATCAAATTTCAGTCTAGTCAGGGACCACTACGTTTTAGAAAAGATCCTAACAGGAATCATACTAACGATGTGACTGTCACTTAGATCCGTGTTTGGCTGTATTATGACATAGAGAAACAGGTTGTAAGCATGTAAATAACTTAAATGGTTTTCATCGTTTCTGTGATACGGATTAAGGTTCAGTTAAGCTCAAAATTTAAGTTGGCAACATCTCAGAGATAATGGTGTCTTCTATCTATTCTCAAAGCGTATTTGGCTATACCCAAGTCACCCCGAATTGACTTCGACCCATAGTGTCTGATTAACTTGTATATACTCGTTGACTGCTTCCCGTTCTCTTCTTACTCCAGACATGAGAAGTCTTGATTGTTACTATGTCTCATAAGTACTAAAAATATACATGTTTTTTTTTTTTTTTTTTTTTTTTTTTATTTATTTTTTTTTTTTTTTTTTTTTTTTTTTAACCAAACATTCTTATTGACTTCGGAGTATTAAACTACTGCAAGTCCCGAATCTGGATCACTGCAGTGTCTTGAAATGCTTTCTTCACGGGAATCAGATCACTCAGGGGCTCGTGTATGACTGGGTAGTCGCTTTTCTGCCTATCATTCGGAAAGATATGTGTGAAGACATTCAAAACTCTTAAGGAGTTTCCACGTAAATTCGAGTAGTTTAAGTTAGTATCACATACACTTTTACGCACCATAAAAATTACCACGACATACAATGACTGTTCTAAAGCCTTTTAAGCCTAATAACTTCACTAGTTAAGCACACACGATCAGTATATATATCATTTTCCAAGGTTGGATCAATTTTCCGTTAATCACAGCATAGAACTTCATACGAAGTAACAGACTTGAAAATTAATTTCATTTCCCTTTAAAAAAAGTTTAAATTCAATCGCCCCAATCACGTCAAAGTCGTCAGGTAAACGGCTATCCTGAAGATCCAATGGATCAACTGGACCGACCACATACAAGTATGTGTCCTTCTTACTAAGTATGACCGACTAATTTTCAGCAACTGAAAGAACACACGTCATAGCTGCACCGGTCACTTTCAGTCTTCCGGTTAATGGCTATCCTCATTCTCTAAGTTGAAACGAGGACCAAAACATATCCTAGGATATGTCCATCAAACTGAGGTAACCGACTAATTTTAAGCAAAAATGACCCATGTTTTTTTTTTTTTTTTTTTTTTTTTTTAAATCAAAGACATGGTTACTCGGGATTGATCATCCCGTTTAGCTCAATTAGGTTTTGAAATCTGGATTTATCAAACGCTTTTGTAAACAAGTCAGCAAAATTTTCAAGTGTATCAACTTTTTCGATCTTGATCAGTTTCTTCTCAGCACAATCCCGTATGAAGTGATGACGAATGTCAATATGCTTAGTTTTACTGTGCTTCACGGGATTGTTAATTACTGAGATGGCGGCAGTGTTATCAATTAAAATAGGAGTAAGTAAGAAATTCAGACCATAGTCGCGCAATTGTTGCTGAATCCACAAAACCTGAGAGCAGCAGTTGGATGCTGCCATGTATTCAGCTTCGCATGTTGAAATTGCAACTGATGTCTGTTTCTTGCACTGCCAGGAAACTAATCTTCCTCCAAGAAACTGACAGCCTCCTGTTGTTGACTTCCGACTCTGATTACAGCCACCATAATCAGAATCTGTATACGCCACCAGTTCAACGTCTCCCCCCTTTGGGTACCACAACCCTAGTTTCGGCTTGCCCTTAAGATACCGCAAAATCCTCTTCACACCTTTCATGTGAGATTCCTTTGGGTTTGCCTGAAAACGAGCACAAAGACAAACAGAAAACATTATATCGGGCCTAGAAGCAGTTAAATACATTAATGAACCTATTATCGCCCGATACAGAGTAGGGTCCACATCTGCGTCACCAACTGATTCAGCGCCCAATTTGTGATTGACGCAGATTGGGGTGTCATATGGAGAACTGTCCTCCATCTTGAATCTCTTCAGCACATCATGAACATACTTTGTTTGATGAATGAACATCCCATCCTTCTTCTGATCAACCTGCAATCCTAGAAAGAAGGTTAGTTCACCCATAGCACTCATCTCGAATCGTTTCTTCATGACAGCCTCAAAATCCTGACACATGGATACTCTTGATGCAGCAAAAATGATATCATCCACGTAGACTTGAACCAGTAAGAAGTCACATCCTTCTCTCTTCACAAACAGCGTACTGTCAATCAATCCCCTTTCAAAACCATTTTCCAGCAAGTAGTCCGATAACGTTGAATACCAGGCACGAGGTGCCTGATGTAACCCATATAACGCCTTGCTCAACCTGTATACGTGATCCGGAAAGTCTGGGTCAGGAAAACCTGGAGGTTGCTCAACAAACACAACCTCATCAACTTTCCCATTAAGAAACGCGCTCTTCACATCTAACTGAAACACCTTCATCTTTTTAGATGCAGCAACCGCCAAAAACAATCGAATCGCTTCTAACCGGGCAACAGGAGCGAAAACCTCATTGTAGTCAATACCCTCTTGTTGATTAAAACCTTTAACAACCAACCTCGCCTTATTTCTCACGATAATCCCCTTTTCATCCCTCTTGCACTTGAACACCCATTTCGTGCCTATAGCATGCACATTTCTTGGTTTTTCAACCAAGGTCCAAACTTCCATTTTCTCGAACTGAGCCAACTCTTCTTGCATGGCTTCGACCCACGAGCTGTCCTTTAAAGCCATTTGATAATTCTTTGGTTCAATTTGGCTTATAAAGCAGGAGTACAAACATTCATTCATTATCCCTGTTTCTTTTATACTTGAATAAACACAGGTGTGCTCATTCAGGCTACTTCTGGTTTGTACACTCGAGGACACATCACCTATAACGTTCTCCAATGGGTGATCTTTGTGAATTCTCGTGGTCGGAACAGCACCGACATGCAAATTGTCTTCCAAGTTCGAAGAGATCTCATCTATGGTTGTTTCTGGCTGAGAGTGAAAAGGATTAATAAATTCATCTTCAGTTGAGGCCGCAGGAGTATCGATCGTGTTTGATGTGGAAGGTTGAGATTTCTCAAAAATCTGATGTTGCAATATATTCTCTTCCTCATCAAGTATCATCTTCGTCACAGCTCTTTCGTCTTCTTCAGAAATTTCCAAATTAGGTACGTTAAACGACTTAAAAAGTTTAACATAGTCAAACAGCTCAGCAGGTCCATTGCTTGGTTTTGGCGGTTGGTAACTAGTAATGTCGGTGTTACAAACCACCTCCACCTTGCAAGTTGTCGTATTGAAGACCCGTCTGTTGGGAGTCCCAACAACATAACCGACTAGGATTCCCTCATCGGCTACTTCACCAAATTTCGAGTTAGTCTTCAAAATCGAACAAGGAGACCCAAAAGGTTCAAGACCGCACAAGTTGGGCTTCCTTCCGTGCATAAGCTCGTAACAAGTTTTTCCAAGTCTCTTAACGGTTAACACCCGATTCAGAACATAGCAGGCTGTAGCAACTGCTTCAGCCCAGAACATCACAGGAAGTTTTGAGTCTGCCAGCATAGTTCTGGCTCCTTCAATCAACGTTCGGTTCTTCCTTTCAGCTACTCCGTTCTGTTGTGGAGTATACGGAGCGCTGTATTGATGCTCAATACCCTTCTGAAGACAAAAGATTTCCATCTCAAAGTTCTTGAACTCTGTCCCATTGTCGCTTCTGATGAATTTAACTGATTTACTCATGACGTTCTCAACTTTTGTAATTAGATTCTTCACCATTTGAGCCGTCTCGTCTTTCGTTTTCAGAAAATATACCCACGAGTATCGCGAGTAGTCATCAGTGATCGCCAAGCAGTAAGAGGTACCTCCTAGACTTTGTACATTCACGGGACCGAAGAGATCCATATGAAGTAGTTCTAGAGTACCGGCAATTGAGTTAATCTTCTTGGTGAGATGGGATTTCTTGTGTTGCTTTCCCTTCTTGCATGCTATACATTTGTCTTCAAAGTTAAAACTCTTTAAGGGAACGCCCATCACAAGCCCATTTTTGACAATGAAGTTCATCTTACGAAGATGAATATGTCCCATTCTCCTGTGCCATAATTCTGATTCTGATTCGCTTGCCTTCGTCATTAAACAGGATTCTCCGGTGGCCATTTCAGTAGACCTCATATCCATCACATATGTATTCGTTTCACGTGGAGCTTTCATTACTATCCATTCTTCTGGTATATGAAAACCAGGCTTCAATACAATCGCTTCATTCTTAGTGAAATGGACAGTGTATTCTTTATCACAGATCTGCGACACACTCAGCAGATTGTGCTTTAATTCCTCCACAAAATTTACGTTTTCAAGTGTCATTCTCCCATTCGACACAGTTCCTCTACCGGTAATCCTTCCTCCGCTTTCACCAGCAAAACTAACTCTAGCTCCCTGAACAGGTTTTAAGTCTTGCAACAAGTGTTTGTTGCCTGTCATGTGCCTGGAACAGCCGCTATCAACAATCCAAAGATTGTTTGCAGCCCTGTTCAACTGTTCCTGCACAATAAAACAAAGAGTTAGAATCTTGGGACCCAAGACCAATTGGTCTTGGATCGATACGTCCCGTACCCTGGCTTTCTTAAGTTAGCATCAGGATAATTTCTGTAAGTCCTGTTAGGGAATCTCCCTGCAGATTGTGTGTAATGCCTTCCAAACCTTTGAGAATTGAAGGTGTTATATCTTGAGGTTTGGTTGTAAAACTGAGGTTGGTTGTTATGAAAACTTGAATTCGTTACATTTTGGCATTTTTTAAAGTTTTCATTTTTAGCAGTAACAAAATGACGCTTATACTCAGTTTTATTTGGCTTCACACCTCTTAATCTTGGCTCCAGAGGGCAATCTGCAACTAAATGCCCTAATTTGTTACATCTAAAGCAACACCGACTCTCCAATTTCTTGTCAAATGTTGGTTTGGATGTAGAGGTAGTGTTACCAGCCGTTCGTCTCACATAAGGTGGGACGTACGGATTGAGTGGAGAACTCTTTTTAGAAACTTTATTTTTATCTCCATCGGTGGGTAACCCTACCTTCTCTTTTGTCTGATCAGATTCGGACAACTTATCCGAATCCGATGAAACTGGACTCAAAACAGAAATATTCACATTAGAAACTTTCGAACTTGTTTCTCCACAGCTAACACTTGGTTTTACACTTGTAATCTTGATTGGAGTTGTCTGAGGAACTTCGAAATCGACAGATTTCTGAACACTCGGATTATAAGTATAGTTGTGGTTAAAGGGTGGTGGAACTTCATTATATCCGATTCCTCCCCTCTTTGCAGAGGTACCTGGATCACTCACGAGGTGATCAAGGATGGCCGAGGAATTCCTGAACTGCTCAAGTTTGCGGTTCAGTTCCACCACCTTTACCTGGTGGTCAGCAATCTGTTTATCTCGATCAGCAATCACTTTAGTTTTTTCCTCCAAAACTTCATAACTAAGATCAATTATTTCAATTTTCTCAGCAAGTTTAATTTTTAAGCTTTGAACGTCTTTTTCACATGCTTTTATTTTAATTTTATAACTCGTTTCTCTTGCTTTCGTAAAATGGTGATCTTCTTTAATAGTTTTAAAGTCAGCATCTAAATGGACATACTGATCAGTTATTGTTTTAAGTTGCTCAGACAGATTCTCACAACTAGTACAAATAGTTTTAGGACTTACCTCGGAGCGATTATCCTTGTCATCTGCCATGAAAGCTGTTTCTTCTTCAGTAGCTTTCTCAATTCCTTCAACCTTCTCACATTCTTTCACTTCAGCCTCAGCCATGTTCGCTTGTTCACCAGAACCACATGAATGCGAGTTCCAGTTGTACTCACCTGCTTCTCTGGTCAACATGGCGTTAATCTCTCTGTTAACTCCAGAATGTTGTGTAGGTCGACCTTGTCCTCGTTCAACCCTCTCATTTCTGCATTCCTTGGCAAAGTGCCCGTACTGCTGACAATTATAGCACCTTACCTTGGATTTGTCGAACCCGGGCCGACCACCAACAAATTTTCTTCCAGTTTTGTTCATAAAACGTTTCACACGCCTCACAATCATTGCCATTTGCCACTGCAAATCCATCTCCTCCAGATCATCAGCATCGATCTGATCGTAATCCTCATCAAGAGCAGCAGGGTCCACAATCCTCCCCTGGATGTAGTTTTCATAGGAAGCAATAAATGATGCATAGACTGCAAACTGCTCTTCAGCAGATTTTACACTCATAGGCATCTTGGAATAACTATTGCTAGATGCATTTGCAGAAAAACTACTTGTGGATGCTTGAGGCTTTGAAGTACTAGATCCTCCAGCAACGAAACATACATCACCATTCGTGTTTACAGAAACTTTTCCTTCATGAGACGAGTCAGAGCCTGACTCCCCTTTCGAGTAAAAAGCAGCAGATTCAGGCCTTGAACTTGAGCCTGAGTTAACCTTAGCACCATACATACCAGGGTCTTGTATCTGATCTGTTGGTGTTTCCTTTCGAACCATATTAAGCTCATAAGTTCTGAGCTTGTTTACTGCCATTTCAAGATCACAATTTGGAAAGTCTCTGTCTTCCCTCATAAGGACGGTGTACATTTCCCACTTCGGTGGGAGAGCATCGAGAAGCTTTTCAACGATCTCTTCTTCTCGGTAAGCAATTGAATAATTGCTGAGCTCTGTCATTAGATGATAGTATCTGGTGATAATATCATCCAGTGATTCGTTCTTCAAAAATTTGAAGACGGAGAACTGGGTTTTTAAGAGTTTGATCTTTGATGCACGTATACCCACATTCCCCTCGAATCTATTTTCAAGAGCATCCCAAAGCTCTCTCGCAGAAGTGTACTTTCGGAACGTATGGAGAACCTCTTGAGGAAGTGCCATTGTTATCGCAGCATGTGCCTTGCTTTCGGCCTCGTACATTTTCTTCTCTTCGTCCTCCATTTTGTTGTACTTCTTAACCACATCGCGACCTTCGTATTGCGCAGTTGGAGGGATATATCCATCCTGGATGCACACCCACATTTTGGCATCCTGGTATTTGATGTATTGGATGAATCTGTCCTTCCATGCCACGAAGTCAGTTCCCTTCATCAGCCTCGGGGCCTTAGTGGCAGACCCCGCTTCTACCTCCATCTTGACCAAGTCGGAGATATTGATCGACGACATCCTTGCAAAAACCTGAAAAACCTGGAAAAACAAAAAAAATATTAAAACAGCTCAGTTGGCGAAGTTAAGAATAACTTCGCTTGAAGGTTAACTTCGCTGAAAGAGAACTTCGCTGAGATCTTAAATTCGCTTGATTTGGGCGAAGTTAAGAATAACTTCGCTTAGCTCTGGCGAACTTATGGGTTGAGCGAACTTGGGTTTGAAGCGAAGTTGCGGATAACTTCGCTAAGGCGAACTTATGAAGTGAGCGAAGTTGTAGTTAACTTCGCTAATCCTTATATCTTCGCCAAAAACCCTAATTCCAGCGACGGCAACTTCGCCTGAAGAATGGTAACTTCGCCCGATGAACGGTAACTTCGCCCGATGAACAGGGAAGTTTGTTCAGATCTGTTTTCGTCAATCTAGCAGCTCCTGATCAATGCAAAGGCTTGAAAATGACTGTCAAGCACTAGCAAAACTCAATCCCAACAAAAACACGTCCCGCGAATAGGTCAAACGAGACGTTTTCTACACCCGCGTGAAATCCCGAACCTCACAATCGAGCCGATTGGCTCTGATACCAATTGTAGGTTCCTGGACGGATCGTACACGGGATGTCTCTAACAACGCAGGTGCGGAATCCCTGCGTAGGTAGATACGAGTGTAGAGTATGTAGAGATCGAACACACAAGCAATAAACCAACCACGTTATATTGATAACAAACACGTGACCCGAGGTCACCGTTACAGACTATGACACGTAACTCGGTTACTGAAAACTGAAACGAAAACCCTAAACGAACAACCTTAAACTGTTTCGTCTGAAACAGTATATAAACACGACAACTTCGCCACAGGCGAAGTTGTCAATAACTTCGCTGATTCAACAAGTTCGCCATAGCGAACTTGTTGACAACTTCGCGCATTACAAAACAAACATAAACAAAACATAATTACATTACAGACTCGATTACAAATGCTAGACTATGAACTACTGACATACATGTACCAACAGGGACCCACAAGTTCATTCTTGGCCACAAACTTGGATTTCCGAAATCTGGATAATGTTTTGGATAATCTGGTTCAGTTCGTTTCTCGGTTAAATGTTTAATTCGGCTTAAAACGAGGCTAAAACGGTCGTTTTTGGTCTAAAAATTGAAATTTATATAAAACCGATTTAAAAACTTAATCCATGACATTTATTAACTTAAAACGTCATATTATTAGTTATTACGCATCTTTTTCGGCTTGATCGATCGTCTCTTGCTCGGTTTGGTATTAAAGGTTTCGTTTAACGTACCGACGTACTATTAAATCGAAATCCTTTTTCTGTGCTTTAATCCACTTATCCCGAAGCTTTAATACTTCGTAACATCACTAAATATCATATATCTCGTCTATAATTGAACCCTCGATTCATTCGGGTTTCAATAACTATCGATCGTTTGATCGCATATTCAATACGGTGAATTATATATTCACGTACAATCAATACAATGAACTATGTATTCTCGTATAATTACCATGGTAACTCTTGTACCCGACATTACATATGATGTAACTATCGTCTACCGGTTAGGGTATACCTGGTTTCGTCGGAATCGTTACAGATAACCATGCTCGTATCATCTGTAATAGAAAACCCATTGAACTTCAAGCCCCCAATAAACGAACGATTCAAATTGAAGGGGATAAAGACGCTGGCCAAGTTAGCATAATCTCCATGATTAGGGCTAACAAGTGCTTGAATCAAGGATACCTCGCATTCATGGTCTACGTCACTGAAGAATCAAAGCCAAAAGAAATCAAAGACGTTCCTGTCGTTTCTGACTTCTCTGACATCTTTCCTGATGAACTCCTTGGAATTCCTCCCGATCGTGAAGTAGAGTTTAGGATCGATCTTATTCCTGGTACTACTCCGATCGCCAAAGCTCCGTATCGCTTAGCGCCAACTGAAAGATGAAGGAATTAAAGAAACAACTCGATGAATTACTTGAGAAAGGTTTCATTCGACCGAGTTCGTCGCCTTGGGGAGCGCCAATTTTATTCGTCAAGAAGAAGGATGGTTCCATGCGAATGTGTATCGATTATCGTGCGTTGAATAAAGTCACAATAGAGAATCATTATCCACTCCCTCGTATCGATGATCTTTTCGACCAACTTCAAGGTGCTAGCTTCTTTTCTAAAATCGATCTTCGTTCCGGCTATCACCAACTCAAAGTTCAATCCAAAGATATTCCAAAAATCGCGTTTCGAACAAGGTATGGACATTATGAGTTCAACGTTATGCCATTTGGACTTACTAATGCTCCGGCCGCGTTCATGGATATGATGAACCGAATTTGTAAGCCTTACTTAGATAAATTTGTTATTGTATTCATCGACGACATACTTATTTATTCTAAGTCCAAGGCTGATCATGAAATTCACCTTTAAACGTTGCTTGAAATCCTTAGAACCGAGAAGTTGTATGCCAAGTTCTCAAAATGCGAATTCTGGTTACACGAGGTACAATTTCTTGGTCACGTCATTAACATTAACGGTATTCAAGTGGACCCTGCTAAGATTGAAGCTATCTCTAAGTGGGAGGTCCCAAAGTCGCCAACCGAGATCCGAAGTTTCTTAGGATTGGCCGGCTACTACCGTAGGTTCATCGAGAACTTTTCTCGTATCAATGTTCCCTTAACTTCGCTAACTCATAAGAATATCAAGTATGAATGAGGAGCAAAGCAACAAGAGGCATTCGATATACTGAAACAAAAACTCACCCAAGCACCTATCTTGGCTCTGCCAGAAGGTACTGAGGATTTTGTAGTCTTTAGTTATGCATCTCATTCGGGTTTGGAATGCGTACTAATGCAACGCAAGAAAGTAATCGCTTACGCCTCTCGACAACTTAAAGTACACGAAAAGAACTACACGACTCACGATCTAGAGTTAGGCGCCATAATCTTTGCGCTTAAGATATGGAGGCACTATCTCTATGGAGTAAGATTTACCGTGTACACCGATCACAAGAGCTTGAAACATATCTTTGATCAAAGAGAGTTGAACATGCGCCAACGGCGATGGATGGAAACGCTCAACGACTACGATTGTGAGATCATTTATCATGAAGATAAGGCCAACGTCGTGGCCGATGCCTTAAGTCGTAAAGAGCACGAAAAGCCAAAAAGAGTCCGAGCGTTGCGCCTAGAACTTCAAATTGATTTATTTGAACAAATCAAGTCTGCTCAAGCTCAAGCAATTAAGAAAAACCAAATCTCCGATGAAAAACGCAACGGCACCATTGACTCGTTAGTTAAAGGTGACGACGGTATCCTTAGACTCGGTAATAGGATATGGGTACCAATTGTTGGAGGATTGGTGAGAAAATCTTGAGCGAAGCTCATAAGTCGAAATACATGATGCATCCCGGAAGTGATAAGATGTACCACAATCTTAAAACAAATTATTGGTAGAATGGGATGAAAAGGGATGTCGCTTCGCATGTGGCGAAATGTTTGACGTGCTTGAAAGTCAAGGATGAACACCAAAAGCCTTCGGGATTGCTTCAGCAACCCGAACTTCCTGTTTGGAAGTGGGAGTTAATTACTATGGATTTCATTACCAAACTTCCGAAGACGACTCGACAACACAATGCAATATGGGTAATTGTGGATCGTTTAATGAAGTCCGCACACTTCATACCTATCAATGAGTCGTATTCAATGGATAGACTAGCGCGTATATATGTGAACAACATTGTTGCTTTACATTGAGTACCGTTGTCTATAATATCTGATCGAGACAGTCGTTTTACGTCTCACTTTTGGAAAAGCTTCCAACAAGCTCTTGGTACAAAATTAACCTTAGCACCACCATTCATCCCCAAACTGATGGGAAAAGTGAAAGGACGATACAAACGTTGGAAGATATGCTCCGCGCTTGTGTGATCGACTTAGGTGGAAATTGGGATGACCACTTACCCTTAATGGAATTTTCGTAAAATAATAGCTATCACGCAAGTATTCAAGCCGCACCGTTCGAGGCGTTATATGGTCGAAAGTGTAGAACGCCCGTGTGTTGGTCTGAAACCAGAGATAATCAGTTATCTGGACCCGAGATAGTCCAAGAAACTACCAACAAGGTTCTCCAAATACGAGAACGACTTAAGACGGCACGTGATCGCCCAAAAGAGTTATGCCGATGTCCGTCGTAAGCCGTTAGAATTTCAAGTCGGTGACAAAGTATTATTGAAAGTTTCGCCTTGGAAAGGCGTTCGGTAAGAAAGGAAAATTGAGTCCTCGATTCGTTGGACCTTTTGAGGTACTTGAACGAATCGGTAATGTTGCATATCGATTGCGACTGCCCCGAGGAAATACAAGGGATACATGATGTATTCCATGTTTCGAATCTGCGTAAGTGTTTGACCAATGAATCTTTGGCTATGCCATTGAAAGACGTAGAAATAAACGAAAATTTGAAATTCGTAGAACGTCCAATTAAAATTGAAGATTCGAAAACAAAGAAATTGAAAAGACGAACTTTAAAAATTGTGAAAGTTAAATGGGACTCGCGTAGAGGGCCCGAATATACTTGGGAACTCGAATCGGAAATGAGAAAGAAATACCCCCAACTATTCTTGTAAAGCAATCTCGAGGACGAGATTTGTTTCAAGGTGGGGAGGATGTAACACCGTGAAAATTTTCAGTTCAAAGTATCAACTTTCCAAAGTCTAGGGACTAAAATTGCCAAATTCAAAACTTGAGGGTTAAAAATGAAAATTCTGGTTTCCTGACCCATCGCGCTACGCGATGAGTCAGAAGAGACACCCATCGCCTCACTAGAATACCTCGAAGTTCGTGCCTCGTTTTCTCGATAAGCGTGCCTCGAGTCTTTCGTTTGTGTACCGACGTTCCTTGAAGTTCATACCACCCTCCACCCTCATTCATCAAGAAGGTGTTGTTACGGCAAGGAGTCCCGAAAGACGTGCCGACAAGTGTTGAAGTTGGCATATCAAAGTTGATCGAGAAAAGTATAGCGGAGTCGGAGTGCTGCTCATTTCTCTAGAGTTTCCATACGCCACTAAGGTTAGGCGTAATAATGAATTCAATATAATATTATATCCAAAGGCTTAAGCTTTAAGTCGAGGTTATACTCGATACCTCGATAAAATAAAAGAAAAGAAAATAAAAGAAAACATAACAAAGAAACGAATGAAAGTTTGATTGTTGTGATACATATATATGTGTGTAAGTATATATGATTATTTTCTTTGTTATGAAAATATTATTTAATGAATAAAGAGTATTCTTAAATAATAAAAGAAAAGATTACGTTTCTTAGAGAATAAGAAACGTCGGGTTTTCATATAAACTAAAGGTTTATAATTTACTTTTAAACTAGAGGTTTTCAAGTAAATAAGAATTGAACTAATGGTTCAATCGAGGATTGATATATAAGACTAAAGGTCTTAAGCCGGATCGTGTATCTGACTAACAAATATTTATACTCGTAACAATAGGTTCGAGATAAAGAAAAGGGAAAGACCCTTGGACGGTGAGTGAAGCCGATACTAAAGAGACAAGGTGAATACGCCCCCAAACTTTTAAACTTATTTTAAAATGAGTCAAACTTGTTATATGAAATTGTTTACAATGAACTATGTGTTCCTAAAACCGTTATAACTATGGGTATGAACCTAGCCCTCAGGCTGTGGTATACATATGTCTAGATCCTTACATAGGTGGTACTATGCGATGTATGGGCATGATCGCACCACCCTTGGTCGTAGAACGCTCTCCTGCATGGAGTACGACCGTTGTGTATATTTACGGGTACTTAACTAAGTCGAACGCTGCGGTGTTCGTGAGGTGACCTAGCGTAGAGGCTCTAGTTTATAATGTGTTATTTGACTTTGTTATTCCTAAGCCACGTTGGGTCGAGGCAGGCGTAGTCTCGAGGGGTAATAAAGTAAAAGAAGTTATTTTGCGTCAGCGTGTTCATCAGCATTTGTTGCTGACGTATTTTCTTACATTTTGCAGGTGAACAAATTTAGCGCTTCGAGTATCGAAGTGCTACTTATATAAATCCGATGGCTCGGATTTCTTTTGTAAAACTTAAACATATGGTGGTTTGTAATAATAAACACATAAATGTTTTGTTAACTTAAACGGGTGTTTTAATCCCGTCTTTTGATTGTAAATATAAAAAGTTACATTTTGATCCTTAAAGTTTTATAAGTCTTCCGCAAACTAACACAACTCTGATTTATTATAAATTACGATACCAACTTATGGGTCGCGCTCCTAGGCCTAAGATAGGGGTGTGACATACTAGCACACTATGGTTTGCTTAATAAGTTATCTTCTAACAAAGGGTTGAAGGGATTCATGAAGAACAGTTTGCTTGTTGGACCATATCGAGCAAAGTTTGCTATGGTCAAGAAGATTGAAGTCTGCTGGGTGAGTATTTTCTTAGGAAAATACTCTAAGTAAAGTCTACCCGGAGAACTGTTCACCAGCACACTTAAAGGGTACCAGGTATACTCGTAAAAGAAAAAAAGGCACAAAGCCTACTCGGAGAAGAAAATTGTCACAAAGTCTACACGGAAGACCTGTTTTTACACTTAGTATACTTTTTAATATGTAATTTGATTATGTACCAATCATTAGGGTTTCTAGAAGGAATGACAACTGTAAGGTGGTGGCAGACCCATAAATAGAATAATTTAGGGCACGCCTACCACAGATGAGAGAGACAGGTTACACTTTTGATGTGTTGTAAAACACACTTACTTTCCGTATCGTTTTATCATGTTTTACGTACTTAATCATTTAATTAATAAGATTTATGGATGGTTTTTGCTTGATTTTACAAAGTTTGAATGTTAATTGTAGGTTATGAGTTTTGATGGAGAAAAGAGTAAAGTTTGAAGATTATAGGGGCTTATTTGATCAAGTTTGGATACTACAAGTCAAGGCCCGACCCATGCCCACAAGAACCAAGCCTTACATGTCTTAATATATAATATAACTTAAAAAAAACCCTAGCACCACTAAAAAAATCCCGATCGGAATTCTTAAAACAAAGAAAATCAGTTTGTTGTTTGTGAAGAGTCGGCTAGTTGTTGAATTTTGTTGGTGTTAAGAAAGGCTTTATTTTGGTTTGTGTGGTGGGATTAAATCCCACGTGAAATAGCAGCAAGCAAATAGGGCAGCACTAGAAAGAAGAATAAAATATAAATCAACATCAAGTTGGTTGAAAAAGACCCTCTGGTCCGATCGCAAGCAAATTGGACAGCCGAGAAGGAAGAAAAAAATATTTTTTGAGGCTTTGTTGATTATAGCAGCAGCAAGGAGATCATAGGACATCAGCTAGGGTTCGTTTCTCATCATCAAACTCAACCATAATTGATAGTAAACATTCCATAAACTTTATGTTTTTGTTTATGTTCATAACGCTTACGATTTGATCTTTAAAGTTGGATTGTTTTGCAATTAAGTTAGAGATTGAGTTGTTATTGATTATCATTGGTTGTTGAATGTTTTTAATGATGTTTATGTTGAGTTTTATGATGTTTAATCCATATGTTTGCTGCTGTCCAAAAATAATGTTAGGCTAATCTTGTTAGTTCTACCTAGGTTAGATGATTATTGTCAGGTTTTAGGGAGTAATATGGATTGTTGATCATCATGACTTGAATTGTTAATGAAAAGTTTGGTTTAACATTAAATTAGGTTGTGTTTAGTGGCTGTGAATTTGTTAATTACACTCATTTACCTCTTGCTTTGATTGATTGAATAAGTTTTGATTGTTTGTTGCTTGTTAGAACTCTTGGTGTTTAGGGTTTGTTTGCGGGGTGATCAACCGTAGGGTTTAAGTGAGTGTATTAATTGAATATTATCAGCGGGTGAACACCTTCTTAGAGTCCGAGAGGTGATAGGAAGTAAGGTCTTCTTATAGCTTTTACTTGTTAGGATTAAGATCGCGCGAGAGCGGGCTTGGTTCTTGTCGGGTTTGGGTTTTGAGCGATTAGTTGATCTAGTTTAAGTTAAACTAAATTGTTCCTCTATCCTTGGTTGCGTAGTATTCGTCTCCATTAGGGTAGTGTGTCGGTGAGACCGAGAGGAGAGCCGGCATTAGAGCACTTTAACAGTTCGTTTCCCGGTTTGTTCTTAAAATCAACTAAGTGTAAGTTAGAGTTTGTTGGTGAGACCGAGAGGTGATCTAGCTTCCTTGAGTGAACCTTAGTTGTGTCATCCTTAGGAACCGATGTCGTGAGAATCCTTAATCCATTATCTTATTATACCTTCAATATGATTCTTACCTAGGTAGACGTTTTCTCCGATTGCAGTCAAGTTTCCAAGTTTTGTTAAGAGTTTAGTCAAGTTAAGTTAAGTCTAGTTAATTAATTTAGTTGAAGTAAGTTAGGTTAAGTAGTTAATTATATTAAAAATCATTTAAATATTCTTAGGTGAGTCTTGGTTAGGGTTAAGTATCATTAACGTTTTCAAGTATCCTTTTGTTCGATACTCGGACTTCCTTGGTGCTATACTGTTAGTGATCGGTACACTTGCCGGTTTTGTGTGGTTTCTTTAGGATTTTCGTTTAATAAATTTAAAGTTTAGTTGTGGGAGCATTATTATACACACATCAACTTTTCAGACCTAAAGGAATATTCCTGATTGAGTGTGACGGTTGTCCTAGGATTAGTACGGACAATACATTCCTTACAATAAACCCTAATCGATTAACATTTGTATGAATCATTTATATAAATGGAAGTCTTTTGAGTTATTGTTTTGTGTTTGTTACATTTATTAATCCTTAAGCAACAACTCTGTTTGTTTCTGATTCCGCTGTTAACAAACAGTTTTCTTACCCAAAATAGCAACCGTCATTAACCCTCTTGTCGACACATTTATTGTGTGGGTTATGACTTTATTGTGAGTGTGAGCGATCAATCCGGGACCGACATAGAGAGAAGAAACAAGATAAAAAATTAGATTTTTATCTTATTTGTCTATCTATGAAATTGTGTATCTTGTTTATCTGAACTTTGTTGGATCCTTTGAATTTGATTAATAGATATTGTTATTTTAATTATTGCGTGATAGTACCTTGAGAGCTGTGAGCAATCAGCTCACGCCCCGGCATTTCCACCGTAGATTGGGGTGTGACAATAGATGTAATACATTTTCATATATACATCATGTATTGTTTTATTTGTAACTTGATTATTTAGATCATCTCGTGTTTTACACGGGCTCTAAAGCTAGTTTTATATATTTAATCCTTATAATAATACCAAACAATATTTTTGTAACCGAATGCTCGGGTATTTAGTTTCTGAGTAAGTGTTCAATGTAAATTAATATTTTATAAAAGTCTTCCACTAAAATAGACTCGCAGCTCTGACATATTTACAAAACCGGTATCAATCGATCTTTACACTCCTAGGTCCTCAGTCTTGAGTCTGGGTTCCCCTCCACGATTACATGAAAGGTCCACACTTTTGATCCTTGACCGTTTAATCACGATAACACAACCATGCTTCCACACTCTCTTCTTAGATAAATCCACCAACTCATCACGAGAATTATATATATCTAATATTATATATATTAATATAATATAATTTAATATAATATAACATAATAAGTTAAAAAAACATATTGGGGCATACATTATCCGTTACATACGAATATATCGTCTCGTGTATGTAACGATCACCATCATCATCATTATCATCATTGCCTCCTTCGTCGCCGGCCTCTTGAATGGCATCATCGATGTAATTTGATACTGGTCGTGACATATACGGTGGTTCTTCTAACGGTAACTGGTACGAATTGGGGTTCCGTAATACGAACCATCTACATGTAACTAGTACGAAGATTGGGTTCTATAATACGACTCTTCTACAGATAACTAGTACGACACTGACCATAAGGTTGTTCTTCCGATGGACTTCGTATGTATTCGACGTGCTATTATCCTCCGACCACAAAGGTTGACTACACCGTATATGATATACCATTGACAAAATATAATTGCAACATAATTTGTTTCAAAAATAACTAGCGACTACCATTATATTATATAAATATACAACGAAACATAGTCAGGATTTGGTAAGTTGGACTTCTTGATACATGAATAATCCGGCTCCTGGTTCAGGTCTGGAAGTAAATTCAAATTTGGTAAGCCCGGCTGCTCCGACTGATCATTATATGCATAGCCCGACTATTCCGACTGATCATTATATGCAAAGCCTGACTTCTCATCGTTCAAGCATGCAAACACATGATCATATGACGACATATTTGTGTATGTTGTGTTGTGTTTGTAAATTGTGATATGTAGAGAGAAAAAAAGGGAGCTGAAAGCCTTAAAAATCCAGAGTTGACACAATTCGTCGCGGATAGGGCTATTCGCGACGTATAGGGTACTAGGTTTTAACTGATTTGATTGTCGCAGGCTGTCGGGTACCTTATCCGCTGTGTGGAGCCCTATATGCGACTAATATGATACATTACTAACGGGACAACATACTACAAAACCCCCCATATTCGTGGCGTATAGCCCTCTCCGCCGCAAATAGGGTGGGTGTCTCAAAATTCAGTTGGGTGTCTCAAAATTGCCGATTTGGCTTCATTAAAATATTTTTTATCTTTTTAAATTGCCATATGGCATTTTTTTTATTTTTTCCTTTTTATTGAAAAACTTTTTTCAAATCTGTTAAATGGCATTTTTGCATTTTTTTTCCCTTTTCATTAAAATAATTTACATCAAATCTCTTTAAATTGTCACATGACATTTTAGCATTTTTTTTATTTTTTTCATTTTCATCAAATCTCTTTAAATTGTCACATGGAATTTTGTCATTTTTTTTATTTTTTTGTTTTCATTAAAATTAAAATTTAATTCACATATAGCGGGTTTTGTAAACAACCAGACTATGTAAAAGCCAATTCTATTTCCATCATTCAGGTTTAAATCTAATAATTCTATGTAATCCTCAATCCTAATTCTATAATGATTATATGATAATTCAAAGTATAAATGCGATTAGACTATACATATTCAATTAACGATCGTCGTCTGCTTTTGCATTCATCTTCTACATTAGAATTATAAGGTTTGTTTGATTTCTTCATTTTACATTGTTTAAATCGACATTCATCAACATAGGTATCGATTTATCGAATGCAACAGAAAATTAAAACATTCATAGCAGATTCGTTGGTAAAAACATGGGTTTTGATTATTTAATTATATCCTTTTGGTTATTTGATTAAACCCAATTATGAAATGAGACTTCTCAAATTTTATAACTTTGGTTTGAAATTAAAGAGTTCTATTCAGATTTCTATATAACGTTATAGAACATTGCCTAAATATATTTAGTCTCCATGAAAGTTTACCAATAGAAAATTTTAAAGTTTTGTAACGTTTGTTAACTACTACAAAACACTAATGTCTATTACATGTATGTTATTGGTAATTTTATGTTATTAACAAAGATGTTTGTAATTATTTATGTTATCAATGTTTATCGTTTTTGTTTTATTATTATCATGTGTACTAGATGTGTTTTTATTTATTTTTTTTTAATTATATTTTGTTTGTATCAGACTTGATCTACCCTAGTTAATTACTCTACTTTTATTTATACACACGAGAGGAGATATTGTTGATTTCTTTCTTTGTTTGGTTGGATGCAATGGGGTGCTGCTTTCCGTTGTACAGAAACTTGTACCCACCATCGTCAATCAAATCATCATCATCTTCTTCTGTTTCTTGTTCATTTAAATGGCCTAAACGACGTTTCTTCTTCTTTAGCTATTCAAATTTAAAGACCAACAACCAATTTAGAGTGAAGTCTGTCCGAGACGATGACATGTCTGTTTCCTCTGCCTACCAAGTCCTCGACGTAACGCCAGGCTCCGATCTTAAAGCAGCTTTTCGGGCCAAAGTATACACCATTTCCTTTCCTTATCATTCACTCCTTAATTTGGGACCTAACCAAAAACATTATATTATATTAATTCTTCTTTTTCTTTCAGGTCAAGCAATTCCATCCTGATGTTAATAATAATAATAGTAGCAGCTCAGATACAATGATTCGCCTTGTCATTCAGGCCTACCAGGTACATATTTTGTTTTTATTATATATATTATCTAGTAATTGTGTATTATCTATCTCCAACGTAACAGATCAAATGACCAAACCATTTCAGTAATTCAATTGTGTTTGGAATCATGATTTACACATTAAATAATCGATATAAATAAATGTTTGCGGTAGAAAATGGCCGATTATCTAATTCTTTTCACCTTAACTAAGCTATGATGCATAACTTTCTATCATCTTGTCTTGAAGCCTTCTAAGTTCTATCTTTCCAATCACGTTTAATATTTTAATAACAATATTAATATTTTTCTGTGCAGCTGTTATCCAATTTAAGCAAATCAGAAATCATCGAAAGGTAATAATGCCCCCCCCCCCTTTTTTTTGTTTTTTCCTAGTAAAAAGTTCGGACCCTAACTTGAAATTCTGCTGTAGTGAATGTCTAGACCCCTTTGATGCTCCTGAGTGTGAGGCCTTTGACATCTTTGTTAATGAGGTTCTATGTGCTGGCAAAGGTAAAACATTCTTGATTCTTTTAATATTATTCTTTCCATTTCACATAAAATCTATTACGTTAGTTTATCAGAAGCAAAGCAACCAGAATCATAGGATATTGAAAACCATCATTAATGCATATTCTCAACAAATTAACTATTAAGTTATCGGTTTGTAACCTTGGTTACGGAGAGTCGTATTCAAATGTTTATCTTCCCTTAAGGTGGCGCTTTCAATCTGTTTACATTTCAAAGGATCAATTTAGTCAAATATTAAGCCTGCTATTGTGGTATTCATCATCATCATCATCGTACTCAGTATATCCCACCAATAGCAAAGCTATGGTAGGGTCTGAGGAGGGTAAGATGTAGGCAGCCTTACCTCTACCCCATAGGGATAGAGAGGCTGCTTCCGGTGAGACCCCCGGCTCGATAGTAGTTTTGCATCAAGCCTTGGACATAAGGCACATAGCACTCAATCATCGGGACACCAGCTGATCGGTGCATGTACCCTTATCTTTCAGCTATCAACGCCACTACATGATGCCTGATTAACCGTCCGTCACTTTTAACGTTATTTTCACGAGATTAGTAAAATAACGTCAAAATTAGTGCAATTTCACTTTTGCCCACCCGAGGGTTCACACATATATACATCATATGTGCGCACCGCAAGCAGGGCTATATTGTGGTATTGAAGTTTTTTAATTAAGTTTAAGACATTAATTATTTATTTTTTATTCTGTTAAGTATCTGCAGGTTGTAAAATAGATCCCATGACCTATGTTGTTGAACATATCTGCAGGGTGTCCTTACTCTTGTGTAAAAACAGCTCCTCATGCCTTCAGGTTCAGTTCTTCAACAGGAACCGCACGTGCAACATCTCAAGGTTGGTATATACAAGTAGTAATTAGCATGGTATAACAACGTGTCTAATATCAATTTCTTTAATCTTAATTAGGTCATAAGGAGGATTATCAGGTGCAGCTGGCAGTTGGGCAGTGCCCCAGAAGTTGCATCCATTATGTAACACCGTCTCAAAGGGTTATCTTGGAAGAGCTTCTTGGAAGGTATATAACCACCCCAAAAATTGCATTGAGTTCATAGTTAAATTAGCATTCATTAATTAAGATTACTCCGTTGATAATTTGTGCTAGTCAAGATTGAATGTGTTAGATATGTATATATGATTACAAACTATTTTATTACAAAGCGCAATTTCATATATACCCCTACAAACCTGGAAAATATCATATATACCCATGCAAAGCTAAAAATATAATATACGCCCTTACAAATTAGTTAAAATATCAAATATATACAATTTTTGAAAAACAATTTAATAAATGACCATTTTATCGTTATTTCTTAAAACTTCAAAGTTTATATATGCTCATCTTTAACTTAATCTTTTTTATATAGCCATTTTTAGTTTAAATTTATTCTTACCCATTTTTAGTTTAAAGTTCTTTTATTCTTACCCATAAACAATAGTTTTCTCAAAATATTATATTAACTTTCTTACTTTCTTTTATAGCATAAATTCATGATATAGGTTTGATAATTTGATTCGAACATAAAAATTCGAGTGTTCAGTTATCTGCCGCTGAGAGAACAAAAGAGGAGAGATGACTAGGGCTGTGCAACGATTTAGAACCGCGAGAACCGAAACGGAATCGGAACCGAAAATGAGTGAAAAATATAACCGGAACCGGAACCTATTATAGTAAAACGGTTCGGTTCTAGAATCGGTAAAGCCGGTTCTTGCTGAGTTGTGCAAACTTTGCAAATTGCAAAACAAATTTATACAATTGTATGTCTTCTTTCACAGTATAACTAATTTAGATTACAAGATTAGCATCTGTTATATTTTTACTAAAACCTAATTGTTGAAGTTAAATAAATCATTAGCAACGATAGATTAATGGAAGATCATATCATTTTATATTAAATTACCTTGATAGCTTAGATCAAAGTTGATCATGGTTGCTAGGTCTTGAATGTAAAGAAAGAAGATTTGGATTAAAAAAATGATTGAGTGGATGCCGGTTAATAAGTTACTCTATAAAAATGGGGATTGATAAATTTATTTAAAAAGTTTTTAATATTTCGGTTCTTCGGATCCAAGTCTAGAACCGCTGGTTTTACCTGGAACCAAACCGGGAACCGTTTAATGCAAATTCTGGGAACCAAGAACCATAAGGTAACGCACATTAGCGGTTCTGAGGCACCGGTTCTGACGATTCCAAAACGTTTTTTGCTCACCACTAGAGATGACGGTTCGGTTTGCTTGCTTATTGTCGATGTTAATCAAAATCTCAATAAGAAATAGGGTTTAAACAAATAAAATGTTAATATTAGTTTTGGTTGGGTATATATTAAATTATTCCTTATTAAAGATGCTAAGGTTTTATGCACTTGCAACTCGGTCGATTCAACACATTTACGGTTTTAGTTAATTCATTTTGGCTTAATTGATTTGACTTGTTTATTCTATTCTCTGTTTTTTTTTATTGTGGAGATGATTTTATGGTTTTGTAGTATCTTGAACGTGCCTTTTGATTGTTCTGCTGAAGCGGACTTGCTTTACTCCCTGATTGTAAAAGCAAAATATGAGAATAACCGTTACACGAAGCCAAAGAAGAAACCTGATGTATCAACCAAACATGTTGATTGGTATTAATGTTTTGTGTATATCTTGTAAATCATTATAGGAGAATGTACATATATCTTCAATGGTAAAATACTCAATTTTGTATAATTGTTATGTCAAGAATCCGAAAGCTGTGATAGGTTCATGGCCATCTTTGTCAGATTGAGCATAATCGGGGTTGTGTTTGGTTTGAAGATCCAGTCATCTTTTTTCAAGAAAGATACAAGTCAGACATTTTAAATCACCAATTTCCCAGTCAAAACTCTTGGCTAGGTGATATGATTATTGGACACTCCTTAAGCATCCTTGTCTCGAGAGAACATGTCTTGTTTTTCCATCATAAATTCTAGTTCCCTTATGTGCTCTTCAAGCGAAAAGCCCAGTACAATAGCATTTGCACCAATAGGGTTAATAGGGAGACCAACTTTTATAAAATCATTTACCTTGCCTTTCATGATCTTTACCGCTTGAGCATTTTCTTTGCTCGATTAGTCATATGTTTCTTCAGGAGTTCATAAGAATCCTTGAGGTACTGTAGGCGATTCTTGAAACAAGATCTTATATCACGAAACATAGTCCTCTAGTTTGCCACGTGGATGCCCTGCTCTGACATATCAAATTAATTATGCCTTCCCTTTAGTTATCCAAATTCATTTCCGTGATTTCTGGAGCAGGCGATTCTCGAATTGCTTATCTAACCCTTTTGATTTTGTAAGATTACTAACATTCATTTGCGAGTAATCTGTGGTGCCATAAACCCTATTTGTGATCAACAATTGAAGATTTTCCACGGGTAATCGATTTTTCTGTATGCACTGTTGTCATCAGGTTGAAACCAAAGAAAATTGTTTAAAAAATGCCTATAAATGTATTTGTATAACAATTATTTTTTCTTTCTATTTGGATTGAAAGAAGTGGTAGTTACTCTTTTTTTTCAACTATTACTAAATATGTCGGTGTGTTGCTTAATAGTGTTATTAAGGGATGAATCAAAAGAAAAGATATGAAGAAGCCAAACATAGGATTTATTTTTTTGTTAGTTATGGACTATTAAAAGTTTAAATATCATTAAATCATGAATTTGAGGTTAATTGTGTGTACAGACTACAGATAGAAGCTCTCGCCTCTTCCTGCTGCTGTTTGTTCGGTACAAACAGATGATGAAACTAATATTGTATAGGCTTAGGTGCAAGTCAGGTAAACTCTCTCTTTTAATCTTGTTTAATTTTTCTTAGAGGCACATACATCTTGCTCAACATTTATCCACATTCACTTGCAAACCTTCGTTTCTAGGATGACTTGATATGGAACATGTTGGGTCAATTGTTGTTTGGCCCAAGTGTAAGGCCCAACCCAATAATTAGGTTTTATTATATATGGTAATGTCTTGGCTAACAAGTTAGGGTTAGTCTATATAAACCGAGTTATGGTTAGACAATAGAATAGGTGAGTTTGGTGTAACCGAGTTAGGGTTCATCAAAAGTCAAACCGAGTTAGGGTTTGAGGGTTTGTAATCAGTTTTTAGAGTGATATTTTCTTATTAATATAAACGAGGGTTATTCGTTTAGTTTGTGTGTTGATTATTGATACGGGACTTGAATTGATATCAGAGCCAAGTTTAAGAAATCGATAATCGGTCGGAGGCGATCGGTGGCTTGAGGAGTAATCAATCGGCGCATATCGGAACCGAGTTGGGTTTCCGATCGGGGTGTGCGCGTAAAGGAATATTTTGGACCAAGGGTGTTTGGTTTTGGTTTGCGGTGAGCTAAGAGTGTTCAGCGCCAAAGTTTTTGATCGAAATTGATTTAGGTGGTTATAAGGTTTCTGTTTCTTAAATCTGTGGTTTTTTGTTTTAAAGTTTGTGACAAAAGTCAACATAACATATGGGTGTTGGGTTTTTAATAATTCACGAACAGAAGAAAACAAAAGTTATTTTACTTCTTGAATTTGGTGCTGCACTACGAAGAAGAATTCAAAAGAAAAAACAATAGTTTATTTTTTGAATTTGCAATCCAATTTCTTTTACACACGATTATTTGTAAAAGGTATTTGTGAACCGGGTTTTTATGAGTAAACGGGTTCAGTTTTGAAAAGTTGTTTGGGACTGATTTGTTCGTACTTGTTTCAACGGTGTGAAGCAAGGGGGTTCAACACTATCAATGGCAGGTGACAAAGAAAATTCGATAATTCAACCCAAAGCGAGTGGGGGGTATCGTTGCAGGTTCCAAAGTTGAACGGAACTAATTACATCACATGGGCGATTGTGGTGGAAGCGATCTTGGATGATCAAGAGTTATGGGAAGTTGTTCAACCGAATGAGGGTGCGGTTATTGATGCGAAGAAGAATAAAACGGCAAGGTCGTTTTTGTTCCAAGTTATGGAAGGTAATATTCTTCTTCAGGTTTCTCAATACAAGAATGCTCGAGAAATATGGGCGGATTTGAAGACACAGTTTGTTGGGGCCGAGCGAGTTCAAAAGGCTCGACTACTGACGTTGAAAAGTGAATTTGAGAAACTCAAGATGGCGGAAGACGAGACTGTTGATCAGTTTGCGGGAAAAATAACCGGTATGGTTTCAAAGGCAACGGGTCTTGGTCACGTGTTCGAGCAAGATGTCTTAGTGAAGAAGTTACTGGATGCGGTTCCAGACAAATACTTCAACTTGGTAGCATCAATCGAGCAAACGGTTGATCTCGATAGTATGAGGTTTGAAGATGCTGTTGGAAGACTTAAGGCGTTTGAGGAACGTCTACGAGGGAGAGAACGTGCTTCAAATTTACAAGGTCAGTTACTTTTCAATCGGTCGGAAAGTAGTTACAAAGGTAAGTCGTATGATCAGTCCGGTAGCCGAGGTAAGGGTTGGCCGAGTTCACAGGGACGTGGAAGAGGCCGGGAAACCGGAGGTCAAGACCGAGAGGATGAGGATCAAGATGGTTGTGAAAACCGAGATGGTCAACATCGTGGGTCAAGGTATACGGGTCAAAGAAAGGATCTTCAATGGAGAATAAAGGATATGTCACAGGTTCAGTGTTTCCGTTGTGATGAGTTCGGTCACTTTGCGTCTACATGTCCGGAACGTATGAAGAAAAAGGAAGAGTCTAATTTGAACAAAATTGATGATTTTGATCCAAGTTTATTTATGATTAAAGGTGATCAGAAAACGGTTTTTCTGAATGAAGACGGTGTGATTCCAAAGCGTTTCGAAACTGAGCCGATGGAGAAAGATGTTTGGTATCTCGACAACGGAGCATCGAATCACATGACGGGTAATAAATCGTATTTTTATGAATTGAATGAACAAGTCACGGGAACGGTGAAGTTCGGAGATGAATCTTGTATTGATATTCCGGGAAAAGGGTCGGTCTTAATTGAAGGAAAAACAGGGGAGCAACGTTTGTTAACCGATGTCTACTACATCCCGAGCTTACAGTGCAATATCATAAGTCTTGGTCAAGCAACGGAAGATGGATGCGAGATTCACATGAAACACGATTTGCTAACCATTAAAGATGATGCAGGTAAGCTTTTGATGAAGGTGACAAGGACCAAGAATCGATTATACAAGATTAGCATCAAGGTAACAAGTCCCGGTAAACTAGCTATAAGTGGAATGAAGAATTTTGCAGGTAGAGATCTTCAAAGTATTGGACTGAAAGAAGACAAGCCGGTTACGAGTCAGATTCCAATAAAAGATCCAAGTTCCAAAATTCAAAGTCCAAAGAAGAGAGTTCAAGAAACTAAACGCATGGTTAAGAAAGTGATTCAAGCCCAAGGGAAGGCGTGTAATGATCAAACGAAACAAGTGTGTCTTCTAGCCAAGTGGAGCTGAAAGGACATTGCAAGAGATCATGAAAAGCCTCGGGAGAATCAAGAGAATGATGACAAGCGTGAAGTTGAAGACCCGCCAATTTCGAGTAGGAAATTAGGGGGTGAGTCGGGTGACTCGGGTACAACAATTGCGGCTGGTGATTGTTGGATCAATTGTTGTTTGGCCCAAGTGTAAGGCCCAACCCAATAATTAGGTTTTATTATATATAGTAATGTCTTGGCTAACAAGTTAGGGTTAGTCTATATAAATCGAGTTATGGTTAGACATTAGAATAGGTGAGTTTGGTGTAACCGAGTTAGGGTTCATCAAGAGTCAAACCGAGTTAGGGTTTGAGGGTTTGCTATCAGTTTTTAGAGTGATATTTTCTGATTAATATAAACGAGAGTTATTCATTTAGTTTGTGTGTTGATTATCGATACGGGACTTGAGAACACACCATCGTGGAGGCTGAAAGTTATGACATGTAAGCTCTAGACCTGGCAAACTTAGCTGGCTGTGTGGCTTCGGGTCATTTTAAAAGAGTCAAGAACATGGGATGCTTGTGCTCAGTGACGGAACCAGAACATTTCGATCGGAGGATCATAACAAAAATATTTTTTATATCATATTTGAACGTTTAAATGCATGTATTGTTAGCTAATATTCTTAATATTTCTATCAATAGCTTATCCTGATATATTTTCATTCCTTACAATAATTTGTTTCTAAATAATAAAAACGTTGCCTTAATTATATATTTTGTTAAAATGATAGAAACAAATTTAGAAAATTTCAAATAAAATAAATTAATAAATTCAGTTATAAATAGTAAAAATTGTTCCTTAACTGTATACTTTGTCGAAAATATATAAAAACTTTAAAAAAATCAAATAATAATAATAAAATAATAAAGCCGAACATAACTAAGTAAATAATTCAAATAAATAAAGTAAAGTAGAATAAAAAAAACGTTAATAAATCTATAAATGAAAGTTGAAAAATTAATTGATGGTAAATTTTAGTTTTAAAGAAGTAAAATAAATACAAAACTATTTACCTGCCAGATCACTTTCTTTCTAGTCAAGAAGAAACGTGTCAAAACTATTACATATAGGCATTGAGTGGCTAAATCCACTTAACAATAAATAAATATTAAAAATAATTCATTTAACTCTACTTCCCCAAATATCGATGACCAGCATTTCTGCGTTTATATAGCCTTCATCACCGGAAAAAAAAATACGGAATCTTTTCTTTACTCTTCTTCTCTAATTTCTATTACTCCAGCAATGATTGTCTAAGGTTCAAACTATTAAAAAAGAAGTTGATCTCAGTCATCCTATATTCACCAATTCCGGCCGGCCGGAGCCCTAAACCCTCCTGACCCCCCTGTGGTTCCGTCTCTGCTTGTGCTTCTTTTATGTCAAGAGTATGCTCAACCAAAACATGGTGGTACCATTCACTCTCACTGGTAGGGATGAGCAAAATCGGGACCGGTACCGAAATCGGTACCGAATCGGTACCAAAGTTTTAAGTTTCGGGATCGGTACTGTACCGGTACCGGTACGGTATGGTACGGTACCGGTATTTCCCGATATTTTACCTCCAGTACCGGTATAATCCCGGTACCGGTACCGAACCAAATATTTCGGTACCGGTACCGGTATTAAGAATTAGGGATTTTCGGGATCGGGATTTTCGGTATCGGGACCGGTCGGTACCGGTCCGGTACCTTGCTCATCCCTACTCACTGGTACCTTCAACTCTAAATACAGTATCTAGGGGAACTAAAAACATGGTGGTACCATTCACTCTCATTGGTACCTTCAACTCTAAATATGGTATCTAGGGGAACTGCTTACTGAACTGATCCGTTTAATAATCATGCTTTTTTTTTCTTTCTCATATCTAATCAAGTAACCCATTTTTTACAACCAAGTAACCTGATTAACAAGTTCACAACTTGATTACTGCTTGTTAAACCATCACCTAAGTTAAACATGTCGTGTTTGGATTACACAATTTTAAGTGCGTACATCTTAGGGTTAATGTTTCTAACACGAATAAAAATATGGGTTCTGTTTAGGTTGGTAAATTTAGCTCACAACTCAACATGATTTACACCCTAAACTCAGTTTTTGGAATCTACTAAGGTCAAAGAATATACTAATCCTTTTACCTTAAACAATCTTATAATTTGAAGAAACACTAAATGACCCCGGCAGATTACGGATAATCTTAGGGTTACTAGATGTTTCCCACGAGGGTTAGGTCCGGCAAAGATGGTTATTCTTCTTGACCTGCAAAACAGACACTGTGAGCTCGTCACTGAGAAGGGGGGTTCCTCCTTGTGACCACCCTCCGGCGTGAGAATCAGACTAGATTGCTCTGAATATAAGTGTATATTGAGAGAAATAGCTAGAGAAGATAAGATATATGATAATGATACCGTTCCAAGGTGTTGGAGTATTTATAGCCGAAGGTAGGTTTCCAAGCAGGTACGGCCAGCTGTATAATATTCCTTTTCCACCAACTACGGGCTATGTACGTGCCACGATGGGAGTTGGTGGGTAGGCAGCGGCTGATAGTGACATTTTGTACCGGAGCGTGCTCCTCCTCGTACTATTGTCTGTGAGCTGTCACCCTGTGATTGGTTCATGGGCTGCTTTGGTCAGATCTTGTCTATTTTGTCCATACCTTGGCAGGTATAGTACAGAAGATCTTCCAGAAGCGTACGGACTGGCTCTTTTGGGCGGAAATATTCCCGCCTTACTCATTCCTTCTTCAGGTGACATTGCTGAAGTATAAGAGTTAGTGCCTTATGCGTGTAGCCTTACCGTTAGTGCGGGTAGCCTTCCTTCTTGGCTTGTACCCATAGCTGCGGGAACAGGCAGGGTACTGTACCAAGGGAGGCTTTTCTGCGGGAACAGCTGGCTTATTGCGCATAAGGTCTTCATCTCTCTGAGCATGGTGGGTCCTGCGGGACCAGTTAGTCTTTGCGCAGACGTACCTCTTCAAGGTGTGTCTTGCGGGTCCAACTGGGCTTTGCGAGGACCTACCTCTTCATAATTATATTAGAAGTCGGTTGTTTTTAGTGAGAATTAAGTTTAGAACATTTTCTGTGTTTTCTTGTGAGCAGTTTTGTTAATCGAGTTGCTGGCTCGAACAAAGATGAGAAGCCAAAATACAAACGCTTAAACAAGCTTGACCATTCTCCATCGGGTGGCGTTGATTCACCTTCATAATCTACCGAACACTTTCGTTTTCCACACCTATCGTTCTCGCATACCGGAGATCCTTTGCTTGTAATGGCCTCCTGATGAACAAAGTAACTCATGTTTAGCAAAGTCTAGAGGTAACAATTTCAACTTGACAACTTACTAACATGGAAACCCGTTCGATCTAATTTTTACCCATTCACAATTTCAGGTTGTAGATAAAAAATAACTTACAGTTCTTACTTGAGACGAATTATGAATATTAAGTTTCCAAGAATTATCCTGACGGATAATAGCTCTGGCCATATCCGAACCAAGTGGTGCATTACTAGCTTGCTATCTTTGTCAACACTTATGAGAGATCGATCCATAAGATTCTCCGCACCAACTTTGGAGTAGAAATATTTTTCTTCCAGCTTTTTCACCACATTATCCATGTCTTCTCCAACATAACACCAAGCAATCTCAAGAAACAATCGCTTGTCATGATCATCATGTAAACGACTTGTAACTAACTTCTAATGTTTTGCGAATTTGTTCATATGGTATTGCTTCCAGCTTCTCTATAGCACTTGACCAAAACTCCACGTTTCTTCGAAACAACGACGAGCCCATGACCTGAAGAGCTAATGGAAGCCCTTCACAGTGTTGTATCACTCTTCTAGAATATTCCACGTAACCTTCCATTGGACAGTCTTGTGAAAAGGCATGGTAACAGAACAGCCTTAGAGCATCTTCATCATCCAGTTGCTTAAGCCTAAACATTTTATTCTTTTGGTGACATAGTAATCGCTCACGCGATGTGGTTTTGACGATTTTACTGCCTTTAACAAAAGAGTATCGTACACCGATCAAAGCGTCAATCTCTTCAATCTGATCCACGTCATCAAGAATAAGTAACACTCTTTTTTGAGATATAGCGTCCTGAATTTTGACGACACCCTCATCCGTGTTATATATCTTCTGTGTTTTCCCCTTTGAAACATCTGAAAGGAGTTGACTCTGTAATCGTACTAAACCATTTTGTTGATCAGAATCTTGTTGAATGTTTGCAAGAAAGCTGCTTGCTTCAAAATCTTGAAAATGTAAGTTGTAAGCGACTTTGGCAATGGTAGTTTTCCCGATCCCTCGCGTGCCACTAATCACTCCTATGCTGACATCGTCGGGGTCTTTTAATTACCAGAAGTCAACGCCTTTGACTTGAGATAGAATGCCCACTGTATATGGTGTGACAGCTAAAGCTGTCCTCTTCAATATGATTACAACCTCTTTCGCGATTGTCTGGATGAATACCTGAAAATATAGTAAAAAATTACCTATGATTCCTATTGTTCAAAACCCGATCTTAAACTAACCCCAAAACCAACTAGAAATATCCATTGTTTATCTGCACTTGTATGAAATGATATGTTTATAATCATTTCAAGTTTTAACAACTTAAAAACACTAAGATTATAGAATACATTAGTATCTTGTGTTTCAATACAGGTGGGTTTGGGGCCGTAGTGTGGGCATCCGTAATACCATATGCATTCTAAACAAGCGAAACGTTAATCAATCCCATACTTGAAATTAATTCGTAACCCATCCAATCCAACTAAATAATAAGATACTTGAATCAGATAAATCCTCAACTAACATTTACTTTAACATAAAAAAAGGCAATCAATACTCACAGTAAATTAGTAACAAATATGCTATAAGGCCTATACCCAATGTGAATATGCTGAAACCAAATCAAGCAGATATACGACCGTTTCCGAGAATCGTTAAAGAGGAGGGGAAAAATAATTTGGGCAGTAAAAGTGTTTTATATTGGGTTTAAACTAATTAAATTTTTAAATAAGCTTTTACTTGGTTATAAGTTGGGTTTAAACATTAAAAATACATAATATATATAGGGAGAGGATCATGAGAGAACTCCATTTTATGGAAAGAACTAGAGAACTAATAATAAAATATTTTTAATTTAATTAAAAAAAATACTTTTTAAATTTTTTTTCTTTAATCCTTCTTATATGTTGTTATTCTTCACCACAAAAAAAAATAAAAAAAAAAAAAATTAACGAGTAATGCATATATGCAATACACCGACTTTTTTATAATGCATATGTTCAATAGTGTGCATTTTGATATTGAATAGCATATATATAGTTGTTTGTATTGTATATTTGCAATAGTGTTATATTATATACAAAAATAAAAAAAAATCGATATAATGCACATGTGCATTAGTGTTGTATTATGTATATGCAATAATGTGTTTTGCATACAATTATTAGTGTCGTATTTGCATATATTCAATAGTGTGTATTGGATAATACAATTGTGTTGTATTATATGCAATAAAACACTATTGTATATATGCAATAGGCATTAGTGCACATATGCACTACAGTACTACACTGACAAGTTTTTTTTTTTTAGGAACAATATCATCTTATTAGAAAAAAGAAAGAAAAAGAAATCACAAAATATTTTTTAAAAATAGTTAAAAATAATTATTTACTAGCTCTCTAGTTCTCTCTAGATCCCACCCCTATATATATATATATATATATATATTTATATATATATATATATAGGGAGAGGATCATGAGAGAACTCCATTTTATTGAGAGAACTAAAAAACTAATAATGAAATATTTTTAATTTAATTGAAAAAAATATTTTTAAAATTTATTTTCTTTCAACCTTCTTATATATTGTTATTCTTCACCACAAAAAATATAAAAATTAAAAAAAATTAACGTTGTAATGCATATATGCAATACATTGACTTTTTTTATAATGCATATGTGCAATAATGTGCATTTTGATATTAGAAATAGTGTTGAATAGTATATATATAGTTGTTTGTATTATATATTTTCAATAGTGTTATATTATATATAAAAATTAAAAAAATCGATATAGTGCATATGTGCATTAGTGTTGTATCACATATATGCAATAATGTGTTTTGCAAAGAATTATTAGTGTCGTATTTGTATATATTCAATAGTGTGTATTGAATAATGTATCTGTGTTGTATTATATGCAATAAAACACTATTTTATATATACAATACACATTAATGCACATACGCATTACATCGACGATTTTTTTAGGAACAATATCATCTTATTTGGAGGAAAGAAAAAAAATCACAAAATAATATTTTAAAAATAGTTAAAAATAATTCTTTACTAGTTCTTTAGTTCTCTCTTTACGAGAAGTTCTCTCTATATCCCATATATATATATATATACACACACGATTGTTTATTTATTTTTAATCTTTAAAACTTTGCATATTTTAATTATTTCTTATAGATATCTCATAATTCAAATAGTGTTTCTTCAAATAAACATTCAAGTTATAAAAGTTTGAATACAAACTGAAGTGTTTTAATTATACTTATAAAATGACCATAGCATATATTTATATCCACTTCTTATTCTTATGTCGATTATTATAGTTTGGCCCTTCGACTTTTAGAATTTAACATTTATATTTCGAAATTTTGGCTGGTATTATATAGAAGAAGCCAGGGAAGGGGTAGCGTCATCGTTAATGAGTTTGAATGTCGAAATGGAAAGTCATTTCAAAGAAATGAAAATTTGACTCAAAGGTATACAAAATCTTGGACCTCAACGGCTTCAAGTAAATTTGGACGCCGTCGAAGTACTTAAAAGGAAGAAATTAGACCATGACATCGAGGTTTTAACAAACGAGCTATCCGAAAACAACCTGAGTCCAATATTTAAAAACAATTCGGCAAAATAAAATTTTTGAAAAATACAACATTTAGTCTTATTATTATTATTATTGTATTTTTTTAAATTAATGTAGTTTTTATTTATGAGTTTGATGTATTATTTTTATTTTAATGTAGTTTTTTTAATTATATATATATTTATGTAATGAATTATTATTTAAAAAACAAAAAATTATAAAAGTGACTGAACGCCACGTGACGCATAATGTCCATAGATAGAGCATTATGACTACACTCTTTTTTTAACAAAAAACCATAACTCTGACTGACGTCCCACAACAAATAACTCTGAGTGATGCCCCATGACAGACAATGCCTAGAAATGAAACATTATTAGTACACGCATGGTTTATATATAGGACTAAGATTAAGATTATAGCCAAATAAAACTATAAAAGAGTTATTTCTCTCTCTTTCAACCAATTCATTCCAAATGCGTTGACTCTAAGAAGGAAGACATTGTACAGAAGCAAAGCGGTGGAAACCCATCCATCCATCCATCCATCTGATCTCTTGCTTCCACTCAAACACAGTCTTAACAAGAATAAGAAGTTAGAATGGATTTCCTTGTTTCCGAATCGATTACGAAACTTAGTGAAGCTGTTGTATTTGTAGCAAAAACAACAGCCAATTTCAAGCCTGAACTGACACAGCTCCAACAAACCTTACAGACAGTAACCCCGATCATCAACGACGTCGTAAGACTCAACCACATACTCGATAGACCCAACCACCAGTCCGCCATGTTCCTTGATGAAATCCAAGACGCCCAACAGCTCGTACATAAATGCTTGAAAATCAAAAGGAACTTAATCAAGAAGTTCACTCACTCGCTCAAGCTCAAAGACGTCAACAGCAAGCTGCTAAGGTTCTTTCAGCTCCAAGTTCAAGCCGATCAGACCCGGGATATCAAGCAGACACTTGTGGAGGTCAGTGATGTCAAACAACGGATGGACAGTTTATCAATGGATATGAAACAGATCCACCAGACATTGAGCACTACTAGTTCGTTTTCTTCGACGAGAAGAGATCGATTATTAGGTTTTGACTTGGTCGAAAGGAGCAGACTCGGTTGGCGTGTGCCCGTCCGACCTGCAGGCATTGTGGCCTTTGATCAACCGTTAAAGAAGCTCAAGGCTAAACTTCTTGATGATGATTTGATGGATGTCAATGATGAACACGAAAGTGAAAGCTCCGTTGTGGTTGTTGCGGCCGCGGGTGGATGCGGAAAGACTACTTTGGCAACCATGTTGTGCTATGATCCTCAAATTCAAGGTCAAAGTCTTCATATCATTATTGATTATACATATAATAATAATGCTGTCGTATGAAGACATTAATAATTGTCTTGCTTGTTTAATGTACTAAACATATGTTGTGGTTCTAATCGGGCAGAGAAATTTAGGGAAAGCATCTTCTTTGTGACGGTTTCAGAAACGCCGAATTTCATGGCGATTGTGAATGATCTGTTTAATCCAAATCCCTCTGGCCAACCCATTCCATTTCAAAGCAATGAAGATGCAAAAAATAAGCTGGGAAACTTTTTGTATGAGAATGTATCAAGTCCTATGCTTTTAGTTTTGGATGATGTCTGGTCTGATACGTTTATTGATAATTTTCCGTTAAACATCAAAGGATGCAAAATTCTGGTTACTTCAAGAACCACTTTTTCGCAGTTTGATGTGTTTCAGTTTGACCCTTTGAGCGAAGAAGATGCCAAGATTCTTTTTCATTGTTCGGCATTTAGTGTTGGTAAGAAGAGACCAAGGCCTCCTGTTGATGACAATCTTGTGAATCAGGTAACAAAATTCTCTGTTTTCTAAACAAACCGAACGAGCACGAACAGTGCATGTTCATGTTCGTTCATTTAACTTTTAGCGAACGAACAATCGAACACAAACAATTAGACTAACGGAGCTTTGTGGTTCGTGTTTGCTTATAAAGAATCGGACATGTTCATTCGCTTAAAGTACAAACGAACGGTTCACGAACGTAAATGAAGGAACATATCAATCAATCATGCCCAGTAAAATCCCACCGACAGCAAAGCTATAAGTAGGGTCTGGGGAGGGTGGGATATAGGCACACCGTACCTCCATCCAAAGGAATGAAGAGGTGGCTTCCAGAGAGACCCTTGGCTCTAAGTACATGTGTATGAAGCAAAATAAAGGAAATCAAAGTTTAACAGTTATATACAAACTACTACTAATTATAATAATATTAATAATAAGATCACAGTTTAACAGCTATATAAAAGCTAATAATAATAATTATAATAATACTAATAATATATGTAAGGGAAATACCATTATGGTATGCGACCTAAATAAGTTAAGTCTAAGCCCTAAGGTATTCAATTCTCTCTAAAAATCCTTAACTTTAATTCTACTTCTCCACGAATTCCTATCCTCAACCATGTCCTCGGAGAGGTTTAGGTCTATCAAATCATGCCTAATCCTCTCATCCCAAGTCAATTTCGGTCGTCCTCTACCCCTCCTCCCCTCTATAGTAATGTTTTCTACGGATCTAACAGGATTCGTCGTCTGTCTTCTCTTCATGTCCAAACCATCTCAATCTCCACTCTCTTATCTTGTCTGCTATGTTCGCCACCCCTAATCTCTCGCGAAACACAACGTTTCTTATTCGGTCTAGCCTTGTGTGCCCACACATCCAACGTAGCATTCTCATTTCTGCTACCTCCATCTTCCGCACTTGTGCCTTCTTGATGGCCCAACACTCTGTTCCATATAGCATTGCAGGTCTAACTGCCACCCTATAGAATTTTCCCTTTAGTTTAGTCGGGAAACTCTTGTCGCACAATATACCTGTGGCTGCTTTCCATCTACACCATCCTACCTGAACTCGGTGGGTCACATCACTGTCTAATTCCCCATCGCTCTGTACAAATGATCCTAAATACTTGAACTTCGTTACCTGCGGGACCACCTGCCCTTCAATTGTGATCTGTGCGTCTTCATTGTCGTTTATCCCACCAAAATCACAGTGGAGGTACTCCGTCTTAGATCGGCTAATCTTTAAACCTTTTGTCTCTAAGGTTGTTCGCCACTCCTCAAGCCTCATGTTTAGATCTTGTTTTTTCTCAGCAAGTAACACAATATCGTCTGCGAACATCATGCACCACGGGAGAGTCTCCTGAATCGACTTTGACAACTCATCCAAGACTACTGCAAAAAGAAACGGGCTCAACGCTGACCCCTGGTGAAGACCTACCTCTACAGGAAAGAAATCAGTATCCCCCACTGGCGCACGGACACTTGTTTCACTCCTGGTATACATATCCATAATTATCTCTTATGTATTTCCTGGGCACTCTTCTACCCTCCAAGCACTCCCAGAGCACCTGTCGTGGCACACTGTCGTAGGCCTTTTCTAGGTCAATAAACACCATATGTAGATCACGCTTCTTCTTCCTATACTTTTCCATTAATCTTCTTAGAAGGTGTATTGCCTCTGTGGTGGAACGCCCCGGCATGAAGCCAAATTGGTTGACCGTAACCTGAGTTTCTCGTCTAAGTCTACCCTCAATCACTCTTTCCCATAGCTTCATAGTATGACTTAGTAGTTTGATTCCTCGGTAGTTACCACAACATTGGGCGTCTCCTTTGTTCTTATAGATAGGAACTACAACGCTGCTCCTCCACTGGTCTGGTATCTTACCTGATTTGAGAATACTATTGAACAGAGTAGTTAACCACATGACTCCTTCCTCCCCCAGACACTTATAACTTAATTAAAGAAACATAACTGAGCTAAAACGATTAAAAGTAAATGTGAACAATGTGTTGGTCTCAGAAGTTATAAAAATTATACTAAATTAGTAAATTGTAATGAGCTTGAAAATTTTAAATGATTGTATTATTAACAGATAAAAAGAATGAACCTAAACAAACGTAAGTTGTAAACTAACAAACGTAAATGAAAGTTAACGAACGAACATAAATGAACAAACTTAAACAAACGTAAGTCAATTAGTAAATTGTAATGAGGTCAAAAATTTAAATAATTGTACTAACGGATATAACATAACGAACTTAAACAAATGTAAGTCGTAAACTAAGAAAAATAAATGAGCATAAACAATTTAAAGTGAACTAACGTCAATGGACATAAATGAACAAACTTACACAAACTAAGTCGTAAACTGACAAACTTAATTGAATATAAATGAACAAACATAAACAAATTAAAGTGAATGAACATCAATGGGCATAAATGAAGGAACGAGACATGTGCCCATGTTCGTTCATTTAACTAAATGAACAAAAGAATTTGTTCATGTTTATGCACTTGAAAGCTTAATACTTTATTAATATGACAATGTCATTCACTTAATAAATGTAATGAACTAGGGTTGAAGCTCGCGCTTCGCTGCGGGAAAAGTAGGGTTGTAGGTTTGGTGTTTTTTGTTCATAGATTTAGTGTTTGATTTATAAAGTTGCATCATAGTTGCATGGCTTGCGACTTAGTTCAGACGAACATAGTTTATGGATAGTCACATGACCACTTTTATTTATCTACTACATGTGGATTGTATATACATAACAAAAGATTTGCACATGAATTGGGTCATGAATTTAGGGGTGCTAAATGGGTTGGGTTTGGTCAAAATGGGTTAGGGTCGGAATGAGTCAATTAAGATAAGGGTTGTTTTGGTTCGGGTCGGAGCGGGTCAGGGTTAACGGGATCGGGTCGGAGCGGGTCAGGGTTAACGGGATCGGGTCGATTTTTTTCTTGAACGAGGACAACGAAGGAAAAATTTTGTTTATTTTCACTTTTTAATGTTTTTTATTTATATTTTGAGTTATGATTTTTTTATTATTTTTTTTGAATTTTTTGAGGGGTTTTTTATTAAGATCAAAAGGCACTAAAAAAAGAAAAAAATAAAATAAAAATAAAATATCATAACTCAAAATATAAATCAAAAACAAAAAAACGTAGAAAAACTAAAATGTTTCCTCCGTTGTCTTCGTTTAAAAAAAACCCGAGAAATGAACCGAAACAAAAAAAAAATCGACGAAAATGGAACAAAAAACCATAGCCGAACCGAAATGATCGAAAACGAAAAAATCGATCAAAACGAAACTAAAAAACTGAAACTGAACAGAAATGAACTGAAAAACCCAAAAAACTGACCAAAACGAAAAAAAAAACCGAAAACGAATCCGAAACCGACCAAAAAGAAACCGAAACCCAACCCATCCCGTGCGAAAACTCGTATCGGCTCGAAACCTTATCCGAGACAAAACATGAACCGAACTCGTTCCAATCCATACCCCTTTTTGTGCCGAAACCTATCTTGTGGAAAAATGTGCCACTCCAAAACCCGTTCCGACCCGAACCTGCCACATTTCCTTAGGACACTAACCCACATCGACCCATTTGTTTAAATTTGTTGACCCATTTTGACCCGAAAATAAGAAGGTGGAATTTCAAGTAACCCATTTTGACCCTTTTATTTAAAATATCTGACCCAAACCACCCATATAATTTTCAAATCAACCCAAACTGACCCATTTGATATGCTTTGGGTCAAGATTGCCACCCCTAGTCATTTTTGTTGGATGCTTCGTTTGATGTTCAAAAATTTTCGGTGCATCCTTGGCTATGCAGTTGTAGACTTGTAGTAGCAAAAGATTTAGGTTAGGGGCATCTACTCCTTAGTGCGGCTTCGCTTGTCTTTGTTGACATCTGTTTTGGCAGGGTTGATGTTAGTATAGTTATATGTAGGCTGTGTGAAGCTTTTTAAGTTTTATATGTTTACTTGGACTGTCAAACTGTCGTAGGCATTTGGTTGTGGCTGAAATTGTCGGTGTGGTTGGCGATACAGTTTTCATGTTTGTCCCTTCTCCTGAAATAGTATATGATGGGGTTTTGTAGTAAATATTAATTTTGGCTGTTTGTTTGCATCAGATGTCGGCTCAGTGGTGTAAAGTGTAAACGCTGCTGGTGCCGTGTGTGTGTGTTTTTTTTTTTGGGGGTGGGGGGGGGGCAGTGTGTTTTTTTAGACAATATAATGTGTCATACCTGATGAGGAGAGTGCATTATCTTTGTCCTTTTAGGCTGAAATAGTACAAATTATTAAACGTCAATCATAAAAATATACACTTATTTTATTTGTTCCAATGTACTGTATCTTCATCAGATGTCGTGTGTAAACTAATTCTTATGTACACACAAATAAAATGACATTCAAAGTTGTTTGTAAACTAGTTTTGAAACCTAAACCGAGTGTATAGAAAAGAGCAAATCCATCACCAAATGCACAAAAGTAGTCATCGATTTAGTCACACACACTCTGTTTATATTGTATCCTTTATATTTGATACCCTAAAGCTATCTGAGATAGACGATTTGCTTTTGTTTGCTTTTGGGTTATATGGTCTGCAAATATTCTCCCAAATCAGCTTTAGTTAAATGGTGAATGTTTTGGTTTAAACCAAAATCTGTCATTTCTTTTGTTTGCCTTTGGGTTATATGTTCTGCAAATATTCACCAAAATCAGTTTTAGTTAAATAGTGAATTTTTTGTTTAAACATTCACCTGAAATAGTAGAAATTATTAAATGTTTTGGTTTAAACCAAAATCTGTCATTTCTTTTGTTTGCCTTTGGGTTATATGTTCTGCAAATATTCACCAAAATCAGTTTTAGTTAAATAGTGAATTTTTGGTTTAAACATTCACCTGAAATAGTAGAAATTATTAAATTTTTTGGTTTAAACCCCCCCAAAGAAACCCTTCTCCGTATAACTCAAAAATAATTTTAGTTAGCCACTCGAAAGCCCCTGCTTTTAAAACCCATAACTTACATATAACAAACCTAAAAATATGTGAAGTGACATGTAAATCAACCATGAACAAATATGTGACATTAACAAGAGAATGCAAACAAAAGAGGGCAACACATGAAGGCGTGAAGAGTATGGGGTAGTGGGTAGTTAAAGCTAGTTAAACCACAATGCTCAAAATAAAGGGTCAGCAAACTATTGTATCACTTTCTACGTGGCTATAACTAGCATTAGGTAGTTAAGCCACAACACACGGCCTAATAGTGGTGTTGTGGTTTGGCGGTGACTATCGAGGATAACATGGTCATTGGCGCCTCCCCAATCGAGGGCCTGAGAACACCACTAACACATACAAGAAAAATACGTGAAAACCTAATAACCAAATTAGATGGTCAACTAAGAAGCCAAAAATAAGAAAATAATAATAAAAAGTAACAAATGATTGCTACCAATTAGAATTGTTATAGTATAGAATGATAGAAAATAGAGTTTATTACACAAGTGGCCCCTGTGGTTTGGCCTAAGTAATATCTTTGGGTACTAAGGTTTAAACATAACAAGTTTGGGTTTTGTGGTTTCAATTTTGTAACAAGTTTGGGGTCTACGGCTAACTTAGGTAAAATGACCAAAATACCCTTTTTATCTTTTAAAATCTTAAAGAAGCAATGTTTCTTTTATACTCGTTAATTTGAGGACCAACGGTTTTATAGATGGTGAAACGTTGCAAGAAACATCCGTTGACACTTAGAGTGGTGGGCAGTTCCTTAAACGGGAGAGATGAGTCAGCATGGAGATCAATGCTAAAGAGTTTGTCTCAGGGCAGTTTGGTTCTAGATTTGAATGAAGAAGTACGAAACCATCTAGAAAGGAGCTTCAAGACACTGGATAATGAATTTAAGGAATATTTTATGGACTTTGGGTTATTCCCAGAAGATCAAAGGATCCCAGCCAGCGCTCTTCTAGATATGTGGGTGCATTTATACAACCATGATCATGAGGGCCATGATACGTTTGACAAGATTGTTAGACTTTCGTTCAGAAATCTTGTCACTCTTGTTGCCAGCGGGTACGTAATCTTTCTTCACTACTAACAAAGCGAACGTTCAGTGTACCTTCCTTTTGACCGGATGTTTGCTTATGTTCGTTTATTTAATAAATGAACAACATTTTTGGTTTATTTAGTTAAACGAATGATGCCTCGTTTGTTCATTTATTTTCGTTGGTTTACGTTTCTTTAAGTTCGTTTGTGTAAATAATCATTCAATTCTTTTAGGTCCATTGCTATTTAGTTTAGTTTAGTTTTATGAAATAAATATCACTCATTGCATTTAGTCTAGTTTGTTAGTTTTTTTGACTCAACATATTGACGTTCACGTTTGTGTTCGTTGATCGTTCGTTCGTCTATGTTAGGTTATGTTCGTTTACGCTCATTAACTGTTCGTTTATACTGTTAGCGGACGAGCATAAGCGAGCATGAATGCATTTGTTTAATTGTTCATGTTTGATGCTTTGTTTGGTTAAAGTATAATGAACGAACTTGGACATGCTCAGTTCGTTTACAAGCCTATTCATTACTTTGTTTAGTGTTAGGAAAGATTCAGGCGCAACAGTAAACTACTGCGACAAGCAATTTGTCACACAGCATGATTTACTGAGGGAGCTTGCTATCCACCTAAGTAGCAAACCAGAAGTACCAATTGCACACAGGAAAAGGTTAATTATAAATGCACATGGAGAACATCTGTCAGCATCAATTTTGAATGTTCAAGAACCCATGCGAGCCTGCATATTGTCTATTTCTACAGGTCTTGCTTGCTTCAGTCCTATATTTTTTAGTGATATATATACCCCTACAAACATGAAAAGCATCATACTATACCCATCTAAAACTAAGAATATCATATATGCCCTTACAAAGGAGTTAAAGTATGCCGAATTTTTTAAAAACAGTATAATAAATGTCATTTTTACCCTTATTTTTCTGAAACTTGAAATTTCATGTATGCTCATCTTTAACTTCAAATTTTTTTATTAACCCATATTTTGTTTAATCTTTTTTTAGCTACTTTTAAGTTATATATATATATATATATATATATATATATATATATATATGTTTACCCAAAAACAATAGTTTTCTCAAAATATATAGTTAATATCGATTAAGACACAAAAGATACAATAAAATTAAGGTTTAAACAAATATAATGGAAGGGGTAGAATAGCCATTAAGTAAAAATTCAATAAAGTTGGGTGTGTATATATGATATTTTTAATTTCTGTTTGGGATTATATGAAATATTTCAAGTTTCACATATGACATTAATCTTTTAACGGAACCTACTCTGGCTTTTGTTTCTTATAACTGATTAAAACTGTACATTTGCAGGAGAGTTGTTCTCTTCAAGATGGTGTGACTTGAAAGTCCCAGAAGTTGAGGTCATGGTGTTGAACATAAAATCAAAAACATACACGTTACCTCACTTCATGAAGGAAATGCAAAAGTTAAACATTTTAAACGTCACAAACTACGGTTTATACCCATCATACATTGAGAGTCTCCATCTTCTTGGCTGTTTATCCAATTTATCAAGGGTTAGACTTGAACGCGTTGTAATCTCTTCACTAAATGTAAATATTTTAGCCTTAGAAAACTTGCAGAAAGTATCATTTATAATGTGCAAAATAGGCAATGCTTTTGAAACAAAAGTTGGTACTAATAACAACCTCAAAGTGTGGCCAAAACTAGTGGAACTTGAGATGGATTACTGTCAAGATTTAGTGGCATTCCCGGGGTTATTGTGTGACGGGGTCCACCTTAAGACTTTAAGCATCACCAACTGCAACGAGATGTGTGAAATCTCAGAGGAAATTGGAAAGTTAACTAATTTGGAAAACTTAAGTCTTCGGTCGTGTACAAAACTTGAAAAGCTTCCTGAATCGATCACAAGACTTGAAAAGTTAAGTATTTTGGATATTTCAGATTGTTTAAGCTTGAGTGAGTTACCAGCAGAGATGGGAAAGTTGGTTGGTTTAAGAGCAATCTACATGAAGGGTTGTACAGGAATTTATGAGCTGCCGCGGTCTGTAGGGGAGCTATCTCACACACAAGTGGTGTGTAATGAAGAAATATATTATCAATGGTTGGAGTTTGATAATGTGGAAGCAGAGCTAGTGGAAGAAGATAGATTAGAAACCCTGATGAAAATTATTTGATTTTGTATTTACACTCAATAGCCTTGATTTGGAGGTTTTTTTTTTTTGTTTTGTATATTTAATTTGTATACACTATTAATGGAAGTAGGGTTAATTAGCAGCAAACGATGGCGTATTGTATGTATGTTTTCTGATGCTTGCATTTGAACTTGGTTTGCTGGAATTAAGTGAAATTGGAACCTGAATCATGTTCTGTACTTGTAAGTGAAATTGGAACCACTTGTGTGTGAGATAGCTCCCCAGAGCAACCATTTCATAGTTGGTAAAATCATCATATTCTTATACTAGGTTAAAAACCTGTGTAATACACGAGCTCTAAGAGAAATTTACAATCTAATAGAATTTTATATAAACATTTGTATTTTGTAGTAAAGTTTTCACATATATATAATTCTTATTTTGTAATGAACATTTACTTGACATTTTTACTGCTTGTGAAATGCTAACGGGCCACACCGAGTAAAAAAATTTCAATTTGGTTTCAGGTCAAAACGGGTTCTAGCCACAATAGGTTAGGTTTAAACATACCGTTTAGAGAAAAAAAAAAAATACCAAATCACTTGTTAATTATAAATCTTCCATCTTGCATTATCAACTTTTATAAATCTTACTATACTATTAAAGCAAACTTTAATTTCCACATGTTATTAGGGGACTCGGGGTGGTGCGTGATGGGTAAACCATCAGGCGTGATGGCTTGGCAAACACCGCCGCCACCCTTCTCATCACGTGTGATGAGAGGGTTAGCGTGATGGCCATCACGTGGTGAGGTTTGAGAATATGACCGTTGGGAGGGGGTTCTAATAAAAAAAAATTATTTTACCTATATAAATAACTCAAATCTATCTTCAAAACAAACTCAAATCCAACTCAAATCTTCTACTACACACAACATTTTAACATCACACCAATGGAGGGTTCTAAGAAACGTGGCTCGGGTTCAAAGAAAACCTAAACCCGACCAAAGGTTCGACAAAATATAGGCGAACCGACGAGATTTCGGTTACAAGATGAACCCGACACAACCCAACCATTCCAACAACAACCTTATTATCCACAACTTTTTCAACCGTCTCAAAACAAACAACCTTCCCAACGACCTTATCCACAACCTTTTCAACCGTCCCAAAACCAACAACAACCTTCTCAACAACAACCTTATTATCAACCGTCCCAAAACCAATCTTTTCAATCTTATCAAACCCAACCTTTTATTCCACCTTTTTCTACCCAAAATTATCCAAATAATGCTTTTCAAATGCTTCAATCTCAACCGTCTCAAATGTCCGTCGATCCCCTAGACAATAACGATGTTATACATCAATTTGCAAGTGCTTTTCGTCATGAAGTGGTCAATGTGGATGAAGATGAACCCGCGGAGGAGGATGAAGATGAACCGCGAAGAGGCGTTGGTTGCCCGATGAGGAGGTCGCCTTGACCAAGGCTTATTTACACTGATCCGAATAAAAAAAAACGCGCAAACCAACAAAAAAAAGAAATGTTATTGAGACGTATTAATGAACATTTCTCGAAACTTCCCGGCTCAACCGTACGAAACAAGGATCAAATGATTGCCAAGTGGGGAGATTTGAATCGAAAAATGTCAAAATTTAATGCTTGTTACGTCCAATTGGTAACTATTTTAGTTTATTTTGTTTATAATCTATTACTTTATTTTTACAATTTATATATATATATATATATATATATATATATATATATATATATATATATATATATTCTAAATGTTTTGTAGTCCCGAACTCCACAAAGCGGAGCGAGCGAGGCGACTATCATAAAGGACGCTTTGCGTGATTATGTCAAGGTTTTCCGATGTAGACCTTTTCCCCACTTGGAAGCGTGGGATATTGCGAGACGTCACCCGAAGTGGGAACCTATTCCCATGGTCGATATGGATGGACCTACGGCTCCAAGGAAGAAAGGATCTTCTTCAAAAAGATCAAAAACTTCCGAGTCCGGGAACTACACAACGTCTACCGACGGCTTGTCATGCAACATGCCGAACATGAACTTGAACGAGGAACCCAGAGACGATCCCGACGAAGACACACCCACACCCACACGACCGCATCGCAAGAAAAGTGGTGAATCTTCAAGACTCGGAAAGGAAGCGGTGGCCGAAGACTTCGCCGAATACAAGTCGGCTAAGTTGGCGGAAATGGCCGAGACGAAGGAGCGAAAGAAAGAGCCCATGCTTTAAAAATGAAACGTGACGTATATCAACCATTTGAATGAAAACCAAAAAACACTGATTTAACATTCATCCTACAACCGCACGAGCATCTTGACGAACCCTTTAAATTGATCCTACTTCAACGCAAACGCGAGATATGCGACAAGTGGGGTTGGGAAGGGCCGTAGGTTTTTTTTGTCGGTTTTTTTAATTTAGTTGTCGTTGTAACGTTTATTTAATCTTATTTTATTTTTTATTTAATGTAATCTTGTTTTATTTTTTATTTATTTTAGTATTTATTATATAAAATTAAAAAAAAAACTCATCACACCATCACCGCCACCCCCACTAAATTCCATCACTAGTGATGGAATGTGGTGAGGTGAGGTGGCACACCACCATTGAGTGTGGTGGGTGATAGATTTAGAACCACTCCCTCCCCCCTTATTCTAGGGTTCCAAATTAATGTCCCATTATTGCCAAGTCATTATTTTCCTATTAGTAATTGTCAACTCACTTCCTTCCTATTATTTAAATCATGATATTAGAAACCCTAATTCACATTCTTATTTTGCTCTCTATTGTCGTCTAACTAATTATCTCAAACATCAATAACAATTATTAAATCTGGAAGATCATCTCCCGTTTATCGGGTATGAAAACCTTTCTCGTGGCCTATTGTTCGATTCTCATAGTTTGATGTTTTATTTTCATTTTCTGTTTGTTCGCATGTTAGGGTTTGTATTTGTTTCATTAACGGTTTATGTAGTCGGTCGATTTTTTGTGTTAATATCTTCATTCGTTATTTTACAGGATTGATTAAAGCTTTGGTTTGGATAACTTGTAGTTTGACTATACAAAGAACTAAGAAGTGCAAAAGTGAAATAATTAGATGGACGCATAGTTGTTGGAGCATCATTTTGTAATTCTTTTACTTTTATTCATTACGTGAAAATTGACATTCGACCACACGAAAAAAGTGTGGCCGTAGGCCTTCGCACATTTGGTTCAGGTCATATGTGGCCAAAGGTCGTCACACCGTGTGTATGATATGGCCACACAAAGTTTTTAGTGGCCTTATGTGGTAATAAGTGTGGCTAAAGGATACAGACATTAGTTGCTGGCCATCAAGAAGCCTCCCCAATAAGTGTGGCTAAACGGTAGAAAATGGCCACATGACAATTTACTATGAGTGACCATTGCATTTATTTAGCCACATGAATTCATGTTTCAGCCACATGAATTTTATATTAATGTGGCCAATAGGGTTGTGTTAAGCTTGCATTGTGACCTACATCGTGCGGATATAGCAAAGAAATGGCCACTTAAATTTAATAATAGGGTGGCTAATTATATGATATATACACTAGATATTACATTAAAAGTGGCTAAATATGTTTACTTGCTACTCAAAAACTCCTTTGTAGATTATAGTGTGGCCATTGTCTTACCGTTTGTCACACATAATGTTTTTCCTAATTTAAAGTGTGGCTATTGTAAAACTTTTCGTCACACATAGTGAGGTATTGTTTGGCTAATCATATCTTATAGACACTGGAGGTTATTGTGAATGTGGCTAATAATGTGAACTTGCTAGTCAAAAACTCTTTTATAGTTTGTGGTGTGGCCATTATCTTACTGTTTGTCACACATAATGCTTTTCGTAATTTAGAGTGTGGCTATTGTCAAACTTTTCGTCACACATAGTGTTGTTGTCAATGTGGCTAAAAATGTGAACTTGCTAGTCAAAAACTCTTTTGTAGTTTGTGGTGTGGCCATTGTTTTACCGTTTGTCACACATAATGCATTTCCTAATTTAAAGTCTGGCTATTGTCAAACTTTTCGTCACACATAGTGAGGTACTCTGTGGCTAATCATATCTTATAGACACTGGTGGTTGTTGTCAATGTGGCTAAAAATGTGAACTTGCTAGTCAAAAACTCTTTTGTAGTTTGTGGTGTTGCCATTGTCTTACCGTTTGTCACACATAATGCTTTTCGTAATTTAAAGTGTGGATATTGTCAAACTTTTCGTCACACATAGTGAGGTACTGTGTGGCTAATCATATCTTATAGACACTGGAGGTTGTTGTCAATGTGTCTAAAAATGTGAACTTGCTAGTCAAAAACTCTTTTGTAGTTTGTGGTGTGGCCATTGTCTTACCGTTTGTCACATATAATGCTTTTCGTAATTTAAAGTGTGGCTATTGTCAAACTTTTCGTCACACAAAGTGAGGTACTGTGTGGCTAATAATATTATATAGACACTGGAGGTTGTTGTCAATGTGACTAAAAATGTGAAGTTGCCACTCAAACACTCTTTTGTAGTTTGTGGTGTGGCCATTGTCTTACCGTTTGTCACACATAATGCTTTTGTAATATAAAGTGTGGCTATTATCATACTTTTCGTCACACAAAAATGTTTATGTTGTGGCTAATGGTCATTTATAGACTCTAATTTTTGTAATTTCAGTTGTGGCTATTGTCTTACTTTTGGCCTCACCTATTTAATGTGTTCTATGTGGCCAAATTGTGTGTAGTTAGGCAATATATAATTATTTTTTATTTTTTGTGCAGTAATATAAAACAGCTATAAGCAAGCATGGCAAAACAAAATTAGAAACAAATTATATTAACAATAATATTCACATAGGCAAATGTATATGCAAAATATCTTACAAAATACAAAAATAACGACTACCTATATACTAGCTAAGGCGTCGGTTTTCTTGGCACTGCTCCTTGTCTTCTGTTTGGTCACCCAGTCTATCGTTGTGTACTTTGCATTTGCCTTCTTGCCAGCTCTGTCTGGTTCTTTTGAGGATGGGAGTGGTGGTAGCTGGAACAACAGAATATGAAAAACAAATATGTATAATTAATGTCGTATTTTGTAATTGAATAGAAAAAAATAGTATGCATACATACATACCGAACGTTCGTTTAACTATTCATGAACCTTTCGGCGGGAAGTTCGTTTATGTTCGTTTTTCTTTGTTCAACCACGTTAGTTTAGATTATAAACAAACGAACATAAACGAACACAAGTGTTCATTTTTTAAACTAAATGAAAAAGAACATATATATTTGTTCGGTTAAGTTAAAAGGGAACAAACCTCCTGATCACATAAGATTAGGTGTTCTGGCCAAGAAACAAAAGTACCAATTGCGTTGCCAACAGTCGTAATTTCACCTGCCTCACATGGAATAATTGCTTGTTCCTTTATGGCTCTATCAATACTAACTTTATAGCAACCCTCCGGGATTGCTTTTCCATGCAACTGTTGTGGAACCGGTGACCAATGAACTTTACCATTTGCCACCTTGTTATGCTTGTCATGCACACACAAACGACACTCATACACCTATAAACCAACATGTGAAATTAAGATGGCTTAGTTGAAGTCAATATATAAGTACATACCCATGTTGGTGGGAAATTAACAATGTTCCGCGCAGTACATACCTTTATTTCAGCAGGTGGGGAAGCTTCATCCGTAGATACATCAACTTTTCTTTTACGGCTTCTCCGTTTTACCTAAAAACCATTCAATGAATCAATCAACAATTAAAGGAAAAACTGAAATTGCCAAATACTTACTGATGGTTTTTTTGAGCCGTTACTATCCGGAGTGTGGTGTAGTTGTGTTGATGCTTGGTCAACATTGTTCTCTACAGGCTTCATTGGTAATATAAAAGAATCTGGAATTGTTAGATTTATTAGGTTATAAAATATAAAAACTGAAACTGCCAAATACTTACTGATGTCGCGCTATGGGGATCGACTACCATTTGGTCAACACTTTTTTCCACAGACTTGGCCTGTAATTCGGTAATAGAAAATGAGCACACTCACATTGGAAACGAATTATAATAAGTACTGAAATTGCCAAATACTTACTGATGTCGCGATATGGGGAGTGGGTACCATTTCGACAACTATTTTATCCGCAGACTTGGCCTACAATTAACTTATGCAAAATCAGCACACTCACATGGAAAGTTAATTATTAAAACAAATCAATCAAACTGTCAAATTCTTACCTGAGAAGCGGATTCTTGTTGCACAGCCTCACCTGAGGTTAAGATGTTTCCTACATAACTGGCCTACAAATCAATTTATTAGGTTATGGAAAATGAAAACTCACATGGAAAGTTGTAATAAACAAAGAAACTGTCAGATACTTACTGTTGCTGGCATTTTATTTTACGCCACATCACTAGTACTTTGGTTAGAACCAACTTGGTTGGGAACATGATTTACCTACGAATTGTGACAAAAATAGTGCCAATTATGTATATCGAATGCATTAAATTAATATGTAGCATAGATCACTTACTTGACTTGCCGACATTTGCGGCAACAATCCTTCGGGATGTCTGAACCTGGACTCAAATGATAACTGTTCCTTCTCACGGCTTGCTAGCATAGCATTCGTGGATTCAAGTAGAGTCGTCAACCTTTTCACCACTTCATCTCTCTGCACCGCCTCATACTCATGTTAGGCAATCCCTTGCTTAAACGAGCCTTTTACCCGACTCACACCCCAATATTTACCTGTTGTCAATCTGTACCCAATCCCTTTTAAAAACCCACCTTTCTCTTTGCCAAGCACTAAGGTGACGGCATCTGTGCACGGTTCAAGTGCCAGGGCTCCGGAGGCGATCTACTCCTCATGCTATACCTGCAAGAAAACAAATATTCTAATACGCTTGTAACATGCTTATGTACAAAAACATATATAAATATTCTAATATGCTCGTAACACGCTTATGTATCCACATCAAGTGTTGAGACAAGTTATACAGACTCAAGTTTTTTTGACACCAATATAAGGCAATGAATTGACTTTAACATGATTTAAAAAGTTTAATACTACATACTAATTTGGTTGCCACGCCTTCGACAACAACATTCTTGTATGCACCATATTTGTCCTCCCTTCTTTTCATCCACATTAATGCACGGCCGGAGATCTCATCCGGTTCAATTTCTTTCTTTTTGACCTTGTAAAATATTCAAGAGAAAGCAGATGACGGTCATGCGTTAGACACATAACCAACAAATCATTGAACTAGAGAGAAAACAGCTGACGGTGATTACCAGTTTCTCTCGAAGGTAGGTATAATCCCCTCGTTCCATGTGATGATAAAAAACATTCTTTGCACGAGCTCCCTTTGATGAAGCCGATTTTTTCTTCAACCACACATTATAATAATTTCATTATATTTAAACAAAAAACATAAACCATATATAGTCGATCAATCTACGTTTGCAGAGTAGAGGATTTATACCTGAAACTGCTCTGATTGTGTGTACTCAACGAAGCGATCCCAGTCTTCTTGCCTGATCATCGTCCTGTGTCCCTTGGGTATCGCCTTTAGCTTCAGAGGTTTACTGATGTTCGACATAATGTATTTGGCATACATTTTTCTTCTGAAATCCCGAAGAAGGTGTCCGAGCCGATTCATCACAGAAGGCCTGCGGCACGCCTCAATCTCAAAATATTTCTGCATAATATAATACAGTAAAGGTAAATTACATCTCAAAATATAAAATGCACAAATAAAAATAAAGAATAACCGTTATTTGTTCCCACAGTTTATCTCTAAGCTCCTTTGTGACCTCCCTCCAACTTAAATGTTTCAAGCCAACTATTTCCCTTACAACATCCCTTAAAAAACTTGCAAACTTTGATCTGTTTTGGCCAGTGAACCTACCCAGATTATCAAACTCCACTGCCAGTCTGACACCACCAGAGTTTGCATATTCGCTACGTAGCTTAGGTAACCTCGTCAAGCCCCTTGTAGGTTTTTTCGTAGTAGCAAATATGTTGATGGGTTCGATAACCATTGTCCCTATATCATCGTCTCCTTGACCGTCGTTGTCGTTGGCTTCCTCACTAGAGTAGCCTTAAGTGTCGTCTGATTGAGCGTCATCGTCGTTGTTGGCTTCCTCATCAGAGTATAAAACATGTTCTTCTTCGATTCTTTCATCTATAAGCTTCATCTTCGATTGTTTTTTAATAATTTGGAGTATAAATCACTGTCGTCTGATTTGTGGAGTGGAAAATTTTTAATAATTTGGAGTGTAATTTGATTTTTGAAGTGTTAAATGTAATTTGGAATTTTTGAATATTTGGAGCCAATATTTTGGAGCTTTTTGAGTTTTGCCTCCCTTTTAATTTAGAACCAATAGATTATTGGCATAGTTTTTACGGCAGAGAACCTGTGGCTGAAAATAGGCACTTTGCCAGAAGATGGTTGGATAAGCGTGTATTGCGTATTAGGATATTTATATATGTTTATGTACCCGCGTGTTACAAGCGTAATAGTGTTTTTAACAAAGTGTTTTTTGTTTTATTTTTAGATTTAAACAAGTGTTTTTTGTTTTTTCGATTTGTTTTAAGATACTCCATAATTACCATTCATTAAAAGTTTTCATACAAAAGGCACCATTACAATACATTCCATGAAACAAAATAAGAGTGAATAACAAAATAGATGATACAAGAAACTATAAAAGTAAAGCATTTAAAAGCTAACCAACCGACATTCAACACAATAAACTAAAAAGTGTATCAATACAACCATACAAATACAAATAACCAACCAAATCACAAATGTTCCAAAATTCACCAAACACATCACCAAATATTTCCCAAATGTTCCAAACATCACCAAATCACTAATCAACTTTTGAAACTAAGAAAGTAGCTTCATTGAAGTCATATTCAAATCTGCACTTATCACCAATCTGTAATTCATTTTCCACCTTGAAATTTTTCCATTTTGGTAACCAATATCTAAATTTCAGTTCCGACAGTTCACCATGAAGTCTCATTTTTTTACGACCTTCGGGATTGACCAAAGTGATTAGCATTCAATCATAGGCATCAACTTGGTAGCAATGTGACGCGGAAGACGCTGTGAAAAGCAAATTTCAAATATGCTTGTAAATAAAAAAGAAATTTAAAAATTCAATTTACCAATTTCTTGGTGACGTTCATGTGGAAGACGATTTTAGAGTCATCATTTTGCTTATCAAGATGAATTGGGTTTTGGGAGGAACTACCTTGATTGCTTAATTGATAGTTGAGAAACAGCTGATTTGGACCAGGAAGGATAAATTCTATGCCATCTTCATGAAAGACATTAATATGAAATGTCTTATCTGATATGATTTCAAACACAACAAACGAACCACCTTTCAAGTTGGTTTGTTTAAAAACCTCAATCCATCCATCCTCTAGCCTACAACCCATTCCATCCCAAAGACATGATACTTTAAACATATATCTATCTGGAGCAATAAGCTCAAAAAGCGAATTCATGTAATTGTCACCAAATTCTTGAATCACGTACCGCTTAGAGAAATCCTATTAAACATGTTAATTAAAAGACATTTAAATTTGGAAACAATCATTATAAATAGAAATTAAAACTTACCAAGTAATGGACGTGTCGGTTTCTGACTGGAATACATATCATAGTACCGGATTGATCATTTACGTTTCTTTTGAAAGTAAACATATTCAACATAGATCTTGATTTAAGCTCAAAAACAACATATGTTCCAGCTTCTATACAACATTTTCTGATTAATTCAGTCCAACCGGTTCCAAAATAAAAGTTATCAAGTACTTTGATTATAACAACAGAAAACGTTCTACCACTTTGATCATAAATCAAACAACAGCCGGTATTCGATTTCATGTCAGCAAACATTGGTTGAACAACTTTAGGAATGAGCTATAAGCAACAAAAAAAATGTTCTTAGAATGTATATGTTGCAAAACTGTAAAATGTTTCATAAAAAAATTAACCAGATAACATTAACATACCATCCTACTCATGGAATCACTGTCGATATCTACCAGGAACTTAACTCCATTATTGAGACGTGGCAGTTTTATGTTCTTACCAGGATAAACGATGTCTACGAATTATAGTAAAGCGAAGTAGAAGTCGATTTAGGGTTTTGAAGTTAAAAGGGTTTTGAATTTTGGTTTTATTTATTTCTACACATTTAATTATATATATATTTTGGTTTTTGGTTTATAACTTTTTAAAAACAGTATAAAAACATTTACTTTTAGTTTTTTTTACTAACATTCCTGTATTAAATTTCGTTAAAAGTTGAGTTCGTTTAATAAATCGTATTTTTTAAATAGAATTAAAATTTTATCCATTATTGAAGTATTTCTTAACCGTTAGTAAGATTTTCTGGATAAGATTTACAACTTCGTAATAGAGAAGCTCATAACATTCTAGTGTTATCATTTTCATATATAGTTTTGTATCATTATCATCTTCTAGGTTATCATCATCACCATATGTGTTATGATGATGATCAACATCATAAAGTTATCATCGTTATCATGTATTATAGTGGTTATCATCATCATAATCATCGATCACCGTCACCATGAAATGGCATCATCATCAGACGTGCAGGTAATCAACGTGGTCATTGTATAGGCTATCATAGTCGTCGTTGATCATACGGGTAACATATATATTGCTATTAGTGTCGTCATCATCGTCACACACATCATCATCATCATCATCAGCATTATCCGATTGCCATGTACGGGATGTAGTCAGCATCGTATGGGTTATCGTAAACAAAACGCCCAATATTAGCCATCACTGTCGGCACCATCTTATGAATTGTTGTCGTCATCAAACAACATCATCAGTCGTACATGCTACCATCAGTATGACCATCGTATACGTTATCATAGTCGTCGTCGATCATACGGGTTGCATGTCATTAAACATCGGTGTCACCATCATCATCAGCATATATATATATATATATATATATATATATATATATATATATATATATATATATCTGTGTGTGTGTGTGCGCGTGCGCGCCTGTGTGGCGTATTGTAATATAGGTACATATAATTGGTCCTCATCATATATATGTGTGATCATCATCATAGACGTCATACTCGTCGTTCGAGTTACAGTCGCCATCGTATGGGTTGGCGTAAGCAAACCGTACCGTATAGGTTAGCAGCATCAATATGATAACCACCACCAACCCAGGTTGTTATATTAGCATCGTCTCGTCATAATTGGGCCAATCATCATGGTCATCATACGAGATAGCACCATCATCGTCTCATGTATTATATATCCACAATCATACTACACACCGCCTACTACCACCATCCACCGCTCATATTCGCCACAACGACCCCCAGCTCCAACCACTAACCACACTCCACCACCACCCACCACAACCACCCACCACACCACCCACTAATATTATATATAAATATATGTACATTTATTTATACCCATCCACCACCACCACCCACTACCCACCACCACCACCACCACCACCACCACCACCACCACTGACCTCCGCCACCACCACCCACTGCCCACCACCACCACCACACATCCGCCACCACGAACCACCGCACCTCCGCCACCGTCCACCACCCTCATGACCACCTGAACCCACCACCACCCACTAATATTATATATATATATTGCTACTATACAATACTAACCGTACGATTAAAATTTAAAAGCACGCGCCTTCTTTCAATAGGGTCAATTTATTACCCTCGTAAGTCACTCATCTACTTCTAGAACGGCGATAAGTATTCCCAAAATTCAACCTCGTAAGTCAATATTCCTAAAAACCGTCGACGATTCGTTTTTACTGTGAAGCACAAGCATAAGCATAAGCACAAACACAAGCCCGAGTGGTTTAATTAATCTAAACCGGAACCAAAATGAAGAAACCTAACTCATCTACTTCTGGAACAGAACCAAGGACGAAGCAAAAGCACGATAGGTCTCAGAATGAAGATGGAACATGTGTTACTTTATGATTTTTTTAGCGTTTTAGGTTTACTTAATCTTAAAATGTAAGCATTTGTTTGAATCTTCTTATGTATTAATGCGTTTGATAAGCGTGTTGTTGTTGTAATACATAACCTTGTTTTTTTAAATTTATGTATAATATTAAAGCATGTTATATGCTTATGATTAGCGTGTTATGGCTTTGGTATGAGAATTTATCATTGTGATGTTGGATAAGAGTTTTCTATTTCCTTGTTATTCGTGTTGTTATCCCCTACCCCCGTGTTTTATTGTATGTATGTGATTAAGTTGTCGAAAAAAACAAGACTGATAAAAGGAAGACTAAAAAAGTTGCTTCGGTGGGGGAAAACAAAACATGTTGTGGAAGCAGACTCTGATTCAAACCTTGAAACAAAAATCGACAGGTTGTTGTCAAAGTGGAAACAGGTGGAACACAGCACCTCTGGCCCGTACTTTCAGCGTCCGAAAAAGAGAGCCATTAAAGAAAAGAAGCCAGCCGAGAGGGGACAACCTTTTGTTGAATTTGTAGACAAAAAATTGAAGAATAGGTGTGCACCTATTAATATTGTTGATGCAGTGAAGGCAATGACCATTGCCCAAAAAACTTGTGTAGAAGAAATGGGTTTCGGGTCAATGTTAAAACTTCAAGTAACCCAAACTCCAACAACTTTGGGATATTGGTTGCTCATGAACTATAATAACCGTTTAAATGAATTGAACATTGGGAGGGGTGTTATTAAGATAACACAACAAAAAGTACATGAAGTGTTGGGGATACCAATGGGTAAGATTCCTGTTTTAGGCAAGAGTAGACCAAGATTGGGGGAAGATGTTACTACAGATTTGTTCAAAAATAAATTCCCGACAAATGCAAGAATAAGTATAAAGCATGTGAAAGACAAACTGGCCGCGGATCAAGGAGTTGGTGAACTATTTAAGATTAATTTCCTTGTGTTGTTCAACACATGTATAGGATTTGTGACAAAATCAACAACAATCAATCAACGATTCAACGCTGCAATTGATAAAACCTCGGATATTCCAAATATGGACCGGTGCAGCTATGTTATTGAAAACTTGAAAATGACAAAGGAAGAATGGAGAGGTATCAACGTTCAATACAACGGTCCGATCACCTTCCTTGTGATGCTTTACACGCATGAATACCAGAAAAAATATGGTCCATTTGGGACTCCCGTCACAATGCCTGCAGTCAACTACATAACAACAACTACTCTTAATAAGATGGAAAAATACTTGGAGAATAATGGTCCTCCCTTAGAAGAAGATGCTACTGAGGTTGCTGCTGCTGCTGTGACGTTTTGTGTTGACGGGTTAGGGATTGATGCGGTTGCTGCTGCTCCTGCTGTTGTGACCGTTAGTGCTATCGGGAAGGGACTTGATGAGACTGCTGATGCTGCTGTTGGTGATACTGCTGCTGTGACAGTTAGTGCTGCCGGGAAGAGACTTGATGAGACTGCTGCTATGGCTGCTGCTGCTACTGCTGCTGTGACGGTTAGTGCTGCCGGTAATCCTGGAGTTGAAGAAAACACTACAGCTGAGGAGAAACAATAACATGGTATTAAACTTGTTATTTTCTTCTAAAAAACTCTCATATCTCTTATCTCTACATGCATTTTATGTAATACAACATTATATGTAATTAAAAAACAGATGGTCAAAGTGCATCTGAAACAGATAATGCCAATCAAACAGCTGGACAAGATTTGGATGATTATGTAAGAGATTATTCACCTTTAAGTTTGCAAATGCCTATCGTGCTTGTTGACTATTACTTAACTCCATTACAACTGGCTGGGATAAATTGAAAATGTTTTTGAATTAACAATAACTATATTTTCTTTTTACAGTCTTGGAATAAGGCAATGGATAACAAGTTGAAGAAATTTGATAAAATTTGCTCTGAGATCAACGAGTTGGTCCGTCAAGGAAAGGATAGACATCCATGAAATGAGAATATCTTTGCTAGATGTTGTGAATGGGAAAACAGATTCACTAATAATGTGGTCCCTAAAACACAAGATTTAGATGTTGGTGTTGGTAGTCCAGTGGCTGCTCTAAAAGGTATTTGGGCTAAATTAATTATTAGTATAATTAAAATGCTCTTAAAACACTTATGCTGTTATTTTAAACTTATTACATCTGTGTGATGCAGTTGATTCAGATGTTGGTGTTGGTGGTCCAGTGGCTGCTCAAAAAGGTATATCATATATGTACCAGCTTAATTATATACCGACTTAATTATAATCACAATTGAACATATTACATCTTTGGCTATCGTAAAAAATGATGCAGGTGATGCAGGTCAAGAAAACAATGTCTCATGCGCAGATTTTGATGAAGTTGTTAATACAGTGGTTGCGTGGGAAAAAGAGGGTATTTAATTATAAATAAAAACCAAAAGGGGTTGAAGGTATTTTATTATAGTTACAATTATTTTCAGTCAAATTTACAGTGAGTTGTTTTATGTTTCACAGTTGACACCAGATTGTCAACAAGTGATAGCCTCATTACACTGAAGTCTCCATATCTTCTGAGAGAGGTTGACGTATCTGCTAGTGTCACGATAGATGAAAAAATAATTTCAGAGTATATATTTTTTTGTCTTGATGAAATTTGGGAGGAGGTCTACAAGTCCACTCACACAGAATCGTTTAAGGTGGTCTTTGAAAGCTTCTGTCCTGGCATTTATTTAGCCACCAATGCAATGGATGCATTCATTGAAGTAATGAACTATGAAGAAAAGAAAAAATCTGCAGCATCACTGTTCAGATTCTTTGCTTCAAGCACTGTGCTGGTACAAATTAATCTATTTCGTTTCCACTATTAGAAAACACACAATAAACGCTTTAATCATCTGCATTTTAATTATTATACAGACAAGTGACCATTATGCTGAGTCAAGGGGTTACACAGACAAAGAAAGACTGGATGTGTTTTCAGACAACATTGAAACACAAATGGCAAGGAGTGGAATTCTATCACTGAAGGAGGTGGGTATGTGCTCATGCCAATTCTACAACGTGATCATTTCTTTGTTGTTACCTTCAATCTTCAAACAGGAGTTATAGAATTACTTGACAACAGTGCAAATCAAGAAATACCAGCTGATGCAAAGTTTAAAAGCTTAGAAGACAAATCAAAAGCAATTAGAGAGAATTTTGAAGAAAAGATACGGAAAGACTCCTGATATACTGGTAAACATATATGCCTTTGACCCAAAAAACATACAAACCTGTTATAAAAATTGTCAAAATACTTAAATTGCTTTCTATTTTGTGTAGAGAAACGTCTTTTGCATGTATCTTAAAACAATCAAACACCCCATTACTCAGCAAATCCAAGTAGCAACAATCAATAGATTGAAGATGACATGGAGAACAACAAGTGAATAGATTGTGGTATTTTTGCTATGAGACACATGTAGAAATATGATGGGAAAAGACCATGGTGGTGTAATCTCAAAAAGGAAGGCCCTAAACAACAAAGACAGCTAAAATGGTTGAGGTCAAAGTATTTGTGCAAAATCCTCCTCTCGGATATAAACCAACACAGAAATAAGATTATCAAGAAAGCACTGCTATTCAATGAAAATGACGACACTCGTTTAACCGGAGAAGAGTTGATTGCTGAACTTAAGAAAAAGCAACAAAAAATTTGAATGATTTCAAAACTGACTGCTATGTACTTTAAGATACTTGTTTTGATATGGACTTATGGAGATCTCTAGTCTTCTGTTATCAGTTTGTAATGCACTTTAAGATAATAGTTACATGTTGAATCAATGTTTTAACACAAACACAAAAATTTTATCATTACCAAACACACATATAAACACACCATCACAAACATACAAATTTTATTACTACTAATCTCTGGGTGACACATAAAAACACACCATCACTACATCATAAACACTCATGAAACACCATCACATACTAATCTCTGAGTGACATAAGAAACTTCAACTTCAATTCCATTGAGTAATTCAGTTCAAGAATTGCCTTGCCAAAAAGTTTTAACTCGTCAAGCTCTCTCTGTCCTACATCAACCATAAACAAAACAACAAGATCTCGGATAGTACTAGCAGGCATCCGAGTAAGAACTTTTGCAATGAGATCCCTGGCATCCAAGCTGTTGCTAGTCTTTACAAATTCTTCAGTACGAGTTTCCCGACAAGCTTTATCTATCTCGATTTGAGCCTCAATTTTCCTTCTGAGGGCAGCCTTGTAGGATCTGGATGATGATGATGATGATGATGATGATGATGATGATGATGATGATGATGATGATGACGAGCAATCCATTATTAACTAAAAAAATAATTTAAAATTATGTAGGTATATGAGTTTCACAAATGTGGTGTAGGTATATATAACCAAAAGGCTCACAGACAAAACAAAAGGGTGTCCCACGCTTGTGAAACGCAACCGGACGAATAGTAACTCTGTAATAAAAAACAAAATGGGTGTCCCAAGCTTGGGAAACGCAACCGGACGAATAGTAACTCTGTAATAAAAAACAAAAGGGTGTCCCACGCTTGGGAAACGCACAAACTTGTCTCATGTGTTTTTGTTTAATCTAGAGATTACTTGCATTTATATCACTTGTCAGAATTAATTGATCGCAATTATACTCACCTGTCAAAAATGCCAGGAAAAATATTATGGTAATGAAAGCCTACATTAAAGTTAAGCTATATCATACTAGATCTTACTATATCTTACTACAAATCAAACTTAACTACCGTAAGTTACTGGTAATTCAATCACACTAACAGTTTCAGAAAGATAATAAAAATGTATTCTTCTGACAAAACTGTGAAGAACATAGTGAAAACAACGATGGATCTTGAGAAAGAGAAAGACGACAATTTGTTGAAGACACTCGAAGCGATTAGGGCTACACTCGCATTCGAAAAAACAAAGACCTTCGAGTCCTGTAAACTCATGTTGTGGGAAGACGACAATGAGTTTCGAGCAATGGTTGCTGATTATCAGAAACAACAGTCTGAATGCTACGACTCAGTGTGTGAGACCCTGGTTGACACCATAACTACGGTGTCAGCCAACATGAGTTTTAAGGAGATGGGGACGGAGACTGTGGACAAGGCGGAGTGATGGTGATGTTAGCTTTGCAGGTCTTGGTTTTTTTGTGATGTATTGTAATTAATGGTAATTTTTGTATGGCATCTTTTGATGAATGGTAAATATGGATTATCTTAAAATGCATTCTTAACATGTTTTATGTATTGTAATTAATGGTACTTTTTGTGATGCATCTTTTGATGAATGGTAAATATGGATTAATGGTTCTCATCTTTTTTTGTTAAAAATGTGTGCAATCAATTAGGTTAAAATATGTTATATAATTGTTCAAAAGAGTCTATTACGCTTGCAACACGCTACTGTACAAAGACATATATAAATATCCTAAAACGCTAGTAACACGCATGTGTACAACAACTCCTTTCTAAACCCTCCTATATATATACTTATATATATATATTTTTGTTTTCATTAAAAACTCCTTTTTCACCATGCAAGAAATCTCATCGAGGACCACCACATCCAGTAACAGAAACAATCGATCTCAGGTTTATTTTTTTTGTGGTCAAGAAACCATTCAAAGAACATCAAACACAACCAAAAATCCAGGTCGGAGGTTCTACAATTGTGCATCTCAGGTTAGTGAAATTGCAAATAAAGTTGGAATTCATCTACAATTGTTGACCATAAACTCTATTTTTTTTAACTTAGGGCAAAAAATGTGATTTCTTTATATGGTCTGATTGTGTTTCGTCCACAAGATCTGATGTGTGCACAAGATGTACAGACATAGTACCTATCTTGATAAGGGCAAATAAGTCATTAGAGGATCAACTTGCAAGGAGTGTAGCTTCAAGGATTGAATCAGAAAAAAAAGTGAAGATACTGTATTTTATTTGCTTCTTGTTGTTTTTAGGGCTTTTAATTAGTTTTGTAATTAAAAGCTAAGAAACTTTGTTATGATTTTAGACCAGCTATTATGATGTATATTTATATTTCTGAACGCATTTAAAGGCCTTTTAATGAGTAGTTTAGTTTGAGTGTTTCCAAAATCACAGTGTATTTATTTCATTAAAAAGAGGTTATTATAAAAAAATAATAAAAATATGTTCCCTCCTGAGTTTCAAACCCGCGATATTTACAATCTATGTTTAATCACAAGCGCCTTAACCGTTTGAGCTACACCCTAAGAACGTAATAGAACCTCTTTTAATATTTATATAACGAAATTTTGAAGTTTAAAATTTTCATTTTTACCCGCCAATTAATCGAGTTATCTTCTGGAAGACTCCCAAATCAATTATTATTGACCAAATAAAATCTCACAATCTCACCAAACCCTAATAAACGATCTGCTAGTGTATTTATTTGAACTCTCATCAATCTCAATCCTACCAAACAACTTCATTAATCTCAGGTGAGTACAAAATATTTTTGCTTTTAGTCAGTTACATTTATTGATATATATATATATATATATATATATATATATATATATATATATATATATATCGTTGATGACACAGTTAATAAAAAAAATTCTTGGAAGATGGATAAGTCTTGGATGTCAGTAGGCGATAGGTGCAGTAAAGCATATAAAGATGGTGTTAAGGCATTTCTACATTTTGCAGTTCGTAATTGCAAGGAGACCTCACCACCAATTTCTGTTTCATGTCCATGTGTTCGGTGTGTGAACCACGTATCTCTTAGTTTAGACGATGTAGAACATCACTTGTACAGGGTTGGAATTGATAACAATTATACTACTTGGATAAAACATGGAGAAGCCGACACCAACATTCCAACTAATTATGTTAATAATACTGGGTTTGCCTGCATCTGCATTCCAACTAATTATGATAATAATACTGGGTTTGTTGACACCAACATTCCAACAGATTCCTGTTAAACTGTAGAAATGGTAAATGCTACAAAAGACAATTTCAAAGGCGACAAGAAGTATCAACAGTTTCTACAACTACTTGTTGACGCTGAGAAGCCCCTATATAAAGGATGTCTTGACTTCACCAAGTTGTCTGCATTAGTACAACTACTCAACTTGAAGAGCAAGCACGGGGTATCTCATAAGTTCGTTGATGAACTTCTGAAATTGTTGAAAACGATGCTACCTGCAGATAACGAAATGGTAAATAATATGTATGAGGGCAAAAGGATGATGAAGGCAATGGGCTCAAGATACGAAAAGCTATATGTGTGTATCAATGACTGCATTATTTACTATAAGGATTACAAGGACTTGGAAGCATGTCCAGTTTGTAACAAGTCAAGGTGGAAGGTGGATGAGAAGACTAACAAAACTTACATAAACACGCCCGCTAAGGTACTGTGGTTCTTTCCCATTATTCCACGATTCAAGCGCCTCTTTCAATTAAAGACCACAACAGAGAATTTAACATGGCATGCCACGAGTACCAATAAACCCGGTGTTTTACGCCACCCATCAGATTCACCAGCATGGAAAGCCATAGATGACAGGTACTCCGATACCATCGGAAGCGATCTAAAAAATCTTCGTCTAGGGATTGGCACTGATGGGGTCGACGTATATAGAGGCAACAGAAACCACAGTGTCTGGCTTGTTTTAGCAGTCATTTACAACCTTCCACCTTGGATGTGTATGAAAAGAAAATTCATCATGCTTTCCTTATTAATATCCAGAGTGCCAGGAAACAATATTGATGTGTTTTTATAGCCTTTAATTGACGATCTAGCATCTTTTTTTGAGGTTGAGGAGCCAACATATGATGCATATAAACAAGAAATGTTTACACTACGTGCAGTTGTGTTATGGACGATTAATTATTACCCTGCTCTTGGTACACTATGTGGTTGCCCTTACAGTGGATTCAAAGGTTGTGTGGTGTGTCGGGGCGACACTCAGTGTGTTCGACTTTATCACACAAAGAAGCAGAGTTATGCTGCCCACAGAAGGTATTTATCACATGACCACCCTTTCAGAAAACAAACAAAGACGTTCAACGGAAAAGAGGAGATGAGAACCGCTAAAGAGACTATGACAAGGGAAGAGATATACGACGAGGTCAAAAACATTAACAATGAATGGGGAAAGGGATCTGAATCCCTAAGTGGGAGTAAGAGGAAAAGGGATAACACAATGCCGCAGCCATATTGGAAGAAGTTCAACATATGGCACCAACCGCTCAGTTATTGGAAGTAATTACCTATCCAACATTGTATTGATTTGATGCATGTTAAAAAGAATGTGACAGAAAGTATTGTCGGGACGTTGCTGAACATTCTCGGTAGGACAAAAGACAGATTGGCAGCTAGAAAGGATTTGGAGTTTTTAGGAATTAAAAAGGAGTTGCAACCGAAAGCAAAAGGAAACAATACAGAACTGCCTGCAACATGCTTCACATTATTAGCGCAAGAAAAAGACACGTTTCTTGAAACACTGTATAAACTAAAGGCTCCACTAGGGTATTGTTCTAACTTCTCTAGTTTGGTGAATCTTAAAGAAAGGAAGCTACAAGGCCTTAAATCATATGATTATCACATGCTTATGCAACAGTTTCTTCCCCTTGCAATATGGTCCATCATGCCAGAACCAATGAGAAATGCTATAACCAGGCTTTGTTTTTTTTTTTCAAGTCAATTCGCAAAGAAATCATTGTAGAAGAGCTTGATAAGATGCAGGAAGAGAAAATAGTTACAGTGTGCCTGCTGGAGAAGTACTTTCCGCCATCATTTTTTGATGTTATGGTTCACTTAACCGTGCACCTTGTAAGAGAGATAAAATTATGTGGGCCACCATGCTTTCGTTGGATGTATCCCTTTGAAAGGTGTATGAAGGTTATCAAAGGGCATGTGCGAAACAAAACTTATCCAGAAGGGTGCATTGCTGAGGAGAACATTGCGGAAGAAACAATCGAGTTTCTGAGCGAATACCAAAAAAACATCAAGAGTACTGTTGGTATTCCACATGATAAGCATGATGATAATGGGGAGACAATTCCTGTCACAGCCGTTAAATCAGTTGAAGTTTCTCCTGATCTTTTCAAGAGAGCACATTTCTATGTGCTACAGAATACGCCTGAAATAACGCCGTATATCGAGTAAGTATTACTAACATATATACTCTAAATTATATATATATATATATATATATATATATATATATATATATATATATATATATATAAATATATATAGGGTTCAGTTACTGTACGCTAATGCCTTAACGTACAATAGTTACGCGAGACGTTCAAAGACAAAAACAAAGGAAAAAACCTAAAACGCTGAGCAAACACACCCGTATATATATATGTATGTATGTGAAGAAATATGGATCTACTCCCCACTAATGGGTCCTAGATCCGATAAGTCAACAAGGTAGGATACGGTTAACTGTCAATACGATATGAACTCAATTGCCCAAAGTCCAATGACGTAGACCTGTAAAACAGACACAGTGAGCTTGTTACGGGAAGGACAAGAGGGGGGGGGGGGGTCTTCCCGTAACCACCCTCCGGCGTGAGAATAAGTACAGTTCTGATGAAGATAATGCACTTAAGTAAATTGAGAGAGTACATTGGGAGTGAATGAATACCTCATGATGATTGAGAGGGTATTTATAGCCGAAGAGTGTAGGGAAGTGATTGGGCCAGCTGTCCCTTATGAAGATGCTTTTATAACCACCTGGACACGTGTCGTCATACGATAGGTTCAGCTTATACGTTGCATGTGCATGTATAACAACCTAGACACGCGTCCTTCTGATATTAGCTAAGGGGTAATATTAGCCATGTGCATGGTTATAACGGCCTTGTCAGGCGCCACTGGTTGACTGGCCGAAGGATCACGTATTGCCCAAGAAAGCATCTTGGAAAATATTTTTAAGAAGGTAATTGGTTATTGACAGCTGTCCCGGAGCATTACCTCGTGGTCATTTACACGGAAGAATATTTCATTTTGTGGATGACTTTTAAGGGTGACAGAATGCTTCCGCATGTGCTATGAGAGTGTTTCTTCCTCAAATGATTTATGCGGATGGTTCATATGCCCCGCGGGTGCCTTATGAGGGACTTCTGGTTGACCCGCGGGTATTACTTAAGGATATTTGGGTCTTTTTGGTACCCTACCTCTATAAGCCCCCCTAGTCCAGTGTTTCTTTCGTGTGAAGTATTTTATGCGGGTGAAATTCTGGACTTAATGTGGATTTGGGGATTTTTGACTTTGCAAGTTGGTGAGAAATATCTTTTGTTGCTGTGGATAATCATGAAAAAGGACAAGTTGACCACTCACAGGCGCGTGTGCAGGTGGCAGGACGTTTATGACTGCTGTCGCTGTACCATACTGTACAACTTTTTCCTTTTACGAATTTCCCGCGTGACGTGGCGATCATTTACTGGACGGTTTTCTCTCTCTCCACTGTTCGCATCCCATCGCATTAATTGCGGTGGGTATAAATAGAGGGAGTTAACTTCTTTTTGAAGTTTTATTGCTTTTGAATTTTGAATAATAATTTGCTTTCTTTCTCTGAAACCTTCGATCTTTCCTTTGATTTTCTTTGAAATAATCCAATATTTCAACAAGTGTTTGACATAATGGCGTCCGTGCAATCTGAGGTTGATGAGATAGAGGTTCACTGGGATCAAGAGGAATATCAAAAACTCATTACAACTAATGGTATTCCACTGGAGTGGGAACCGGAGTTCCCATCTGCCGGCTCTATTGCCAGTTTCCCACCTCCTGGGAAGATGGCTTTATATGCCGACTATTTTGACCATGGGAATTTTCGCCTTCCTATCACAAAGGCGTTTGGGATTCACTTATCTCAACTACACCCTCGTGCCGTCATGCGAATTCGTCACTTCGAGTTCGTGTGTATGGCACATGAGATAGTGACTCAGTTAGACCGGTTCGTTATTTCTACAAGATGGCTAACCAGAATGGGTGGTTTACTTGCAATAGCTTGCCGGATAGAGTTATTGGCAATGTGACCGAGGATAATTCCAAGGATTGGAAGAAAAAGTTCTTTTGGATCTCTGAGGACGTGGTGCCTGAAACCATGGTCCGTCGTTAATGACGCTCTCATTGATATTACTCCTGCTGCACACGAGAAGCGAGACTGGTTCCACAAGCTAACTTTCTCACCCATACCAATGCGGGCACTTCCTGAGGAAGCCCTTATATGGACGGGTATGAGCCGCTTGTGGCCTTCTCCTTCCTTGGAGCCTGTGTTTGTTGAGCTAGATGGCCGTGAGTTTTACTACCTTGTCCTTCTACTTTTCTCTTTTTGAGTTTTTATTGTTGATGCTTGCATTCTTTTTCAGGTTTTGGATCGAAGTTGAACGCCCTAGATGATGGTAAGGGCTGTGTGGGTAAGACTGTTCGCGACGCGGAGGATACGCCTATCCTTGAAAATACTGCAAAATATTTCCTCTTCCCAGTCAAAGTGCGCGCCGAACCCGTTGTCTCGGAGGCTATCTTTGACTCAGGTGCGTACATCCTGAACCCTCCTACTCTGAATGTGCTGACCTCCGACGGGACAATTGTTATTTTAAGTGACGATTCTGCCATCCTTGAGGAGGAAAGCTCAGATGATGCCTCTGAAATTTCATATGTCTCTCATTTACTAGCAGAACTCTATCGGTAGAGGCCTTTCCACGTATCTCAGGCGAGTGACGCGGGTACTAGTTCCGCGGACGCTGGGAAAGGGCCGAAGACAAAGAAGCGTCGGACTCATCGTCCGAGGAAACCACCGCCACCCAGCCTTGCGGAGCGTCTGGGGACGGTGACTGGTGAGTTTTTACTTGTTAACTTTGTTGTTTTTTGATAATGGGATCTGACTATGATTTTCTTATGCAGATCCATCCATTGCTGAAGGTCATGCGGTTGGAAGGCTACCGACGCCAACACCGGATGTTGAAAACAACCGTCACCTCCTCCGGAGATGGAGGCAGATAGACCTGTTACCCCTCCTTTTGAAACGACTGTGGAGGGGTCAAACATTCAGCCGGTGACTACCGGATCCCTGGATTATCTTTTCCAGGGTGGGGATGTCACCGGTTCTCAACATGATAACCCTGAGGTCACCGCTGAGGGCTTCAGGGTTAATGAATCTCCCCTGCGATCCGGTCCTCAATTCTACTCTTTTCCTTGCCTTTCACGTCGGGTGGGGAATGTGATTTCTTTTTTGGACCTTTTGCCCATGAGGTTGGTGGAGGTTCCTCACAAGGTGCCCCACAACAAACTTCCTCCTCCCTTGTTTGTCTCGGAACTTCAAGTTCTTAATATTTTGGGAACGTTTAGTTGGGAGGGGACTATGATTTGTTTATCCTATCTTGGGACATTGTCAACGGGTCTCGGGTTTCTAACCCCAAGACCTGCATGAGTTTTGTTGAGCATTGTATGCCGCCTGCTGAAATTGCATACCAGCAAACTAGCTCCCGCCATTATCTTCATACTGATTTATCTACTAACAGCTTAGCTTGTAGTTAAGAAATCTTGCGGGAGTGGCAGACGATGGGCAGGAAGCTGGGTGCAGCTTCCGAGGCCGTGAAGGTTGAGGAGAGGGAAGCTGAGGAGCAGCGGAAAGCGGAGGTCGCGGTGAAATGGAAACAAATCGATGCCGAGTTTGCACTTAAACTGGAAAAAGAAAAAAGTGCCGCTGCTGCTAAGGGCTGGAAAGAGGCCTGTGAAAGGTCGAACGTCACTCTTGAAGCTTCTTGAGCCGAAACTCAAAGGAAGAAGGATGAGTTGGCGAAGACACAGGACGAGGTGTCTCGTCAGAACACCCGGATCCAAGAGCTTGAGGAAGCGTTAAGATTGCAAAGGGAACAATCCAAACTTAAGGATAACATTGCTGCTGAGATGCAGTCTGCATATGACTCCCTTTTGCAATCTCAAACCGATGAAAGAAGCCGCGCCTCCGCCGAGTTACAAGAACTTCGTGATAAGGCGGAGCGTGCTGAGCGGGAAAGGCAATATTTCCTCAACCGTGGCCTTGACTCGGTAAGATTTCTCGTATGTTGCTTTGTCTGTGTATTTTAAGTTTTGCGCTAATATGTCCCTTATGTTTTGTTGTTAGGTCATCCGTCATGTCAAAAAGAGTACGGAGCTTACTGACTGCTTCGTGAACTTAACGACTGCTTCAGAAGGCGTCGGTCGGGTAAAGGGCTTTAATGAAGGGTTAGCGTTCGCCCAATCCGGATAGGCTATTGAGAGCCATCCGCTTCATGGCCTCGATGCAAAGCAGGAATTGGATATGCGGATAAAGGAGTTTGACGATCTGACCTTTCCGCTACAACATATGCTTCCGGAGTTTGCCTTGACTGAAGATGGCGTGAAGATCGATGATGATTATGAGGAAGACGAATCTGAAGATGACAAGTCTGAGGATGTTGCTCACAATGCTCCGGAAGGCACCTCGGCCCCTAACCCATAGGATAGATGTAGGAGCTAAAATTTGTAATTTCTTTCCATGTTTTTGTAATTATCCTTTTTGAATATTAATGAAAGGAATTGCAAATTGATAATATCTTTGTGAAGTATCTTCCTTTAAATTTTGAACTTGTGTAAGTTGGATAGTACTGGTGACGTGGCGGATAGAGAATTTTAGGTGGTGGCTGACAAGACGTTTAAAACTCCTGTTTGACAGCCTGTAAACACTTTTTCGAATCTCCCGCCTGACGTGTCAGTCATCCTGTGGCCCGCCTTTTCTCTTTCCTCTGTCAGTCAGATGGTCGCATTAATTGCGATGATTATAAATAGGCCTTGATGTCTTCAACCCATTCTTATCACTTACACATTTTCTCCTTCAATCATGCCGGAAAACTTTTGCTTTCTTACATCTGTCTTCTATCTACGATTCTAATGGCTGCCCAGAAGAAAATCCCCCTGTTATTAATGAAGTTGGGTGCGAAATCAAGGAGAAGGACTTTGACGACGTTAAAAAGGTATATGGTTTCCCTTCGGAATGGGAGGCCGAACGTCTGGCAAAAGGAGCCATTGCAACGGCGCCTCCGGCGAAGAAAATGGCCGTTTACTTGGACCATTTTACCACCGGGAACTTCCGATTGCCCATGACCAAATTCATGCAATCGGTCTTGACGGCATACGGGATTCATTTATCCCAGATTCACCCTTTTGGGATGCTTAGAATTCGACACTTCGAGTTCTACTGTCAAGCACACAACTATGATCCCTCCGTCGGCATGTTTGCCGTACTTTACAAGATGACCTATCGTGAAGGCTGGTATGGTTTTGCCACCACTGGCAAAGGACCTATTGGTTTTGAAGATGTCATCCCATTCACAATGACGCACCGAAAGCCGAAGGATAAGTTGCCGGAAGTCCTTGCTTCCGAATACGAAGGGCGTGCCTGGTACCTTTCTTTAACCAAGACTCCGAAACCCATGCGCCCCATTCACGAAGGGGAGATGGTGCACGCCAAGATGAGTCGTTTGTGGCCATTCCCCACCTTGGAGCCTTATTATGAGAATTCCGATGGAAGTAAGTTTTTACTTGTACCATTCCGGGTTCTCAGTTTATTTTGTTTAACATTCTTCTATTGCAGGTGAAGGTACGATCCTCTCCACACTTGTGGACAAGATGGGTGGCATGATGGTACGCCGCCCAATTACACAACATGACGTGCCGTTCATGGATCGCACGCAGAATAACTTTCTTTTCACCACTACCCTTAATCCGGAGCCTATTGTCTCCGAGGTGATGTATGCCCAAGGTGAGGAGTTTGTCAAAAAATGCGAAGGTATTCCTCAACCCCGCCCTGTAACTGCCGTTATCTCAAGCGGGGTGATAGTTCTTCTTTCGTCTAGCGAAGAGTCGTCACTTTGTGAAGGAGGGATGTCAATTGGTGCTACTAACCCTTCACCTTCGACTGTAGGTTTGACCCGCAAGCAAGATTTGAAGACCACTACCGATCCATCAATAGGTGAGGAAAGTGGTCCTCAATACGTTGAGGGCGAACCTCAGGTTAAGGAAGAGTTCAACTGCTACACAACTTCCGACTCCACCAACCTCACCATTAAACACTATTCAAGAGCCGATCAATTTATCGGAAACTTCTCCTATCAGGGAGACCGAGGTTGGTGGGGCTGATCAGTTCCGCACATCTCCACCCCGTCATGAGCATTTCTTCTGGAATCAAGGTGGGGCCAGTGTCTTTACTTATGGGGGGCAGGCTTCCTCATCTCAAGTGGAGGAGGATAATGCTCCGCATAACCCTCATTGGTCGCTGCGCCGGAACTCAGTGCTGAGTGATGCGGACGTCTGTCGTGAATATCCTCCAGCCGAGAGGGAAAGACAACGTCGCCGCATCCGCCAGGAGCTTTTGGACTCAAACTCTTATCACATGGCGAACGCTGTTTCCACCAATCAAGAGATACGTCGTGATTGGTTGGCCATGAATGAGGAGCTGGAAGAAACCGAGCGCAACTTGTTAGACTCCAAGAAAGAAGCTCTTAAGGCGTTAACTGATGCTCGGGACAGTCATCGAGCCATGGAGGCAGAAAAAGCCGAGCGCCTTGTCGCTGAGGAAGCTAAAGCTGTTCTCCAGAAACAACTGGATGAACAAGCTGAGCTGGTAAAGACCCTTCAGGCTGACTCAGCGGCTAAGGACAAGCGCTTATCCGACCTTAATGCCAAGAATCGAGACCAGGCCTTGGAGTGTGCTGGTCACAAGATGGATCTTATCCGGACTCATGCGGATAAGAAGTGGCTTCTAACGATTGCGATTCCCAAGGTATAAAGTCTTTTTGTTATCATAACTAATTTGGACTTGAATGTGCTTACACATGTTTATTTGACTTAACAAGTTATCACTGGCGTTCGGAACAGTGACGATCTTGGGAATTGTGTTGCTGTGCTCCTCCATGCTTTCGAGCAAGCAGGCCGGAAAATGGGCTTTGAAGAAGGATAAAAATTTTCTTCTGAAGGCAAGCTGCCGGAGAAATATGTCTTGGCTGGCAAGGACACTGCTTCTATCCTTATCGAGAAATCCAAGGATTTTGATACTCTTAAGTTTTCCTTTTCTTATCACATATCGGAACTTGCGGATAAGGAGGATGCCATAGATCAATTAAAGGAGCTGTTAGATCTTGATGAGGAAGAGGAGGAAGAAGCCAATAATACTACGGAAGGCGAAGATGTTGCTCCGTAGATGTATATATCTTTGTTGTAAATATTTCTTTTGCTTGTAATCTCTTTTGACTTATTCATAAGAAGTCTTCTTTTCTTCCGGTGCACTTTTTCTTATGTACCATAATATAAGTGTCTGTTCGAAACTTCGTTTTTGTCAATAAAAGATTACAAATTATCAAAATCATATGAAACTAGCGTAATATTCTTCATAAACTGGTCATAAGCCTTTTTATAATAAAGAAAATTACATAACTTGCTAGTCTATGTGGGCAAGCTGGCCTGAATAATAGAACAAATACGATTGTTAAATATAGCATTTCTTCAATTGTGCTGCGTTCCAAGTTCGAGGGATCTCCGTCTGGTCCACCTTCTCTAACTTGTAGGCACCTTTGGATAGTACTTGTTTGATTCTATAAGGTCCTTCCCAAGTTGGGGCTAACTTGCCCGGAGGTTCCTGACCAGAGGCCTCATTATTGCGGAAGACAAAGTCTCCCGCATCGAATTCGCATGTCTGGACCCGCGAGTTGTAATACTTCTAAAGTTGTCGCTTATAATTGTGCTCACGGATCGATTCTAATTCTTTCCTTTCTTCAAGTAAATCGAGATTCATCCTGAGTTCGTGATCATTGTCATCAATTAACAGAACCCTCGCGGATGGAATCCCGATTTCTGCCGGGATCATGGCTTCGGTGCCGTAGGTTAGACTAAACGGTGTCTCCGAGTTGCTAGAGTTCTTTTGGGTCCGAAAGGCCCAGAGTACATGGGGCAGTTTGTTAACCCAACCCGTCCATTTAGTTCCTAACCTTGCCTTATTCCCTTCTTTGATAGTTCGGTGAGTCCTTTCGACCTGACCATTTGCTTGCCGGTGAGCTACAGATGTGAAAACTTGAGTGACTTTAAGTTCTTTCAACAATTCCTGTAGTCCGCTGTCAGCAAATTGGGTCCCATTGTCACTTACCAATTCATGCGGAAGACCAAACCGGAAAATGATGAATTCCCAAAGGAATTTTTTCACACTTGAAGCCGTTATTGATGCAACCGGTTTAGCTTCCACCCACTTGGTGAAGTAATCAACGGCCATTATCAAGAATTTGACTCGTCCCGGGGCTTATGGGAAAGGTCCCATGATATCAATAGCCTATATTTGGAACGGCCAGGCAGATGTTATCGGAATCAGTTCGTTTTTCGGCCGTAGGGTGTTGGGGGCATGTCGCTGGCATGAATCACACTTTCTGATTTCTTGCACAGCGTCCAAATGCATGTTGGGCCAATAGTACCCTGCGTTAATGATCTTCACAACTGTCATCCTTGGTCCCACATGTAGCCCGCAAATGCCTTCGTGAATTTCTCGAACAAGGTAATCGGCGTCTACACAATGTAACAGCGGGCCAAGGAATGATCTTCGGTATAAAATGCCATCAGTCATCTGGTAATTCAAAGCTTTGTGTTTGATCTTCCGGACTTCAGCTTTTTCTATTGGAAGTGCTCTGGAAGATAAGTAAGCTTTGATGGGCGTCATCCAAGATTCGCCAGTTTGAATTACCAGGACTTGGTTTTGTGGAATGGATGGATGATCTAGAACTTCTACACGAATATCTTTGGCAAAATGCTCAAAATTCATTGAAGCTAGCTTGCTAAGAGCATCCGCCGATTTATTCTCGCTCCTCTTGATGTGAACAACATTGAAGGAGGCGAATTGGCGAATCAAGACCCTTGCTTGCGACAAATAAGAAGCCATGACATCATTTTTGGCTTCATATGTTCCATTTATTTGTCCTGCAATTAGCATGGAATCCACCTGTGCTTCCAAATGTTTTACCCCAAGCTTTTTAACTATTCGCAGGCCTGCCAGGAAGGCTTCATATTCCACCTCATTATTGGTACTTTTAAAGTCCAACTTGATGGTGTATGTAAATTCATGCCCCTCGGGGTTGACTAGCCTTAAGCCTGCACCACATCCTTCGCTGCTTGATGCTCCATCCATGAACAATGACCAAACTTGCCCTTGTTACGGAGGTGCTTGGGGTTGTTGTTTGATTAAACATTCTTGTTCTTTGTGTTGCAGGACTTCTGTGATGAAGTCCGCCAGCACTTGCCTTTTGATTGCCGGTATTGGTTTATACTCGATCGAGTGTTCACCCAATTCGATGGCCCATTTTTCCAGTCGCCCGGACAATTCAGGCTTACTCAACACATTCTAGAGTTTATATCCGGTTAAGACATTAACGGGATGACCCTGGAAATATCTGCGGAGCCGACGGGCTGCGTATACTAATGCCAAGACCAATTTTTCCAACATAGAGTATCTTGTTTCCGGGTCTGACAATGTTCTACTAACGTAATAGATTGGAATTTGAACGTTCTTCCTATCTGTTAGTAAAACAGCCCCCACGGCAATGTCAGACGCCGACAAATACAACGTTAATGGTTCACCCGCGTGAGGAGCAGTTAACGTGGGTAATTCCATTAAAAACTTCTTGACTTCCTAGAAATCTTGTTCAGCTTCCGGAGTCCATCTGAATTGTGCCTTTTTAAGGCAGTTTCTCAATGTTGAAATTAACGGGTAAGATTTAGTAGCGTGGTTTGCCAAGAACCTGTTTAACGCTACCAATCTTCCGCTAAGTGTTTATACTTCTTTGAGGGATGTGGGTGATGGCATGCCGGCTACTGCTTGTATCTTATCCGGATTAGCCTTGAAACCCGTTCCTGTAATGATTACCCCGAGGAACTTTCCTTCCTCCATCCCGAAGGAACAATTTGCTGGATTGAGTTTCATGTTGATACTTCTCAATGTTTGAAGGTTTCCTCTATGCCTCTCAACATTTGATCCTCTTCGGTACTTTTGATCACCAAATCATCCATATATACTTCGAGGTTTCGACTTATTTGGCCTTTGAACGCCTGATCCATCAGCCTTTGATATGTGGCACCTGCATTTTTTAATCCAAAAGGCATCATTCTGTAACAGAAAGTTCCTTGATCGGTGCGGAATGCTGTCTTGTCCTCGTCACCAGCTGCCATGTGAACCTGGTGATACCCTTTGTAGGCATCGAGGAAGCACTTGAATTTGAATGGGGCCACAACATCTACTTTCAAGTCGATTTTCGGAAGTGGGTAACAATCTTTCGGACATGCTTTGTTCAGATCTTTATAATCTATACACATCCTCCACGTTCCATTACTTTTTGGGACGATCACTGGGTTGGCCACCCATGTTTGGTACTTTATTTCTCGTATAATCCCAGCGTGAAGAAGATCTTGTACTTGCTCATTCGTGACTTTCGTTTGTTCCGGGCCCATCTTTCGCTTCTTCTGCATAATTGGGGTGATTAATGGATTCACCTTCAACTCGTGCTCTGAAATGTTCCGCGGGACACCTGTCATGTCCGCAGGCTGCCACGCGAAAATGTCAATATTCTTTGTCAACAATTGCTTCATGAAGGTTCGGACGATTTCAGAAATAGCTGGACCAATTACTATGGTATGATCGGGAAATTTCTTGTTAAGGACCTATTTCTCTGGTTCAGTCCTCTGATTTTTCTTTGAAACTTTACTTGGCCTCGAACTTTCGGTTGTGAAGCAATGTCGGTTAACATGAATTATTGCGACACCAGTACGGGTCGGAACCCCTACTGCTCCGTGAGCTGTCGATGGATGAGCATTGAAGTCTCTGATTGCCTCCCGTCCGAGAATAATATCATGTTTGGAGGTTGCCGATAAAACTAAAAATTCAACTTCCCCAGTTCTTGAGTGGATTCCGTCACTAAGTGTGACCGGGAATGTAATGACACCGCGAGGGTGCATTATTTCCTCACCGAACCCAGAGACAGGTGCATGGATCGGCCATAATCTCTCTTTATCATCTTCCTCAAGCTGTTCAAAGCACTGTTCGTACATAATTTCAGATGTACTACCAGTGTCGAAGAACACATACTGCGATCGATAGTGTCCGAAGAGAGCCGTAATTATTAGAGGATTCTTATTGCATGGTCCTCCTCTAATGCGTGGAAAAATGACTGGATCATTCTTCCATTCCTCATCCGCGAACTCTTTTCTCTTGCCATTGACGTGTTGACCTCCTTGAATCATGTGGACGTTTAGATCTTTTATTTGCTTTTTGGCCGGGCCCTGGTTATCCTTTGCGGGAGGTTTACCAGGCCCTGGTCGTACACTTTTGACTAGATGATCTAACTTCCCATTCTTTACAGCCGCCTCTATTTCATTCCTTAGGGCCACACAATCGTTTGTATTGTGCCCTATATCATTGTGATACGTGCAATGTTTCTTGTTGTCGAGGAATGATTTCCTCGATAACTGCTGAGGCTTGCAGAAGGTCAAATTTTCAGTTGTGAGGATCTCTGAAGGAGTTTTTGACAGCTGAGTCCAGCTGTTGTTGGAAGACCGTGCTGGAAAGTTGTGCTTGTTCTTGTTGCCAATCAATGATCTTGCATCGAACTGTTTCGGTTGTTCTGTGGTCGGTTGCAGCCTTGACTAGATTGTTCCTTTAGCTTGTCTATTTGGTCTCGGAGGCTGAAACTCGACCATTGGTAATTGTTTCTGGCTGCTGGACCCTAGTGTTGATTCGGTTCGTGCAAACAACTTAGCTGCTGTCATGATTTCATCCCAGGACTCGGGCATTCCGTCTTTTCCAGTTAGCGTGCGGATTAAGGCATCACTATGGACGTTCTTGCGGAATGCTCCCCGCAGCATATCTTCACTAACCCCTCCAATGTTAAGGCTCTCGTTATTGAAACGAGTAATGAAATCCTTAATGGAATCATTATTTCGCCGTTCAACGTCTAGTATTTCCGAAGGGTTGCGTGTATGCTTTCTTTGTTGGCTAAAGTGTTGAGATAATTTTGCTACGAAATCTTTCCAACTTTTGATCTCTCCGCATGGTAGCTTCTCAAACCATTCTCGCGCCGCCCCTGTGAATGTCAATGCAAACATGTGGCACCATTATGGAAGAGTCCAACCACTGACTCCTCCTACTGCTTCAAATCGCAGCAGATGATCACTAGGATCCGTCATTCCGCTGTATGTACCAACAGATGTTGGAATTTTTGCATTTATCGGGAATGGGGCTGTCGCGATGGCCAAAATGAATTTCAATTTTTTTGTGAATGATTCCGGACGGTATGGTTTAAGGAAATTATTTTCAGCACTACTATATTATTCTGCATGGCGAACCACCGGTCGCGGGTAAATAGCCCCTCCGTACAAAGGGAGACAGCTATCCCCGCTATAATAGATACCATATGGATGATACGTTGAATCATGTCCATCTAGTTCGTCTTCATAGGATGGTACCCGTATATTGATGCGGGACGAGGGTGTAACCTCCGGATTTCACCGGTTTTGTTCTGGTGGTTGGCTATACTGAATGTGACTTCCCCGTATGGGAGGAGAAATGGATCTCCTGGGAGAGTCATCGTATGTCAAGATACGAGCATGGAAATGCTCATTTCGTACCTTACATTCGTACTCAGCGATCAGCATTTCTTGTTGAATGCGGAGCCATTCATCTGGAGATAAGAGCCCTCCAGATCTAGAGTTATGCTGCCGAATTCTCCTTGAAGCAGAGTCATCGGAATTTTCATCCAGGCCTAACTCTGAGTGAGTTCGATTATCATTTCTCATGATTCTGTCCAGATCTCTGAGATCGGAACCTCTTGGGGCATGTAACATGCCCCAAGTCGGCAGCTGGTGTAACAACATTTCCGGTGTCTACTGGAGTAACACCTTCTTGTTGAGCAAACAACCCCCGAGCCGTCGAACCACCCAAAGAAAAACTTCCCGGGTTGACGGCGTCGGTTCTTGCGACAGGAGTCGACATTCGAGCAAACACAGACGTTGCTCCTTCACGTGTTTCCAAGTTAGGACCACGTGAAGATTGTGCTGGATTCTCTGTCGGCCATTTAGGTAACTGATTCATATCGTAAAGAGGATGGAAAATTTTTTTGCTGTTCTAACAAAGACACGGATGGCGCCAATGAAGAAACACGGATCTACTCCCCACTAATGGGTCCTAGATCCGATGAGTCAACAAGGTAGGATACGGTTAACTACCAATATGATATGAACTCAATTGCCCAAAGTCCAATGACGTAGACCTGCAAAACAGACACCGTGAGCTCGTTACGGGAAGGACAAAAGGGGGGGGGGGTGGGGTCTTCCCGTAACCACCCTCCGGCATGAGAATAAGTACAGTTCTGATGAAGATAATGCACTTAAGTAAATTGAGAGAGTACAGTAGGAGTGAATGAATACCTCATGATGATTGAGAGGGTATTTATAGCCGAAGAGTGTGGGGAAGTGAGTGGGATAGCTGTCCCTTAAGAAGATGCTCTTATAACCACCAGGACACGTGTCGTCATACGATAGGTTCAGCTTATACGTTGCATGTGCATGTATAACAACCTAGACACGCGTCATTCTGATATTGGCTTAGGGGTAATATTAGCCATGTGCATGGTTATAACGGCCTTGTCAGGTGCCACTGGTTGACAAGCCGAAGGATCACGTATTGCCCAAGAAAGCATCTTGGCAAATCTTCTAGAAGGTAAATGGTTATTGAAAGCTGTCCCGGAGCATTACCTCGTGGTCATTTACGCGGAAGAATATTTCTTCTTGCGGATGACTTTTGAGGGTGCCAGAATGCTTCCGCATGTGCTATGAGAGTGTTTCTTCCTCAAATGATTTATGCGGATGGTTCATATGCTCCGCGGGTGCCTTATGAGGGACTTCTGGTTGACCCGCGGGTATTACTTAAGGATATTTGGGTCTTTTTGGTACCCTAACTCTATAGTGTATATATATATATATATATATATATTAATTCACAATATATTATACTCCTACTTGTAGATAACACAATACCTCTTTGAAAAACCAAATGCCTGGTAAACGACAAGCATTGCTGGAGAAGGAGCATACTTTAAAGTTTGGTGACTGGTTACGCGACAAGGTATATCAATTTATTAAGTCTTCTCCAATTTTTAAAATTCTTTTATAGTTTCTGCAATGTAGGTGAAGAATCTAATCCTTGTAATGAAATTTAGGTTGAAAGAGAGCTAGCGGGCTCCCCAGGTTCTGTATCGGAAACCGTAAAGTGGATTGCACACGGAGCACACCGCAACGTTTACAAATACAACATCAACGGTTTTGAATTTCGTACAACTTCTCATGATGGTAGAGTTTACCAGAACAGCGGGGTTGGTGTAGAGGCGAATGACATGCACATCAAAAAAGACGTGGTGACGTATGGACAAAACTTTTATTTTGGGGTTTTGCAAGAGATATGGGTCCTAGATTATCATACTAAAAGAAATCCAGTCTTCATGTGCCAATGGGTTGACCGTAAACATGTCAAACATGATATTCTTGGTTACACGTTGGTCGACCTAAACAAATTTGGCCACAAGGATGATCCGTTCATATTTCCCTCACAAGCACGCCAGGTGTTTTATGTTCAAGATCAGCTGGATAGAAAAAAGCATGTTGTCCTCATGACTCCACCCAAGAATTATAGGCATTCGTATGACGAGGTCAATGAGGAATTTAGTACGGTAACTTTCCCTCATGAGGGTAATGCATTGCCACTTGTACAACCAAATCAACTACTTCGTAATGAGTCTCGGATGATTACTGGAGGCCCGGGAAAAAGCCTACAACTATTCATAATGGAGATTGACACCGATGTCGGGATTGTCGATCCAGCAGTTGTGTTCGTTCGGCTAGTTAAATGTAAATAATGTTTAAATTTAGTTGTTATACATGATATCACCATTCTTTACTCTGTACTTATTAATTCAAACTAAAGAAATATTGGTTGTTTTAAATACTATTACTACTTATACGTACAGGCCGGTTTGTTGAATTCATTTCATCTTCTGGCTATTTTGGTCAATTGGCGTCAAGTTCAAACATACATCATGTTACATCGATAAAAGTCACAATTGACTTGTAGTGTACCATAGTAAGATCAATAAAGTCATTACACTCATAACTGACTCGTGCTATATCAAAGTTACATTAATACAAATAAAGCCCAAAAGTGCATCATGTTGTCTAGGGTGTTCATGGTTCGGTGACAGTCATCATTTCTCGTCTGATAGTTTTGTTTCTTGCACAACCTCTATTTGGTTATGTTTCAACATACTTTTCAACAGCTGGTTTCCTGCAAAACATTATCAACTCATTTTATAAAAAAAGACCATTATGCCCTTCTTTTCACTAACCCGGATACCAAAATTGTACCCTCCAGACTTTGAAGAAGCCTTTGAACAAATAAAATTCAGTTTTGAAAAACCGCTTTCAAACTCAATGCCATCACCAGTAACCTTAGATTTAAGATTTTGTGATGGCATTGAGTTTTGGAAAGGATTTTATCAAAATCTAAGATCTTTGGGAAGTTTAAGATCTGTGGAAACCTTAGATTTTTTCTGCTTGGCCAAGTTTGGAATTCACATAACATATATAAAAGTGTAATAAATTTCAGTCACCAGTTTTATTGCAGTCATTAAAGTCTCTGTTGTTATATAGTTGGTTGTTGAGTGTATAACACACTATAACTGCATACTAATTACTACCTGTCAAAATGGTTTCCACACGATTTGGAAACGCACATAAGCTAATTAATTTTGGAAATTAATTACATTTATACCTACAACCTGTCTAAAATCTTGGAAATATATTTATGTAATGATAGCCTACATTCAAGTTAATTAAAATAAAAAAAACTAGTATGTAACACGCTTTTGTATGCTTTAAATACCTGTCAAAAATCATGGAAATATATTTATGTTGGGCCAAGGTTTTGTGGTTTGTACTTAATCTAGTGATTTTGGGCTTGGGATGCGGGTTACATGTACATCGAGAACACTTATGTGTTCTCGGTGGGCTCTTGGTTGGTTGGGCCGGCCTTGTTGGTTGTTATCCCTATATATAGAGATGTGATGTATAGGGTTAAAGGTTGTTCATTCCTAGTATTATTATCAAGTATTGTAAGTGCTTAAGCACCCGACGTATACAATAATATACGTGTGTTTTGAAGCAATTCCGTGTTACTTTTTCTGTTCTTATTCGTGTTCTTGAATCACTGAGTGTTGGTATTCCACACCAATACTTGTTTAGTTGATATCATATTGTAGTGATCCAGATTCGGGACTTACAATTGGTATCAGAGCCTTTGACGAATTCAGACTCGTTATTGTGATATCAACGATTCGAGGATATTATTTACAAGGTTTTGTGAATCTTTCCGGCGAGGCAGTGCTCAGAGAAGAAAGATTAGTCTAGTTTTGGATAAAATTTGGTTTGACTTGAAAATTAAATCGAATCCCACTTTAGTTGGAAAGTTGTTACAATTCAGTTGAAGTTTTCTCAGGTTTTCGGCCCCTGTAGTTTTAAAAGTTAGTGTTCTCGTACTACATAGTTCTTGGCAAGATAGTGTTCTCGGCAAATTAGTGTTCTCGGCCTACATAGTTCTCGGCAAGTTAGTGTTCTCGGTTAAAGAATTGGTCAACAGAAAGGGTTTTCGGTCAATTATTGGTCAACAACTGAGTTTTCGGTCAATATTTGTTCAACACTTAGTTCTCGGTAAACATTCTCTCAGCCCAGTCTACTGTGTTGGGCCCCTTGTATTGGACTTGGATTTTAACTGGACTTAAAACTCAAATTGGACTTAATCTTATTTGGATTTAAATTAGGATGCCCTGCCAATTAATGGCAGCAGTTTCATCAATTCATCACTTCACCAAGAACTTGATTCCATCATGGGCACTGCTACTCGTATACCTCGCTTATTATCCCATGAAGGGTTCAGTGAGTGGAAGTTCCGTTTCGAACATTATGACAAAATGAAAGATTCAAAGATTTGGAAAAGTATCGTGAGGGGACCTCAAAGGATCACCTATCAAAGGGATGTTTCAACCGAGGTTCTTGTGAAACCAGTTGCTTTATACGATGATAATGACTTTGAAAAAGTTGAAGAAGATGATAAATCTTTATCAACTTTAACTATGGCACTCTCACCTGAGATTTCCCTCCAGTTTAGAGAACTCCAATCAGCTAAGGAATTGTGGGCTGCACTGATAGAAGTTCATGAGGGAAATGAGGATATGAAGAGAAGTCGCCAAGATTTGCTGCGACAAAAGTCTAATATGTTCCATGTTCTGGGAGAGACATTGGAATCTCAACTTCAGAGGTTTATATCCCTTGTAACTGAAATAAGAACTGCTGAGATATTTCTGCAAACCTCATAAATTAATAACAAGTTAGTAAACTCTCTACCGAAAAATTGGGACATGAATGTTGCAGTTATCAAAAAGACCAAAGATCAATGAGAATGAATGAAATGATTGCCACCATTAAAGCCTGCGATATGGATGATAAACAACGGGCAATAAATCATGCGAGTTCTTATAGTGCTGCTGGTTATAACGTTGCTTCTAACAGTGCCCTCATGTCTCAAGATAGTTTTTCATTGTTCAAACCTACTCAACAACCACCACAGGGAAACTTTCAAATGTTTTCATCCACCCTCGGTCAATCATCATCATCAAATTCACCTAATCCAGCTCCAGTATTTTTCACCAAATCTACTCAGTCTACAAATGATTTTGGTAAAACCACTTCCAGTCTAAACCCCAGCAAGATTCCCACCATACCTAAAGAAACTCAAGAGAATATCGCTCTAATGGTGGGTTTCATGAATTGTTATCATGCCTTTCTGGCCGGAGACCTAGTCCAACCAGTGGTTACCGCTGAACTGGATCAGATTCATCCCGACGATGTTGAAGAAATGGACATCTCGTGGCAAATTGCCATGGTAGTTTTTTGTGCCATGAAGTTTACTAAGAGGACGGGTAGAAATAATTGGAACATGCCCAATAATCAAAAGGTGGGTTTTAACAAAGAGACCCTCAGGTGTTACAACTGTCACGAGCCGGGTCATTTTGCTCGTGAATGTACTAATCCTGCTAAGGATGGAAATACGGAAAGGGCATTGGTTACGGTTGGAAATGTTCGGGGTGATGTTGGAGATAGTTTGGGAAATGGTGAAAGAGGTATGGTTGCTCAAACATTCTCGTGGGAAGATCAGATGGATGCGCTTAACATTGGGAATCAAACCGCAAATTTCGCCACAGTTGAAGACCCTGAAGAGGAAAACACTGCTGAGGAGAAGGTCAAGGAACTCCAGTTCGCTTACATGGTGTTCACTTCTCCAGATTTATTTGAGGTACGTTTTCAACCATGTTCTTTAAATTGTGGTGAGAAAATAGAAATATATAAACTTCATAATGACAGTCTAATCAGAATATGGAAAGAATAAAATCAGAAAATTTTAAACTTAAAAAAATTAAAAGGGTTTTCTAGACAAAATAGAATCCCTTAACAAAGACATTAAAAAACTTAAGTCTGATTTTAGTATAAAGAGCTGTCACCATCTAGATGCCAAACAGGAAATCGTTGAGTTGACTGCTAAATTGGAGGCCTCAAAGTCAGAAATTTTAAATCTAACTAGCAAGTTTGAAAGGCTGTACTTGATTTTAAGAAATTCGATGGGTCCAGTAAAGTTGTCAACTCAATGATTGAAAATCAACTGTGGTGGAAAGAAAATAAAGGTGAGGGAATAGGATTCAGTCAAGTTCCCCCACCATTCAACCACAATTACGTCCCAACTCCTGTCACCAAAGAACAGGAGGAAAAAATAAAGGACTTGAAGTATGGTACACAAGATAAGGGTGAAAGGACCGGTTCTGCGAATGCCGGTCCATCTACTTCAAGTATGAACGATTCTAATGTGTCTACTTCATGTGTAGAAAGAGTAATTGTGAAGGAGTGGACTGATGAGGATGACGACCCTAGCTTTGATTTTGATAATAATTTTGTTTCTAATGTTTCTCTAGAACTTCCTGTTTTGAATTCTATTATTCCGACTGTTTGTGTGGGCTCTGTTTTAAAGGGAAAGGATTCTTGTGTGATTGATTCGGTTGAAACTTTAACCTCAAATAATGTGGTTTCCAATAAAAACAAAAATTCAAAAATACAAAACAAAATTTCAAAAAATTCAAAGAATTCAGAAAAATATGTTGCACCTAAGTTTGTCAAGGAGGGATGCTCTACAGACAAACAAGGTGATAAGTTCAAGAGGGGTGATCATAATTCTCGCAAAACTAAGCAAACTGATCCACACAACCAGTCCAGACAAGGAGTTGCCCAAAATGAATTTTCATAAAACGTCAGACATGTTTTAACTGTGGCACTCCTTGTTATATTGCCAGAAATTGTCCACATCGTCCGTACGTTCCCTACTACGGATTCTATCAAAGGAATATGCCTTATATGCCTCATAACACTTACAGACAAGAATTCAGGCATTGTTCAGCTAGTTCCTTTGACGATGATTGGAATCGAAACAAGTCTGGCAGGATAAGTCAGACCAAACCAAACAGATACAAAAGAATAGTCATAAAGGATGTTTCAAAGTCAAATTCAAACATAAAAACTAAGGCTAAGTCCAAACAGGAGAAACGGGCAGATTCGTCTCCTCCCACGTCCAAATCACCGGAGGTTACGACAACCATTCGTACATATAACTCCAAGTCTCACAGACATAGATGGTTGCCTAAATCTCCGGCCAAAGAGTCAACAAAATCTATTTTTGATGATCAAAAGGATATGTCATGGCAATCCGTGACAACTGTAGACGAATCAGGGTCACCCAGTGTAAGTATGAACTGGGTACAAAAAACTAACTAATCCCGCGTTTCGTGCAGGGACAACTATGGAGGAATATCATCAGATCTTGGTATGTTGATAGTGGCTATTCCAGGCATATGACAGGAGACATCACCCAACTACACGACATTCAAACATTTAATGGTGGGTATGTGTCCTTTGCGGGAGGAGAAAAAGAAAAGATCACTCAAAAGGGTACTGTAAGTAACGTTGTGTTGAAGTTTGAAAATGTTAATTTTTTTCCAGAATTGAAGCATAGTCTTTTAAGCGTGTCACAAATTTGTGACAAAGATTTTTCAACTCATTTTACTAAAAAGGAGTGCTTAATTCTGAAACCTGGTATAATCATACCAGAAGAATGGATTCTTGTTCGATCACAACGAAAAGATAATGCTTATGTGATCGATATGAACAAAAATGTTCCTGACGAAATAACCTGTTTGTTTTCAAAAGTGTCAGAACATAATGCGATGCTTTGGCATCGTCGGCTTGGTCATGCTAATACAAAAAATCTAAATCGTCTTGCTAAAAACAATTTAGTGTGTGGTCTACCAATCAAGGATTTTGTGACTGTTGAAAAATGTGAGGCTTGTGCTCTGGGTAAACATCATCGAAAATCTCATAAGCCTAAATTAATTAATACCATCTCGTCAGTCTTTCAGTTACTTCATATGGACCTCTTTAGGCCGGTTCATGTTTTAAGTTTGTCTCGTAGCTCTTATTGTCTTGTTATTATTGATGACTACTCACGTTTTACCTGGGTATTTTTCTTGTCAAATAAGAGTGAAACTACAGATCTGATTAAGAAGTTTGTGGTATTAATGGAGAATCAACTGAACGTAAGCTGAAAGGAATCCGTTGTGATAATGGAACGGAATTCAAGAACGCAGTTTTGAATCATTTTTGCTCAGAAAAGGGGGTTCTACGTCAGTACAGTGCTCCACGGACACCTCAACAAAATGGTGTCGCAGAAAGAAGAAACAGAACTCTAATCGAAGCAGCAAGAACGATGTTATGTGACTATAAACTGCCACTGATTTTCTGGGCAGAAACCATCAATATGGCTTGTTATGTTTAGAACCAGGTGATAATCAACAAGTCCAAGATGAAGACTCCGTATGAGATTGTTTATGGTCATCAACCCACTGTCGCATATTTCAAAGCGTTCGTGTGTCCATACATGTTACTAAATCTAGAAACCACTCCAAAGTTTGGGGCTGCAGCGGATGAGTGTTACTTCGTTGGATATGCGGAAATACAGCATATAGGATCTACAACAAGTCAACTAAGTAGATTCTAGAATCTTATGAAGTTCGTTGGTTAGAAGAAAATGAGACTGACGCCCGTCTTGGTCCCAATTGGTTACTCGACTACAATGAATTTTTCAAGCCTTTCAATGTATTTCCAGTCATCAACACAGACTCTCAAGGTGGTACCACAAGGGAAGTTACTCAAGACAGTTCTCAATGACTATCTCATATATCTCCGTTACTGGATGATGAGGTTATTGAGCTGACTAGTGCTTCGACCACATCGGATAATCAGCCTAAACAATCTTCAGAGACCGATTGTCCACCAATCTCGTCTGAGAATACTGCAAATGTTGGGGGGGGGGGAGAGTTCCGTTCGTCAGATATTAGGGAGCACTCTGTTTCTCGATGCCATTCCAGATGAATACGTTGCCGGCACCTCGTAGTCTCACAGTACAGCAACATCTGGATGGAAAAACCCCCTCACTAATTCTGGGGAGAACGTATAAAATCTTCAACCTAACAGTGATGTTTCTGATCAGTTAATTCCATCAAGAATCCAAAAGAATCATCCGATTGAAAGCATCATAGGTCCCATTGAAGCAGGTGTGTCCACCAGAAGTCAGACCGGACACATAAACAGTTGTATGTTTTCTTGTTTCATATCTAAAATCGAGCCAAAGAATGTTGAAATGGCACTTCAAGAACCTGGCTGGGTTGATTCTATGCATGAAGAACTGAATCAGTTTGATAAGCTGAAGGTGTGGAGATTGGTTAAACTGCTGGAAGGAAAGAAAGCTCTTGATACAAGATGGGTATTTAGGAACAAACAAGATGACACCAGGGTTATTGTTCGTAATAAGTCAAGACCTGTAGTTCGTGGGTTTCGCCAGGTAGAAGGGTTAGATTACACAGAGGTCTATGCTCCAGTATCTAGACTTGAGGCAATTAGAATTTTTATAGGCCTATGCATCGTATATGGGTTTCACAGTATATCAGATGGATGTTAAAACAACGTTTTTGTATGGTGAGGTCAAAGAAGAAATTTATGTTGATCAGTTGACTCTAAGAAACCAAATCATGTTTACAAGTTAGACAAGGCTCTGTACGGGTTACATCAGGCTCCACGGGCGTGGTATGCTACACTGACCACACACCTTCTTGACCACAGCTACAAGCGGGGAACGATTGATCAAACTTTGTTCTCGAAAAATGTCGGAAAGGATTTGATTCTGGTCCGGATATATGTTGATGACATCATCTTCGGTTTCACCAGTGCTAATTTGTGCAAAGAATTTGAGGGTGTCATGAAGAAAATATTTGAGATGAGCTCGTTGGGTGAAATGACAACATTTCTGGGTTTACAGGTTTGCCAAAGTCCGACGGGAATTCTGTTGCATCAAGTAAAGTATGTTAAGATATGTTGGCTAAGTTTGAGCTTCAAGATTCCAAGAGTGCTAATACTCCAATGGCAGAAAGACCGCTATTGTCATCTGATCCAGAAGGGAGTCCCGTAGATCAAACGTACTATCGATCGATGATCGGGTCTATGATGTATCTCACAGCTAGCCGTCCCGACATAATGTTTGCAGTCTGCCAATGTGCTCGCTTCCAGGCTAATCCTAAACTCTCTCATTTAGTTGCTGTTAAACGTATTTTTAGATATCTTAAGGGACAACCGAAGTTAGGTCTTCGGTATCCCAAACAATCAGAATTTGATCTTTATGCTTTCGCTGATAGCAATTATGGTGGAGATGACATTGACAGGAATTCCACGTCAGCTGGTTGCCAGTTTCTCGGAGATCGTCTCATCTCATGGCAATGTAAGAAACAACAAACAGTGTCCACCTCAACCGTCGAAGCAAATCTTTCGAATCAAAGGATCATGGATTTATAAAATTTTCTATGTGTTGTTCTAACAAAGTTTCCCATTTTATTACCTTTATTCTTGGATAATTTTAATTAATCTAATTCTTCCACTTTGGTTAAATACAATTCTATGTTTAATTCATTCAATTAGTTTGATAGGGTTTCATACATCCTAACCAAACTATTCCCATTTTATTCTTACAATTCACCATTTAACAAAGTTTCTATCTTTAGTAAGTTGTTAATTTCAACCATGTATTAACTAATTCAAGTTTCTAATCATACACCCTATCTTATTTTAATTTGTTACTAATCACCTATTGATTTTATCTATCACAAGTATCCAATTTTTATCTTTTATTAGATTAAAGTTTCTCTATTTAGTAATTCTAATAATTTTCAAGTTTTCAGTATCAAATCTAACATGCAACCTATCTTAATTTCAATTAAGTTGTCCCAAAACACCTTTTTATTCAAAAATCCATTCAAAACTTCCTAATTAATTCCATATCAAAAATCCCCAATTTTTACAATTATGAACATATTCCTTCTTTATCCATCTCTAACAACAATTTTTAAGAATGTAAGTTCACACTAACACTTTAAAGATCACAATCAATCCTAAATTTTATTCCAATAATAAACCCTAGAATCAATTTCTTTCAAGTTCATCATATATCCAAGAGATTATTAACACTCAACATCAAATCCAATAATCAATAGAGTCTTTAGGATATATGTATGTATGTAGTATTGAGTGTTGATCCTCTCATACATATATACATATACTCATGGCACACACATATACATACACTACACACATTATCAATCTTCCAATCAAACTCAAGTACATCAAATCTTGTATATTCATAATCAACATTTAATTAATCTAAACCTGTTACTTGATTCTTGTGATTTTGAAAGGCAAGAATAGTGATTATGTGTGAGAGATGTGTTGTGCTTCCTTTCTAATAGCTCCTTAATAGCTTAATCCCTTCTTGATCTTGATTTAAATCCCCATGTTCTTGATTATATGTATGTGTTGTTTATATCTTGATTTAAATTTGACTTGAGGTGTGTTGGGAGGGGTTTGGCCATGGCTTATTTAAGAGAGAAGAGGGATAGGTTGTAGACTTGTGACTTTGATTTTAGAGTGAAAGGTGGGTTTATGGGGAGTTAATAAGTAGCATGTTTCTAGAAGGCTAATCATTAGGAGGTTTAGTTGGATTGTTAGGATTGGTGAACAAGGGAGGTGGGGATGTGAGGTGGAAGGGGGGGGGGGGAGGTATATGAAGAGTTTTTGATTATTAGCTAGGTATTTTCAATTAATCGTTTAACGTATTACGTGAATTGAATATCCAAACGAATCTCGTTTTCAATAATTTTTGTCAGACTTTGAACGATATCAAATTCTTGACATTATGGACCATAAAAACCATTTTCTTGGAAATAGTTTATATGGGGTCCTTTCCGGGTCCTGTACTGGCTCGCATTTGCTTATTTTCCAATTTTAGTGATTTGAGCCTTCCTAAACTATATTTTTATGTTGTCTCACATGTTTTCATATATATTTTGAATTTTTAAGATTGTTTAATCAATCTCATGAATTATTTACTTTCTAGCTCGCTGCCCGAGGTTTTTCACGTTTCGTGCCGAAATTTGGACTTTTTGTTGACTTTACAAGATATAGAAACTTTAATAAAGAGAGATTTTATTAAAAAGATGATATTAAAATGGTAAACATGATTACATTAACGAAAATTTTTGCCAGATGTTACAGAAAACAACTGAGATCTCGCTTTTCCGGCGAGATCCCGGTTTTCCGGCGATGACGGCGCCGAAGATGTGGGTACGAGGTTAAAGGGTGTCAGAGAATGTTTCTGACATTCTCTGACCTAACCCTAGTTCGTTAGCGGAGAAATAACGAATTAACAAGCAATTCGTTATGCTCATTCGTTAAGAAGAGATAACGAATTTCAAGCAGTTCATTAAGCCATTCGTTAACGGGAAACTGAAGAATGAACCCCCAGTTCGTTATAAAAGCCAGTTTGTTATAAAAGCCAGTTCGTTATAAAAGCCAGTTCATTATAAAGGTCTATTCATTAAGAAATAACGAAGAGGTCCATTCGTTAAATAACTGGATGATGAACTAAAGTTTGAAAGAATGACAGAAAGGTCCTTGGACTTAGGATAAAATGGATTAATTACAAAGAAGCCCTCGACCTCAGCCAGGGGCTTTGCCCCATGGACCCTGCTAGGGGCGCTGCCCCCGGACCCCCATTCATTGAGGGTTATAATTAAACTAGAAACACGATATGTGTAGTGATAGTTAATTGATACATGTAAATGTTATACAGTTAGTCGCGCACAACTAAAGAAAGGAATAACCATTAACGGTGAACGCAACCAAGTTCAGGTGAGTTTCTAGCCCCATTTCCTCGTTATCTGTTCGGGGCTGTGTGCATACTCAATGTGATTGTTAATACAGTTACCTTAAATGGTAAGTGTATGCTATGATGATTGATGTGATAGTATGTATGAATGTTATGAATGTATGCTTGTCGGTACGTGAACGATCTTCAGATATTGCACGTATTGCTAGGAAAGGTGTGTCTTATATAAGATGAATGAATGATGTATGAATGAGTAAGAATATATATGAACGTATATAATAGAATGTATGCATGAAGAAGCGTAGGAATGGTTGATTAGATAGAGAAGAAAGGAACAAACCCTAATAATATCTGAGATAGAAAAGGAAGGGACCAGACCGTGATAATATCTGAGATAAAGAAGGAAGGAACCAGACCCTAATAATATCTGAGATAGAGACAGAAGGGACCAGACCCTAAAAATATCTGAGATGTTAAAGATAGTTATTTATGTATTATAAATGTATGAATTTTTGAAAGACAAAAGGAAAGTATGTATGTACGAATGAAAGAAAGATAACATGCTAAGTATGTGATATGTATCTAAAGATATGTGTATATATAAATATGTGAATGTATTATATGTTGCCTGATTAACTAGAACTCACTCAGCGTAGACTTTTAGTATGCATGCAGGTGAGTAGGATGAGACAGCTGGCTTGAAGGGGGACACATGGCAGATGAATAAAGAAACTGGCATATGAAGACTCAGTTGTTAATGTTTGAACTAAAATACATGTTTTAAGATGTGTTTTAAAGACAAGTTATGAATTTTTTGTAATGAATGTTTGTAGTTATATTTATTCCGTGAAACTCTTTTAATTCACTCTGATATTTAGAACTGTGTTTATGAGTAAATCCAACGCCAAAGTAGGGCGTCGAGACCGGGGCCTTACACAACTTAACACTTGGCCGGTGACGGTCCCAACTAAATGTGTATTTGTTTCCAACGATCCGCGACTAATAGGATGCTAACTCCGTTAGTCTTATGCTTATGTGGCACGCATAGTTGTCAAAAATTGTTTATATGGCTGCTTACGTGGCATGTGTATCCTTTTAAATTATTTATAAATATATTATAAAATTATTTAATAACAACTTCATCTCCTCTACACCATGTCCAACACAAAACCACCACCATCTCCATCTTCAACCCATTACCAACACAATTTCCATCTTCAACCCACCACCACCATTGCTTAATTTTCCGGCTACTGCAAACCCCATGGTAAACCTCAGGTGTGGTCGCCTATCTGACTCCTCCCACCACTACTGTCATCACCTAGAGCCACCAGACGTGGGGCGGAACCCTAGCCTCCCTCCCTCCCTCCCTCTCTCTCTCTCTCTCTCTCTCTCTCTCTCTCTCTCTTTTAAGATCTTCAATCAATCACTGTATTTTCGAATTTGTGTCACCGGAAAATCGAGTTGCAGGTTTCCGTCATCAATCGATCTGAGATCTAAATTAGGTTTTGTAAATCCGGAGAGCTTCGATTACTTGCAGTATTTACGTGAAATGCGAACGTATAGGTTTCAATTTTCTGAAATACTTCATCTTTTTCGATGAACCAGTAGCATACTTGTTTTAGGTTTAGGAAACTAAACCTAATATAAGGTTATTCCAATTTTTGGGTTTAGTTAATGATTGAACCTAATATATCTGGTGATGTTGGCTAGCCGGAGATGAAGTTGTGGTGGCAGAAGGGGGTGACACAAGGCTGGGTTTGGTTAAATAACTTTTTAATGTATTATACAATATTATATATAATATAAAAAGACAAATGCCACGTAATCTTCCACATAAGCAAATATTTGACAACTATGCGTGCCATATAAGCACAAGACTAACGGAGTTAACATTAGTTGCGGACCGTTAGAAACAAATACATCGTTAGTTGGGACTGTTATTTACCAATAGGGCATAGTTGAGATTATTTAAAACCAATTTTCCTTATAAAAATGGTGTTTTGGAAAACATTAACATAGTTAAATCAGTTAAATTTATAAGTGTTTTGGAAAGCATTAACATCAAATCAATTACTTTTATAACTTTCATGGAAAGCATTAATCAGTTTATCTTATAACTATTTTAGAAAGCAGTAATAGTTACATCGTTTATTTTTTTTTGTAATATTATCATAATATAAGGTTAAATCAATTAATTTTATAACTTTCATGGAAAGCATTAATCAATTTATCTTATAACTATTTTAGAAAGCAGTAATAGTCAAATCGTTTAAATTTTTTGTAATATTATCATAATATAAGGTTAATTGTATTAATATGAAATTGTTTGAAAATAGTATCAGTAAAATAATAAACGAAACTAAATTCAGTGTTTTGAAAAACTCCAACCCGACCAATAACCTGACCCGTCCAAGCATTTTGCATCTGTGAAGGAAAGAGAAAGAAATCTCATATTGGTGATCCAATGATGCCCCTCATGGCCATTAAGGATATGAGTTGGAAATTTATTTTATGATCTAATGATGTAATTTAGACATTTGAAGCAAACCTATTCATGAGTGACTTACATAAAATAGCTGGCGCACACGAAGGATTTTCTCAAAAAGCTTATATATTTTAGCGTCTTCATCATCAAAGTGAACATAGCAATCAATACTCAACCAGTAACAATGACACACAATCATATTCTTGAGTCATAACTTCATCAAACAGTTGGTGAGCGTAGTAGATCTGCACAAATTAAAACACCACATTATTTCACTTTTATGCTGAAATAAAAATAAAAGATTCACAATTATGCTATAGTGGTAGATCTGCCCAAATTAAAACACAAAATTATTTCACCTTTATGCTAAAATCACTACGTGAATATCGCCTTTTAGCCACACATGTGGTCTGGGCGATTTGCAACACTTCGGCTTAAATGTGTGGCTAAAAGGTCTTTGACCATGTTTGAAAACCTTCTAGAATATTTTGGCCACACATGTTATTCTTCATGTGACCATGCTATACCTACTCAGGTATTTTTCGCCACACTTTGAAAAAAACTATGACAAAATCTAGCCACATTATAAAAACGGGTGGCGAAATGTGACCTACAGTCATAGTTTGTTTGATCTTTGATACATGTGACCAAAAACACATGCATTAGCCACAAACTGTGACATTTAACTAGCCACATGTTTTAATAGTGTGGCCAAATGTGACGAACAGCTATTGTATTGATAAGAGATGTGTCTAAAAGGTAAAATATATAGCCACTTATATTACGTTGTGTGACCTAATGTCACATTGTTAGCCACATTTTAATAATGTGGCAAAATATGACGAACAACCATTGTATATTTTAGTAATGTGGCTAAAACGCTTAAAATATATGGTCACTTATACGAGGTTGTGTGACCAAAAGATTAGTGAAGTTTTATTTTTCCGAAGATTTTTATTGTCAAAGATACACTTATTATATGTGGCTATAAGTGATATATGGTCACACTTAAATATTTTTACGTGTGTCCAAATGTAATTAATGGCCACATATAAGATGTTGTATGACCAAAGAGTATCTTAGTTTTATTTTTTCTATGTTTTTTATTGTCACAGATACACTTATTATGTGTGCCTATAAGTGATAAATGGTCACACTTAAATATTTTTAAGTGTGTCCAAATGTAATTAATGGTCACTTATAAGAGGTTGTGTGACCAAAGATTATGTTAGTTTTATTTTTTCTATGTTTTTTATTGTCACAGATATACTTATTATGTGTGGCTATAAGTGATAAATAGTCACATAAAATATTTTTATGTGTCTCCAAACGTAATTAATGGCCACACGTTGATTTGACGAGTGGCTAACGTCATCATTGTCTTTCCAGTTTCTTGTGCCACCAAATTCAAATTGTTAGGGAGATGTACCGCCGGCGTCAGACGGTTATTAAATACCAGTCACAATCCACAATCACAATCCACAATCACCTTCTTCCGATTAATTTCCGATAATGGCTTCAACATGGATCGAACGTAAACCGGGTACCGATGCCCCCATCTACTACGACCCCACATTTTTAACCATTCGTTTCCACTTTTCTTCCGGCGCCGTCCGGAAGAATCAAATGGTGAGGTTTGTGGACTATGTCCACCCTCAAACCTTCACGTACCAACAACTTAACCGAATGGTTAGGTGGCTTGGGTACACCACTGCTGACTATTTCAGCATTGATATGGTAGTCCCGGGAATCGAGGTGGCGCACATTGAGTTGAACTCCGTGGAGGACTTCAAGGTTGTGTCCCTTTATGGGGCATTCCATACTCAGGTGAACCTTCGCCTCCAAAGGCTTAAGGACTCAACCTACACCTCGGATGGCATGTACGAGAGGATCATGCCCTCTCATACTTAAGAAGAGAATCCGGATGTAGATTTAGATATGGAATATGATGGTAGGACTCCAGAAGCTAAGAATCAGATGGATGCAGATTCAGATATGGAATCGGATGCTAGGAATTAGTTTTTCTATATTAATGTAATGTTATTATTATATTTTGGTATTAACTGTAAATGTTATTATTATATTTTGGTTGTGTATTTGAAGCGTAGTTGATGTTGATTTTTTATAATTAACTTTAAAATAAATGTTAGTGTGAGTGAATAACAAAATAGACCTAAAATTTAATTTTTGGTAGTTGAGACAGTAATTTTTGTAGTTCAGTTGATTTGTAGCGTATCTAGTAAGATATACCAGTTTTTTTATTTTAATTAACCTGAATGTAGGCTATTATTACATAAATTGTAAGTTCTGAATCTGGATCACTACAATATGATATCAACTAAACGAGTATTGGTGCGGAATAGCAACTCTCAGTGATTCAAGAACACGAATAAGAACAGAAAAAGTAACACGGAATTGCTTCAAAACACACGTATATTATTGAATACGTCGGGTGCTTAAGCACTTACAATACTTGATAATAATACTAGGAATGAACAACCTTTAACCCTATACATCACATCTTTATATATAGGGATAACAACCAACAAGGCCGGCCCAACCAACCAAGAGCCCACCGAGAACACATAAGTGTTCTCGGTTTACATGTAACCCGCATCCCAAGCCCAAAATCACTAGATTAAGTACAAACCACAAAACCTTGGCCCAACAATCTCCCCCTTGGTTTGTAGCTTTATCTTTAATCTTGCTCCATGTAATCAATGTCCGCATCCATAAACCCTCCAGCCCAAAACTTGTTATTGATTACCATGCTTGTGTATTCTTTGGCAGCTGTTTCAAAAATACCATCAGCAGCAATTTGAAACGTGCTGAGCGTCTTGATTTCCTTCTCATGGAGTTTCAACAGATCTTTAGGGTCAACAAACCGGTATTGACCTTTCCCCTTTTGTAGTTTGATAACAGCTGTGGCAGTAAAGGGATCATAGAACCAGAATCTCATATTATCTAACGTACCATCGGGTATGGCATTTGGTACGGGAATGTAAGTGGCTTTCTTTGTAGGAGGCCACATCACATTCACCATTGTTTTTCCTGTTCTCGGATCTTGATCGCCTTTAGCTTTCTTCAAAAATGACTCAACAGTCTTAATATTTGCGAAGCCTCGATCAACTTGTCTTTTCAAAAAGTTCCAAAAATCTGTGCCCCGCTTGTCATTAGATGGATTAGTAAATGGAGCATTAATTAAACCACTCAAATCAACTTTAGTCCAAGAACCAAAGTCTTTCATCTTTTTATAGTACTCCATTGTTCCTGACTTTCTCTTAACCACCACATACTCTTATCTGCGTCGAAACCCCAGGATAAAACTCCAGATCAATCACCGTATTTATCAGAGAACCCCTTTTGAAGCGTAACAATATATCTCTCTGGGCGATCTGAAGATACAACATTCTTATCTGAGTTCTTCATTACCAGCAACTTCTTCTTTCACTTTTCAAGTAGTTTCTTCTTAATTCTGTCAGATTTTTCTTTTGTGACAGATGGTGCATCCAAGTATTGCTTCAGAGAATCTGATTCTTCTTGTCGGCTAACACCAATGCTATCGTCTGGACGAACATCAGAATCTTTGTCTTGATCAGCAGCAGGAGTTTGATAAACCATATCCTCATTACTTTTGAATTCATCTCCAAATTTCTGAACTAGCTTTTGTTGGAGATCGAGATACATGGCTGTTAAACCTCCCATGCCGAACTGCAGCTCTTTAATCTTGGAGTCTTTATCTGAGTTGCTAGCCTCAAGTTCCTGAATACGAACTTCTTTAATTACTGAATCCTGGTCGAGCTCAAAAACTCGACGTGGTAGTGCCTAAACATCCACAGGAGCATTCTCAAGAACCACTCCCTTTCCTTTGTTCTGAAAATAATTTTCCTGCATAGCAAGGATTTGAGCAACCTTTTATGAAACACCTGAACTGGACTGACCTTGATCAATTTGACCTGATGACCCAGAGGGAATATCTGCAGTATCAATATGCAGAATATCTGTTTCAAAATCAAAATCATCACCAAAATCGATGGACAACAACTCCATAAATGATGGCTCAGTAGTAGGTGCAGCAGGTTCAGTTTGTGATTCTGGAGTATGCGATTCTGGGTTATCGGTGTGTTGTTGAGGACTGGTGGTTGATTCTGGTGCTGATGTGGGTGTGGGTGTTGGTGTAATTATGGTTGCTTCAACTTCACTGTCCAACTCACTAGATCTCAAGTCATCCCTTTTTCGTTTATGATGAATGAGATCAGCAGTTGGTTCTTCAACATAGTCTTCCTCAGTGTTTTCAGTAACTGTCAGAAGAGGCTTTCGAGCAGTAGACTGAAATAAGACTTTAGCAGATTCGAGGGCTTTTAATATTTCATCATCTGTAAGAGTACTTGGTTGACGGTGCTCTTCTTCATCATCGGAAATCTCAAATGTAGCAGCACGTGGTTGAGCGGGTGCCACATGTTCATCAGCAACCTGAGCTATAACAGGCTCAGCTTCATTCTCAACAAAATGACCGAATTTTACCAGGGGTTTCAATCCCCTATAAACCACTTTGGCTCCTTTTCTTGACTGCTTCATTAATCCAAAGGAATTGGGTCCCATAGACTTCATATCCAAGGTCTCAACAAATTTAACCAAGTCGGTGTAATGAGAATCAAAGATCATCTTTAAAAACCTTGGATACATCAAGAACATCTCCTTCTTCTTTGCCCTTAGATTGCTCATCATTTCATTGAAAACGAACTTGGAATAGTTGTAATTCCAACCCATGATCAGAGCAGCAACGACAAACATTTGGGTATGACTGATTTCATCTGAACCCCCCTTTCTTCCCAAGATACATGTGAAGAACGTGTGCAATAGGTATCTCCAGTAAGGGTGAAACAATTTCTTGATTGCCGGTGGTTGATTGCAGAGTATTCTGTTGGGTAGTCAGGTTGATCCCCAAAAAAAAGTACCTCTCTAATAATGGCTTCACTAACAGTGACTGGCTTCGTCTGTATTTTGGAGTCGATGGAAATAACTCCATCTGCCCCTTGAGAATTGATCTTTGCATTGTTCCAGAAATCAGTAACCATCTTCTTGCAAATTACGGGATTCTCACGAAGAGCATGAGAGATCCTGCAAGTATTGAGTCCAACAATCATCGACTTGAACTCCTTGTGATCCAATGGTGGACCATACAGGTGGCCGGCTATGTTATGAGTATCAACATACTTTAACGAGTTCTGATCAGCCATATCTGCACCAAACGTATCAAGTTAGATATCCAATATGGTAATTTGATAATAATTAACAGATTTATCAATGGATTAAAGGAAGTTTTTGGCTAAAAATTTAAACAGGTCCAACAAATAAATACAACACATCCCAAGTCCATAGCTTAGTAATGATCTGGGCCAAACAGTGAGAATTGGGCCTAGATGCAGAATACGAGGCCCAGAAGAAGAGATTTCGGTCAACATGAACTGCTTTTGGTCAATGGAAGTCAAAACAGCCGAGAACAGGAGTTCTCGGTTATCTTGGCCGAGAACATGAGCCGAGAACAGGAGTTCTCGGTTGTCTTGGCTGAGAACATGAGTTCTCTGTCAGTGTAAGGTGTTCTCGGTCAACAAAAGTCAACCGAGAACCCTTTTGACAGCTTTTGACAGATGGAGACAGAAAACCCTTGAGTTTCTTCTTGGAATTTGTGTAGTTCATCTTCAATCTACCGAAAACTCAGCCAAAACTCCATGAAACCTGCAGATTGAATAGAGGTGGACAGCCGAAAACATATAAATCCACAGTAAACCCTAGAATATCCAAAAATTGCTTATGGATTCCATGAAATCGGTTTCACAGTCTTAAGTTAATCCCCTGATAAAATCAGAATTTCATATCCCCTTTGATTATACCTGTCAAATAAAGAAATACACTTTGAGGATGATTAGAGGAGATGATCATTTCGGCTTAGATGCTTGATAGAGAGAAGGCTTTTAGTGATACCAATAGAATAATAGTGAAAATTAGCTTAACTTTCATTATAAACCCTTAACCCGGGCCGAGAACCAAAATGGAAGTTGGGCTCGTGAAGGGCCCAAGTTGAAAAACTAGATTATTAACAAATTGAAAAGCCCAACAAGTTTGATAACCCAACTGTGATAAACCCAAGTTGAAAGACCAGATTATTAATGGACGTTTCGAGGAGAGTAATTTCGAGGATACCTTAAAACCATGCAAGACAGAACAAAGTAAAAAGCAAAACTAAACCAGGAAAAATAAATCCACACAAAAGTAAGACAACTCCCTATATAATTTTATTTAAGTCGGGATCAAATTTCAGTTCTTCGTAACACTGCCGCCCTTTTATGAAAAGATCCGAACATGGAATCATATCGTTTAAGAGGCAGTCACAAGGATTCATGTTCAGCGTTATTATGACATTAAGAGACAGATTGATAGCGTGTATCCCATACTTAGCATGATCTTTCATCGCATCAGTGATACGATTAAGGTTCAGTTAGGCATAAAGCTTAGATGGACATCACTCATGGACCTGTGATGCCTCCTATCTCTTCTCAAAACGTTTTTGGCTTTCCCCAGATCACCCCAATTTGACTCCACCCCCTAGTGCTTGATCAAAAGATTTTATACAAAGCAGGCTTAGTTTTTAAGGTTGAACGTTGGACTTAGTGCCAGTAAACTGACATGCCTTTCATTCGAGACATGACAGGACTTACTTGTGTGCCCCCATCTCTGTAGTTCTAGTTTGACCCTTTAAGCCGTGAAAATGAAATAACTTAAATAGAAATAAGCAACTGCAATCACAATTTTTTTTTAATAATAATAATAGCTTAACGGTACAATATTTTTGGTGATCAAGACATTAACGGGCTCGTGTATGACTGGGTAATTGCTTTTCTGCCTATCATTCGGAGAGATGTATCTGGAGACATGCACCTGTCTTCAAAATGACTCTCCACATTAAGTTTAACAGATTTAGTTTATATCACTTTAACTTTTATGCATCGTGGAAAGTACCATTAACATCAATGACTGTTCTAGAGCCTTTTAAGCTTAATAACTTCACCCGTTAGGCACACAGAAACAATTTATGTATCACTTTCCAAAGGTTGGATCAATTTTCATTTGAAAATATTTTAAAGCTTCCAAAAAGCCGTTAACGGAATAGTAATATCACTTCCCAAGGAGTTAAGAAACACACGTGTTAAGGATTCAGACACCTCGGTCTCTTTAAGCTTTCAGGTAAATGGCTATCCATTGTAACACAAGTGGTTAACCGGACCAAAAATGCATGAAAACACATGTCCTTCCAGCTTAGAGTTACCGACATAATTTTAAGTGAAAGAATACAAAACACAAAAACTCATCATAATCGCCCCGGGCGCTTTCAGTCATTAGGTAAATGGCTATCCTGTGAAACTATAAGTAGAACACCTGACCAACCATATACAAGTATATGTCCTTCAAACTTGAGCAACCAACATAATTTTAAGCGAAAATGAATCTTGAAAAACTCAAAAAGTTTGTTGTTAATTTTTTTATTTTAAACCGAAGACAACGCACACACACTATTTTTGTCTTTTTGATTTTTCTCCCCCTAAATTTGTGCAAAGATAAACAAAACTGTACAAATTTATCCCCAAAAAGACTCAATCCTCGAAACGAAGCATTTTAAGAAAACTCACAAGCACATTAAATTTTGCTGTTTCGACCGGTTTTGTAAATAAGTCCGCCACGTTATTATCGGTGTGGACCTGTTCAAGATGAATCAATTTTCGATCGAAATAGTCACGAATAAAATGAATTTTAATATCTATGTGCTTGGTTTTAGAATGTTGGACTGCGTTTTTCACAATAGCAATAGCCGCATCATTATCACAGAAAATGGGAGTTCCAAGAAATTCCAAACCGTAATCCAGCAATTGGCTTTGCATCCAGATAACCTGAGAGCAGCAAGCGGATGTGGCAACATATTCTGATAAAAGATAGATAAATATGGGAATAATATAATAGTGATAAGTCATAAAGGAATAGAAACTTCCAACTTGATGATATTAAAAAGAATAATACTTGGATCATAAACACATAGATTCTTTTAAAAAGAAATTGAGAATCTTTGTTTAAAAAGTAATAAATTCGAATTATTAGGAACTCATAAAATAAGTTAAAATCTGGATTTTTAGGATATTTAAACATAATTGTATATATATAAATAACAAGTTGAACAAGTAACATAGTGAAGGTAGTCTAAAATACGAACTAGGAACCGAAAAACTCGATCAAAAGTATCTTAAAAACATATATAGTCAAAACTGCAATTTATGGTAAATTATATGTTATTATATGTGTGTTTAGTTCATAGGATAATTAGTATAGACTTGCGCAATTTATTTGACTTGTCGGTAATGTTAACGGTCGAAAAATCGGCTTTTCGAACGAAACCGACACAACTATTAGGGACTGTTTTAGAACAGCCCCTAAAGTGTTAAAATACTCATGTATAACATAAGTTAATACATGAGAAAAGGAAAAAATGATAAAACTTAGTCCTAAACGATTCGTGTCGTGAAAAATGACACAAAAACGTTAAAAAGTTGCTATTTTAAGAAAATATTAACAAGAATGAAAATAATATATTTTCACAAGTTATCTTGTAAAACATGACCAATATATATGTAACAAGTATTTTCCATAATTTATAAGTTACATTTTAAACGAAAAACCGAAACAATGCATTTTAAGCATAAAACCGACAAAACCGACAAGTTTTGTAAAAGATACAAGATTAATATTTTCTTAAAATTTCCAGCAACTGAAACTTAAAATATTTTATTATATTTTAATTATTTATTAATTAATTTAATTAATTATCTAATAGTTAACGGAAACCGAACTATGTGTACTCGTTTATTTGCTTATGCGCTTATGTGTATATTAGAGTAGGACTAATAAATTATAAAGGGTTTCGTATAAAAACTAAAATCAAGTTTTATTAACAAAAACTTGTTCTAATATAGGACACATGATTTTTGGAAAACAAAAAGCTACAAAACCATGAGTTTCTCTATCGAACCCCCTCGATTTTTAAATGGAATTGTTTTCAAATCGATATTTAATTGTGTTTTGGGGAAAAACATATTTTTTATTACTTATGATTTTCATTAATATTTAAAGGCATTTTATTTTACAAACCTTGTCAAACCCGGGATGAGTCTAGTTGGCTAAATAATGGTTAACCCTAGAAATTGGCACAGAAATATTAGTAGATCTATTGGGGTGACGCCCCCCCCCCCCCACTTTCAATCGCGTTGGGTTAAAAGTGAAAATATTTTGAGTTTGGTATGTATCGTGTTATCATCTATGATAGGCATACGTAATGTTGTATTCTTAGCTAGTTTACAACAGCACGCTTTGTTTAAAAAGTAAAATGCCTATTGTTTTGTGATGTAATGACGGTAGATCATTACACACGGATTTGTGATATAATGGAAATAGACCATTATACACTGGATATTTTAGATATAATTCGGGGTGTAATGACGATTACACACGAATTGATATCGGATTTAATCATTATATGAATGTTGTTTTCGATTCATATATAAATATATATATGGACTATTTTGATATAAAGGGAAACTCACCAACACGTTGTGTTGATCGATATTTTAATATGCTTTTCAGGTAAGTAAGGATTTCGAGGAGGCATAAAAAGGAAGGCGTGAGGTGTTTGAACAAAGTTGAAATAATGTAAACCACGCAATAGCACGTGTAAGAAAACTCTGATATTGTAAAATATTTTCTTTAATAAAAAGATGATGCTTTTATTATTAACTGTCTATTGTTATTGGCTATCGGCATCTGCCATAACCCAAATGACTTAAGTTAAGTCTTCCGCTGTGTTAAGTTAAGATTTTCGGGGTGTGGCAGAAGTTGGTATCAGAGCCAATACATATAGAGAATTAAAAAATAAAAGGTTTTCTAAACTATAACCGTATATTCAAACACATGCTCCTTTCCCGCCTCTCGAAACGAAAAGGTAACATAATATATATATTAATTGATTATTACTAACTTGAATTGATATGTTCTTTTCTAATGATGACTTCATTAGTGATTGTGACTGATTCTGACTCCAGCGACGACAGCACCCCACTATCACCGGTCGATTTTCGTCCGGTAGTTGCATCTGGAGACACTGGTTCTACTTCGGGAACCGCACCTCTCAAGGTGTATTCCTGAAAGAGAACCAGGGCCACCCGGGATGCACCGGCCCCCATTACTACTATCCCACTAGCCGTGATCCCACCTCCACCATCGCCTCCTTTACCGGAGCCTGTGGTAGAGGAAGACCCTCTGATCACGAGATGCTTATGATTCTTCTAGGCAAGTTCTCGGCTTATGAGAATATTGTTCACAATCTTGTGGACCGCGTCTTTTCCATAGAACATAAGCAAGGCATCGATGACCAATCGCACAATGCACAATGCTCTGTGCCAGTTTGTGTATGATATGAAGAATCAGGGGTTGCTTATAGAGGCCAGGTTGGGAGATCTTGAGATGAAGAATGGTGTGATTGAGCCATGCTTGTGTTACTTGAGCATTCACTAGACTTAGCTCACAAGTAGTATGTTTGTTTTGGGTAGTATGTTATGTAAATTAACCATGAACTTGTAGTCTTTTGTATGGTTGTGATAACTTTAGTAGGAACTTAAAACTATGGTGGGTGATTAAGGTGTAAGTATATACACCTAATTTTGGTAGAATTTTGGTAATTATAAAATCCCACTCTTTGATGATTAAATATATATTTGTGTTATGAATGATTCTACTTAATTCCTTAAAAATATCACTTTTTCCAAAAACTAACAAAATTATATTCTTTTTCTAAAAAGAACATGGCACCCAAAACGAGACGAGCAACTAATAATCAAGTGTCCGGATTACCATCCTCTCAAGACGAGTTAGCTCAACTAATCGCTCAACATGTAAATGCGGCACTCGAGCAACATGAGGCTAACCGCAACGCAAGCCAAAACCCCCGAAATACAACTAATAACATAAATGGAGGAACACCTAGAACCAAAAATCTAAACAAAAACCCCTCAGGTAGTATGGTACGCGGATGCTCATACAAAACTTTCCAAGGTTGCGGTCCGAAAGAATTTACCGGTGCCGAAGGACCTTTGGAAATTATCCGATGGATCAAGAAGATGGAATCTGTAATGAAAAACACTGATTGCACTCCTCTCGAACGGATAAAATACGGAGTATGTTCATTCCGTGATGAGGCACTCGAGTGGTGGAACTCCATAATTCAAAATCTTGGAGAAGATGCCGCTTACCGTCTAACCTGGGAAGAACAGAAAGAAACGTTGCTAAAGGAGTACTATCCCAGAAACGAACTTCAGAAGATCGAATATGACTTCTGGCAGTTAAAGATGGAAGGTGCCGACATCGGAGGATATACTTTCTGATTCAACGCATTGGCTCGGCCGGTACCCTGACCGGTTACGCCTGAATATGCAAGAATCGAGAGGTACATCTGGGGCTTAGCTCCCGAGATCCGAGGAATGGTGACCTCCTCCAAACCAACCATCATCTAGTCAGCTCGAGAGCTTGCAAAATCTTTAACTGATGATGCAGTTTGCATGGGAACTCTGAATGATTTCGGAAAGAAAGCTGCCACTATAGAACCTGAACGAAAAAAAGATACCGAGAATCAGAAACCCGGAGAACTCAAACGGAAGTAGAATGGTAACTTAGGAGGACAGTTCAAGAGAAACCAAGGAGCAGGAAGGATGTTCGCAGCAAACACAAGAGGACCAAGAGGAAGCTCAGGGCAGGGACCCACTTGTAACAAGTATGGGAAAACCCATGGTGGTGAATTCTGGAAGTGTAACATATTCAATCGATTTGGCCATATGACTCGCGACTGTTATATGAAGATAATAACATCCACCGGAAGCCGAACTTCCGGATGTTTCAAATGCGGTGTCATCGGACATATCAGAAATGAGTGCCCCAAACTCAAAAGTCAAAATGCAAGGGGCAAGACATTCGAGATGAACGCGAAGAAGGCCCGGAAGGACTCATCCGTAGTCACTGGTACGTATCTTGTTAATAATCACTATGCTTATGTACTATTCGATACCGGAGCAGACCTAAGCTTTGTTTCTAACCAATTCAAATCCCTTCTCGATATTGAACCTAGAAAGTTAGATAATAACTATTCAATTGAATCAGCTAACGGAAAACTAATCGAGACCAGTGAAGTGGTTCGAAACTTCAACATTCTGTTAGAAAACCATAGATTTCCAATTGACCTTTTACCCGTAGAACTAGGCAGTTTTGATATAGTGATAGGAATCGACAGGTTATCCAAAAATGGAGCTGAGATCGTATGTTCCGAAAAGCTAGTTCGTTTACCAACCCCAACTGGTCAATGTCTGAATATTCAAGGAGATCGGAGTAGCACAGAATTAAAACTCTCTAGTATCACAAAAACCCTCAAAATCCTAAGGAAAAGATGTCCGGCTTTTCTTGTCAACGTGGTCGACACAAAGGCCAAGTAACGAAAAATAGACAATATCCCTGTAGTTCGAGATTTCCCAGAAGTTTTTCCTGAAGATTTGCCTGGATTACCTACCTAGCGTCAAGTCGAGTTCAGAATCGATCGGGTTAAAGATGCCGCTCTGATAGCTCGATCTCCATATAGATTGGCACCATTGGAAATGCAGGAGTTATCTAATCAGCTTCAGGAATAACTAGACAAAGGATTTATAGGACCAAGTTTCTCACCTTGGGGAGCTCCAGTCTTATTTGAGAAAAAGAATGATGGCTCTTTTCGAATGTGTATCGATTATAGAGAACTAAACAAACTTACCATTAAGAATCGGTACCCACTACCGAGTATTGATGATATGTTTGATTAGTTACAAGGATCAAGCTATTACTCAAAGATCGACCTGCGATCTGGGTATCATCAGTTACGTGTTGCAGAAGAAGATGTTCACAAGACTACTTTCAGAACTCGCTATGGCCATTATGAATTTCTAGTCATGCCATTTGGTCTAACGAATGCACCAGCTGTGTTCATGGACCTTATGAACAGAGTTTGTAAGCCATACTTGGATAAATTCATGATAGTATTCATCGATGACATACTTATCTACTCACGAACCAAGAAAAAACATGAACAACACTTGAAATTGATTCTGGAATTGCTAAAAGAAGAGAAGCTATATGCCAAATTTTCCAAGTGCGATTTTTGGCTTCGAGAAGTCCATATTTTGGGCATGTAATTAATGAAAATGGTATCCATGTCGATCAAAAAAAAGTTGAAGCAATTAAGAATTGGGAGATACCAAGGTCACCTACTGAAGTGCGACAATTTTTGGGATTAGCTGGTTATTACCGTAGATTCATTGATAACTTTTCTTCTATAGCTCAACCCTTCACCCAATTGACTCAAAAAGACAAGACATATGAGTGGACAGAAAAGCAAGAAGAACCTTTCCAACTACTTAAACAAAAGTTGTGTAATGCACCAATCTTATCCCTTCCAGAAGGAACTGATGGATTCATAGTTTACTGTGACGCATCACGATTAGGCCTTGGATGCGTGCTCATGCAAAAAAGAAAAGGTGATAGCATATGCATCACGACAACTCAAAGTGCACGAGAAAAATTACACAACTCATGACCTGGAATTAGGAGCAGCTGTTTTTGCACTCAAGATTTGGAGACATTATCTCTATGGCACGAAGTGTACGATCTTCACCGATCATAAGATTCTCCAGCACATATTTGATCAAAAGGATTTTATTATGAGGCAACGAAGGTGGGTGGAACTACTCAATGATTACGAATTTGACATTCGTTACCACCCAGGTAAAGCAAATGTTGTAGCTGATGCTTTGCGTATAAAGGAAAGAGAAAAACCACTTCGTGTCCGTGCATTAGGATTAACAATTCAAACAAGCCTCACCACTCGAATCCGTGATGCACAAAAAGAAGCTTTGAAACCTCGAAACATAAGAACCGAGAGATTACGAGGTCTTGAGCGTGAATTCATAAAGAAGTCTGATGGTACATTATACTTGATCCGTGACATTCGTCAATTTCGGGTCTCGTTTGTATTCGTTTTTCATGTAAACCGACCCATTTTGTAAACCAAAGCTTATGATATAATAAAAATGATGGATTTTATGTTACAATATTGTTTTACACTTGTTGGGTCTTGAAAACATCCTTTTTGGTCCTTAAAACTCCTTAAAAATGACTTAAACCAAACTTTGGTGACTGTTATTGTCATTTACCAAAAACTTGTTTGACCATTTCAACCATCACATGCATCTTTACCCTATTTGTATGAACCATACTCTTACCATTATAAAATCAAGGCTCCATACACCACTTTGGTTGTTCATTTTCTCCAAAATCTCTCTCAAATCCAAGTATTCATCTTCAACATTTTGCTATTTTGACTACTTAAGGTCAAACTAAAAGCTAACCTTGTTCTAACTAATTCTTATTACTTGAATATGGTGGTACAACATATATATATAATACACACCCTTTTACCTTTCGGACCTCGTAAGGAAAGGCTTAATGGAGGACTTCGTGTTCTTGATATATATACACACACATAGCTTGTTTGCACATACTAACCATGACTAACTTCTACTCTTTTTAGTTTTTTTTTGTCATATTTATGAAGTTCCATGGTGGGGGCTAGTAGAGACTAACCTCGGTTTAACCGTAAATAGTCCAAACCGTGAACCGAACTTTTGCTTACTAGTTTTGTAAAATAGTTGTTTAAACATGTTTAATGTTATATTCGAGTTTTAAAAATCATTTTTACAAGTTCTTTGATATTAAGCATGTGGAATCCATCTATGAACTTGTTGGGATATGGAAACCGAACCAAACTGAAACTTTTGCTTAAAAGACTTGTAAACTTTTTAGTTGTAAAACTTAAATATTTTTCATTTATAAATTAAATATTTCTCACCTTATTACTTAACATAGGTTAAGTAAATATTAAGGTTAGATACTTTAACCCGGTTTCGAGAAAACTTACATTTTTAAAGGGTTATTATTATAAATTCTTTAATAGTTACATTTTAAACCATGAACTTTAATTGTTTACTTTTTGCAACAATTATTTTATTAAAGATCTTTAAGACAACCTTTCTAAATCCAAGACTTTCTTTTGTTTAGGCTTCATACGCTAAACCCGCCGTTCCGGCAAATCTTCAAATTAACAAATTTTCAAGTTTATTACTTGAACGTGAGTAAATTTATACCCCGTTTTCTATCTTTTGTTTTGGGGTGACATTTCATACTTATTAAAATCAAATGCTTTATACTTGAGTCTTAAACCACAAACGTTATTGTATACTTTACTTAAATAAATGCTTGATTTGGTGTTCTATGCTTACATGATTATATGCTTATGTGTTTACCGTTTTTGGAAGGTTGATTCATAAATCCGTGAACTATCTGGTATTCTCTTATAGCACGGTGCCGTTAATGTATTCTTATTAACGACCTCATGAAATCCGAATCTATTTGGTATTCTCTTATAGACGGTGCCGCTAATGTATTCTTATTAGCGACCTCATATTATCCAAATAATTGCTATTTATTTGTTGTTTCGTATACAAGATTGTGGATTTTCTATTATATACATATATGCTCAAAAACTATGAATTATTCACCAACCTTCATTTTGACAAACTTTATTTTATGAAATGTTATGGGTTTGTATTTAGGTTGATTTTGGAGTTTGGTGAAGAAAACGTCACAAATACCGTTAGAATATTAGCAAAAATGAACAATATTTGATTTGCTATATTTGTTATATTTTGTTATATTTTGTTGTATTTGACTTATGATTATTGTTATGTGACATTTTCGATGTTGTGAAATGAAATGAGTTGTTAAATATTATCGCTTAAAATAGTGTCATGCGCTTGTGGGCAATCGTTACACCTCGGCATGTTCCGCCGCCTTTAGTTGGGGTGTGACAGATTGGTATAAGAGCCATGACAATTAGGATAGGTGGTTAGATGTAACGACCTAGAATTGTTATGCTTAGGGTCCTATACGTGTGTTCATACGTGTTTACTCTATTGTATTGTTCATATCGCATGTTTATTTATAAACTTGTTTAAAATTCACCAATATCCTAAATGTTTACATACACACACTTTCATAGTATTTCCAATGTATCCTTACCTTAAAACGTAAAAGTAGATTTTTATTGTGTTTTATGGATTACAAGATTAACTTGGATCCCGTTGTTTCAAATCCCTTAAAGGTTGCGTTTATATCGGGTTTGTAGCCATCATAGAAAACGAGACATTATAAAATGACCATTTGACAAAAAGATTCCAAGGATCGAAGGTGATTTACTTACCAGTGATGGTTGAGTTATTGTGCTCGTTTTCTAGGCCACAAATCATGTTATATATGTCAATTCTTTAAGTAGTCGAATGCGATCGTTCCGGTCGCCATCCTAATTTTCGGTGTTAAAACAATAGAACTACGGTGGTTCATGGACTAGTGTTTTGACATGACGTTGTATCTCGATTTATTGTGTTATTATTGTTATTTGAGTCTAAAACATGAAAAAGTCGCGGTGGTTCGTGCACATGTTTAGACTCCAACGTGGTGTTTTATAAACTTTTTAGTGTTGGAATATCACGTCATGATGGTTCATGCACAATTTTCTGACTCTATAAATCTCAAAATTTTTAAGCTTTAACCATCTCAGAAACCATTTATGTTTTGTTTACGGTTTTGATATTTATAAACAAAGTTTTATATTTTATCTAACACTAACGTCTTCTCCTTACTAACTCTAGGATTCACAATAAAAAAAAAATCTGATATCTTATTTTATTTTACACACTCATATATTCATTTCTTTTTATCCAAAAACTTTTCCCATCTTCTTTAAAAATTTTAGCATGCCTCCGCTAAGACGCCAACCGCGCAAGAACTCCGCCCGACGCATGGCCGCTCTCGTCGCCAAAAAAATGGCCGATGTGATTCCCGAACTTATAACCCAAATCCAAGCTACCCTACCCGCACCCGTTTTTTCACCCGTTGAACCCAAACCCGAATCCTACCTACTTAAGCAATTTACTAGTGCTAAGCTGTCCGAGTTCTGTGGAACCAATTGTGTGATTACCTTGTTACAATGGTTCGAATCGACCGTGAGTGTGTTCCGTCACAGCGAATGCCCCGACGCGAAAAAGACAAATTTCGCGTCAAGCATGTTTTGAGAAACCGCTCTAACATGGTGGGGTAGTGTTATGCACCTCCAAGGTTCGGAAATGGCTATGGTCCTTCCATGGGTTGATCTCAAGGCGCTTATGATGAAGAAATTCTGTCTCAAACACGAGCTTCAAAAGCTTGAGGTAGAATTTTGGAACCTAAAACAAGAAAGTGGTGATAACGCTGCTTACTCACTCCGCTTCCATGAATTGAGCATCCTTGTTCCTAATTTGGTTACCCCAACCGAACGTGAAATTGATAAATACATTGGGGGTTTACCAATGCAAATACGGGACTCCGTCATGAGTAGCAAACCCGTGAATCTTGAGGACGCCATCACTTTTGCCGGTGCACAATCGGAAAATCATGTGAAGGCGGGTACTCTAACCCTCAAGAAACCGAGTGAGAAAGCCAAGCACGAGCCCGCACCGCAAGCCAAGGTTGACCCACAACCCCAAGCCATTAACTACTCCAACTCTTCCCGACACAACAATAACAATAACAAAAAGAAACCAAAACCAACTACCGAAACTATGCTGTCACCCAACCCCAACCACAACAACAAACCCAAGCTCCACCACAAACCCGAAGATCCTACAACGGTACTTTCCCACTTTGCAACAATTGTCAACGCCATCACCCATCACACTTACCATGCCTCCAATGCACAATTTGTAACCGTTTTGGTCATCTCAATACCACATGTCGATCCGCACAACCAACTCAACCCAACCAACCAATAACTACTCCCCAAAACCGATATGCACCCTACCCACCAAACCCTCCACAACAACCCCGATCTTGCTTCAATTGTGGGGACCCTAACCATTTCCGCAACAGTTGTCCTCTCCTCACTTTTGCTAACCAAACCATGACCATACCTTACTATGAAACTCAAGCCTACCAAGTCCAAACCTACCAACCCCAACTTCCCCAAATCAATGCACCACTAATCCAACCCATCCAAGCAATCCAAGCACCACCACCACCTCCACAACAAGCACCTCAAGTCAACCATGGAAATCAAGGGCGAGCTTTCATGATGAATGCAAATCAAGCTCAAGTGGCAAACGATGTTGCGAACGGTATGTTTTTGGTGAACTATCATTTGGCTTCTATTTTATTTGATACGGGTGCCGATAGAAGTTTTATTTCTTTGAAATTTGAGTCGAAACTTGCGATGCCTCGAACTAAGATTTCCCGACCGTTCTTCGTTGAAGTCACCAATGGCAATTCTATTACCATCAATTCCGTCGTCCTTGATTGTTGTGTCATCCTTTCCAAGCATAAATTCTCCATCGATCTCATCCCGATGCAAATGGGAAGTTTTGATGTCATAGTAGGTATGGATTGGTTGTCTTTACACCGTGCCGAAGTCGTTTGTTTCGATAAATTCATTCGTATTCCGCTTGTCAACGGTAAAATTCTTAAGGTCTTCGGCCACGCAACGCCTCGAAGGCTTAATCTCATGTCGTGTGCTCAATCGCAAAAGTACTTAAGCCAAAAGCACGTTCCGTTTTTAGCTCTCTCGGTGACAAAAGACAAAAAGGAAAGGAAAATCCAAGATATTTCCATTGTTCGTGAATTCCTCGATGTCTTTCCCGATGATGTCACCGGTCTTCCTCCCATTCGTCCGATTGAATTCCAAATCGATCTTGTGCCCAGCGCGATGCCCGTGGCCAAGGCTCCTTATCGTCTAGCCCCGTCGGAAATGAAGAATTATCAAACCAACTCGAAGAACTTTCCAATAAAGGTTTCATTCGTCCAAGCTCTTCTCCTTGGGGCGCTCCCGTTCTCTTCGTGAAAAAGAAAGATGGTTCATTTCGTATGTGCATCGATTACCAAGAACTTAACAAACTAACAATCAAAAATCATTACCCCTTGCCACGAATCGACGACCTATTCGACCAACTTCAAGGCGCAACTTGTTTCTCTAAAATTGTTCTTCGATCGGGTTATCATCAATTGCATGTTCGCGAAGAAGACATTCCTAAAACCTCTTTTCGTACTCGATATGGACATTTCGAATTTTTGGTTATGTCCTTCTGGTTAACAAATGCACCCGCGGTATTTATGGACCTCATGAATCTCGTTTGCAAACCATTACTTGAAAATTCTTTATTGTCTTTATTGATGACATCCTTATCTTTTCTAAATTTAAAGCCGAACATGAACATCATTTGCGTTCCATTCTCGAGCTTCTTAGAAACGAACAACTCTATGCCAAATTCTCCAAATGCGAATTTTGGCTCGAGGAAGTTCAATTTTTGGGACATATAGTAAACGACAAAGGTATCATGTTGATCCCGCTAAAATTGAGGCCGTTAAGGATTGGAAAACTCCAACGACTCCCACGGAAATTCGATCCTTCCTCGGTTTGGCCGGATATTATCGACGTTTCATTCGGAAATTTTCCAAGATCTCTTTGCCTCTTACCTCCCTCACCCATAAAGGGAAACCATTCGATTGGGGTTCGAAGCAAGAGGAAGCCTTTTGTACTCTCAAAGACATGCTTTGCAATGCTCCTGTTCTAACCCTTCCCGATGGAAACGAAGATTTTGTTGTATTTTGCGATGCATCCCATCAAGGTCTCGGTTGTGTTCTCATGCAATGAGGTCAAGTCATCGCATACGCATCAAGACAACTAAAGGTCAACGAGAAGAACTATACGACTCACGATCTCGAACTTGGTGCCATCGTTTTCGCTCTCAAAATATGGAGACCTTACCTTTATGGTACAAAATGTGTGGTTTTTACCGATAATAAAAGCCTTCAACATATTTTTGACCAAAAAGATCTTAACATGAGACAATGACGATGGGCCGAATTACTTAGAGATTACGATTGCAAAATTCGCTACCATCCCGGTAAAGCGAATGTTGTCGCCGACGCCCTAAGTCGAAAGTTTAATGTTAAATCCGTTCTGCTTCTAAGCATTGTTGTTCAAACCGATCTTCAAATCCGAATCTTCCAAGATCAATGTACCTCCGTTGAAGGGGGTAACATCTGCGACGAAATGTCATGTGGAGCCGAACATCAACTTGAAACTAAACCCGATGGTCTTTTGTACTTTCTCAATCGCTTGTGGGTTCTTGATCGCGACGACCTCGTACTTGTATTCTCGACGAAGCTCATAATTCGCATTACTCCGTTCATCCCGGTGCGGATAAGATGTACTTCGATCTTCGTGCTACCTTTTGGTGGCCGGGTATGAAAAAGGACGTAGCGTTGTATGTATCTAAATGTCTTACTTTCTCAAAAGTTAAAGCCGAACATCAAAGACCTTTTGGTCTACTCGATCAACCACCGATTCCCGTTTGGAAATGGGAAGACATTGCTATGGACTTTATCACCAAATTACCCAAAACCCAAAAAGGCAACGATAATATTTGGGTAATCATCGATCGATTAACCAAATCTGCTCATTTCATTCCGATCTGTGAGAAGTATTCTGTCGAGCAGCTTGCTCAAATCTATGTTCGGGAAATCGTGTGCTGACACGGTTTGCCATTGACTATCATCTCCAATCGTGATGCCCGTTTTACCTCTCATTTTTGGTGATATCTTAAAGAAGCTTTGGGAACACGTCTCGATCTTAGCACCACTTATCATCCTCAAACGGACGTAAATCCGAACGTACGATCCAAACACTCGAGGATATGCTACGAGCATGTGTTCTTGATTTCGGTGGGAATTGGGATTCTCACATTCCATTCATCGAGTTCTCTTATAACAATAGCTACCAATCTAGCATTGAAATGGCTCTGTTTCAAGCTCTTTACGGTCGTAAATGTCGTTCCCCAATTAGTTGGAAATAAATTGGTGTAGCTCAAATAACGGGACCCGAAATGGTCAAATAAGAAACCGATGTCATTTATCAAATCCGTAAGAATCTCCTAGCCGCTATAAATCTTCAAAAGAGTTACGCCGACAAACGACGAAAACCGATCGAATTTAATGTTAGCGATCTTGTCCTTCTAAAAGTATCTCCTTGGAAGGGGGTAGTCCGTTTTGGAAAAAAGGGTAAGCTAGCTCCTTGTTTCGTTGGTCCTTTTAAAATCCTTGAGCGTGTTGGGAAAGTAGCATATCGACTCGAACTACAGCAAGAATTTGTCGGTGTTCATCCGGCATTTCATGGTTCGAATCTCAAAAAGTGCCTAGCCGAGGGTAATCTCCATATACCTCCCAACGAAGTACATGTCGATGAGTCGATGTTCATGGTTGAACGACCCGTCGAGATCATGGATCGCAACGAGAAGAAAACCAAGTGTCGTCGTATTCGGTTAGTCAAAGTTCGATGCGAATCACGGCGTGACACGAAGTTCACATGGGAACGAGAAGACACAATGAAGGAGAAGTATCCACACTTGTTTGCATCATTATCTTCATCTTAATTTCGGGACGAAATTAAGATGAAGTAGGGGATACTGTAACATTCGTCAATTACGGGTCTCTTTTGTATTAATTTTTGTATTTGTTTATCATGTAAACTGACCCATTTTGTAAACCAAAGCTTATGACATAATCAAAATGATGTATGTTATGTTACAATAATGTTTTACACTTGTTGGGTCTTGAAAACATCCTTTTCGGTCCATAAAACTCCTTAAAACTGACTTAAACCAAACTTTGGGGACTATTATTGTCATTTACCAAAAACTTGTTTGACCATTTCAACCATCACATGCATCTTTACGCTATTTGTATGAACCATAATCTTACCATTATAAAAAGCAAGGCTCCATACACCACTTTGGTTGTTCATCTTCTCCAAAATCTCTCTCAAATCCAATTATTCATCTTCAACATTTTGCTATTTTGACTACTTAAGGTCAGCCTAAAAGCTAACCTTGTTCTAACTAATTCTTATTACTTGAATATGGTGGTACAACATATATATAATACACACCCCTTTACCTTTGGTAGTTACTTCTCCGACTCCGATTGGTTAAGTTTCGGACCTCGTAAGGCAAGGCTTCATGGAGGACTTTATGTTCTTGATATATACACACATATATAGCTTATTTTCACATACTAACCATGACTAACTTCTACTCTTTTTAGTTTTTTTTTGTCATATTTATGAAGTTCCATGGTGGGGGTTTGTAGAGACTAACCTCGGTTTAACCGTAAATAGTCCAAACCGTGAACTGAACTTTTGCTTACTAGTTTTGTAAAATAGTTGTTTAAACATATTTAATGTTAGATTCGAGTTTCAAAAATAATTTTTACAAGTTCTTTGATAATAAGCATGTGGAATCCATCTATGAACTCGTTGGGAGATGGAAACCGAACCAAACCGAAACCTTTGCTTTAAAGACTTGTTGTAAACATTTTAGTTGTAAAACTTAAATATTTTTCATTTATAAATTATTATACAAGATCTATGATATTTGGGCATGTGGAAACCATCAAGGAACATATTGTGAGATGGAAAACAAACCAATCCGATTTTTACTCGCTTAAGACACACAAGTGTGTTTTTAGCTATCATGACTTGTATATTTGTTTATAAATAGTTTACAAGCTGATTTTAATTATTTTCTTAAGTACTTGGAATTGTTGGATCCAACTTGATCTCATAAAATAGTTTGGACCGACAAAACCGAACACTCGCTTAGCATACGTTGTTAGTTCTAAAACAATAGATCTACATACTTGGTTAAGTCTTATAAAGTTTTATTGAGTTATCTCATAACATTCATTATTTTGGAAAGTTGAATTTGGGTTTGACCAATTAATAAGACCCGAACCAACAACCCGAACACTCGCTAAAGACCCGTTTTAGTATCTTTGTCCCAAAGGAACTTGCGTTTAGCATTTTTTCTCACCTTATTACTTAACATAGGTTAAGTAAATATTAAGGTTAGATACTTTAACCCGGTTTCGAGAAAACTTACATTTTTAAAGGGTTATTATTATAAATTCTTAAATAGTTACATTTTAAACCATGAACTTTAATTGTTTACTTTTTGCAACAATTATTTTATTTAAAGATCTTTAAGACAACCTTTCTAAATCCAAGACTTTCTTTTGTTTAGGCTTCATACGTTAAACCCGTCGTTCCGACAAATCTTCAAATTTACAACTTTTCAAGTTTATTACTTGAACGTGAGTAACTTCATACCCCGTTTTCAATCTTTTGTTTTGGGGTGACATTTCATACTTATTCAAATCAAATGTTTTATACTTGATTCTTAAACCACAAACGTTATTGTATACTTTACTTAAATAAATGCTCGATTTGGTGTTCTATGCTTACATGATTATATGCTTATGTGTTTACCGCTTTTGGAAGGTTGATTCATAAATCCGTGAACTATCTGGTATTCTCTTATAGCACGGTGCCGCTAATGTATTCTTATTAGCAAACTCATATTATCCAAATTATTGCTATTTATTTGTTGTGTGACACCCCAAATATAGGGCTAAATTTTTTATTTTTTTCCTTTCTTATCATTAGATATTGAAAATTTAGTTGGCCGAGTATGTCGATAGGCTTGGCCAAATAAAAACAAAACGAACATGGACTAGTTAACCAAAACGAACCCGAGCCCGATAACAAGAAAATTTTAAGAAACATTCCAACATTTATTTAATCTTACTGGGTAGCCAAAATATATAACTCAAACATCAAACGACATTCTATATTATTTCCGGTAACCGAATCAAATGAAACAAAAACCGATAAACAAGAATCGTGATTCGTAGTACAATCACCTTCAATATATTGCACATCATCTTTATACAAAGACCAGCCCCATTGTAAATATTTAGAACATTTTTGAATAATAACATTAATAATAACAATTATAATAATAATAATAATAATAATAATAATAATAACAAAAGATATTATATCTTCAAAATCCTGATCATATCTTTTGCACCAATGAAAACCCTGAACACCTTCTTCTTTTTCCTCCATTCACGCTTCCTCTGCACCACCAATAAGAGTCATTGCATGCCTTCACAAACCAAGAAATCCTCTGCCCCAAATCTCCATCTCAGTCTTTATCATCAATATCAAACTTCACTTCTTGTAACCCCCATAACTCCCTGTTCTCTCTCTGACTCTCTGCTGAAGATTCTGAACGAGCCAAGCAGCATCCATAATCTGGTAATCCAGCGTTCTATTATTATTCTATTCCAATTCTGAACCCTATTCGATTGTTGCTAATATTCTGGTCGCTCACAGCAGCCCTATTCTTCCGTGTGTCTCGCTGTCTTGCTGGTGGAATCAGTCCAGAAGCAAGGAATCAGGTTGCTCGTGAAACCCTAACACGCACCAGGTACCACCATAGCCAATATTCGTTTCTGTTTGCATATTATTCTAAGCTTTGGCTCCGTGTTAAACCCGCATGTTAAACCGTGAACGAATAAGTAAACAAATTTGCTTAAAACTTATCTAAACATGTTAATAAATATGATTTAGAGCATTAGTAAATTAACTTCTGAATAAGTTCGAAATTTATAAACAAAAACCTTGTTTTTAAACAAAACGGGCCAAGAAACCGAATCTTAAAACTTCATTTACATAATAACCAGAATCTGCAGAATCTATCACTGGTCTGGAACCTTAAAAATCACATGTCATGCAGTCCCAAAACCGTGGCCAAATAATGGCCATTCGGTTACTCGTTTAAAGTCAAACTAGTTCGAAAATCGGACAAATATGCGACTTTTTAACTTCTGAACTGTTAGCATAGGTTTCAGAAGTTAAAAGTATTTTATTTTTGTCCTTAAACCTGGAAAAGAACCAAACCCGAAAGCTAACAATAGACCGTCCGGTAACTCTTTTAATAGACAAACTAGTTAGAAAACCGCACCGACAAGTGACCATTCTTTTTAACATAATTTCCAGAAGTTTAAAAACAGTAAAAATAAGCCCAATAAGCTGCACAAGTTCAGCCCCGGAAAGTAACATCAACCGTATATTAAAAACTGTTATAAAACCCGTATTTTATAACTCGTTTAACTAAGAAAAAAGCCCTTAAACCTAAATAAGATTATGACATTATTGTATAGATTTAAAAATGATATTTTGAAAAATAATAAGCTGGCCCAAATATGTCTTTCGCGAAACCTCGCATTAAAAACCGAACTAGAAGCCAAACGGACCGAAACCGAGTTCGTTAGCATTAATGCAGCCAAGGTTATGTTTTTTTAAACCTATGTGTAAAAACAACTTATTTTTTTATCAAAACTGGTCCTAAGTGGTTTGGTGACTAAAAAGTGGGTTTTCGTTTAAAAAGGGTATTTTTGGAACAAAAGTCAAGTCAAACCGTAATTTCCAAAAAACATAAAACCGAACCTTTAAAACTAAAGAATATAATTTAAATAGGTAAATATAAGCTATGAAATGGTTAAGGAAAATTGTGCTTACAAAATGGCCTGTTTACAACTTTAAAGTATTGTTTCGTTTAAAACCGAACGGGCCGGTTTTTAAGACTAAAACGCTTTAAAACTGTAAGACCCACATTTTTCCAGAATTTTTTTTTTAAAATATTTAATATAAATGTATAAAAACATTTTATGGAAAAACAACACCTCTTTGGACAAGATTTGACATTTAACCGCTAGTTACGGCGAACCGACATAAGCCGAACGGGCAGTTTCAAAACTACAATAATATGAACATTCTGAATTTATTTTTTTACAGTAAGTATATTGTAATAAAGTCATAATTTTAGTGTTTACCTATTTTCATAAAATTAACCAAGTCTTGAACCCGGTTTACACCAAAACGAATGCTAAACGATAGTACGGGAACTAAGTCCTTACATCACCAAACTTTCTGAAATCTCATATCTGAATATAATATTTTTTCGTATACCTTAATATTCTGGAAAATTTGGAGTTTTAATTATAAGGGAATTTGTTTACGAAAACCATATTTTAAAGGCTTGTCGTTAAAAACCGATAACTACCTGTATTGTTAACTTTTGAAAACCTGAGGGCTGATGTTTCCAACCAGAAATGACCATGCTACTGATGTGAATAAATTATATAGTTCTTATGGCCATACAGAAACCCGCAACCGAACATGAGGCCCGAACCTTCTAAATATAGGAACTTTATTAAAACATGGTCAAGTAAAACGAGATATCTAACACATTTAGATGTTAAACTAAATACTTGAACACACATCATCAATATTATAAATTGTATAAGAGTAAACTTTCCATAAAAGGAAACTTTATCCACCGGGAACTTAACACTTGGGCCAACGCTTAGAGATAAATACCCGTTTCACTATTGAATCTTTATTGAGGTTAAAACTAGTTGAGTTAAGTATTTATAATTCGTTATTTATCATATGAACCACCACTTTCGGGAAGTCAGTCTTTGATTTACTAGGAGCATTCGGTGAGTCTCGCGTGTAATCCCTTTTTACTTAAATTTTTGGGAACTAGTACATAATCCTAAACTTTTTATATGGTATGGAACTATCGGGGTGTTTTACTGCTAAATTTTGTCCCAACTTTTTACACAATCATTAGCCCGAGGGGATGGGACGGAGGCTTGTATGGATAGTACTATTTGGGAGACCCCCACGGATAGTGACCCTATGTTGGGTAAACCACACTGAGATCTGCGGATCGTTGCAGCATATAACCTACGTGTTTGATTATTGCTTTAGCAGGGCGATAGTCTGGGACGATATAACTTCTAGTATGAGTTGGGGGATACTTATGCTAGTTGCAGGTTTGATTGTGGACTTGATATGTGATATACCATGATGTGTCAACTTTATTATTATGTGTCTTAAACTCACGAGCTCACCAACATTATGTTGACGTATTTTAGTATGTACTTTTCAGGTAACTTAGACATTGGGGAATGGAATGAGATTATGCCTTAGTCGCCTTAGTGAACCGTAGAAGCCTTGGTTCTCAAAAATAAAGTAATGTGGTCATAGAAGACTACTTGATAAATATAGATGTAATCGTTAGATGACATCCTAGACTAATTAATGGTGCTATGCACCTAAGACAATTTAAGGGTCATGGTGATCCTTTTGCTTTAGTTGTACCTTTGAATTTGCAAACTCTTAGCATGTTATGAATTTCCTTTTAAGTTTATTTATTTTCCACTGCTCATGGTTGATACCAGTCAGTCACGACTAGCCCCCCCGGGTCGGGTGTGACAGATTGGTATCAGAGCCAAAGGTTTTAGTGAATTAGGAACCCGTTAGGTACCTAAGCTTTAACCAACTTGAGAAACCCGACCACGTCTTGGCATAGGAAACACCACCCTTAAGCAAACCTTACCCGAATGATTTAGGAAACCAAATCCTTGCTAGGAATTTAAGTAAGAAAGTGTGAACTAGCATCATGTTATATGCTTATGTGCTATTTGATTTAAATTGTTATACTTTGATTTTGTTTTCTTTTTATATATTTCCTTTTCGCACGCTAAGTTTTTATTTCACAGAGATGGAAAACAATGGAAAGAACATTATCTACGGATCCACCCAGCCCACTACGCACCACGATTTTAATACCTTCTTCACGCCGCCAACTAACCCCGGTGCTGGATCATCCCGTCAAACAGGTGCTAGGAAGACACTAGAGGCATCGCCGCTCCATGGAATGCCTTACATCTTGTCCTCATCTGAGACTGAGCCGACCGAAGAGTCAAGTGGGGATAGTGCACCCACAAGAAGGAGCCGATCGCGAAGCCACTCACACCATTCAAGGGAGGTTCGAGCTGGACCAATAGGTGGACCACGACCCCGACTGGGAGCAAGAATATCGGTACAAACCGACACCGCATTTCAACAAGAATGGAACCAGCTGCGGTCCTCGTTCCACATGGAGCCTTCAGTCCCGAGAGCACCAGCCGCACAGGTACTCCCAGCAGGCATGCATATGCACGATATGGCACCGAGGCGAAGTGTTCATATCGGGCACTCATTGCGATACGATGGTCCTCGCCAGATTGAGACGGGACGTGCGAGCTTCTCTGGGTACGCCGACAGCCGAGACCCCTACTTCCAGTATTCAAGGGATATCTATACTGAGTATCGTGGGAGAATGGCTATACGAGAGGTGGAAGCACTGCGTCAACGAGCTCAAGAAGCGGAAGAAGCTGTGGATAAGGCTACTGAGCGCTTGGAAGACTTGGCTTCGACAATAATCCGCATAGGGAGGTTCCTTCGAGGGTTAAAGCAGAGGTTTGGGAAGCGTCATTGAGTGTGATGGAGTTCAGTTATGTTTGTTATTTGTTTTCATTTACCTTTTGTACTAGGCATCAAGTGATACCACTCTTGCCATGTCACTATCTTTTATTTTCTTTACTTTCCTGTTTAGGGCATCAAGCAAGTATGCTTTTGTCCTCATGACATTACTTATTTCTATTTAATATATAGGCATCAAGCGATTATGCTCTTGCCTAAGTTTTGGTCATTTATTTAATTGCATGGTTGAAAAAGTGTGTCGTGAATAAATGTTAAATTGTTGTATGAATAGAGATGTGCGTATTTGTATTGATGATTTAACTTGGTTCAACGATAGAAAAATGGTACGAGGGAGAGGTCGTGGACGTCCCCGCGGTGCAGGGCGTGGAGACCGAGCCGCCACATAGGGAGGTCGTGATGGCCCAACCATTGAAACATCAGTTAACAACAATGACGAGGTCAATCAAAATGCTAACCTTGAACAATTGATAGCTGAGGGTATCGCCAAAGCCATACCCAATATTGTGGCCCAACTGAATGCCAACAAAGGAGGAGGAAACGACAAGGATCAAAATAAAAACGATAAGGATCAAAATAACAAAGACAAGGAAAGGCAAGATGATCGTGAGAAAACTTCTGAAAGGAAGGGTTGCATCTACAAGACCTTTATGGCATGCAAACCACCAGAATTTTTTGGTACTGAAGGAGATACTGGAGCCATTAGGTGGCTTGAAGAGATGGAGTCCATACTAAACATTAGTGACTGCTTAGCCGCTGACAAGGCCAGATTTGCCGCAATTTCATTCAAAAGAGGGGCATTAGCTTGGTGGAACATGTTAATAGGCACTAGAGGAGAAGATGCACTCACCCGCATGAGTTGGGAAGACTTTAAGAAGTTGGTGACTGAGAAATTCTGCCCTGGGACCAAGATTGAGAAAATGGAAGTGGAGTTCCTTTCTCTGGAAATGAAAGGAACCGCGCACTTAGAGTACACTACTAGGTTTGAAGAACTCTCTAGGCTAGTACCGCACTTGGTGACCCCTGAGTCAAAAAGAATTGGGAGGTATATATAGGGCTTAAATCCCCAAATTATGCCACCATTGAGGGCTTCCAAGCCAGCTACTTTTCAAAAGGCTGTCGAAACTGCTGCTGTGCTAACAGATGAGATTGCAAGAGGTTTTAATGGGTTGAAAAGGAAGTGGGATGATGTTAAGACTAAGAATGATCAAGGGAGTAGCTTTAAGAGGTTTGATACCGGGGCTAATAAGGGTAAGTTTGGAGGAAGTAATGGTAGGAGCTTTGGAAGTGGAGGGAAGATTTACCAAGGGAATTAGCCGAGATGTAACAAGTGTCACACTCATCACTATGGCACATGTAAGAAGGCATGTAACAAATGTAACCGAGTGCACGATGGACTGTGCAAACCCTCGACCTGCTACCGTTGCAAGAAAACGGGACATCTCGCAAGGGATTGTAAGGAACCACCCAAGTGTCATGATGTGGAGAGCTTGGACACACCCGCCCCAACTGCACGAAACCCAAAAACCCTCAAGGGGCAAATGTTGGAAGGCCTGCTGGACGTGCCTTTGTGATAACAACAGAAGAGGCTCGTCAAGCACTAGACATGGTGACGGGTACGTTCCTACTAAATGACTTTATGCTTCTGTATTGTTTGACACTGGCGCAACCAAAAGTTTCATTTCTACGACCTTTAGACCTATGATAGGATTAGATTCTTGTAAGTTGAATGACGAATATACGGTAGAATTGGCAGATGGGAAAATATTGAAAGTAGGAGAAATGATTCAAGGATGTTCCTTACGTTTGCATAACCAAACGTTTCCTATAGACCTCATGCCAATTAAATTAGGAGGTTTTGATGTAGTTGTAGGGATGGATTGGTTAGCAAAGAATAAGGCCGAAATTATTTGTGATAAAAAGTTGATAAGAATCCCATTGTCCGATAATAAGACACTTTTGATTTGCGGTGACAAGCCGAGGGAAACACCGAACCTTATCTCGTGCTTGAAAGCAAACCAATGTGTCCGAAAAGGATATGTCACCTATCTTGCCTATGTGTTAAAGGTGGAAAAAGAAAGGCGAATTGAGGACGTACCGATTGTATCCAAGTATTCTGATGTATTCCCCGAGGATTTGCCTGGACTACCACCTCATCGACAAGTCGAATTTCGACTTGACTTATTGCCAGGAGCAGCCCCAGTTGCTAAAGCACCCTGCCGATTAGCACCATCGGAGATGCAAGAGTTAGTGACACAATTGCAAGAGCTCATGGATAAAGGATTTATTAGGCCAAGTTTCTCGCCTTGGGGAGACCCCGTTCTGTTTGTTAAAAAGAAGGATGGAACGCTTCGAATGTGCATTAACTATAGAGACTTGAACAAAGTGACAATCAAGAACCGGTACCCACTACCGAGAATTGATGACCTGTTCGATCAATTAAAAGGATCAAATTACTTCTCAAAAATCGACCTAAGTTCGGGATATCATCAAATGAGAATCAAGGAGGATGATATACCAAAGACCGCATTCCGAACAAGGTATGGGCACTGCGAGTTTTTAGTAATGCCATTTGGTTTAACCAATGCGCCCGCAGTATTTATGGATCTTATGAACCGTGTGTGCAAGCCATATTTGGACAAGTTCGTGATAGTGTTTATTGATGACATATTGGTCTATTTAAAAAGTGAAAGAGAGCACGAGGAGCATTTGAGGTTAATTTTAGAACTTCTTAGAAATAAGCAACTCTATGCAAAGTTATCAAAGTGTGAATTTTGGATGAGAGAAGTGCAATTTTTAGGACATGTCGTGAATGAGATGGGAATTCAAGTAGACCCGTAAAAAATAGAAGCCATTAAGGAGTGGAAAGCACCTAAGACACCCACGGAAATTAGGCAATTTTTGGGATTAGCTGGATACTATAGGAGATTCATTGAGAATTTTTCCCTAATAGCTCAACCTTTAACCTCGTTAACCCAAAAGAAGACTAAGTTTGTATGGGGAGAGAAACAAGTCGAAGCATTCGAGACCTTAAAACAAAAACTATGTAGTGCACTGATCTTATCATTACCCGATGGAACGGAAGACTTCATAGCTTATTGTGATGCTTCACGACAAGGATTCGGATGCGTGCTAATGCAAAGAAACAAGGTGATAGCCTATGCATCCCGACAATTGAAATTGCACGAGAAAAACTATACGACCCACGACTTGGAACTTGGAGCTGTTGTTTTCGCACTCAAGATGTGGAGACATTATTTGTACGGAACAAAGTGTATCATATACACGGATCATAAGAGCCTACGACATATCTTCGACCAAAAGATGTTAAATATGCAGCAAAGACGGTGGGTGGAGTTGTTGAACGACTACGATTGTGAAATTCAATATCATCCCGGGAAAGCAAACGTTGTTGCAGATGCCTTAAGTAGAAAGGAAAGAGTCAAACCACTAAGAGTACGTGCTTTAAGAATAAGTGTTCAAACTAGCTTAATTTCCCAAATTAAGATTGCACAAGAAGAAGCACTTAAGGAAGAAAACCTTGTCAATGAAGAATTGACGGGAATGGAGAAACGGTTGGTAACCGCTAGTGATGGAACAATGAGGTATGAGAATAGGATATGGGTACCATGTTTTGGTAATCTAAGGGAGGTGATCTTGGACGAAGCCCACAAGTCAAGATATTCAATTCACCCTGGAAGCGACAAGATGTACCACGGATTAAGGACAAATTATTGGTGGCCTGGAATGAAAAGTCGATTGCGACCTATGTGAGAAAATGTTTAACTTGTTCCAAGGTTAAGGCGGAGTATCAGAAACCGTCTGGACCGTTGCAACAACCAGAAATTCCCGAATGGAAATGGGAACGAATCACAATGGACTTTGTGACGAAATTGCCAAGGACTGCAAGAGATCATGACTCGATTTGGGTAATAGTGGACCGACTAACAAAATTTGCACACTTCTTACCAATAAAGGAAAACTATAGCTTGGAGAGGTTGGCTAAGTTGTACGTGGATGAGATTGTCTCTCGCTATGGTGTACCAATTTCAATCATTTCGGATCGTGATAGTCGCTTTACCTCAAATTTCTGGAAATCTTTTCAGCAAGCTTTAGGTATGCGTCTAGACCTAAGCACTGCTTACCACCCCCAAACCGATGGTCAAAGTGAGCGAACCATTCAAACATTGGAAGACATGTTGAGGACATGCGTCTTAGATTTTGGAGGAAGTTGGGATACTCACTTACGGCTAGTGGAATTTTCGTACAACAATTGCTATCACGCTAGCATTCAAGCAGCGCCATTCGAAGCCTTATATGGCCGTAAGTGTAGATCACCTGTGCGTTGGGCAGAAGTGGGAGATAGTCAATTGACAGGACCCGATATCATTCAAGAAACAACCGATAAAATTATCAAGATTAGGGAGAAGTTGAAAACGGCAATGGACTGGTACAAGAGCTATGCCGATGTTAGACGAAAGCCGTTAGAATTTGAAGTTGGTGATATGGTTTTGTTAAAGGTGTCGCCATGGAAAGGTGCTATCCGTTTTGGAAAGAAAGGTAAATTAAGCCCAAGATACATAGGACCATTTGAAGTGTTGGAAAGAATTGGTGCGGTGGCATACCGTCTTAAATTGCCACTGGAACTGGGTAATATCCACGACACATTTCATGTGTCCAATTTAAGAAAATGCGTAGCCAACGAATTGTTAGTCATACCGCATGAGGAAATCAAACTTGATGAGAAGTTGAAATTCGTTGAAGAACCACTTGAAGTGGTGGATAGGCAAGTGAAGAAGCTTAGGAGACGTCAAATCCCGATAGTAAAAATTAGGTGGAATTCGAAGAGAGGACCCGAGTTTACATGGGAGGTGGAGGAAGATGCAAAACAAAAATACCCGCATCTATTTTTGGACCAACGTAAAATTTACGAAGATGAATGTGTGATAGATGACCCTGAACCATAAAAGAATGTTGCATGATCTAAGCCCTTATGTCTAAAAAGGTAATTGTGTACTTAGATTGCAAATGTGATACGTGCTATGTGTTTACATGTTGAGATTAGCAACGTGTTAATTAGTTAACTAAGGAATAGAAACCACTAGGGTATGAGAATCACACCTAAGGCAAATTTCAAGGACGAAATTTCTTATAACCATTGGAGACTGTGACACCCCAAATATAGGGCTACATTTTTTTATTTTTTTTTTCCTTTCTTATCGTTAGATATTGAAAATTTAGTTGGTCGGAGCGAAACGTATGTCGATAGGCTTGGCCAAATAAAAACAAAACGAACATGGACTAGTTAACCAAAACGAACCCGAGCCCGATAACTCGAAAATTTTAAGAAACATTCCAACATCTATTTAATCTTACTAGGTAGCCAAAATATATAACTCAAACATCAAACGACATTCTATATTATTTCTGGTAACCGAATCAAATGAAACAAAAACCGATAAACAAGAATCGTGATTCGTAGTACAATCACCTTCAATATATTGCACATCATCTTTATACAAAGACCAGCCACATTGTAAATATTTAGAACATTTTTGAATAATAACATTAATAATAACAATTATAATAATAATAATAATAATAATAACAAAAGATATTATATCTTCAAAATCCTGATCATATCTTTTGCACCAATGAAAACCCTGAACACCTTCTTCTTTTTCCTCCATTCACGCTTCCTCTGCACCACCAATAAGAGTCATTGCATGCCTTCACAAACCAAGAAATCCTCTGCCCCAAATCTCCATCTCAGTCTTTATAATCAATATCAAACTTCACTTCTTGCAACCCCCATAACTCGTTCTCTCTCTGACTCTCTGCTGAAGATTCTAAACGAGCCAAGCAGCATCCATAATCTGGTAATCCAGCGTTCTATTATTATTCTATTCCAATTCTGAACCCTATTCGATTGTTGCTAATATTCTGGTCGCTCACAGCAGCCCTATTCTTCCGTGTGTCTCGCTGTCTTGCTGGTGGAATCAGTCCAGAAGCAAGGAATCAGGTTGCTCATGAAACCCTAACACGCACCAGGTACCACCACGGCCAATATTCGTTTCTGTTTGCATATTATTCTAAGCTTTGGCTCCGTGTTAAACCCGCATGTTAAACCGTGAACGAATAAGTAAATAAATTTGCTTAAAACTTATCTAAACATGTTAATAAATCTGATTTAGAGCATTAGTAAATTAACTTCTGAATAAGTTCGAAATTTATAAACAAAAACCTTGTTTTTAAACAAAACGGGCCAAGAAACCGAATCTTAAAACTTCGTTTACATAATAACCAGAATCTGCAGAATCTATCACTAGTCTGGAACCTTAAAAATCACATGTTATGCAGTCCTAAAACCGTGGCCAAATAATGGCCATTCGGTTACTCGTTTAAAGTCAAACTAGTTCGAAAATCGGACAAATATGCGACTTTTTAACTTCTGTACTGTTAGCATAGGTTTCAGAAGTTAAAAGTATTTTATTTTTGTCCTTAAACCTGGAAAAGAACCAAACCCGAAAGCTAACAATAGACCGTCCGGTAACTCTTTTAATAGACAAACTAGTTTGAAAACCGCACCGACAAGTGACCATTCTTTTTAACATAATTTCCAGAAGTTTAAAAACAGTAAAAATAAGCCCAATAAGCTGCACAAGTTCAGCCCCGGAAAGTAACATCAACCGTATATTAAAAACCGTTATAAAACCCGTATTTTATAACTCGTTTAACTAAGAAATAAGCCCGTAAACCTAAATAAGATTATGACATTATTGTACAGATTTAAAAATGATATTTTGAAAAATTATAAGCTGGCCCAAATCTGTCTTTCGCGAAACCTCGCATTAAAAACCGAACTAGAAGCCAAACGGACCGAAACCGAGTTCGTTAGCATTAATGCAGCCAAGGTTATGTTTTTTAAACCTATGTAATGTAAAAACAACTTATTTTTTTATCAAAACTGGTCCAAAGTGGTTTGGTGACCAAAAAGAGGGTTTTCGTTTAAAAAGGGTATTTTTGGAACAAAAGTCAAGTCAACCCGTAATTTCCGGAAAACATAAAACCGAACCTTTAAAACTGAAGAATATAATTTAAATAGGTAAATATAAGCTATGAAATGGTTAAGGGAAATTGTGCTTACAAAACGGCCCATTTACAACTTTATAGTACTGTTTCGTTTAAAACCGAACGGGCCGGTTTTTAAGACTAAAACGCTTCAAAACTGTAAGACCCACATTTTTCCAGAAAATTTTGTTTAAAATATTTAATATAAATGTATAAAAACATTTTATGGAAAAACAACACCTCTTTGGACAAGATTTGACATTTAACCGCTAGTTACGGCGAACCGACATAAGCCGAACGGGCAGTTTCAAAACTACAATAATATGAACATTCTGAATTTTTTTTTTTTACAGTAAGTATATTGTAATAAAGTCATAATTTTAGTGTTTACCTATTTTTCTAAAATTAACCAAGTCTTGAACCCGGTTTTCACCAAAACGAATGCTAAACGATAGTACGGGAACTAAGTCCTTACATCACCAAACTTTCTGAAATCTCATATCTGAATATAATATGTTTTCGTATACCTTAATATTCTGGAAAATTTGGAGTTTTAATTATAAGGGAATTTGTTTACGAAAACCATATTTTAAAGGCTTGTCGTTAAAAACCGACAACACCGATAACTACCTGTATTGTTAACTTTTGAAAACCCGAGGCTGATGTTTCCAACCAGAAATGACCAAGTTACTGATGTGAATAAATTATATAGTTCTTATGGCCATACGGAAACCCGCAACCGAACATGAGGCCCGAACCTTTTAAATATAGGAACTTTATTAAAACATGGTCAAGTAAAACGAGATATCTAACACATTTAGATGTTAAACTAAATACTTGAACACACATCATTAATATTATAAATTGTATAAGAGTAAACTTTCCATAAAAGGAAACTTTATCCACCGGGAACTTAGCACTTGGGCCAACGCTTAGAGATAAATACCCGTTTCACTATTGAATCGTTATTGAGGTTAAAATTAGTTGAGTTAAGTATTTATAATTCATTATTTACCATAGGAACCACCACTTTCGGGAAGTCAGTCGTTGATTTACTTGGAGCATTCGGTGAGTCTCGCGTGTAATTCCTTTTTACTTAAATTTTTGGGAACTAGTACATACTCCTAAACTTTTTATATGGTATGGAACTATCGGGGTGTTTTACTGCTAAATTTTGTCCCAACTTTTTACACAATCATTAGCCCGAGGGGATGGGCCGGAGGCTTGTATGGATAGTACTATTTGGGAGACCCCCACGGATAGTGACCCTATGTTGGGTAAACCACGCTGAGATCTGCGGATCGTTGCGGCATATAACCTACGTGTTTGATTATTGCTTTAGCAGGGCGATAGTCTGGGACGGTATAACTTCTAGTATGAGTTGGGGGATACTTATGCTAGTTGCAGGTTTGATTGTGGACTTGATATGTGATATACCATGATGTGTCAACTTTATTATTATGTGTCTTAAACTCACGAGCTCACCAACATTATGTTGACGTATTTTAGTATGTACTTTTCAGGTAACTTAGCCATTGGGGAACGGAATGAGATTATGCCTTAGTCGCCTTAGTGAACCGTAGAAGCCTTGGTTCTCAAGAATAAAGTAATATGGTCATAGAAGACTACTTGATAAATAAAGATGTAATCGTTAGATGACATCCTAGACTAATTAATGGTGCTATGCACCTAAGAAAATTTAAGGGTCATGGTGATCCTCTTTAGTTGTACCTTTGAATTTGCAAACTCTTAGCATGTTATGAATTTCCTTTTAAGTTTATTTATTTTCCGCTGCTCATGGTTGATACCAGTCGGTCACGACTAGCCCCCCCCCAAGGGTCGGGTGTGACAGTTGTTTCGTATACAAGATTGTGGCTTTTCTATTATATACATATATGCTCAAAAACTATGAATTGATCACCAACCTTTGTGTTGACAAACTTTATTTTATGAAATGTTACAGGTTTGCGTCTAGTTTGATTTTGGAGTTCGGTGAAGAAAATGTTGGAATTACGTATGCCCGAGACACATAATTATACTAATGTGGCTAACTGTGTTTGATCCAAGTCGGGTCATACCCAATAACAAGCTAGACGACACCAAATGTATTCTTTTAATGATTTGATCATTTAAATGAATACCGAACACTACGTGTTTAGAAAATTGGTTTTCTAAACAAACACACTTGAGGATTTAAATAAATTATCTGGATAATTTGTTTATATAAATTAATTATTTAATTGGTTAAATAATTACATAAATGTATGTGCATTTTATAAAAATGAGTTTTATAAAATATGAGATGGAGATATTTAAATGTTAAAACAAAAAAAAAAAAAAAAAAAAAAAAAAATAACAAAACCGGCCACCCCATGTGGGTGGATGGTTTGTCCATTTATTATTTTGTCCTTTTGTGTTGACATCTCCTTTATACATCTCCAATCACAACACATGCAAAGCATCACTCCTCTCTCCATTTTGAATTCAAGTTTTGAATCAAAAACTCTCTCCTTCCCTCTCCTAAAACTCACGGCCAACCTTGGCATTTTGGGAGAGCTTGGTGAGCTTGTTTTGGTGTTCAAGAATCCTAGCAAATAACTTGGTGTTGTTGCAAAAGGCTTGGGGTATCACTCTCTTGAGGTTTTCTTCTTTGGAGGCTTGCCTTTCATTCATCATCCCCTTCAACAACCTACATCTTCCTATAAGGTATAAGGAGGTACATTTACATTTTGTGAGCATATTGTTCTTGTAATATTGATCCTTGTTCATTGGGTTTTAGTTTTAACATAATGGTATGTTCTTTAACAAGTATTAAGATATAAGCTTCCGTTGCGTTTTCTAGTTAAATATGGTTAACTTGACTTTGATAAACTTGTTTAAAACCCAACAATGGCATCAAGAGCCGGTTACAAGGACTTATGCTCCTTGCATGTTCATAGATTTCGGTTTTTTCATGGGTGAAAAGGGGTCCGAAATTTTGGTGGATTTTACCCCTCATGGTTTTGTAAGATCTTGACATGCATGCAAAGATCTTAGGAAACCATTACTAACATTTGGATGTTGAAAATATCAAAATTGCAAAATTTTGGGGGGGGGGGGGGGTTGAGCCGTAGCCTCCTTTGGGGGGGGGGGCTGCCTTTTTTTTTGATGTATTTAGGCATTGGTTGCTTAGGTTGCATGCTTAGAACATTTGGTATGTTTGGATGTGTCATAACCGAAACCGAGACCTTGGATGTGTTGATTGTTGTTATGTGTATGTTGGTTATATTTATTATTCAATATGGTTGTAATAATTCATATTTTAGGCTTGTGTAATTTATTTATTCATAAGTTGGTATGTAATAAATAGATTAGTTGCATTTTCTTTGTTTTAGAAAAATATGTATTAGGATACATTTTGTAAAAATTGAAGATGCAAGAATTGGTGGATTTGGGCCTTGGACCAAATTTTGGGCTTGTTGGGCCTCACCGGCCCATCATGGGATTCAAGCCCATTAAGCCCATAAATTTCACTCTTGGGCCCAAGAAGACTTTTGGAAGTTTGGAGCCCATTTACAAGCCCAACAAGAACACAAACAACTTGGAAAGGATACTTGAAGCATTTGGATGCAAGGTCAAGTGGGAGTCAACATTCCATCCTTGTGTCATGTTTTGTCCCTTAGGTGAGACTTATGACCTATACTTGTTTCGGCTAACAAGTATGGTCAAACTTAGCGGTTCTCGGTTATGACTATATTTTGCATGTATGCTTGGTTGTTTGTTTTACTTTATGTAATGTGTGGTTGATAGATATTAGGATATCCAAACCGTCACATAGGAACGACAACTAGCATAAAACGGGTTCTAATATATATTTGGTAATATCGCGTCAATTAGTTAATAAAATGGGTTTATTAAAACTAAGCGATTACTCACATATAATAAAATTGGTTTTATTATAACTAGAACCTTGAAAATTGGTTTTCAAAATCGCCATATTACTAAATGCATGTTAGGATATGGCATAATGTTTTTCAAACTAGAATATTGGAAAACTTAAAAATCCCTTTTTCATAATTACCAAGGAAACAAGTCTAACACCATCCTTTTGTAAGACACTTAACGTATTAGGAAACTTTAAATGGGATAAAGGTCACCTAACCATTTTAGAGCAAACTAATATACTTAAGGTAATATTAACATAATTGTGGGATAAAGGTCACCTAACCACTTGTATGTTAATCTTACATGTTTATACAAGTAGGACGACTTGAATTGGAAACCATGTGATAAAGGTCACCTAAGCATGGGGTCCAATGGTGTTGATGGGATAAACATGCCAACACGAAATAAGGATTTCGAATGGTCCCATACCTCTAGAAGTTGCAAAGGGTTGCAATTGTCAAGGTTGACTACCTTGTTAAATCAAATAACGGGATAAAGGTCACCTAACCAAAATTTGATTTATCGTTGGATTCTAGAATTTAATTATTATTTTAAAATTTGGAATAAAAGGGTATTAATAATTAAATTGTTTATAATACTAAAATAAAACTTTGTTAAATTTTGTAGATGGCCGCTAACAATGCAAACACCTCTACCCATAACACCCGTAACCTATCCTTAAGAACCATCCTTGAAAAGGATCGTCTAAACCATAATAACTTTATGGATTGGTATCGCAACTTGAGAATAGTTCTCAAGCAAGAAGAGATATCATATGTCTTAGACGATCCCATTCCCGACGAGCCTAACGTGGAAGATGAGGAGGCTTATTACGATTGGGTTAAGTACACCAAAGATTCGGTGCAAGCCTCTTGCCTCATGTTGGGAACTATGATTCCCGAAATCCAAAAGGATTTCGAGCATCATGGGGCATACGACATGATAACTCAATTGAAGGAAATGTTCCTTCAACAAGCTAGAGCGGAACGTTTCGAAACGGTTCGAGCGTTTCATGCATGTCGTATGGAGGAAACCCAAAGCGTCTCATCTTATGTCCTAAAGATGAAAAGCTACATTGAAAAGCTTCGTAGGTTGAATTGTCCCGTCTCTAATGAGTTGGCTACGGATTTGATCCTCAACTCTTTGACCAAAAGGTTTGAAACCTTTGTCATGAACTATAACATGAACGGGTGGGACAAAAGCATTGGTGAGCTTCACGCAATGCTAAGAACGGCCGAAGCGGGAATGGGTAAAAGGGTTTTACCCGTTCTAACAATCAATGAAGGCAAAAGGGGACATAACTCCAACCCCAAAGCAAGTGTTGCTAAGGGCAAGGGCCACGTCCAAGGAAAGGGAAAGAGGAAAGCCATCACGCCCTACAAACCGAAGGAAAAGAAGCAAAAGGTTGCGACGCAAGATCCATGCTTTGAGTGTGGAGAGATAGGTCATTGGAAAAGAAATTGTCCGACCTATCTCAAAGCGTTAAAAGATAAGAGGGATGCGGAGCAAACCTCAGGTATTATCTTTACTATATATGTTGAACTAAATGTTATTTCTTCAAATACATGGGTACTTGATACCGGATGTGGAACTCACATTTGCAATTTGTTGCAGGGGTTCAAAAGAAGTAAGCAACTCAACAAAGGGGACATTAGTCTCTTTATGGGCAATGGAGCAAGAGTTGAAGTCCAAGCTCAAGGAGACTACATGTTAAAGCTTCCAAGTGGTTTGGAAGTAATTTTGAAAAATGTTTTGTATGCTCCTAAGTTAAGGAGAAACATTATTTCCGTGTCCCTTTTAAAACAATGTGGCTTTGATCTTAAGTTTATTGATTATGATATTCATGTTTTGATGAATGGCATATTTTATTTTAAAGCTATACCCATGAATGGTATATATGAAATAGATCAAAGTGGTATGTCACATAGTAGTTCAATGTATAATGTCAACACCAAGAAACTCAAGAAGGACTTGGGTGATCCCTATCTTTGGCATTGTCGCCTTGGACATATAAGCAAGAATCGCATGCAAACTCTTCGCAAGAGTGGTATTCTAGAAACCAATGAGTTTGATTCATTTGATGTATGTGAATCTTGTTTACAAGGCAAAATGACAAAGCAACCCTTTAATAAAACTTTTGAAAGGTCAAAAGAATTATTGGGTATCATACATTCGGATGTATGTGGTCCTTTTAGACCAATGACTAGGAATGGTGAAAGATACTTCATTACCTTTATTGACGATTATAGTCGATATGGTTATGTGTACTTAATGAAACACAAAGATGAAGCTTTTGAAATGTTCAAAGACTTCAAAGCTGAAGTAGAAAGACAACTCAAAACCACAATCAAAGTACTTCGTAGTGATAGAGGAGGTGAATACCTAAGTAGTGTTTTTCAAGATCATCTTAAGAGTTGTGGAATTATTTCACAACTTACTCCACCTGGAACACCACAACATAATGGTGTGTCTGAAAGGAGAAATCGTACCCTATTAGATATGGTTCGATCGATGATGGCTAGAAGCACTTTACCTCTATCATTTTGGGGCTATGCTTTACTTTCCGCTGTTCGCATATTGAATATGGCTCCAACCAAGAAAGTGGAGAAGACACCTTTTGAAGTATGGCATGGAAAGGCTCCATCGCTATCATTCTTAAAAGTTTGGGGTTGTGAAGCTTATGTAAAGCAATACACCCCAAACAAATTAGAAGTCCGATCCACTAAGTGTATCTTTATAGGTTATCCTAAAGATGATTTAGGATATTACTTTTACGATCCTAGTGAGCAAAATGTTATTATTGCTCGAAAGGGTAAGTTCTTGGAAACTAAGTTCCTTGAGGAAGGAACTAATAGTAGAACAGTGAAATTTGATGAGGATCAAGAATCACAAGATGATACACAATTGGTTGATACTAGCACTCAACAAGAGGTTGTTGAAAGTGATCAAGTGGTTGATCAAAACACACAAAACGTTCGCAGATCTGGTAGAATTAGCAATCCACCTGAAAAATATGGATTTTTTGTAGAAGGTTGCTACGTGGTAGATTCGGATGAACCAACCACATACCGTGATGCAATGTCCAAGAATGATTGTGACAAATGGCTTGAAGCCATGAACGTTGAGATGCAATCCATGTATGACAACCAAGTTTGGGAATTGGTTGAACCACCACTCAACTCCAAAGCTGTTGGAAGTAAGTGGGTTTTCAAAAGAAAAACGGATATGCATGGAAACTTGGATACTTATAAAGCAAGACTTGTAGCTAAAGGTTTCACTCAAACTCAAGGGGTTGATTATGATGAAACTTTTTCGCCTGTGGCAATGCTAAAGTCTATTAGGATATTATTTGCCATAGCCGCACATTATGATTATGAAATTTGGCAAATGGATGTCAAGACCGCTTTCCTAAATGGATATCTTGAGGAAGATGTCTATATGGTTCAGCCTGAGGGTTTTGTCGATCCGAAACATCCTAAAAAGGTATGCAAGTTAAAGAAATCAATCTATGGATTGAAACAAGCATCTAGAACTTGGAATCATCGTTTTGATGAAGAAATCAAAAATTTTGGGTTCATCAAGAACGCTGATGAGGCTTGTGTGTATAAAAAGGCTAGTGGGAGTATAATTACCTTCTTAGTATTGTATGTCGATGACATTCTACTATTTGGAAATGACATTCCAACCATGGAAAGCGTTAAGGCTTGGCTTGGAAGTAGATTTTCCATCAAGGATCTTGGTGAAGCTGCCTATATTTTGGGAATAAAGATCTATAGGGATAGGTCAAGGCGCTTGATAGGTTTGAACCAAAGTACATACATTGATAAAATCTTGAAAAGGTTCAAGATGGAAAACTCCAAGAAAGGTTTTGTACCTATTCAAAGAGGGACCATATTGAGTTCAGCTCAATGTCCAAGCTCAAAGGGTGAGCAAGACATGATGAAACAAATCCCATATGCTTCTGCTATAGGATCCATCATGTATGCGATGATATGTACTAGACCGGATGTGTCATGCGCTTTGAGCATGACAAGCAGATACCAACAGAATCCAGGAGACAGTCATTGGATGGCTGTTAAGAACATATTGAAATACCTTAGGAGGACTAAGGATATGTTTCTGATATATGGATCTGGTGAGGAGGAACTCGCTATAAAAGGTTACACGGATGCGAGCTTCCAAACTGATCGAGATGATTCTCGATCACAGTCTGGGTATGTGTTCACTCTTAATGGAGGAGCTGTCTCTTGGAAGAGCTCAAAACAGGAAGTGGTAGCATTGTCCACTACAGAATCAGAATACATCGCCGCTTCATTAGCAGCTCAGGAAGCTGCATGGTTGAAGAAATTCATTACTGATCTAGGGGTGGTCTCTTCCATTCAAGACCCCCTAGAAATCTTTTGTGACAACGAGGGTGCGATTGCACAAATCAAGGAACCTCGTTCACACCAAAAGACAAGGCACATAGAGCGGAGATTCAACTACATAAGGGATGAAGTTGAAAAGGGAAAGATATGTATTCGCAAAGTTGGAACTGATCAAAATCTTGCGGATCCATTCACGAAGCTCCTAGAAAGACCGAAACATGAGCGTCATGCGAGTGGCTTAGGACTTCGATATTCTAGTAATTGGATTTGATCTATTTTGTATTTACGTTTAAAAGACTTTTGTAATTTAACTTTTATATGATTATGGAATCTTGAGTTAAATTCTAATTTTGCATGTTTAATCCATGAATAAGTTATCTTATTCTAAAAGTCCGTAGTCGATCACATTTGTGGGAACAAATATGAAGCAAGACTATTATGAACTAGGATTGGTGGATATTCATAAGGAATGAATATGGAGCATAGGTTTGCTGCCAAGGTTCATAGATATTTGTGGGATACAAATATTGGACTGACCCGCTCTCAATATTACTACATGGAGTCGATTGACTTGATCATTAGTAATTTTGAGTAAAGGAGAATTTCATATTATCCTTAGACCTGAGATGTATATTGGGTCTTGATTTTCACCAAGTATTACACTTTGACTCTCCCCTTCGCTATTCGTAAAAGATGGTACATAAGGATGAGCTCAGGTGGAGTATAAAGTGATAGTGAGAGGCGTATACAGTCAAGACGGAATTTGTTCCTCTTATGTGTTGAGAGTTTAGATGTCTAAGGCCTGATAAAGTTGAATTGTAAAGAGAATGATCACCTATGTCTCTTAGATTCAACATGACATCTAGTAACAAAGGGATATAATGATAGATTCACCTAAATCATATCAAGTAAGGGACTTGAAGGGATGATGTTATTGAATGGCACTTCGTCAAACACATTAGGGGTGGTGAACTGTTGTTAGGCGGTATTCACCACTTGCATTAATTTTCTATGTATCTCGTGCAAGTGGGAGATTGTTGGAATTACGTATGCCCGAGACACATAATTATACTAATGTGGCTAACTGTGTTTGATCCAAGTCGGGTCATACCCAATAACAAGCTAGACGACACCAAATGTATTCTTTTAATGATTTGATCATTTAAATGAATACCGAACACTACGTGTTTAGAAAATTGGTTTTCTAAACAAACACACTTGAGGATTTAAATAAATTATCTGGATAATTTGTTTATATAAATTAATTATTTAATTGGTTAAATAATTACATAAATGTATGTGCATTTTATAAAAATGAGTTTTATAAAATATGAGATGGAGATATTTAAATGTTAAAACAAAAAAAAAAAAAAAAAAAAAAAAAAATAACAAAACCGGCCACCCCATGTGGGTGGATGGTTTGTCCATTTATTATTTTGTCCTTTTGTGTTGACATCTCCTTTATACATCTCCAATCACAACACATGCAAAGCATCACTCCTCTCTCCATTTTGAATTCAAGTTTTGAATCAAAAACTCTCTCCTTCCCTCTCCTAAAACTCACGGCCAACCTTGGCATTTTGGGAGAGCTTGGTGAGCTTGTTTTGGTGTTCAAGAATCCTAGCAAATAACTTGGTGTTGTTGCAAAAGGCTTGGGGTATCACTCTCTTGAGGTTTTCTTCTTTGGAGGCTTGCCTTTCATTCATCATCCCCTTCAACAACCTACATCTTCCTATAAGGTATAAGGAGGTACATTTACATTTTGTGAGCATATTGTTCTTGTAATATTGATCCTTGTTCATTGGGTTTTAGTTTTAACATAATGGTATGTTCTTTAACAAGTATTAAGATATAAGCTTCCGTTGCGTTTTCTAGTTAAATATGGTTAACTTGACTTTGATAAACTTGTTTAAAACCCAACAGAAAACGTCGCAAATACCATTAGGATATTAGGAAAAATGAACAATATTTGATTTGCTATATTTTGTTATATTTTGTTGTATTTGACTTATGATTATTGTTATGTGACATTTTCGATGTTGTGAAATGAAATGAGTTGTTAAATATTATTGCTTAAAATAGTGTTATGCGCTTATGGGCAATCAGTACACCTCGGCATGTTCCGCCGCCTTTTGTCGGGGTGTGACATGATCGATCGAGTTTGGGTACCACATTATGTAAATTTTAGGAATCTAATATTGGATGAAGCTCATAAATCCAATTACTCAATTCACCCAAGAGCAACCAAGATGTATAAAGATCTCAAAAAATTATATTGGTGGCCAAACATGAAAGGAGATATAGCGGTTTATGTCAGTAAGTGTCTGATATGATCAAAGGTAAAAGTTGAACACCAGAACCCATCTGGACTGTTACAGAAGCCTGAGTTCCATAGTGGAAATGGGAAAACATTACAATGGATTTTGTGACTAAATTACCAACTACACCCAATAACCATGAGTCTATTTGGGTAATTGTAGAGAGACTAACAAAATCCGCTCATTTAATTCCAAATCTCGAGAAAGATATCCTGGAGAAGTTAACTCGATTATATTTGAAAGATGGAGTACCTATTTCCATCATCTCCGACAGAGACGGTCGTTTCATCTCCCGATTTTGGCAATCTCTGCAAGAATCTTTAGGCACACGCTTAGACATGAGCACCGCCTATCATCCCCAGACCGACGGTCAAAGCGAGAGAACCATTCAAACCTTGGAAGATATATTATGAGCCTGCGCTCTCGATTTCGGCCAAAGCTGGGATACTCATTTACCGCTAGCAGAATTTTTCCACAATAACAGCTACCACTCCAGTATTAAGGCTGCACCGTTTGAAGCCTTGTATGGGAGAAAATGCCGATCCCCTCTTTGTTGGGCTGAAGTTGAAGAGAAACAAATGACAGGACCTGAAATTGTTTAGGAGACCACCGACAGGGTCTTCCAGATCAAAGACAGGTTGAAGGTTGCGGCAGACCGACAAAAGAGTTATGCTGACAATCGCAGAAAACCGTTGGAATTCCGAGTGGGAGATCAAGTTCTGTTGAAAGTCTCACCCTGGAAAGGAGTAATCAGATTCGGGAAGAGAGGAAAGCTGAGTCCTAGATACGTGGGACCATTCAAGATCATTGATCGAATTGGTCCAGTAGCGTATCGACTCGAATTACCTTCAGAGCTGAATGGAATACACGATGTATTCCATGTATCAAATTTGAAGAAATGCTTATCCGACGAATCACTAATTGTTCCCGTTGAGGATATACGAGTAGAAGACAATCTTCGATTCGTCGAAGAGCCTGTAGAAGTCATGTACTGGAAAATACAAAAGCTCAGACGGAATCGAATCAAACTGGTCAAAGTTCGTTGGAACTCAAGACTAGGTCCCGAGTTTACCTGAGAACGACAAGACCAGATGTAACGAAAATATCATCATCTGTTTCCAGAAGAGTCAGAAGCAAGTGACACTTCCTAAATTTCAGGACGAAAGTTCTTAAAGTAAGGGAGAATGTAACATCTGGCAATAATTTCCGTTAATGTAATCATGATTACCATCTTAATATCATCTTTTTAATAAAATATCTCTTTATTAAAGTTCTATATCTTGTAAAGTCAACAAAAAGTCCAAATTTCGGCACGAAATGTGAAAAACGTGCAAAAACCTCGGGCATCGAGCCAGAAAGTAAATAAATCATGAGATTGATTAAAAAATCTCAAAAATTCAAAATATATATGAAAACATGTGAGACAACATAAAAATATAATTTAGGAAGGCTCAAATCACTAAAATTGGAAAATAAGCAAACGTGAGCCAGTACAGGACTCGGAAAGGACCCCACATAAACTATTTCCAAGAAAATGGTTTTTATGGTCCATAATGTCAGGAATTTGATTTCGTTCAAAGTCTGAAAAAAATTATTGAAAACGGGATTCGTTTGGATATTCAAATCACGTAATACGTTAAACGATTAATCAAAAATACCTAGTTAATAATCAAAAACTCTTCATATACCCCCCCACCACTCTCCCATAACCCCCCCCCCCTTCCACCTCACACCCCCACCTCCCTTATTCACCAATCCTAACCATCCAACTAAACCTCCTAATGATTAGCCTTCTAGAAACATGCTACTTGTTAACTCCCCATTAACCCACCTTTCACTCTATAGTCCAAGTCACAAGTCTACAACCTATCCTTTTTCTCTCTTAAATAAGCCACGACCAAATCCCTCCCAACACACCTTAAATAAAATTCAAATCAAGATATAAACACACACATACACATAATCAAGAACATGGAGATTTAAATCAAAATCAAGAAGGGATTAAGCTATTAAGAAGCTATTAGGAAGGAAGCACAACACATCTCTCACACATAATCACTATTCTCGCCTTTCAAAATCACAAGAATCAAGTAAGTAATAGGTTTAGATTTATTAAGTGTTGATTATGAATATACAAGATTCGATGTACTTGAGTTTGATTGGAAGATTGATAATGTGTGTAGTGTATGTATATGTGTGTGTGCTGTGAGTATATGTATATATGTATGAGAGGATCAAAGCTCAATATTACATGCATACATACATCCTAAAGACTCTATATTGATTATTGGATTTGATGTTGATTGTTAATAACTCTTGGATATTTGATGAACTTGAAAGAAATTGATTCTAGGGTTTGTTATTGGAATAAAGTTTAGGATTGATTGTGATCTTTAAAGTGTTAGTGTGAACTTAGATGGTTAAAAACTGTTGTTAGAGATGGATAAAGAAGGAATATGTTCATAATTGTAAAAATTAGGGATTTTTTATATGGAATTAATTAGGAAGCTTTGAATGGATTTTTGAATAAAAAGGTGTTGTGGGATAACTTAATTGAAATTAAGATAGGTTGCATGTTAGATTAGATAATAGAAACTTGAAGATTGTTAGAATTACTAAATAGGGAAACTTTAAGCTAAGAAAAGATGAAAATTGGATACTTGTGATAGATAAAATCAATAGGTGATTAATAAAAAATTAAAATAAGATAGGGTGTATGATTAGAAACTTGAATTAGTTAACACATGGCTGAAATAAACAACTTACTAAAGATAGAAACTTTGTTAAATGGTGAATTGAAAGAATAAAATGGGAATAGATTGGTTAGGATGTATGAAACCCTATCAAACTAATTGAATGAATTAAACATAGAATTGTATTTAATCAAAGTGGAAGAATTAGATTAATTAGAATTATCCAAGAATAAAAGTTACTAAGATGGGAAACTTTGTTAGAACAACACCTAGAAAATTTTATAAATTCATGATCCTTTAATTTGAAAGATTGATTAAAGTTAGATAAAGATGGGAATAATATAATAGTGATTAGTCATAAAGGAATAGAAACTTCCAACATGATGATATTAAAAAGAATAATACTTGGATCATGAACACATAGATTCTTTTAAAAAGATTTTGAGAATCTTTGTTTAAAAAGTAATAATTTGGAATTATTAAGAACTCATAAAATAAGTTAAAATCTGGATTTTTAGGATATTTAAACATAGTTATATATATAAATAACAAGTTTAACTAGTAACATAGTGAAGGTAATCTAAAATACGAACTAGGAATCGAAAAACTCGACTAAATTTAAAAGTATCTTAAGAACATATATAGTCAAAACTGTAATTTATGGTAAATTATATGTTATTATATGTGTGTTTAGTTCATAGGATTATTAGTGTCAACTTGTGCAATTTATTTTGACTTGTCGGTAACGTTAACGGGCGAAAAATCGGCTTTTCGAACGAAATCGACACAACTATTAGAGACTGTTTTAGAACAGCCCCTAAAGTGTTAAAATACTCATGTATAACATAAGCTAATACATGAGAAAAGGACAAAATGATAAAACTTAGTCCTAAAATGTTCGTGTCGCGAAAACCGACACGAAAAGGTTAAAAAATTGCTATTTTTAAGAAAATATTAACAAAAATGAAAATAATATATTTTCACAAGTTAACTTGTAAAACTTGACTAATATATATGTAACAAGTATTTTCCATAATTTATAAGTTACATTTTAAACGAAAAACCAAAACAATGCATTTTAAGCATAAAACCGACAAAAACGACAAGTTTTGTAAAAAATAGAAGATTAATATTTTCTTAAAGTTTCCAGCAACGGAAACTTAAAATATTTTATTTTATTTTAATTGTTTATTAATTAATTTAATTAATTAAATAATAGTTAACGGAAACCGAACTATGTGTACTCGTTTATTTGCTTATGTGCTTATGTTTATATTGGAGTAGGACTAATAAATTAAAAAGGGTTTTGTATAAAAACTAAAATCAAGTTTTATTAACAAAAACGTGTTCTAATATAGGACAAGAGATTTTTGGAAAACAAAAAACTACAAAACCATGAGTTTCTCTATTGAACCCCCTCGATTTTTAAATGAAATTGTTTTCAAATCGATATTTAATTGTGTTTTGGGGAAAAGAATATTCTTTATTATGATTTTCGTTAATATTTAAAGGCATTTTATTTTACAAACTGTGTCAAACCCGGGATGGATCTAGTTGGCTAAATAACGGTTAACCCTGGAAAGGGGCACATAAATATTAGTAGATCTATTGGGGTGATGCCCCCCCCCCCTTTTAATCGCGTTGGGTTAAAAGTGGGAATATTTTGAGTTTGGTATGTATCGTGTTATCAACTATGATAGTCATACGTAATGTAGTATTCTTAGCTAGTTTACAACAACATGATTTGTTTAAAAAGTAAAATGCCTATTGTTTTGTGATGTAATGACAGTAGATCATTACACACGGATTTGTGATATAATGGAAATAGACCTTTATACACTGTATATTTTAGATATAATTCGGAGTGTAGTGACGATTACACACGAATTGATATCGGATTTAATCATTATATGAATGTTGTTTTCGATTCATATATAAATATATATATATATGGACTATTTGATATAAAGGGAAACTCACCAACACGTTGTGTTAATCGATATTTTAGTATGCTTTTCAGGTAAGTGAGGATTTCGAGGAGGCATGAAAAGGAAGGCGTGCAGTGTTTGAACAAAGTTGAAATAATGTAAACCGTGCAATAGCACGTGTAAGAAAACTCTGATATTGTAAAATATCTTCTTTAATAAAAAGATGATGCTTTTATTATTAATTGCCTATTGTATTTGGCTATCGGCATCTATCATAACCCGAATGACTTAAGTTAAATCTTCCGCTGTGTTAACTTAAGATTTTCGGGGTGTGATATTTTCCGCCGTTTTTCGTCCCGTTCGATCCAGATCTCAGCTATGGTGACCCCTAAGCTCGTCTTTTGATCGGTTTATACCCGATTCCACCCAGATCTCATGATTTTAACGGTTTAGGGTGTCGGCTCGTCGTTTCGTGACAAGATATAGCGGGTTTGGATCTATACAATATCATACTATCTTTACCTCTGGTCGATGTTCAGTTTCTTCTTGTTATTACGGCTATAGAAAGAGAGAAAGAGAGAGAGAACTTAAGTGTGTGTTTTGGTGGTGTAAATATGGGAGGATGAATGAACTAAATGGGCATTTATGGTTTATATATTAAATCATGGGTCATGGGTCTAAGCCCGTAGTCATTCTTTCTTCCTTATTCACCCAAGCCCATATATCTTATTCATTTAGTTACTTAACCCAACGCAAGTCCTACTCATAATAATAAATATCATTTATTAACCGAAACTGGAAACGGGATGTTACAAGTTGAGACTGTTATTTGCCAATAGCACATAGTTGAGATTATTTAAAACCAATTTTCCTTTTTATAGTTGTAGAATAATATAAGTCAAATTAAATCATCCATTATTAATTATGCTTAGTATTATTTCTTTAATGTTCAGTATAAATTTGTTATTAGTATTCCCGTGACTTTAATTTAATTTTGAGGCGCTACGATTCATGATACGTTGTGTTTGTAAACTATTAGTTTGGTTTTGATGAACTTAAGACCACTTTAACAAACAAACACACGCCAAAAATACCATTTTAGTAAAAGGAACCGCTTAAGTTCATCATTTTTTAGTTAACGGGTCATGATTAACATTTTTAGTAAACATGTCAAGATTACCATTTTTATATTGAAACTTGTCTTTAGTTTCAAATTGTTACTATTTAAATATACTTTTTGTAGCATGTAGAAGTTTCATGGCATCTACTACTACTTCTCAATACAATTTACTTTTTAGGTTTTGAAATATCTTATTGTTTTGTTTTGAAGCTTTAAGAACAAATGGGCATGAACAACTCTACAAGATTATTATGAACCGCCGACGATTTCGTATGACACATTTTTATTTTGTCAAACCAATTATGCAACCTTGTCCCCCTGTTGGTACATGTATGTCAGTAGTTCATAGTCTAACGTTTGTAATCGAGTCTGTAATGTAATTATGTTTTTGATTATGTTTATGTTTATGTAACGAGCGAAGTTGTCAACAAGTTCGCTTAGGCGAACTTGTTGAACAAGCGAAGTTGTTAACAAGTTCGCTCAGGCGAACTTGTTGAACAAGCGAAGTTATTCACAACTTCGCCTGAGGCGAAGTTGTCGTGTTGATATATACTGTTCACCGTAACAGTTGAGGAGAGTTCGTGAGGTTGGTTAGGGTTCGTTTCAGTTGATTAGTTCGAGAGTTACGTGTTTACAAGTCAGAGTCTGTAATAGTGACCTCGTGTCACGTGTTCGGGTTATCAATATAACGTGTTTCGGTTATTGCTCGTGTGTTTGTTTTATACGTATTCTACGCTCGTATCTACCTACGCAGGGATTCCGCACCTGCGCAGATAGCGACATCCCGTGTACGATCCGTCAAGCATAAAATCATCATCATCATCTAGCTCTTTCAACGCGTCGATTATATCATCAACATCATCATCATCATCAATATCTACCACATCATCACCAGCTGCGCTTGTAGACTCCCCCTCAGCTGTGGAAGTACCAAGAGCTATAGAAGTTCTTGGCAGCTCACCACCTGCACCTTCCGGTGCATTGGGATCATCGTCATGATCTTCTCTCCGTTTTGTCCTCAACTCATCTCCCCTACAGCTCATCTCCCCCTGAGATGCCAAGAACGCTTTCATAGCGTCTATGATCTTCCCATGCTCGACCAGGAGGGAGGCCTGTAGTTGGTTTGCTTCCACTAGACTTTGAATAGTCTTGGACTGCTCAGCTACGATCCGCTCTAGTGAAGCTATCCTTTCGGAGTCTGAAGTAGGCGTTGGAGTTGGCGGGACATCAGCAGCAGAAGTGACCGCAGGTGGTACACTTGGTAACCCTGCAGTAGTAGTGACTGTAGACTCAACAAATCGTGCTACTACCACCGATGGAGTAAGCGATTGAGGTGGTAGAGACACAATTGTTGGAGTCGACGTCTGGACGGCAGTAACCTGTGCTGTAGAAGGAATAAGAGACATACCAGACAAGGCAGGTGGAGCAAAACGTACCAGCCTTGAAGTTTCTCCAGCTCCCGAACCCATACCTGTCCGTTCTCTTCTTGAACGTCTGAGCACTAGCTGAACTGCTTCTTCTTCATCATCTTCCTCGTCATCGTCGTCAACCGTTCTCATCCTCTTCCCAATCGATCTCTCCCTAGACACCATCAATCGTCTAGCTTCAGCAAATGTCTCATCAAGATCGGAGTCAGCTACCGAAGTAACTGCTCTAGTAACATCCATGGCCTGAGAACCCGAGACATCCATATCAAACAATCCTTGGCCGCTAAAAGCAGCATCAAGGTCGACGTCTTCAGCAGTAGGCACAGCAGGCGCAGCTGATACAGCATGAGGTGCTGCCGCCTGTTGTGGTCTTGGGTCTCTGAACTCGTCCCCACCAGCAGGAACATACTCCGGGTTGACAAGATACCCGAACAGTGGAGTATGCCTGGGACGCAGCTCAGGCTTGCTTCGTGCGCTAGAAGTGCGACACTGAGCAAAGATACGCTTCGTCACACATTCAACGTATCTAATAGGGCGTCTCTGAGGTAGCAACGGAGCCACATGATTGAGAATCATTTGTAAGAATCGAGGATACATAATAAATCGCTCACGCGCCACAGCCCTCCTTTGACGATCAATCTCGTAAAATATCAGCTGACTAAATGAATATCTTCTGTTGTAAGTCAGGGCAGTCATGGCAGACTGCATCGTCGCGCCCATTCCATCAGTTCCTGCCTTCCTCCCAGACATGCACACGATCAAGACGTGCATTAGGAAGCGCCACTGATCTAACAAAAATCCTTTTCTCCTCTGCGTGTCCCCCAACGGACCTGAATAACCCATCCTGAGATATGCCCCATCACGAAAAGGAGCGACGAACTCCGTTGGGTCATCCCTCGTTTCTTCTCCAAACTGCAAAGCCAACCGTATATCTTCTGAAGAGAACTGCACAACATGACCATTTACGGTTGCTCGCATCACCGGGGGCTCAACCCGGCAATCATACTCTACCGACTGCCAAAAGTCTTCAATGTTAGGTAGTGAAATAGGCAGGGTATTCGTGATCGCATGGAAGATCCTTGAGCGCAGGAGAAATGTGATTATTTCCCTGTAGTCCTCCACGCCACTTGCGTCTGGGTCTAACATGATGTACTGGTTATGCGCTGGAAAGAACTGTCTTTGATCATTACCGTCATCACCACCAGCACCGCCAACAGCAGCCATATCTGCACTAAACGAACCAAGTTAGATAACTGTTAAGCAACTCACAAGTTCGCGTTATACCATGAGCGAAGTTGTGATTAAAACTGTATAGGCGAACTTAAAGGTGAGGCGAAGTTGGGAACAACTTCGCTTCATCTGTAAGTTCGTCTAAATAACTGTTAAACAAATTGGTTTAGGCGAAGTTGAAGATAACTTCGCCTTATCACAACATCGCCTCAGGCGAAGATAAGTGTTAGGCGAAATTAAGCTTCAGGCGAAGTTGTGGGTAACTTCGCCTTAGGCGAAATTAAGCCCCAGGCGAAGTTGTGGATAACTTCGCCTTAGGCGAAATTAAGCCCCAGGCGAAGTTGTGGATAACTTCGCCTAAACCCTAACTTCGCCTGAACTTAATCGGCGACTGTTAGGATTCCAACACCGGAAATCCGGTGTTTTCGGCTAAGTTCGACGATCAAGGACATCAATACACATGATATTAAGGATGTGAAGTTGAAAAGGATGTCCATGCACACGTTAACACAAGTTTTTAAGATTTCGGTTTTGAAGGTCCGACGACCCGAGGTCTCGAACCGGGTAAAAACGATCAAGAACGAACAAGTTTGTGAGAGATATCGACAACACATACCCTCAATGATAATAGAAACTAGAAGCAAAGATCGAAAACGGAGATAAACACAAGTTCGCCGGAAATCTCTTAAGTTCGCCGGAAAATCAAGTTCGCTGATATTATAATGAAGTTTACTGTTAAAAAATCACCTTATATAGGGTCAGAGTTGGTCACGCGAAGTTAAGGATAACTTCGCCTAGGCGAAGTTAAGCACAAGTTCGCCTGATTCAACAACTTCGCCTATATTTTCAGAATCAACCCTTTAAGTTTGAACATTTTGCAATTAACATTTGAAAGTTTCATAAAGAGTTAAACAAAAATGATCAAGTCTAAGTAACCAGATATAAAATAATACAACTACAAAAATAGAAAAACTTATAAAAATTTAACGAAATAAGGGATCAAATTTCAGTCTAGTCAGGGACCACTATGTTTTTAGAAAAGATCCTAACAGGAATCACACTCACTACGTGACTGTCATATAGATCCGTGTTTAGCCGTATTATGACATAGAGAAACAGGTTGTAAGCATGTAAATAACTTAAATGGTTTTCATAGTTTCTGTGATACGGATTAAGGTTCAATTTAGCTCAAAATTTAAGTGGACAACAACTCAGAGATAATGAAGCCTTCTATCTATTCTCAAAGCGTATTTGGCTATACCCAAGTCACCCCGAATTGACTTCGACCCATAGTGTCTGATTAACTTGTAGATACTCGTTGTCTGCTTCCCGTTCTCTTCTTACTCCAGAATTGAGAAGTCTTGATTGTTACAATAACTCATAAGTACTTAAAATTTTTTATTTTTTATTTTTTTATTTTTTATTTTTTAATTTTTTTTTTTTTATCCACACATACTTATAGACTTCGGAGTACTAAACCACTGCAAGTCCCGAATCTGGATCACTGCAGTGTCTTGAAATGCTTTCTTCACGGGAATCAGAACACTTACGGGCTCGTGTATGACTGGTTAGTCGCTTTTCTGCCTATCATTCGGAAAGAAATGCATGAAGACATTCAAAACTCTTAAGGAGTTTCCACGTAAAATCGAGTAATTTAAGTTAATATCACATACACTTTTACGCACCATAAAAAATTACCATGACATACAATGACTGTCCTAAAGTCTTTTAAGCCTAATAACTTCACTAGTTAAGCACACACAATCAGTATATATATCATTTTCCAAGGTTGGATCAACTTTCTGTTAAACATAGCACATTTACTTCATACGAAGTAATAGACTTGAAAAGTAATTTCATTTCCCAAAAAAAATTTTGACTTCAATCGCCCCGTTCACGTCAAAGTTTTCAGGTAAACGGCAATCCTGAAGATCCAATGGATCAACTGGACCGACCACATACAGGTATATGTTCTTCTAACTAAGTATGAACGACAAATTTTCAGCGATAGAAAGAAAACACATCATAAATCGCCCCGGTCACTTTCAGTCATCTGGTTAATGGCTATCCTCAAAATCTACAAGTAGAAGATGAGGACCAAAACATATCCTAAGACATGTCCTTCCAACTGAGATAACCGACATAATTTTAAGCGATTAGTGACGTTTTTTTTTTTTTTTTTTAAGACACAAAAGAAAAGCATGGTTACTCAGGATTGATCATCCCGTTTAGCTCAATTAGGTTTTGAAATCTGGATTTATCAAACGCTTTTGTAAATAAATCAGCGAAATTCTCGAGCGTATCGACTTTTTCGATCTTAATCAGTTTCTTCTCAGCACAATCCCGTATGAAGTGATGACGAATGTCAATATGTTTAGTTTTACTATGCTTCACGGGATTGTTAATTACTGAGATGGCAGCAGTGTTATCAATTAAAATAGGAGTGAGTAAGAAATTCAGACCATAGTCGCGCAATTGTTGCTGAATCCACAAAACCTGAGAACAGCAGTTGGATGCTGCCATATATTCAGCTTCGCACGTTGAGATTGCAACTGACGTCTGTTTCTTGCACTGCCATGAAACTAATCTGCCACCGAGAAACTGACAACCTCCTGTTGTCGACTTCCGACTCTGATTGCATCCTCCATAATCAGAATCTGTATATGCTACCAGTTCTATGTCTCCTCCCTTCGGGTACCACAACCCTAGCTTCGGCTTGCCTTTAAGATACCGCAAAATCCTCTTCACACCCTTCATGTGAGATTCCTTTGGGTTAGCCTGAAAACGAGCACAAAGACAAACATCAAACATTATATCAGGCCTAGAAGCAGTTAAATACATCAAAGAACCTATTATAGCCCGATACTGAGTTGGGTCCACATCTGCGTCACCGTCACTTTCAGCTCCCAACTTGTGGTTGACGCAAATTGGAGTGTCAAATGGAGAAGAGTCCTCCATCTTGAAACGCTTGAGGACATCATGAACATATTTTGTTTGATGAATGAACATCCCATCCTTCTTTTGATCAACCTGCAATCCTAAAAAGAACGTTAATTCACCCATAGCACTCATCTCGAATCTTTTCTTCATAACAGCCTCAAATTCCTGACACATGGAGACTCTTGATGCAGCAAATATGATGTCATCCACGTAGACTTGAACTAGCAGGAAGTCACTTCCATCTCTCTTCACAAACAAAGTACTGTCGATCAAACCCCTTTCAAAACCATTTTCTAGCAAGTAGTCCGATAACGTTGAATACCAGGCACGAGGTGCCTGATGTAATCCATACAGCGCCTTGCTCAACTTGTATACGTGATCAGGAAAGTCTGGGTCAGGAAAACCCAGAGGTTGCTCAACATACACAACCTCATCCACTTTCCCATTGAGGAACGCACTCTTCACGTCTAGCTGAAACACTTTCATCTTCTTGAACGCAGCAAACGCCAAAAACAATCGTATCGCTTCCAACCTGGCGACAGGAGCGAACACCTCATTGTAATCAATACCCTCTTGCTGATTAAAACCTTTAACAACCAGCCTTGCCTTGTTTCTAATGATAATCCCCTTTTCATCCCTCTTGCACTTAAACACCCATTTTGTGCCTATAGCATGCACATTCCTTGGTTTTTCAACCAAAGTCCAGACTTCCATCTTCTCGAATTGAGCCAACTCTTCTTGCATGGCCTCGACCCACGAGCTGTCCTTAAGAGCCATTTGATAATTTTTCGGTTCAATCTGGCTAATAAAGCAGGAGTACAAACATTCGTTCATTATACCCGTTTCTTTAATGCTTGTATAAACACAGGTGTGCTCATTCAAGCTACTTCTGGTTTGTACACTGGAGGACACATCACCTATAATATTCTCCAATGGGTGATCTTTGTGAATTCTCGTGGTCGGAACAGCACCGACATGCAAATTATCTTCCAAATTTGAAGAGATCTCATCAATGGTTGTTTCTGGCTGAGAGTGAAATGGATTGATAAACTCATCTTCAGGTAAGGCAGCAGGGGTATCAATAGTGTTTGATGTGGAAGGTTGACTTTTCTCAATAAGCTGTCGTTGCAATAGATTCTCTTCCTCATCAAGTATCATCTTCGACGCAATTCTTTCTTCTTCTTCAGAAATTTCCAAATTAGGGATGTTAAATGACTTAAACAGCTTAACATAGTCGAAAAGCTCAGCAGGTCCATTGCTTGGTTTTGGCGATTGGTAACTAGTAATGTCGGTGTTACACACCACCTCCACCTTGCAAGTCGATGTATTGAAGACCCGTCTATTGGGAGTCCCAACAACATAACCGACTAAGATTCCTTCATCGGCTACTTCACCAAATTTCGAATTAGTCTTCAAAATCGAACAAGGAGACCCGAATGGTTCAAGACCGCTCAAGTTGGGCTTCCTTCCATGCATAAGCTCGTAACATGTTTTTCCAAGTCTCTTAACGGTTAACACCCTATTCAGAACATAGCAGGCTGTAGCAACTGCTTCAGCCCAGAATATCACAGGAAGTTTTGAATCTGCCAGCATAGTTCTGGCTCCTTCAATTAAAGTTCGGTTCTTCCTTTCAGCCACTCCATTCTGTTAGGGAGTATACGGAGCGCTGTATTGATGTTCAATTCCTTTCTGAAGACAGAAGATTTCCATTTCAAAGTTCTTGAACTCTGTTCCATTGTCACTTCTGATGTATTTAACTGATTTACTCATGACGTTCTCAACTTTTGTAATTAGATTCTTCACCATTTGAGCCGTCTCATCTTTCGATTTCAGAAAATATACCCACGAATATCGCGAGTAGTCATCAGTGATCACCAAGCAGTAAGAAGTACCTCCTAGACTTTTTACATTCACGGGACCGAAGAGATCCAGGTGAAGCAGTTCTAGAGTACCGGCAATAGAGTTGACCTTCTTGGTGAGATGGGATTTCTTGTGTTGCTTTCCCTTCTTGCATGCTATACATTTGTCTTCAAAGTTAAAACTTTTTAAGGGAACGCCCATCACAAGCCCATTCTTGACAATGAAGTTCATCTTCCGAAGATGAATGTGCCCCATTCTCCTGTGCCACAATTCAGATTCTGATTCGCTTGCTTTCGTCATTAAACAAGATTCTCCCGTGGCCATTTCAGTAGACCTCATATCCATCACATATGTATTTGTTTCACGTGGAGCTTTCATTACTATCCACTCGTCTGGTATCTGGAAACCAGGCTTCAATACGATCGCTTCATTCTTCGTGAAATGGACAGTGTAATCTTTATCACAAATCGGCGACACACTCAGCAGATTGTGCTTCAATTCCTCCACAAAATTCACATTCTCAAGTGTCATCCTTCCATTTGACACTGTACCTCTACCAGTAATTCTTCCTCCGCTTTCACCAGCAAAACTAACTCTCGCTCCCTGAACAGGTTTTAAGTCTTGCAACAAGTGTTTGTTGCCCGTCATGTGCCGGGAACAGCCGCTATCTACAATCCAAAGACTGTGGGCAGCCCTGTTCAACTGTTCCTGCATAATAAAACAGAGAATTAGAATCTTGGGACCCAAGACCAATTGGTCTTGGATCGATACGTCCCGTACCCTGGCTTTCCAAAGTTAGCATCAGGATAATTCCTGTAAATCCTGTTAGGAAATCTCCTTGAAGATTGAGTGTGATGCCTTCCAAACCTATGTGAATTGAAAGTGTTATATCTTGTGGTTTGGTTGAAAAACTGAGGTTTGTTTTTATGAAAACTTGAATTAGTTACATTTTGGCATTTTGAAAAGTTTTCATTTTTAGCAGTATCAAACTGATGCTTATTCTCAGTTTTATTTGGCCTCACACCTCTGTATCTCGGCGTCAGAGGGCAATCTGCAACAAGATGTCCTAATTTATTACATCTAAAGCAACACCTACTCTCCATTTTCTTTTCAAATGTTGGTTTGGATGAAGAGGCAGTGTTACCAGCCGTTCGTCTCACATAAGGTGGGACATACGGGTTGAGTGGAGTACTCTTTTTAGAAGATTTATTTTTATCTCCACCAGTGGGTAACACTACCTTCTCTTTCGTCTTACCTGATTCGGACAACTTATCCGAATCCGATGAGACTGGACTCGTAACAGAAATATTTACACTAGAAACAGGCGAACTCGTTTCGCCATTACTAACAGTTGGTTCTTTACATGTAACCTTGATTGGAACTGTCTGAGGAACTTCAAAATCCACAGATTTCTGAATACTAGGGTTGAAAGTGTAGTTGTGGTTATAAGGTGGTGGCACCTCGTGATAACCAATTCCTCCCCTCTTTGCAGAGGTACCTTGATCACTAACGAGGTGATCTAGAATAGCTGAGGAATTTCGGAACTGCTCGAGTTTTCGGTTCAGTTCCACCACTTTCACCTGGTGGTCAGCAATCTGCTTTTCTCGTTCAGCAATAAGTTTAGTCTTTTCTTCTAAAACCTCATAACTTAGGTCAATTACATCAATTTTTTCAGCAAGTTTAGTTTTTAAGCTTTTGACATCTTTTTCACATGCTTTTATTTTAACTTTGTAACTGTTTTCTCTTGCCTTAGTAAAATGATGATCTTCTTTAAGAGTTTTAAATTCAGCATCTAAACGAACATACTGATCAGTTATGGTAGCAAGTTGCTCAGACAAATTCTCACATTTTGTACAAACAGGTTTAGAACTTACCTCGGAGGGTTGACCATCGTTATCTGCCATGAAAGCTTTCTCCTTACCAGTAGCTTTCTCCTCTCCAGTCATCTTCTCACAATCTTCATTTTCTACCTTAGCCATATTCGCCTGCTCACCAGTTTCATTCGCATGCAGGTTCCAGTTGTATTCACCGGCTTCTCTAGACAACATGGCATTGACTTCCTTACTAATCCCAGTAGGCTGTGCAGACCGGCCTTGACCCCGTTCAACTCTCTCGTTTCTGCATTCTTTAGCAAAGTGCCCATACTGTTGACAGTTATAGCACCTCACTTTAGACTTGTCGAATCCGGGCCTACCACCAACAAACTTTCTCCCCGTCTTATTCATGAAACGCTTGACTCGCCTCACTATCATGGCCATTTGCCATTGCAAATCCATCTCCTCCAGATCATCAGCATCGATCTGGTCATAATCCTCATCCAAAACAGCAGGGTCCACAATCTTCCCTTGTATGTAGTTCTCATATGAAGCAATAAAAGATGCATAGACTGCAAACTGCTCTTCAGCAGATTTGACACTCATTGGCATCTTGGAATAGTTATTGCTTGAGGCACTGGGAGAGAAACTACTGTTGGATGTTTGAGGTTTCGAAGCACTTGAACCTCCAGCAACAAAGCAAACATCACCGTTCATGTTTACTGAAACGTTTCCTTCATGAGAAGAGTTAGAACCTGACTCTCCTTTGGAGTAGTAAGCAGCAGATTCAGGCTTCGAACTTGAGCCTGAGTTAAGTTTGGCACCATACATACCAGGGTCTTGAATCTGATCTGTTGGTGTCTCTTTACGAACCATATTAAGCTCAAAGGTTCTGAGCTTGTTTACTGCTATCTCCAAATCATAATTAGGAAAGTCTCTGTTTTCCCTCATCAGAACTGTGTACATTTCCCACTTCGGTGGGAGAGCATCGAGAAGCTTTTCAACTATCTCCTCTTCTCTGTAAGCAATCGAATAGTTGTTTAGCTCTGTCATTAGATGATAATATCGAGTGATAATATCATCCAGAGATTCGTTCTTCAAATATTTGAAGACAGAGAACTGAGTCTTCAACAGTTTAATCTTCGAGGCACGAATACCCACGTTCCTTTCGAATCTATTTTCAAGAGCATCCCAAAGCTCTCGAGCCGATGTATACTTTCTGAAAGTATGAAGGATCTCCTGTGGAAGAGCCATAGTGATAGCTGCGTGAGCCTTGCTTTCGGCTTCGTACATCTTCTTCTCCTCTTCCTCCATCTTGCTGTACTTCTTTATCACATCCCGACCTTCGTATTCCATGGTTGGTGGAATATATCCATCCTGGATGCACACCCACATCTTTGCATCCTGGTATTTAATATACTGAATAAACCGATCCTTCCATGCAACAAAGTCGGTTCCTTTTAACAGCCTTGGGGCCTTAGTGGCTGACCCCGCTTCGACTTCCATTTTCACCAATTCAGAGATGTTAATTTGCGACATCTTCTCAAAAACCCGAAAAATTCAAAAATTTGTCCAAACAGTACTAAAGGCGAAGTTAAGAATAACTTCGCTTAAGTGTTAACTTCGCTGGAAAAATTCTTAAATTCGTGTGACTCGGCGAAGTTGAGAATAACTTCGCTTATGGTAAGCGAACTTATCAGGTAAGCGAAGTTGAGGATAACTTCGCTTAGGTGAACTTAGCAGGTAAGCGAAGTTGAGGATAACTTCGCTTAGGCGAACTTATGAGGCAAATTATTGTTGAGTGATGTGCTGAGAAGATCGGTGAGCAAATTATTGTTGAAAATGTTGAAAATGTGCTGCCGAGTGATGAGATTGAGAAGATCGGTGAGCAAATTATTGTTGAAAATGTGATAGAAGAAGGGGAGATAGTAGATGAAGATATTGAACACGAGATTCCAGAGGTTGAGATGCCCGATATGGGTGATGAGACAGTTGTGGAAGATACTGAATGGGAAGAGCAGCCGAATTGGAAGGAAGGTTGTGCTCAATGGTTCGTAAAGACGAAGAAACCGGCGGTCCCTAATGTTGGGTTTTATACAAGATTATCAAAGTTCAAGTTAACCATATTTAACATGAAAACGCAACGGAAGCTTAGATTTTAAAACTTGTTATGAACATACCATTATGTTAAAACTAAAACCCAAAGAACAAGGATCAATATTACAAGAACAAAATGCTCACAAAATGTAAAATGTACCTCTTCTACCTTTAGAAGAAGATGTAGGTGGATGAAGATGATGATGTCTTCAAATGGCAAGGTTGCAAAGAGAAACCCTCAAGCTTTGTATACCCCAAGCTTTGAGCAACAACACCAACTAGTTGCTAGGATTTTTGAACACTTGAACTAGCTCACAAAACTCCCAAAATCTGCCCACTTTGAGCCGTGGGTTTTGGAGAGAAAGAGAGAGAATATGAACTTGATTTAACACTTGAAAAATTCAAAAAAATGAAAGAAGATGCATGCATGTCTTGGATGTGGAGATTCATAAAGAGGCATCACATGGACCAAAAGAAAGCCTTGAATTTGATTGGACCAAAACCTTCCACCCACATGGGGTGGACGGCTCCCCCTTTTTTTTTTTTTTTTTTTTTTATTATTTTGTTTTAACCATTTAAAACCATCTCCATTCATTTTATAAAACTTAATTTTATAAAATGTACATGCATTTACATAATTATTTAACCAATTAAATAATTAATTTATATAAATAAATTATCCAGATAATTTATTTAAATCCTCAAGTGTGTTTGTTTAGAAAACCAATTTCCTAAACACGTAGTGTTCGGTATTCTTTTAAATGATCAAATTACTAAAGGAATACATTTGGTGTTGTCTAGCTTGTTATTGGGTATGACCCGACTTGGATCAAACACAGTTAGCCACATTAGTATAAGTATGTGTCTCGGGCATACGTAATTCCAACAATCTCCCACTTGCACGAGATACATAGAAAATTAATGCAAGTGGTGAATACCGCCTAACAACAGTTCACCACCCCTAATGTGTTTGACGAAGTGCCATTCAATAACATCATCCCTTCAAGTTCCTTACTTGATATGATTTAGGTGAATCTATCATTATATCCCTTTGTTACTAGATGTCATGTTGGATCTAAGAGACATAGGCGATCGTTCTCTTTACAATTCAACTTTATCAGGCCTTAGACATCTAAACTCTCAACACATAAGAGGAACAAATTCCATCTTGACTGTATACGCCTCTCACTATCACTTTATACTCCACCTGAGCTCATCCTTATGTACCATCTTTTACGAATAGCGAAGGGGAGAGTCAAAGTGTAATACTTGGTGAAAATCAAGACCCAGTATACATCTCAGGTCTAAGGATAATATGAAATTCTCCTTTACTCAAGATTACTAATGATCAAGTCAATCGACTCCATGTAGTAATATTGAGAGCGGGTCAGTCCAATATTTGTATCCCACAAATATCTATGAACTTTGGCAGCAAACCTATGCTCCATATTCATTCCTTATGAATATCCACCAATCCTAGTTCATAATAGTCTTGCTTCATATTTGTTCCCACAAATGTGATTGACTACGGACTTTTAGAATAAGATAACTTATTCATGGATTAAACATGCAAAATTAGAATTTAACTCAAGATTCCATAATCATATAAAAGAGTTAAATTACAAAAGTCTTTTAAACTTTAATACAAAATAGATCAAATCCAATTACTAGAATATCGAAGTCCTAAGCCACTCGCATGACGCTCATGTTTCGGTCTTTCTAGGAGCTTCGTGAATGGATCCGCAAGATTTTGATCAGTTCCAACTTTGCGAATACATATCTTTCCCTTTTCAACTTCATCCCTTATGTAGTTGAATCTCCGCTCTATGTGCCTTGTCTTTTGGTGCGAACGAGGTTCCTTGATTTGTGCAATCGCACCCTCGTTGTCACAAAAGATTTCTAGGGGGTCTTGAATGGAAGAGACTACCCCTAGATCAGTAATGAATTTCTTCAACCATGCAGCTTCCTGAGCTGCCAATGAAGCGGCGATGTATTCTGATTCTGTAGTGGACAATGCTACCACTTCCTGTTTTGAGCTCTTCCAAGAGACAGCTCCTCCATTAAGAGTGAACACATACCCAGACTGTGATCGAGAATCATCTCGATCAGTTTGGAAGCTCGCATCCGTGTAACCTTTTATAGCGAGTTCCTCCTCACCAGATCCATATATCAGAAACATATCCTTAGTTCTCCTAAGGTATTTCAATATGTTCTTAACAGCCATCCAATGACTGTTTCCTGGATTCTGTTGATATCTGCTTGTCATGCTCAAAGCGCATGACACATCCGGTCTAGTACATATCATCGCATACATGATGGATCCTATAGCAGAAGCATATGGGATTTGTTTCATCATCTCTTGCTCACCCTTTGAGTTTGGACATTGAGCTGAACTCAATATGGTCCCTCTTTGAATAGGTACAAAACCTTTCTTGGAGTTTTCCATCTTGAACCTTTTCAAGATCTTATCAATGTATGTACTTTGGTTCAAACCTATCAAGCGCCTTGACCTATCCCTATAGATCTTTATTCCCAAAATATAGGCAGCTTCACCAAGATCCTTGATGGAAAATCTACTTCCAAGCCAAGCCTTAACGCTTTCCATGGTTGGAATGTCATTTCCAAATAGTAGAATGTCATCGACATACAATACTAAGAATGTAATTATACTCCCACTAGCCTTTTTATACACACAAGCCTCATCAGCGTTTTTGATGAACCCAAAACTTTTGATTTCTTCATCAAAACGATGATTCCAAGTTCTAGATGCTTGTTTCAATCCATAGATTGATTTCTTTAACTTGCATACTTTATTAGGATGTTTTGGATCGACAAAACCTTCAGGCTGAACCATATAGACATCTTCCTCAAGATATCCATTTAGGAAAGCGGTCTTGACATCCATTTGCCAAATTTCATAATCATAATGTGCAGATATATGCAAATAATATCCTAATAGACTTTAGCATTGCCACAGGCGAAAAAGTTTCATCATAATCAACCCCTTGAGTTTGAGTGAAACCCTTAGCTACAAGTCTTGCTTTATAAGTATCCAAGTTTCCATGCATATCAGTTTTCCTTTTGAAAACCCACTTACTTCCAACAGCTTTGGAGTTGAGTGGTAGTTCAACCAATTCCCAAACTTGGTTGTCATACATGGATTGCATCTCAACGTTCATGGCTTCAAGCCATTTGTCACAATCATTCTTGGACATTGCATCACGGTATGTGGTTGGTTCATCCGAATCTACCACGTAGCAACCTTCTACAAAAAATCCATATCTTTCAGGTGGATTGCTAACTCTACCAGATCTGCGAACGTTTTGTGTGTTTTGATCAACCACTTGATCACTTTCAACAACCTCTTGTTGAGTGCTAGTATCAACCAATTGTGTATCATCTTGTGATTCTTGATCCTCATCAAATTTCACTGTTCTATTATTAGTTCCTTCCTCAAGGAACTTAGTTTCCAAGAACTTACCCTTTCGAGCAATAATAACATTTTGCTCACTAGGATCGTAAAAGTAATATCCTAAATCATCTTTAGGATAACCTATAAAGATACACTTAGTGGATCGGACTTCTAATTTGTTTGGGGTGTATTGCTTTACATAAGCTTCACAACCCCAAACTCTTAAGAATGATAGCGATGGAGCCTTTCCATGCCATACTTCAAAAGGTGTCTTCTCCACTTTCTTGGTTGGAGCCATATTCAATATGCGAACAGCGGAAAGTAAAGCATAGCCCCAAAATGATAGAGGTAAAGTGCTTCTAGCCATCATCGATCGAACCATATCTAATAGGGTACGATTTCTCCTTTCAGACACACCATTATGTTGTGGTGTTCCAGGTGGAGTAAGTTGTGAAATAATTCCACAACTCTTAAGATGATCTTGAAAAACACCACTTAGGTATTCACCTCCTCTATCACTACGAAGTACTTTGATTGTGGTCTTGAGTTGTCTTTCTACTTCAGTTTTGAAGTCTTTGAACATTTCAAAAGCTTCATCTTTGTGTTTCATTAAGTACACATAACCATATCGACTATAATCGTCAATAAAGGTAATGAAGTATCTTTCACCATTCCTAGTCATTGGTCTAAAAGGACCACATACATCCGAATGTATGATACCCAATAATTCTTTTGACCTTTCAAAAGTTTTATTAAAGGGTTGCTTTGTCATTTTGCCTTGTAAACAAGATTCACATACATCAAATGAATCATACTCATTTGTTTCTAGAATACCACTCTTGCGAAGAGTTTGCATGCGATTCTTGCTTATATGTCCAAGGCGACAATGCCAAAGATAGGAATCACCCAAGTCCTTCTTGAGTTTCTTGGTGTTGACATTGTACATTGAACTACTATGTGACATACCACTTTGATCTATTTCATATATACCATTCATGGGTATAGCTTTAAAATAAAACATGCCATTCATCAAAACATGAATATCACAATTTATAAATTTAAGATCAAAGCCACATTGTTTTAAAAGAGACACGGAAATAATGTTTCTCCTTAACTTAGGAGCATACAAAACATTCTTCAAAATTACTTCCAAACCACTTGGAAGCTTTAATATGTAGTCTCCTTGGGCTTGGACTTCAACTCTTGCTCCATTGCCCATAAAGAGACTAATGTCCCCTTTGTTGAGTTGTTTACTTCTTTTGAACCCCTGCAACAAATTGCAAATGTGAGTTCCACATCCGGTATCAAGTACCCATGTATTTGAAGAAATAACATTTAGTTCAATATGTATAGTAAAGATAATACCTGAGGTATGCCCCGCATCCCTCTTATCTTTTAACGCATTGAGATAGGTCGGACAATTCCTTTTCCAATGACCTATCTCTCCACACTCAAAGCATGGATCTTGCGCCGCAACCTTTTGCTTCTTTTCCTTCGGTTTGGTGGGCGTGATGGCTTTCCTCTTTCCCTTTCCTTGGACGTGGCCCTTGCCCTTAGCAACACTTGCTTTGGGGTTGGAGTTATGTCCCCTTTTTCCTTCATTGATTGTTAGAACGGGTAAAACCCTTTTACCCATTCCCGCTTCGGCCGTTCTTAGCATTGCGTGAAGCTCACCAATGCTTTTGTCCCATCCATTCATGTTATAATTCATGACAAAGGTTTCAAACCTTTTGGTCAAAGAGTTGAGGATCAAATCCGTAGCCAACTCATTAGATACGGGACAATTCAACCTACGAAGCTTTTCAATGTAGCTTTTCATCTTTAGGACATAAGATGAGACGCTTTGGGTTTCCTCCATACGACATGCATGAAACGCTCGAACCGTTTCGAAACGTTCCGCTCTAGCTTGTTGAAGGAACATTTCCTTCAATTGAGTTATCATGTCGTATGCCCCATGATGCTCGAAATCCTTTTGGATTTCGGGAATCATAGTCCCTAACATGAGGCAAGAGGCTTGCACCGAATCTTTGGTGTACTTGACCCAATCGTTATACGCCTCCTCATCTTCCACGTTAGGCTCATCGGGAATGGGATCGTCTAAGACATATGATATCTCTTCTTGTTTGAGAACTATTCTCAAGTTGCGATACCAATCCATAAAGTTATTATGGTTTAGACGATCCTTTTCAAGGATGGTTCTTAAGGATAGGTTACGGGTGTTATGGGTAGAGGTGTTTGCATTGTTAGCGGCCATCTACAAAATTTAACAAAGTTTTATTTTAGTATTATAAATAATTTAATTATTAATACCCTTTTATTCCAAATTTTAAAATAATAATTAAATTCTAGAATCCAACGATAAATCAAATTTTGGTTAGGTGACCTTTATCCCGTTATTTGATTTAACAAGGTAGTCAATCTTGACAATTGCAACCCTTTGCAACTTCTAGAGGTATGGGACCATTCGAAATCCTTATTTCGTGTTGGCATGTTTATCCCATCAACACCATTGGACCCCATGCTTAGGTGACCTTTATCACATGGTTTCCAATTCAAGTCGTCCTACTTGTATAAACATGTAAGATTAACATACAAGTGGTTAGGTGACCTTTATCCCACAAATATGTTAATATTACCCTAAGTATATTAGTTTGCTCAAAATGGTTAGGTGACCTTTATCCCATTTAAAGTTCCCTAATACGTTTAAGTGTCATACAAAAGGATGGTGTTAGACTTGTTTCCTTGGTAATTATGAAAAAGGGATTTTTAAGTTTTCCAATATTCTAGTTTGAAAAACATTATGCCATATCCTAACATGCATTTAGTAATATGGCGATTTTGAAAACCAATTTTCAAGGTTCAAGTTATAATAAAACCAATTTTATTATATGTGAGTAATCGCTTAGTTTTAATAAACCCATTTAATTAAACTAATTGACGCGATATTACCAAATATATATTAGAACCCGTTTTATGCTTGTTGTCGTTCCTATGTGACGGTTTGGATATCCTAATATCTATCAACCACACATTACATAAAGTAAAACAAACAACCAAGCATACATATGCAAAATATAGTCATAACCGAGAACCGCTAAGTTTGACCATACTTGTTAGCCGAAACAAGTATAGGTCATAAGTCACACCTAAGGGACAAAACATGACACAAGGATGGAATGTTGACTCCCACTTAACCTTGCATCCAAATGCTTCAAGTATCCTTTCCAAGTTGTTGTGTTCTTGTTGGGCTTGTTAATGGGCTCCAAACTTCCAAAAGTCTTCTTGGGCCCAAGAGTGAAATTTATGGGCCTAATGGGCTTGAATCCCATGATGGGCCGGTGAGGCCCAACAAGCCCAAAATTTCGGTCCAAGGCCCAAATCCACCAATTCTTGCATCTTCAATTTTTACAAAATGTATCCTAATACATATTTTTCTAAAAAAAAAGAAAATGCAACTAATCTATTTATTACAAACCAACTTATGAATAAATAAATTACACAAGCCTAAGATTATGAATTATTACAACCATATTGAATAATAAACATAATCAACATACACAAACAACAATCAACACATCCAAGGTCTAGGTTTCGGTTATGACACATCCAAACATACCAAATGTTCTAAGCATGCAACCTAAGCAACCAATGCCCAAAATCACCAAATAAAATCGGCCCCCCCCCCCCAAGAGGCTACGGCCCAAATTTTTATTATTTTTTTTTATTTTATTTTCAACATCCAAATGTTAATAATGGTTTCCTAAGATCTTTCCATGCATGTCAAGATCTTACAAATCCATGAGGGGTAAAATCCACCAAAATTTCGGACCCCTTTTTCACCCATGAAAAAACCGAAATCTATGAACATGTAAGAAGCATAAGTCCTTGTAACCGGCTCTTGATGCCATTGTTGGGTTTTATACAAGATTATCAAAGTTCAAGTTAACCATATTTAACATGAAAACGCAACGGAAGCTTAGATTTTAAAACTTGTTATGAACATACCATTATGTTAAAACTAAAACCCAAAGAACAAGGATCAATATTACAAGAACAAAATGCTCACAAAATGTAAAATGTACCTCTTCTACCTTTAGAAGAAGATGTAGGTGGATGAAGATGATGATGTCTTCAAATGGCAAGGTTGCAAAGAGAAACCCTCAAGCTTTGTATACCCCAAGCTTTGAGCAACAACACCAACTAGTTGCTAGGATTTTTGAACACTTGAACTAGCTCACAAAACTCCCAAAATCTGCCCACTTTGAGCCGTGGGTTTTGGAGAGAAAGAGAGAGAATATGAACTTGATTTAACACTTGAAAAATTCAAAAAAATGAAAGAAGATGCATGCATGTCTTGGATGTGGAGATTCATAAAGAGGCATCACATGGACCAAAAGAAAGCCTTGAATTTGATTGGACCAAAACCTTCCACCCACATGGGGTGGACGGCTCCCCCTTTTTTTTTTTTTTTTTTTTTATTATTTTGTTTTAACCATTTAAAACCATCTCCATTCATTTTATAAAACTTAATTTTATAAAATGTACATGCATTTACATAATTATTTAACCAATTAAATAATTAATTTATATAAATAAATTATCCAGATAATTTATTTAAATCCTCAAGTGTGTTTGTTTAGAAAACCAATTTCCTAAACACGTAGTGTTCGGTATTCTTTTAAATGATCAAATTACTAAAGGAATACATTTGGTGTTGTCTAGCTTGTTATTGGGTATGACCCGACTTGGATCAAACACAGTTAGCCACATTAGTATAAGTATGTGTCTCGGGCATACGTAATTCCAACACCTAAAATGTTCAAAAAGAGTTACAATATTAAGGGATACGCTGAAGCAAAGAAAGGTATTATCTGCTGGATATATGATGAGCAGCTGCGGCTCTTCGTGATCAAAAGATATGACGGGATTCAGTACTTCAGGAGAACTTTGAGATCATTAAACACACTGCCTGAATGTGAGGTTAAAGACTTAGCCAGATTGGGGTTGATAAATCGAAGTGACAATAACATGGCTAGAGTCATCGGAAAGATCGTATGGAAAGAGAGCATTAAGGAGAAGAAGTTTGAGCTGCTGAAACCACAAAAGGGGAAACTTGTCGAAGACAAGGATAGAGGTTTGAGAGCTGATGGAAAGCCTTGGATGGTTATGAAGTATAAACCGATCCGGTGCCTTAAAGAAGTACCGATGAAGCTTATGCCCAAGGACGTGCTCAAAGACCTAAAATGGTGGTTCGTGGATTGTGAAACAGCGGAGGCGGTAATGGAAGATGAGGATGAACAAGAAGTGCTTAGGGTTTACGACCCGATGCATCTTGTTAATCTATCGCAAGCTGATCTGAAGATGCTCAACGAAAAGAAGATCTTCTACATTCCTGCTTGGAAGGATCAAGCAAGGAAATATCAAAGGGTGGTGTCGGTATGTGTTAGAGAAGGAGCGCACGCGTAAAGATACAAGATTACAAGACTCAAGCTTTGAAGATCAAGATATGAAGCTACTGCCAAGGGGGAGTCTGTTGGTACATGTATGTCAGTAGTTCATAGTCTAACGTTTGTAATCGAGTCTGTAATGTAATTATGTTTTTGATTATGTTTATGTTTATGTAACGAGCGAAGTTGTCAACAAGTTCGCTTAGGCGAACTTGTTGAACAAGCGAAGTTGTTAACAAGTTCGCTCAGGCGAACTTGTTGAACAAGCGAAGTTATTCACAACTTCGCCTGAGGCGAAGTTGTCGTGTTGATATATACTGTTCACCGTAACAGTTGAGGAGAGTTCGTGAGGTTGGTTAGGGTTCGTTTCAGTTGATTAGTTCGAGAGTTACGTGTTTACAAGTCAGAGTCTGTAATAGTGACCTCGTGTCACGTGTTCGGGTTATCAATATAACGTGTTTCGGTTATTGCTCGTGTGTTTGTTTTATACGTATTCTACGCTCGTATCTACCTACGCAGGGATTCCGCACCTGCGCAGATAGCGACATCCCGTGTACGATCCGTCCAGGAACCTACACCCCCCAATAGTATCTATAAACAGTTGTTTTGGTATTATATATACCATATATTGTAACGAGTTATTATCATCCAGAAATTTACATATCTACTTTCTATCCCCCTTCTTTATTAGCTCTTCAAAGTAAAAGAATAACAACATTAGTCTCGTAAAAGTTAGAGGTAAAATTATAACATGTTATCAGCACGAGCCACTTATATCCTAATCAAGAAAGGTAATAGGTACAAAGGTATCCACAAAAGTATCATAAACACTTCTTTAGTTATGTAATTAGAAAAATATATATGCATATACATATACTAAGTAATAACAATAATGTGTATAACCATTGTTATTTAAATTTGATAACTATTCTAACTTTTCATTATGAATCTAATTTTTACTTTCATCGCAACTAACTTTTATTTATATATGCACACTAATATTTCATTTAGAATTTAGATTTATTTATACTAACAATTATATTCTTATTATTGTGCATACTAATTATATATTTTATGAAATAAACTTTATTTAATATCTTATTTATTAACTTACTTTAAAACAATTAATATTATATACACACACACACATACAAACGGTAATATAACCATTGTAAAACGGTTACAAATTTTCACTATAAATAATCAATTATCAACTCCATTTCATTTACAACAAACATTCTTCTTCTTAAGTTTATCCAAGATAAAGGTTTTAAAATGATTCACCCGGTTTTGGTGTTGATCACTATAATGCTTATACTACTTCTCATTCTAATTTTTAATCTCCCATCTGAAGATTTCGGCATCTTCTTTTTCTTTTATACGTTTATAGCTCTACCAATGTATTGTATCTCATTGTTAATTGATATATTTGGATTCTAATATTTATCTTATTATTTGCTCTATTATGTTTAGCAACAAAATGTCAAATATCTCAAAACTTGAATTCCCTGCACTCAACATTTCTGGAGAAAACTATATGTCTTGGACAGCAAATGTCAAAAGACATTTGAAATCAATGGATGTGTTAGAAACAATCCAAGAAGACAATAATTGTTCTGAACAGGATAATGCAAAAGCTGATGTTTTCATCCATAAACATTTGATGAATTACTACAACATGAGTATTTTAATTGTGATAACCCATATATGATATGGGAAGATTTGAAAAACAAATTTGGTCATCTAAGGGAAGTTTTACTTCCTACTTCTAGAGATGAATGGAACAGTCTTAGGTTCCAAGACTTTAAGAGGGTAAATGATTACACCTCTGCTTCATACCGAATTTGCTCAAAGCTAGAATTTTGTGGGTATCCCAAAACAGAGGAAGAAAAGTTAGAAAAAACTTACTCCACGTTTCATGCATCAAATATAATCTTCCAAACACATTATCGATTGCAGAATTTTAGAAGATACTCTGATCTAAATGCATTACTCCTTGTAACAGAGAAAAATAATGAATTATTGATGAAAAATCATCAATCTCGTCCCACAGATTCATTAGCAATACCATAAGTAAATGTTGCTCACAAAAATTCTCATAAAAATTCTGGTCATAAAGGGGAACAAGGTCGTGGACGAGGCCGTGGGCGTGGTCGTGGTCATTTTGACAAAAGACATTTTAATGATCGTAACCATTCATTTAAATGGAACACTAATTCTTACGATCGTGGCCGTGGCCGTGGTCGTAGCCAGAGAGCCAATAATAACCATGTTCCACAAATTAACAATTCCAACTAACACGATAAATGGAATGAAGCTGGTAGGTCCTAAAACAATGGCACTTCATGTTTTAGATGTGGAAGTACAAACCACTGGGCAAAGGCTTGTCGCACAACTCTACATCTGTGTGAACTATACCAAGCCTCTCTCAAAGTAAAAGAGAAAGAAGTGAACCATGTTGATAACTTTGATGATCTCAATGCTAAGCTGAGCATTACAGAATTTGATGTGGAACTCTAAAACAAATATTGCTTGACGACAATAATTATATGAAATAATTAAGTGTGTTTCTCATTATCTTTAATTATGTAGTTTCCTTCATGTACTGTTTGTTTTTCAACTAAATAAAGTTCTTATTAAATATCATAATGTCTTCGTTATACATTTATTATTTTTTTCTTAATATTTTCAAGATTTAAAATGAAAATCAGTGGAGCACAAGATCAAACAAATGAAGAAGATATATGTATAGCGGATAGTGGAGCCACACATACTATACTTAGATCTAAAAAATATTTTTATAAGCTGAAACCAACAAAAGGGATCATCAATACAATATCAGGTCCTACAAACTTGATAGAAGGAGTGAGAAAAGCTAATTTAGCATTACCATATGGTACAAAGCTCAAAATAGAAAATGCTTTATTTTCCCAAAAATCAACAAGAAATTTGTTGAGTTTCAAAAACATAATGGATATAATACTCAGTCAAGGATTGTTAGTAATGAAAAATATTTGCATATCATAAGCAAAGATCAGATATTGGAAAAACTGCCAATGCTCCATTCTGGTTTACATTATACATATATAAATGTAACTCAAGCACATATGGTAGTCAAAGAAAATTGTTGTGATTTTGGTATCATAAACTTATGGCATGACAGATTAGGCCATCCAGGATCCACAATGATGAAAAGGATCATTGAAAATACACATGGGCATCCACTGAAAGGTCAAAAGATCCACAAAATAGATAAAATACCTCAATGTACATCTTGTTCTCTTGGCAAATTAATTACAAGGCCTTCTCCATCAAAAGTTGATAAAGAAACACCAATGTTCCTTGAAAGAATTCAAAGTGACATATGTGGACCAATTCATCCACCATGTGGACCATTTAGATACTTCATGGTCTTAATAGACGCATCCAGCAGATAGTCTAATATCTCTTTATTATCGACTCGTAATGTCGCTTTTGCAAAATTTCTTGCTCAAATTATCAAATTACGTGCACATTTTCCCGATTATATCATTAAAAGAGTAAGGCTTGATAATGCGGGAGAATTTACATCAGATGCTTTTGATGATTATTGCATGTCTGTGGGGATTGTTGTTGAACACCCTGTTGCTCATGTACACACACAAAATGGTTTAGCCGAGCCGTTGATCAAACGCCTATAGTTAATAGCTAGACCGTTAATAATGAGGACAAAACTCACTAGTTCTATTTTTGGTCATGCAATTATGCATGCTGGATCATTAATTCGTGTGAGACTGATGTGTGCAAAATTATACACATTATTTATATCATTTATCCCCGATTTTATACACTTTTCGTAACAAATCGATTGATTTTGATACTAAATTATTTGTAACATGGATTTGTAGGTTCGAATGATGAATTGGTCCAAATAAACAAGAAATAACAACCAAAAGGACGCAGTTCAAAAACCGAACAAAACCGGGAATGAAGTAACAAGGTCCGAAATGGGAATGAAGCAACTTGGTCCGAAGGAAAACTGATGAACAACCAATAGAAAGAACGAAGCCGGAAGAAATGAAAATCAAAAGCAAAGACAAGACTCGAAGATAAAAGAATAACGAGACACTGGCAAAACCTATGGGTTGTAAAGATTTGAAGACAAAAGACCAGCTGAAACTTATGACCCATAAAGATTTCCAGCACTTATGGGTTGTAAACACCCTTACGACCTATAAAGAACAGTCGGTCATTATTGTAGCACAAAATTCGTCGTCGGTGCAACCAAGATCCAAAAAATCTGGAATAGATAATATGAAGACATTAAAAAATAAAACTTACGGGTCATAAAGCAACCTTACGACCCATAAAGACTGTCGGTAGGAAACATAATCCTAAAAATCTGGAGTTGGAGATAAGATAAGATAAAAAGTTACTCTTATGGGTCATAAGGATACTGTTGAAAATATTACGGTAAGTATTCCAGATTTTCAGCTATAAATAGCAGCCCGAGTTTCAGCCAAAAACACACCATTTCTCACATCTCTTCTCTCTAATTAACTAAATAAACTCCATAGGAGTGCCAAGGAGGTTCTAAGAGTCTTGAGGAGGTCCAAACCACTTCCAGGGAGTTCCGAAGTTCTTCCCGAACACCCCACGAGTAGTATGTCTTTACTTTGTAAGTTTACTTTGGTTATGTAAATTTCTATGTTAGGCTAATAATCTATTAGTTTCGACATTAAGGGCTCTATTTTGTATTATGATTCGAATGTGAAATAGTTATGTGATTTTATTGTTGAAAGGTTTTGTTTGTATAATTTCTTGAACTTTAAATCCGAAACTTTGTTAGGATTCAAATTAGTTTGTTAATGAACCTGATCAATTTATTAATATGCTAATGACGTTCTTCAAAGTTAAAATATGAAATATGATTTTAATCTTGATAAATAAGGAACAAATAACGTTGCGTTTGTCTATGAATTCAATCTCGTTATAGAAGTTATACAATGTGATTTAGTATTCCGAACGGCGTGAACACTAAATGATAATTAATACTTTCATCACATGCAACTCGCACGTTAAGATCCGAACGGCGTGTGCTTAGGTTAGCGAGTTGGCTCTAACTAATGAACTGCGCTTAGTTAAACATAGATGGAGGGAACGTCCGAACGGCATGACGTTTAGTATTGATACCAATCTTTTAATAATAAACATCATTGCACCATAATTATTGATGATCGTAGTTCGAATCAGAAGTATGAAATACCCCTTGTGTCGGAACTATCTTTAATAATTGTTTATTCTAAGTTAGTTATTTTATCTCTTAGTTATATGTTAAACATTTGTACTACTACTATTTAGTTTATGCTTATATAATCTATTTATTTGCACAAAATCCCCCCTGTTACGAATACTAGTTCTAAATCGTTCCTGGCTATAAAATTGTTAAAATGCATTCCCTGTGGACACGAACCTCACTTCCACTCATACTATCCCTAATAGTGTGTAACATAGTGAGTTCACATTTATAAATTTATTTGCTGGAGCTGACGACAACCCAAAAAATTGGCGTCGTTGCCGGGGAGTGCGTCTAAAATTTCACTTTTATGCCAAGATCTTTAAGAACTGGTAAACCACTCAATATCGATCTAGAGATAAAAAAAACCGCGACGAGATTAAGGAAATAGGCAAAACTTCGAAAGAAGTTAGCAAATCCTTCAACCTCTACTCAATCACCATCGGTCGTTGACATTTCGGAAAACATTTCCTTGTCAAGTGACTCTGACTCATCTTCCACTCCCACGTCAAAAAACTCGACTTCGACCCAAGATTCTGACCCAATGGAAGTAACGAACCCAGTCGAGCAAACTTTTCGAGAATGGGCAAACCGCGATGTTCCCCAACAACCTCTTTGTATCAATTATCCCGCTATGCCAAATTTCGAGCTAAAATAAGGCCTTATCCATTTATTGCAACCTTCTGAGGCCTGGAGAATGAAGATCGTCACAATTTCCTCAAAGAATTCCGCGTCGTGTGCACCATAATGAAGCCAAATGATGTCACAGAATATCAAATCAAACTTAGGGCATTACCCTTTGCTTTGCAAGATTCAGCAAAACACTGGTTGTATACCCTACCGCCAGGGTCAGTGACATGGAGTCTCGAAGCATCAACTACTTCAATACTTTTGTCAAGGAATGGCACCCATGGAGAGACGATTGCTGAGTGCCTCAAGTGGAGGAAACCTACTCGACAAAACCCCAACCCAAATCAGAGCCATAATCCAATCGGCTGGGGATGAAACAAAACACTCGACACAAAGAATGGTATCCAGATGTACCACGTGCTGTGAAAGGAGTGAGTACTCCCCACATTGAAACTCAATTGGCTGAGTTAACAAAAGCAGTCATGATGCTTACAAAGGATAAAGCAGCTGCAGCACCACACGAGCATGTGGAATATGCTTAGAAACAGGACACCACACTGATATGTGTCCAATGTTGCAAGACAATGTCAAACAAGCGAATGTAGTTGATGGATATCCTGGACAAAACACAAGGCAGTACGATTAACCATGAGGAAATCACAATTGGGGACAACCCACCAGCTTTGGCTACCAACAAAGACCACCTCAATATCAACCATGTCAACCCTATCCAAACCAACAAAATTTCCAACATCGTCAACAACCACAAACACAACAACCAAGAAGCTCTGGAATGTATTTAGAAGACATTGTGAAGAATCTGGCTGCATGTACTCAAACGTTCCAACAAGAAACAAAGGCTAGCATCAAGAATCTGGAGCAACAGATGGCTCAGTTAGCTAGCTCGGTGAGTAGACTCGGATCTCAAGAAAAACTACCCGCACAAACAGAAGAAAACCCCAAGCACAACGCTTGTGCCATCACATTAAGACGTGGACGGAAGTACGACAGCCCGGAATCGTAAGAAGAAGAACAATAGGTCGTTTTTGAAAAGAATACCGAAGAGAAAAAGGATTCTTCAACGTCAAGTGAAGTAATACCTAAGTTCAAAGTCCCTCCTCCATTTCCCTCAAGATTTTTAAGCACAAAGAAAGAAAGAGAAGAGCATGAGATCATGGAGACGTTTCGAAAGGTGGAAGTAAATATTCCCCTCCTTGATGCCATCAAGCAAGTCCCTCGATATGCTAAGTTCTTAGAAGAACTTTGCACTTCAAAGAAAAAGCTTAAAGGGAATGAAACCGTCAAGGTCAACGAGAATGTCTCAGCCGTCTTACAAAAGAGACTCCCACCAAAGTGCAAGGATCCTAGTGTTTTCACTATTCCTTGTAAAATGGGAAATCTAAGCATACCAAGAGCTATGCTTGATCTCGGAGCCTCTATCAACGTCTTACCATATTCCATTTTCAAAACTCTCAATGTAGGACCATTGAAAAGGATAGAGGTAGTCATTCAATTGGCTAACAAATCCATAGTCCACCCAAAAGGTGTATTAGAGGATGTGTTAGTGCAAGTGAATGAGCTGGTATTTCCCGCTGATTTCTATGTGCTAGACATGGAAGATGGTGACACTTCAGACTCAAGTTCCATCCTGTTGGGAAGGCCGTTTCTGAAGACTGCTAAAACAAAGATTGATGTTTATAGTGGCACCCTCTCCGTGGAATTTGATAGAGAGATCATAAATTTCAATATTTATGACGCTATGAGATATTCAAGCGATGTTTCATCTGTAAATTGGTTAGATGTAATTGATCCTTTAACTGATGATTACTTCGAGCTATCTAACCATGACACTCTTGCACTAATCTTGAACAAAAGCCTTGATGAAGCATCAACAAAAGAACTCGCTGAAAAGTTCAAACTTGAAGATGAGCTGATAGAGTTGGTATCCCTCATGGATACACAACCTAGGTATGAAACAACCAAGCTGAAGTTACAAGTTACCGAACAAAAGCTCCTACCATCCATTGTGCAACCACCGGATCTAGAGTTAAAGACTCTTCCTAGTCATCTTAAGTATGCTTATCTTGGAGATAATAACACATTGCCAGTAATCATATTCAACAAACTGTCCAAGAACCAAGAGGATGAATTGATTAACATGCTCAAGAAATACAAGGAAGCAATTGGTTGGACCATAGCTGACATCAAAGGATTGAGTCCATCCCTCTGTATGCACAAGATCCTCATGGAAGATGATTACAAGCCCACACGTGAAGCACAAAGAAGATTGAATCCTCCAATGATGGAAGTTGCCAAGAAAGAGATTCTGAAACTACTCAATGCAGGTATGATTTACCCAATCTCTAATAGCAAATGGGTAAGTCCAGTTCAAGTTGTACCCAAAAAGACCGGTATCACTGTTACAAATAATGAACAAGGCTAATTGGTTCCCACTCGTGTTCAAAATGGGTGGAGAGTGTGTATTGACTACCGAAGGCTAAATGCCTCTACTCGAAAAGATCACTTCCCTTTACCTTTCATCGATCAAATGTTGGAAAGGTTAGCATGTAAAACTCATTATTGTTGCTTAGATGGATACTCTGGTTTCCACCATATACCTGTTGCACCCGAAGACCAAGAAAAGACAACGTTTACATGTCCTTTTGGTACGTTTGCATACCGGTGAATGCCATTAGGTCTTTGTAATGCCCCATCTACCTTTCAAAGATGCATGGTAAGTATTTTATCAGATTATGTTGAAGAAATTACTGAAGTTTTTATGGACGACTTTACTGTTTATGGAAACTATTTTAGTGAATGTTTAGATAATCTGAAAAAGATTTTGGAAAGATGCATTGAGACCAATCTTGTGTTAGATTATGAATACTACCATTTTATGGTAGATCAAGGTCTCATTCTTGGACATATTGTTTCAGCAAAAGGGTTAGAGGTAGATAAAGCGAAAATTGATTTTATCAAAACTTTACCTGTGTACGAGAAGTACGCTCTTTTCTTGGACACGCAGGTTTTTACAGGAGATTGATCAAAGACTTTTCGAAGATCAGCAAACCTTTGTGCGAATTCATACAAAAAGATGTAGAGTTCGTCTTCTCAGAAGAGTGTAGAGAAGCCTTCGATGCATTGAAAGAGATGTTGGTGACATCATCCATAATCCAACCACCTGATTGGGACCTCCCATTCGAGATTGTGTGATGCCAGCAACTATGCAGTGGGAGCAGTGCTAGGGCAAAGAAAAGACAAAGTGCCATACGTTATTTACTACGATTCTAAAGTCCTAGATGGAGCTCAACACAATTACTCGACTACCGAAAAAGAGTTTTTAGCTATTGTCTTTGCTTTGGAAAAGTTTAGGCAATATCTACTCAGTACAAAGGTAATTGTTTTCTCTGACCACGTTGCATTGAGGTATCTCATGACAATGAAAGATGCAAAGTCAAGATTGACTCGATGGGTGCTTATACTTCTGATTAGAAATTCGAGACAAAAGTGGAAAGCACAACTTGGTGGCTGATCACTTGAGCAGGATCATCAACAATGACAATCCTATGCCATTGCATGATCTGTTCCCTGATGAAAGTTTGTTTGCTGCACAACTGGCTACACCGTGGTATGCTGACATCGTAAATTACCTAATCACAGACACTTTTCCCTCTGATCTAACTCGCGCTCAAAGAGAGAAAATTAAGAAGGAGTCAAGACATTACGTTTGGGATGAGCCATACCTTTGGAAATATGTCACCGATTAAGTGATAAGAAGATGTGTCGACACAAGCGAGGTACCCTCAATTTTAGATTTTTGTCACTCATAAGCATGTGGTGGACATTTTGGTCCAAAACGTACAGCACATAAGGTACTTGAATCCAGTTTTTATTGGCCTAGTGTATTTTTAGATTCATATATGTTTTGCAAGTCATGTGAGAGATGCCAAAAGACCGGGAATTTAAGATCACGAAATCAAATGCCTCTCACACCAATCCTGGTGTGTGATATTTTTGATGTATGGGGCATCGATTTCATGGGCCCATTCCCGTCTTCCTTTGGTAACACTTATATACTTTTAGCTGTGGACTATGTCTCTAAATGGGTAGAGACAAAAGCCACGAAAACTAATGATGCTAAAATTGTTTCAGATTTTATCAAGTCAAATATTTTTAGCAGATTTGGAATGCCAAAAGCATTTATCAGTGATAGAGGGACGCATTTCTGCAACAGAACAATCGAATCACTTTTCAAGAAGTATGGAGTTGCACATCGCGTTTCAACAGCTTACCACCCACAAACAAATGGACAAGCAGAGGTGTCAAATCGAGAAATCAAGTCAATCCTAGAAAAACGGTCAATCCAAATTGAAAGGATTGGAGCTTACGTTTGAATGATGCGTAATGGGCATACCGCATAGCTTACAAAGCACCAATAGGTATGTCACCCTACCGACTTGTTTTTGGGAAAGCTTGTCATCTTCCGGTTGAATTAGAACATAAAGCCTTTTGGGTTGTCTTACAATTCAACATGGAGATGGACGAAGCAGGAGTTTATCGTAAATTACAACTTCAAGAGTTAGAGGATATTCGTAATGATGCTTATGAGAACTCTCGAATTTACAAAGAAAGAACCAAAGCATTTCATGACAAGGTAGTCACACGAAAAATGTTCAGTGTGGGGCAAAAGGTTTTCTTATTTTCGTCTAAACTCAATCCTTTTCCTGGGAAATTAAGGTCTAGATGGGTTGGACCATTTGTTGCTACTAACGTTTTTCCTCATGGTGCAGTTGAGATAACAAGCGAAAAGACAGGTAAAACGTTCAAAGTAAACGGACACCCTCTAAAATTATTTTATGAAGGGTTCCAAAAAGAAAATCATGACATGATTGACTTGGAGAACCCAACATACACAAATTGAAAAAGTGAGTCCACGTCTAGCCAAAGACGTTAAAGAAGGCGTTGTACGGGAGGCAACCCGTAGTTTTCATTTTGTGTATTTTTGTGTGAAATTGTTATTTTAACCTTTATCGAGATATGCAAGATCTTGAGAATCAAAAAACAACAAAATTATTTGTAAGAAAATAAAAATCAAGTACAATTCTTGGCGTCGTGAACAATGAATGTCGTTAAAAATAAGTGTAGGGATTTTATTTTAACAAAATAAAAAAGAAAAAAAAAGGTATTGTTACATAAAGCATTCTTATGGGCCATAAGTTTGTTCCCCTAACATCTTTATGACCCATAAGAAATCCCAGTTAAGTTTATGGGTGACCTTTTCAAATCAATCTTATGGGTCGTAAGTGTATTCTCCAAATATCTTTATGACCCATAAGGAATTCCCCAACTAAACATATGGGTGCCATTTTTAAAGAAACATATTTTTTACACCCTACCACACACAGACGACACCCATAAGATAGATACAAGCCAAACACCAAATTCCAAGTTCAAATCTTGCTACTAACACTCGGTTAAAGGTTGGTCTAACAATTTTTTGTGTTCAGTTTGTGATTTTTGCGTGTTTTAGATAGTTGTTTATATTTGATACTTATGTTTATATATGTTTGGTTGCCTTTACTTACGATTTGAATGAAGTATGACAGAACAACTGAGACAACGAATACCGCAGGAAAGGCAAGTAATTTTGGAAATTCACGAACGATATCTCTAACTTGTTTTGCTCGAAACACTTTGCAAATTTCAAAAGAACAATTTTATTTCTTAAATGAGTTCAATAAAAATGAAAATTCATACACTCATTGCATAAGAGATAAAATACAACCGTAAAGCAACAAACAAATACAAAACAACAAAGGGAAACATCTCATCCGGTGGGAGGTTGTAAATGAGAAAGGCAAGGATCACGAGCATTATTCCGGTAAGCACAAGAACCAGATGAACCATTCTAAATGTGTTCTTCGGGAACCTTGGAGAGGATAATAATTGAGAGTGTTTGTTGTGAATAAAATGAGATTGTTAATTGGGTATTTATAACCCTTTTTGTAACGGCTATATAACCGTCGCATATTACAGTTGTCCAACAGTAATTTTGTATACGGGTCGTATACAAAAGCTTGCAACCCGTATCTCTTGCTAATTTGGTTTTCTAGAAATATGGATTATACAAGTTGTACGAATAGAATTGATTTTTCGCTCCTACGACCCGTAACTTACAAGACTAGCAAGAGGAACTCGTAACAATCTCTATCATCCGAAAACCATCACAGTCCAATCAGGGGAGTTTTTCAGTTCCTTTCCACTCGTTATACCTTTATTCTCACACATTGAGGACGATGTGTATTTTAAGTGTGGGGATGGGGAAATAAGGAACCGAAAAACATAAAAACAATTTTACAAACGTAAAAACAAGGTCAAAATTTTAAAAATTTTAAGACAAATTGTTGCAATTTTAGTTGATTTTTAAACATATATGATTAATTTATATTTAATGATGCAAATAAAAATCACCAAGTGTTTGTTTTAAATGGAAATTTTCAATGCATACCAATTATTCATAAATTTGCATCTAAAATACCCACCCAAATTCCAAGCGAGTTTTTGAGCCTTTATCGAGCATTCATCATTATATGCTCATGTTCACTTGATTATGAGTGTGCCACATAAATGTCTACTTGTTAGAACTTGCCATAGATATTCTCGTCAAAGTCATAAACTATAAAACTATATAGTGATAGAGGTTATAGAACACGCCCACTAAATTACCCTTTTTCATTACATCACAAGCCAAATATTTTTCACTAGCAAACCAAGCCAAACCTAACCATGTTTCACTGATCATAACCCACACAGTTATCCTTATAAACCCTTTTCCTCCTTTTCCAATTATAACCCCTAACATTGAACTCGGTTTAGTTAATTATCATCTTTTCAGAATTAGTTGTGGTCTTTTACCGGCAGACCCTAAAGAACTGGAAATGCATCATACGATTTCAATCTACTTTGTTTTCTATAATTATCAAAGACTAGGTTGCCTACAGGACTTAGGGAGAGAGTTTTTCTCTTAAGCGGTGAGGAAAAAGTGGCGTCAAAAGGAGCAAAAGCCACCATTTTGTGGGACATCCAAAGGTGCTATGAAAAGAATAGCAAAACGTTATGAAAAATGCATGGGTTGTGGAAATTGGTCTCACACTGGAAGATGTAGAAAAGGTCAAACTGAATCCCAATACGAGTATACGCTTCTAATGAGGGTGGGGGCTATTAGGCTCAATGCCGAAAGATCCATTAGAGTTGGAAGTAATGTTCACTACAGGATTGAGGAAGATTTAATCCACATCTTTGACAAAAATGGTCTTGACGATCTGACCTTAAAAGAGTCAATTGGTTTGTAGATACAAAAAAAATGAAAATTAGTGTTTCTTTTCTTCATTAGTAGAAAGTCGGTATAGTTAGCTAAACAGGGGTAACACTTCACACACAAATAAACCTTCATATATTCCTACTACCAAATCCTAAGCCTCACTAAAACTTCCCATTATAGACTCCTCTTGATTTATATAACTTTTACATGTTAAATGGAGAGATACCATTGCAAGCTTATGACATTGTTGCTTTATGGCTAGGCGTTTGAGCGATCACTAAAAAAAATACTAGTACATTATTTGCTAGTTTACACAAAGAAACCGAGTGAGAGCGAACGTGAGGGATGCAAAAGAGTGAATAATTGACTATCAAGAACTCCATCTAAAACAAATACACTTGATTTAGTCTTTTTCTATCGCTGTCATCTTTAAATATTTTTAAATCATGTATGTATATAAATCTTTACATTTGCCAACAATTTGTCTACCATTGATGATCACCGTGACTCTCGTTTTTACAGATTAAGGCATTGCTTGAGGACAAGCAAATGTTTAAGTGTGGGGATATTTGATGTGTGCAAAATTATACACATTATTTATATCATTTATCCCCGATTTTATACACTTTTCATAACAAATCGATTGATTTTGATACTAAATTATTTGTAACAAGGATTTGTAGGTTGGAATGACGAATTGGTCCAAATAAACAAGAAATAACAACCAAAATGACGCAATTCAGAAACCGAACAAAACCGGGAATGAAGTAACAAGGTCCGAAATGGGAATGAAGCAACTTGGTCCGAAGGAAAACTAATGAACAACCGATAGAAAGAACGAAGCCGAAAGAAATGAAAATCAAAAGCAAAGACAAGACTTGAAAATAAAAGAATAACGAGACACTGGCAAAACTTATGGGTTGTAATGATTTGAAGACAAAAGACCAGCTGAAATTTATTACCCATAAAGATTTCCAGCACTTATGGGTTGTAAACACCCTTACGACCCATAAAGAACCGTCGGTCATTATTGTATCACGAAAGTCATCGTCGGTGCAACCAAGATCTAGAAAATCCGGAATAGATAATATCAAGACATTAAATAATAAAAGTTAAGGGTCATAAAGCAACCTTAACATAACGCTTCTAATGAGGGTGGGGGCTATTAGGCTCAATGCCGAAAGGTCCATTAGAGTTGGAAGTAATGTTCACTACAGGATTGAGGAAGATTTAATCCACATCTTTGACAAAAATGGTTTTGACGATCTGACCTTAAAAGAGTCAATTGGTTTGTAGATACAAAAAAAAATGAAAATTAGTGTTTCTTTTCTTCATTAGTAGAAAGTCGGTATAGTTAGCTAAACCGGGGTAACACTTCACACACAAATAAACCTTCATATATTCCTACTACCAAATCCTAAGCCTCACTAAAACTTCCCATTATAGACTCCTCTTGATTTATATAACTTTTACATGTTAAATAGAGAGATACCATTGCAAGCTTATGACATTGTTGCTTTATGGCTAGGCGTTTGAGCGATCACTAAAAAAAATACTAGTACATTATTTGCTAGTTTACACAAAGAAACCGAGTGAGAGCGAACGTGAGGGATGCAAAAGAGTGAATAATTGACTATCAAGAACTCCATCTAAAACAAATACACTTGATTTAGTCTCTGTCTATCGCTGTCATCTTTAAATATTTTTAAATCATGTATGTATATAAATCTTTACATTTGCCAACAATTTGTCTACCATTGATGATCACCGTGACTCTCGTTTTTACAGATTAAGGCAATGCTTGAGGACAAGCAAATGTTTAAGTGTGGGGATATTTGATGTGTGCAAAATTATACACATTATTTATATCATTTATCCCCGATTTTATACACTTTTCGTAACAAATCGATTGATTTTGATACTAAATTATTTGTAACATGGATTTGTAGGTTCGAATGATGAATTGGTCCAAATAAACAAGAAATAACAACCAAAAAGGATGCAGTTCAAAAACCGAACAAAACCGGGAATGAAGTAACAAGGTCCGAAATGGGAATGAAGCAACTTGGTCCGAAGGAAAACTGATGAACAACCAATAGAAAGAACGAAGCCGGAAGAAATGAAAATCAAAAGCAAAGACAAGACTCGAAGATAAAAGAATAACGAGACACTGGCAAAACTTATGGGTTGTAAAGATTTGAAGACAAAAGACCAGCTGAAACTTATGACCCATAAAGATTTCCAGCACTTATGGGTTGTAAACACCCTTACGACCTATAAAGAACCGTCGGTCATTATTGTAGCACAAAAGTCGTCGTCGGTGCAACCAAGATCCAAAAAATCCGGAATAGATAATATGAAGACATTAAAAAATAAAACTTACGGGTCATAAAGCAACCTTACGACCCATAAAGACTGTCGGTAGGAAACATAATCCTAAAAATCTGGAGTTGGAGATAAGATAAGATAAAAAGTTACTCTTATGGGTCATAAGGATACTGTTGAAAATATTACGACCCATAAGTATTCCAGATTTTCAGCTATAAATAGCAGCCCGAGTTTCAGCCAAAAACACACCATTTCTCACATCTCTTCTCTCTAATTAGCTAAATAAACTCCATAGGAGTGCCAAGGAGGTTCTAAGAGTCTTGAGGAGGTCCAAACCACTTCCAGGGAGTTCCGAAGTTCTTCTCGAACGCCCCACGAGTAGTATGTCTTTACTTTGTAAGTTTACTTTGGTTATGTTAATTGCTATGTTAGGCTAATAATCTATTAGTTTCAACATTAAGGGCTCTATTTTGTATTATGATTCGAATGTGAAATAGTTATCTGATTTTATTGTTAAAAGGTTTTGGTTGTATAATTTCTTAAACGTTAAATCCGAAACTCTGTTAGGATTCAAATTAGTTTGTTAATGAACCTGATCAATTTATTAATATGCTAATGACGTTCTTCAAAGTTAACATATGAAATATGATTTTAATATTGATAAATAAGGAACAAATAACGGTTTTGCGTTTGTCTATGAATTCAATCTCGTTATAGAAGTTATACAATGTGATTTAGTATTCCGAACGGCGTGAACACTAAATGATAATTAATACTTTCATCACATGCAACTCCACATTAAGATCCGAATGGTGTGAGCTTAGGGTAGCGAGTTGGCTCTAACTAACGAACTGCGCTTAGTTAGACATAGATGGAGGGAACGTCCGAACTGCGTGACGTTTAGTATTGATACCAATCTTTTAATAATAAACATCATTGCACCATAATTATTGATGATCGTAGTTCGAATCAGAAGTATGAAATACCCCTTGTGTCGGAACTATCTTTAATAATTGTTTATTCTAAGTTAGTTATTTTATCTCTTAGTTATATGTTAAGCATTTGTACTACTACTATTTAGTTTATGCTTATATAATCTATTTATTTGCACAAAATCCCCCTGTTACGAATACTAGTTCTAAATCGTTTCTGGCTATAAAATTGTTAAAACGCATTCCCTGTGGACACGAACCTCACTTCCACTCATACTATCCCTAATAGTGTGTAACATAGTGAGTTCACATTTATAAATTTATTTGTTGGAGCTGACGACAACCCAACAGAGACCAAGTGCAAATCATAAATACTCTTCCGTATAACTTGTTTCCGGAAATGAGCCAAATATCTCTCACCTTAGAATTTTTGGGTGTGCTGTCTATGTTCCTATTGCACCACCACAACGCACAAAAATGGGTCCTTAAATAAGGTTGGGAATATATGTTGGATATGAAACGTCTTCCATCATAAGATACCTTGAACCTTTAACTGGTGATGTATTTATTGCACGTTTTGCTGATTGCCATTTTAACTAGACAATATTCCCGACATTAGGGGGAGAAATGAAAAGGCAAGAAAGAGATATATCATGGTGTGTGCCATCATTATTACACCTAGACCCAAGATCAAAACAAAGTGAGACAAAGGTTCAAAAAATAATACATCTATAAGAAATTGCCAATCAGTTACCTGATGCATTTACTGATATAAACTAGGTCACTAAATCTCATATACCAGCTGCTAATGCTCCAGCTCATGTTGAGATTCCAAGCAAGCAAAACCATAATAATGCACCTCATGAATTCCAAAAAAGTTTAAAACGTGGAAGGCCAATCGGTTCAAAGGAAAAAAATCCTCGAAAAAGAAAGGGCTCTGAAAAGGATACTGGCCCTAAGGAATGAATGATTGACAAAACCTTCCATCAGTAAAGAATAAATAATATAAAATTCCCTCATGAAGAAATAAATGATTCCGATAAGGAATTGTCAATCAACTATGGCCAATCACATATAATGTGGGATGAGAGATGAAATGGAAAATATTGATGTTATATTTTCTTATTCTGTGGAAAGTGATATCATGGAAGAAAATGATAACTCTGAACCAAAATCTGTAGATGATTGTAAAAATCGACAAAATTGGAACAAATGGAAAGATGTCATGCAAGCTGAATTAAACTCACTAAACAATAGAAAGGTTTTGGACCTATTGTCATTACACCAAAGTCAATAAAGCCTGTAAGATATAAATAGGTTTTTGTGAGAAAACGAAATGAGAAAAATGAAGTTACAGGATATAAAGCAAGACTTGTAGCTCAAGGTTTTTCTCAGAGGCCAGGAATTGACTATGAAGAAACGTACTCTCCTGTTATGGATGCTATTACGTTTAGATATTTAATCAGCTTAGCAGTCTCTAAAAATTTAGAGATGCTTCTTATGGATGTTGTCAAAGCTTACTTGTATGGATCACTAGACAGTGACATCTATATGAAAATTCCCGAAGGATTTAAACTCCCCGAAGCATTAAGCTCAAAGCCTAAGGAAATGTATTCAACCAAGTTACAAAGATCCTTGTGTGGACTAAAACAATCTGGAAGGATGTGGTACAATCGTTTGAGTGATTATTTGATAAGTAAAGGATACACAAATAATATTATTTGTCCATGTGTCTTCATCAAGAAGACAACATCAGGATATGTGATCATAGTTGTGTATGTTGATGATCTCAAATTAATTGGGACACAAGAGGAAATTAATGAAGCGATTGCTCTTTTAAAGAAAGAATATGAAATGAAAGATCTTGGAAAAACCATATATTGTCTTGGTTTACAATTTGAACAAATGCATAATGGGATACTTGTGCATCAGTCAACTTATACTGAGAAACTCTTAAAGCGTTTCAATATGGACAAAGAAAATCCTTTAAGCACACCGATGGTTGTTAGATCACTCAATGTTGACAATGATCCATTTCGTCCTTGCGAAGATAATGAAGAAATTATTGTTCCTGAAGTACCATACCTCAGTACAATTGGAGCACTTATGTATCTTACTAACTGTACTAGATCTGACATTTCTTTTGCAGTTAATTTATTGGCAAGATTCAGTTCATCCCCTACTAAAAGACATTGGAATGGCAATAAATATATTTTTCGGTATCTAAAAGGAACTGCTAATTTAGGTTTATTTTATCCTAACGATTCAAAAGAAGGGGTGGGTTAGTTGGTTATACAGATGCAGGTTATTTATCAGATCCCCATAAAGCAAAATCTCAAATTGGATACATATTTAAGAATGGAGGAACTGCGATTTCATGGCGTTCTCAGAAACAAACACTCATTGCAACATCTTCAAATCATGCTGAAATCATTGCATTGCATGAAGCGTCAAGAGAATGTGTGTGGTTAAGATTTATGTCACGACACATATTGATTCTTGTGGACTAGAGAAATATCGAATTCCGACTCCTATCAATGAAGATAATGCAGCTTGTGTCTCGCAAATGAAGGAATGGTATATCAAAAGTGACAGAACAAAGCATATACCACCAAGATACTTTTAGTATACCCGGAACCTTATTAAAGACAATCAGGTTGAGATGAGATATGTCCAATCCAGCAATAAGTCAGCTGATCTTTTCACAAAAGCACTTCCCACGGCAGCATTCAGAATACATGTCCATGATATTGGCATGCGCCATGTACGGATAATGTAACGACCTGCAACTTGAGAGGGAACTATATACTGCGCTCCTTTTCCCTTAGCTAAAGCTTTTTCCCATTGGGTTTTTCTTTAGCAAGGTTTTTAATAAGCCAGTACTTCAAGACCCCGAAGATTTGAAAAGGTGTCACCCAAGGGGGAGTGTTATGAACCACCGACGATTTTGTATGACATCTTTTTATTTTGTCAAACCAATTATGCAACCTTGCACCCCCCCCCCCCAATAGTGTATATAAACAGTTGTTTTGGTATTATAAATACCATATATTGTAACGAGTTATTATCATCCAGAAATTTACATATCTACTTTCTATCCCCCTTCTTTATTAGTTCTTCAAAGTAAAAGAATAACAACATTAGTCTTGTAAAAGTTAGAGGTAAAATTATAACAAAGATAAAATTATACATATTCTTTTTAATATTTAGTTACCAAAACACAACTTATTTAGTAAATGATACAATTTTTCAATCACAATAAATGACATATACAAAAGTATATTTCTCATATTCATAGTTAACAATAAGTCAACATGTTTTAATATGGTTCTTAATTTACGTTATAGAAATTATCATTTAACTCCAATTTAATTATGTCTTTATTTTAAAGTTTTAAATTTAAATGTAGCAAATTTAACATAATTCTTAATGTTTTTAAAAATAATCAAGCATTTCATAATCTCTCACTTATTTCGGTTAGAAATTCACAACTTCTTAAGATGTGGCATTTAAAGGACAAAATATCACCAAATGTAATGAGGATTGACATTAGTTATCTTTATATTATTTAGTAAAAATAGTTATCTCTATTTTAATTTTTTTCAAATTAACCGATTTGATTTTTAATTTTTATATTATTTCTAAATTAATTAGTCAAATTAGTAGAATCAATTAGCAAAATTAGAACCTATTTGATTTTAATGTTTGTGATTTGTCATTAACTTTTGTAATTATCTCCATATTATTTAATAAAAATAATATACCACAAGTTTATTGTTTTGATACTTTTTTATTATTCATAAAATTGAACCATAGCCTTCAATTTAATATATTTAACTTCAAAGTTTAATTTAAAAAAATTTAACAAGAAAATGTACATTTATATCTTTCCGGTTTTAAATAATATCCTTAATTTATGCTTAATATTTTACAATTTAAACATATTTTAAATTTGAAATTTGACCAATTTTTCAACAAAGTTTTAAAATACTTTCCGTAATTTTAAACCCATTTCAAAATCTTTGCATAAATTTTTGAAGTTTTCAAATTAACCGATTTGATTTTTATTTTTTGTAATTTTATTAAAACTAATTAGTCATATTAGTAAAATTAGAACCAATTTGATTTTAAATTTTGTGATTTGACATTAACTTTTGTAATTATCTCTCTCTATATATTTTTTGAGAACAATAAACTATTTGTTGCTATAAAGATGATGTTGTTTTGGTCATCACCAAAATATATTAGGTATGAACTTCTGGTCATTATTTCATGTATTAAATATTATGTTTAAGGTAACTCGCGTTACAAATTTGTTTAACTAAGCTTAGGTGTTACAAATGTATTTTGGGTGTTAATATTGATTATAATCTTTTTAATATTATTATATATGTACCTTAATGATAATTTAAATTGTTTTAATTGTGTATAGTTTTCATAACAAAGTTTTTATTTTTTATTCATATTTATTTTTAATTATGTGTGTTTAACTTTCTTTAATTCTCTCGAACTTGTGCTCTGATACCAACTTGTAAGGACCCGGTCCCGGTGCCCTACTTTAGTGTTGGATTTACTCATAAACACAGTTCTAAATATCAAAGTTAATTAAAACTTTCGATGTCGGTCCCGAATTGATCACTCAAACACACAATAATGTCACAACCCACACAGTAACTGTGTCGACAAGAAGGTTGATGATTGTGCTATTTAGGGTAAGAATAGATGTTTGTTAGCGGCGGAATCACTAACAAACACTATTTGTTGCTTAAAGACTATTAAATGTAACAAATACAAACAATAACTCAAAAGATTTCCATTTATAGAAAGGTTTCATACAAATGTAAATTGATTAGGGTTTCTTGTAAGAAATGTATATCAGTACGAATCTTAGGACAGCCGTCACACTCAATCAGAAATATTCTTTAGGTCTGAAAAGTGTAAAGTGGCAAAATCCATGGTAGGCGTACCCTAAATTATTCTATTTATAGGCCTGCCACCATCTGACAGATGTCATTCCTTTTGAGAAACCCTAATAATTGGTACATAATCATATAACATATTACAAAACATTCTAAGCGTAAAAACAGGTCTTCGGGAACACTTTGTGCCATTTGTCTTCTTCGAGCAGACCTGGTAACCTTGAAGTGTGCTGGTGAACAGTTCTCCGGGTAGACTTTACTTAGAGTATTTTCCTTAGAAAATAGAAAAATACTCACCTAGCAGACTTCAATCTTCTTGGCCATAGCAAAGTTTGCTCAATATGGTCCTACTAGCAAACTATTCTTCATGAATCCCTTCAACTCATTGTTAAAGAATAACTTATTAAGCAAACCAGAGTGTGCTATGAACACTGTTTGACCTGTGCTGGTAGCACTGTAGCTTGCTCGGAGTTGAACCTTGCAGGAGAAAGTACTTAGTATATTTCTTGATCACTTTCAACAAGCATGCTCGGACTACTGTTTATTAATCAAACTTTGCTAGATCTTCCAAATACTTGGCTTCAAAAGCTTAGTTTAGTCAAGGGTTTGCTGGTAAGCAAACTGTGCTCGACTTGAAGAACACCTTTGCTAGACAAAGTGAACTCTGCTTGGATCATCACTTAAGAAGACTTCATGAAGATAACCTTGCCCGATAGGCAAAATACCTTGCTAGGACAAGTAAAACCCTGCTCGGATGTCCAAGTGTGCTCGGTATCCATACTTAGCCATTTCTGAGGAGTGTTGAGAAGATTCCAATCTTCCTTAAGTCATTTCATGTCAAATCTTTGACTCAACAATCTCCCCCTAGATTGGAATATCTCAGTTGTCCCAAAACACCTCTAAGGTTACTTACACTTAGTTAAAAATACACACCAAATCAAAATCAAATGATTACATAGTTGAGAATTCTGTCCAGTGGACATTACAAAGCAAACCCTAAACTAAAAATCTTCATTTTCTTGCGTTATGGGCTGCTTGTCTTCGATCAACTATCACCGATCCTGCCTTTTCCTTGAAAATAGACAATATTTGATGATGAGGGTCATTCTCAGGAATTGTCACGTCCATTATGTCCCTCAAATCTTCATTATGCAAAAAGGTCAGATCACCATCATTTTTTATCATACCCAAAATTATTCCATCGGAGTTTCGAAGAATGTGGTGGTCTTCATTACTGTTGTAGTCAACTTGAGCAATCCTACCATTCTTCTGCACTTCATGGTTGGGTCTTGTCATTCTTATTCTCATACTTATGCACGTATTCAAGTTTGACAGTGGATTCTTATCTCTGACTCTTGAAAGGTAGCCAAATTCAGCACTTCTTATATTACTTATATGCCTGGCTCTTCTGTTCTGTTCTTGCTTAGTCAGCTTCCACTTATTTCCTTGCTTCAACAGTGGGAAATTCTTCTCAGCCTCACTGTTCAAGTATTTCGACAATTCATTCTGTTGTCTCCCAGCCATCTTGTTTCTGTCATGATAATCATATAAATCAAGATTTGCCATTATCTCAAGCTGCTCTCTCTTGTAATCAGCAAAGTCATCTTTGAAAAAAATCTCCCTTAATTCTCTGTTTTGCATCATCACCTTCAAGGTATGGGAGACAGAGTCATAGTAGAATAACATTTTTTAAGTCCGCATCAGTTTGTGGCCTTTCTTCCCTTTGAGTTCCAGCTCTACTTGACTCACTCCTGGTTGTTGAGGTGTATCTCCTTGAAGTTGAGGGCCTTGTTGGAATACACTTCATTGGTTTGGTGGCCCCCGTGACTCCAAATTTCTTCTTGTACATCTCAACTACTAACTCAGCAGGCATCATCATCAAGTTAACAAGATTTTCTCCTCCATCCCTGAAAGATCTTCCAATCATTTTCATAATCTTGTCATCTCTCAGTTGTCCTGCTGGTACAAATCGTCCATATACAAAGCTTCTGGGATTCACATCTTCAGTTTGTGGCTTCTCCCATTCAGCTTTCTGTTAATAAAACAACTCTTTCAGTTGTGCTTTACCCAACATGTCAAAGATATTTTCTTTCATTCCTTTACTCTTCATCACTTCCTTCAAATTTTTGATCATCTCCTCATCTTCCGATGGGTCTTTATGTTCTATCGGCTCAGGCTTTACTTCCACAGAAATAGGAGTATCTTGGGCTTTAGCTCTTTCCAACTCATCTTTTTCATTTTCAGCTCTCTTCTTTTCTCTTAGAGTCATAATCATTCGCTTCTTGGCAGAAGGTTCAGGTTGATCTTTCTTTGATTGATCTTTCTTTAATTGATCTTTCTTTTATAGTCTATTGAAGTGAGATTCAGCCGTTGCCTTTGGCAAGCTATCAACCATCTCAGGAGCCATTCCTCTATCAATCAAATATCCACACTTTCCTCCATACTTTTTCCTTACCTCCTCTACTCTTTCTTTTAGCTTTGATTATCTTGCAAATATTTCCTTTTCTTCTTTCTCAATAGTTTCCCTTGTTGTGTTATATTGTCTCTCCAAATCATGGAAACTCATCCTGCTTAAATCCTTCTCATTCAGCCCATGTTTTCTCAAATATTCTCTATACTTCACTGAGTCAACATTTTTCTTTTGAAGTCCTTTCTTTATCAAATAATCTTCTTTGTCAATTAATTTTCATAACTCCTCATCAGATAGAGGAGCCAATCTTTCAAATCCGTATCCAAATCTTATCAATTTGATTACTAAAGGATTATTCCTTTTAGCCTCATCCAGACTTTGTTGAATATTTGTCCTTTGTTCATCAGTCAATTCAACTTGTGGGGACAAAATATCAACCTTTTCAGCAGCATTACCCTCATCATCATCATTATTATCATTGTCAGAGTCATCTTCCTCTGTAGCATCTTCTTTTTCAGTTGACTCTTCTACTGCATCTATTTTTGGTTCTTCTTGATTGTGTATATCTTCATGAATATCCTCCGGCCTTATCATCTGAACCGGAACAAGCATAAAAGGGCTTTCATGTCCTGTAGGACTTTCATCCCTTTTCATCTTTCTTTTATATGTCTTTTCAAACCTGTTTACATTGGATGTAAACTCCTCATATATCCTTGAAGCCTTTTTAAGCAATGTTTCTACTGTTTCCTCAGTCTCCCCCTGCTTGACAAATTCTTCATTTTCAGCTTCCTTCTCAGGTTCATTATGAGGTTTACTGAATACACTCACGACCATTCCCAAGGAATTATCCACCTATTCAGCTCGTTTCATTTTTATCAACATCTCAATCACCTCCTGTTCCTCTTCCTCCTCTTGATTCAATGTTTTGGCAATGTTGGATTGTTCAATCAAATCATCTTGTTCAGCCAATTCTTCTGCTGTTAAGGTTTGGGCAATGATATCCCTCTCCCTTGTTTCATTAAGCACTTGTTTAAGCCTTTTGGCTGCTTCAGCATTCTCATCATCTTCATCATCCTCATCATTTATTTTCTTTGAAATAACAGGTACTTCTTCTTCATCAGCTATTGCTTTCCCCTTATCTAATCTCTTTTACTTTTCTTCTTCTGTTTTAGAGGGAAAGTTGTCAATATCATCTGACAAGTCCTCCATCTCCTTATCCGCTCAAACTTCTTAGAACTTTCTTCATTGGTTTCTTGTTCAGTAAGAACTAGTTCCTCAGTAGCAGCACCCTCATCCATCTCTACATCATTTTTTACATCTGTGGCCATTGCATCTGTCATTACATCAGTAGCAAGAACATCAGTTACTACTGCTTCTGTCGTGGCCATATTGTCAGTATTTTTTCCTTCCATTTCATCAACAATCTCTTTCTCTTTCCTCAGTAAGTCATCATCAAAATCTCCATAGAGAGTGTTCAACACCTCATCATTAACATCATAGTCTTGTTCATAATCTCCAGACTTATCTCCTTCATAATCTTCATCAAAGATTATTCTCTCTCCACTATCCTCATCTTCACTATCACCATATGCATTTAAAATACTTTTCAAAACATCATCTCCAACCTCTACCTCCACATTTACCATCTCTTCATCCACAATTTCATCAGCAACAGTGGCCACTAGAACATTCTCCCCCTGTTTTGGGGCAGCCGAGGTCTTCTCAACCTCTGCCTCAAGGGTTTATTCTGCTAAGAGCTTGGGCCAGCTGTTCTTTCAACTCAGCATTTTCTTTCAACAACTCAACATTTTCACCTCTCAAATCCACATTTTCACTTATCAATTCAAGATTTCTTTCAAAAACATAGTGACCATGGGGAGGGGTAGTAGGTGGTGAGTCAGAGAAGGGGTCAGGTATAGGATTGGTGGGTGGTTCTGTAGTTTGGGTTTGTGGAAGGATTGGGTCAGTGGGAGGGCTTGGGTCTTCAAAAATGTTTTCACTGGTTGAAGCCAAAGGGTTAATGTTTGGTACTAAAGGTTTTCTGGTATGGATAATCATGAATGTAGGTTGGTTGGGTTGTCTAAGGTTTGGGAATGGGTTGGGGATGTAATTGGTGTGGATGGGAATGTTTGTAAGTGTGGGAAGAGTTTTTGGGATATATGGTTCATGTGTTGGCTGGCTTTGGTCTTGGGTAAAGGTTCGGGTTAGTGGTTGAGGTGGGCTTTGGTGTAAGGTTTCAGGTGGGCTTTGGTGTAGGGTAGGTGGTGTTTGAGGTGGGGATTGGTGGATTTGGTTATGTGGTGGTTGTGAGTAATATGGTGTTGCTGGTGGTGTGGCTAAGGGTGTGGTTGGTGGTGTTGGTATGGGTTGATTCTCCTTTTGATCACGTACATCATCAACAAATACTCCTTCAGCTCCTCCTTCATGTGGTGTAGGGTAGGTGGTGTTTGAGGTGGGGATTGGTGGATTTGGTTATGTGGTGGTTGTGAGTAATATGGTGTTGCTGGTGGTGTGGCTAAGGGTGTGGTTGGTGGTGTTGGTATGGGTTGATTCTCCTCCTGATCACGTACATCATCAACAAATACTCCTTCAGCTCCTCCTTCATGTCCATCTCCCTCATTTCCTCCATCATCACTGTCAGAACTATCATCAATCACCAACTCATCATCATCTTCCTCCTCTGAGGTTAACTCAGGAACAGGCATGATCTCAGCATCATGGTTAACTAACCATGGTAACACATCAAACTCAACATTAGGATCAAATCTGCTTGTGCTTGACAGATTGGCAATTCGTTTATACACATTAGGATTCTGCAGCACATGTATTGTACCCATTGTGGGTAAACCTTGTAGCTCATGATTGAATATTATTTACAGAAACCTGGGGTAGGCTAGGAATTTGTCTTTGTTTGCCTTCCTTAATATTCTCACCATTCCTTCAAAAATCATCTTCGAAAAATTGAATGGTAGATCATACACTATTGCAACTGTAGCATTAGCCAAATCCCGACTCATAAGATTCCACGATCCCTTTCGAGGGGCAAAGCCCTGAATGAGGTGGTGAATCAAGTACCTATACAGGTTTGGGAACATCCCCTTTTGGAACTGTCCTTCCTTCACATTCCCTTGATAGCCCATAGTATGCACAAATATCTTCAGCAGATGATCAGTTGTAAAATGAATCGGATTGTGATCATCATCATGTAATTGCAAGCATCTTCTGATTAATCTTTCATTTATCCGTATATCCTGCCTTGCCACGGTAGCTTCCAAATGCCTACCGTTTATATCATCGTATAATTATGCTGAGCGCCAGAAATCTAGTAAATGATTTCGATAGAGAACAGTGCACTCTGTTAGGGCAAACCGTATTTTCGATCTTTGCAGCCACCTTATCATAAGAACCACCTCCTCATTGTCAGGAGTAACTTGTAACAAAGCACACATGTTGTGCTTTTTCTCAAACGGATAGGTCGGTTCATCATTTTCCGCCATATCTGAACACACAAGCAAAAACACATTCAAAGTAGATGTTAGTCATAAAGCTCATAACTTTGAACTATTTAGGTTATAATTTGAAAAATGGATAAAGAAATGTCTTTTGAACTTGATCTTCGACAAATTAATAACCTACACAGGAAACAGAGAGTTAGTAAAAATGAATAATCAATGCCCATAATCACTTAATCATTGTCGGAAAACACTTAATTGATACTTACCGAGTCGGATTGTATGGGCTGATAAATTAGGGTTAGGAATCTTGAGTTTAAGTCGGTTGATATTCTGAAACGAGAGTGAAAGTGGAAGGAGAGAGAGAGATGAAAATGTGTGAAATTTCTCTAACTCCCTCTCATATACCTTTTGAAAGTGGGTTTAAATGCATTTTGTCATGTAGTGAGTAAATAGCCGTCAAACAGTAACATTATCCATTAAATATATTCACATTTAAAACCTTGCTCGATAAAATGCATTTAGTAAACCTTGCTCGGAAAAGTGATTATTCACAAAGCTTACTCGGTATTTTCCGCTTTCATAAAGCTTACTCGTTCCAGAGTTATTTCAGAGTTTTAGAAATACGGCTAAGTAAAATGAAGAAAGCTTACTCGAAATACAAGATTGCTCGAGAAATATATCACAAGTCTAATAATCAAATATAAATCATCAGATAGGCCACCTTGCTAGGAATCAATTAAGAATCCCAAAATAATACCTTAGACATATTCCTAATTGTCAACCTTGCTCGAATTTCTGACAAACTCAAACCTTACCTGAAAAATGCATAAACAGTTAGCAAATAATCATTCAAATAAACTGTTACACATAGTGTGCTCGAGGCACAGTTGAATAAGCAAAGTGTGCTAGAGATGAGATCTAAACACAAAGTGTACACGAACTCTATATAAAATTCAATTCAAGTATATTTGAGAACATAAAGTGTGATATAAACCTAAAGTGTGTTCGGAAAATAAAGTTTGCCCGAAACACTTGTGAATTTCATACTTATCATTTAAATCACAAGTTGTGCTAGAATTTATCAAGATCATAGTCATAAAGTATGCTAGAACAAATCTATCAAAGTATTCTTGACAAAATCATGATTAAGTCATTTAAGCACAGTGAATCATCAAGCTAAGCTAGAACACATATTCATATCAAAAGCTTGCTAGTATGATCCAAACAACCTATTGTACAGTTAAGTTTGCTAGAAAGTTCAGAAATCAACAAAGCTTGCTAGTGAACAGTATAATCAAACGTATTAAGTAGCTTGCTAGTGACGGTTATACTTTCAATCAAAACACTAAAGTATGCTAGAAAGTCTTAACTATATAAAAGCTTGCTAGTAAACATCATATTCAGACATAATTAAATATCAAGCCTGCTTGGAAAGCTAAATTTCAAGTAAAATAGTGAAATCTACCCGAAAAGTGTAAAAACTTCAAAGCATGCTCGACAAGGATAAACTTAGAACAAAATGTCTAAGTATGCTCAAAAAGGTTACAAAGCATCAAACCTTACTCGAAGATACATATTCAAACATTTTGAAGGTAAAATGCAACTCTTTTTGACTTAAACATATTATCAAACATATTTTTCATTAAAGATCATTGTTTAAGAGCAAATGGTGCATTAAGAGATCAAATTTCAGTTATGTTTCCTTGCAAAACATTTTCTATCCTTTTTAGAAAAGATCTCAAGCATGGGATCATATTGACTAAGTAGCTTTCTCAATACTTCATTCTCAGCCTTATTATGATAGTATAGAAAGGTTAACAGCAGGTCTAGACTTAGCATGAATTTCATTTCTTTGGTGATATGATTTAAAGTTCAATTAAGTTGCATAATACTCAATGGATAACACATATTTTTTTCTGATGCTCCATATCTATTCTCAAGGCTTTTTTGGCTTTCTCCAGATCACCCCAATTTGACTTTGACCCCTAGATTTGGTTAAAAACTTTTTAATGACATGACCCTTTTTTTTAATATAAGTATGTGAACATATAACAACATTGTGTTGTTTGATCGGGATTTTGCTCACTTTTGTTCTTTGTCATTTTAGAATAAATACTTCACTTTTGGGGACCAAATACCAATAGACTCGTGTATGACTTGATAATAACTTTTCTACCTATCATTCGGAAAGATTTATCATGGAACATGCATAGACAACAATGTTACTCCACATTAAGCTTAGCAGATTCTTTATGTTTATATCACCTTAGATTTACACATCATGGGAAAGTAACCATACATGTTAATGACTGTACTAAGTGCCTTTTTAGCCTATTAAATCCATATGATTGGCTAAGTAGTCAATGTACTATCATTTCCCATTTAAAATTTTCAGTCACCCCAATTACTCTTAGCTTCCAGGCGAATGGCTATCCTGTTTGTCTACAAGTAGTCAGCAGGACCAAACATATAAATAAATGCATGTCCTTATGGCTTAGAGTTATTGGCATAATTTTAAGTGAAAGAACACATTACAATTGCCCCGAATGCTTTCAGTCTTTAGGTTAATGGTTATCCTTTGAATCTATAAATAGATAACATAGTGTAATAAAAACTACCCCAAAGCTACTCAAAAGTGTAGGGAAAAGTTATAATATTTATATATAATTTAGTTCATATCAAATATCCCCACACTTACTCTTTTTTCGTCTCTGAAAAAGATTTATGCAATGGAATCATAATCGAAAAACTGGTTTTCAAAACATATAAGTTATTATAAAGCTCAGATAAACGTAAAAACCATGATTGCCGATATTGTTGTCCACTTAAACCCATCCACTAGCCTATCAAGTCCCCCACGCAAATTAAGCACTTAAGTTTTAGTGATACTAAAAACCTATGGGTCTCACACCTTTAGAGTTAAGATCCACCGACCCCATCTCAAGCATAATAAAGACAATTAAAAATTGGGTTGAAGCAGACTGGTTCAACCTATCACCGTAAGATAAGAACCCCTTAATGGTAAGAAGAAAATACACTTAGATGGAATTATGAATGATAGGTCAAATGAGGTCGTACGAGCATGCCCTAAATATTATTGGATTTTGTCCTATATATATTCCCTAAAAATATTTATTGACTAAAAAATTTCGAGCCCCAATAGTGTATCCTCAGAGTCACCATCCCCTTGCTAACACGTAAACTCTCAATCTCGTCTAATATGTGCACTTTGGCCTCTTTTTCTATTTTTGAGAATGCTTCTTTGGCATTTTACAATACATAACTTTCTCATTCTTTTGTTTTTCAAACCAACTTTTTGGAATGCTTAACTTTCAAAACAAAACTTTTTTTTCTTTTCTTTTTCTTTTTTTTTTCTTTTTTTTGTTGTGCACTTAGGCATCTTTAACCTATAAATATATAACTAAAGACTAAAGCTCGTATAAAATTGGACATTGTGGGGCGCCACCACTCTTTATTTATTTTCATAATACTCTCTATGTCTTATTGAATTTCAGCTTCACTGTCCCCCTTAGGAGGAGAACTCACAAAATCTAAAATTAGGTTTATCAAGAATATGCAGTGGGATACCTTTCAAGACTAGTTGGGCCTACCGACGCATCCCAAGCTTAGTACGCTTTCTTTTTATATTATCTCATATTATTATTAGTTTAGAAAACCAATCTCCAATTTTTCTATCATCTTCCGTTATTTGCAAAAAAATCCAATTTATAATTAAAGAAACATTTTCTTTTCAACTTCTTTCTCAATTCTTTTTTTTCAAAAACATTTGTTTTTTATCTTTTTTTTCAAAATCTTTTTATTTTTATTTTTGCCGAAAAAATATCAATTTCCCATCCCCACACTTAAACTTCACATTGTCCTCAATGTGAGAAAAAAGAAATTACGAATAAAATTATGCAAAAATAAAAATAAACTAATGAATTGGAACAGACTCCCATGGTAAATAGACGATATGCCTCGCGAGTTGTGTTCCTCACCTTCCAACTCCAACGCGATCAGCAAACTATCTTCAAATAACGTCATCTTTCACGAACAAAAGCAGCAATCCTGAAAAAGTGGCATCCCCACACTTATTTAAAACCATATCCCATCAACCATCTAATAGGAAACCTTGGAACAACCTGCAAGTAAGAGAAGAAACAACCGGCAGAGCAAAGAAGTAAACAGAAAATAGAAATAAAAATAGAAGAAAAAGATAGTACCGGTTTGCCTCCCGGGAAGCGCTAAGTTTACAAAAAGTCTTCAGCCAGACTTACTCCTAAAACCTCAATCAAGAGGCTTCTCCTTGATCATATTCCCATCGGTGCTCCTCAACACCCTCCTCTTATACTTAGTTGGCAAGAAACTAATTTCCAAACTCATGTAGGCTCAAAAATACGCATTCAGCTCGATCCACCCATTATTAAAATTCTAAGATAACCAATTCGGCACACTTTGATTCCTGAGCCCAATATATTCCTTCTTGGGGCTCTTGATTTACGTGGTGATCCACGAACAAGTATTTCTAAAAACCGATCAACTTTACCGTGTAAACGTGGATGATCTTTCACATTGAGATGCAATTCTTTACTCTTCAGTTCTTCAGATATCTCCTGTGATTCCTCTTTGACCTTTAATTTCTTAACCGGCTCCCTGAATAACAAAACTTCAAGCTCTTCAATATCTCTTTCGGGGTTAAAATCTCTCTATCTATATCAGCTAAACCAGCCAAATCTTCACCAAATTCATCCCTAAACTCATCCTCCCAAGAGGGAATACGATCCTCTGTCTTATCCTGCAACCCAACATCTTTAAACTTGATCGTCGACTCATTAAATTGTATTTGATACTTTAAGTCCGACCGGAAATCATCCATGATATCTGAAAGTGGTGCTTTCGGATTAATGCTATGGATGACACGTAAAACATCGTATAATATCTCTTCTGGATGTGGTATGTGATCCAACATTGCGCCAGATGAGTCTTTACAACCGATAATATTCCCCATCTTATCATACACCACGCAGAATTTAGGCTGATAACTGTTTTTATCTAGGTGGTCCATAATTGCCTGTATTTCTGACTCCCATATAGTTTATATTAAGCATTTATTTAATGAGAACCAATGCATAAACTATTGCAATTTAGTTCCACTGTGCGTATATTACAAATTCACCTATAATGAAAATTGAGTTAATACATATATTCATTAATTTGTAAACAATTAACTCTAATAAATATTTACTAATTATATTTTACCATAACAAATCACTTGTTTGTCGCGAGTTAGTAAAAACACTCAATTATAACTCATTGTCTTTTGAAACCTTTAAGATTTAAATATGATTCAAGACGTAATATAATGTAATAAAAACTACCCCAAAGCTACTCAAAAGTGTAGGGAAAAGTTATAATATTTATATATAATTTAGTTCATATCAGCCTCCACATGTCCGCCACATGTCAACACAAATAAACATGAGTCATCACAAGAACGACACATGTCACATTCTAGTAACACCTTGTTCTAATTGATTAAGTTTCATAACACTATAAATAAAAGACTTTAGAGATCATTTTTATTCATACCAAATGCCAAACCACTCCCATTTCCTTGAAGTCCGTGTCATCCCGACGCCACTCCGGAGTTATGAAGTTTCATGCCCAAAGCTCTACGTATAGTCGAAATGCTACCCATTTTAAGGTAAGAGTTAAAGTCATTTCATTACATAACTTAGATCATAGTCAAAACTATAGCTTAAACCTTGGAAAGTTATTATGAATATATTTACGTTTTTCATATATAAAGGTTTACAAAAATAAACGTTTCTTTATGATTAAGAAACGTAAAGTTTTACGTACAAAGTTAATTGTCATTTGAAGTTTCTTCTAGAGGAAGAAACATAAATATTTTAAACAAAAGATATTTATAATATAGATGCTTTATGAAACAAAATAACGTGACAGACATGTAGTAACTGGAAGTGTGATAACACCAGTATTTGAGTCTCTTGTCTAAGGAAAGTAATTCACATAAATCTCAATCAATCACGAGACCCGTTTACTTTCCTGGAGAGCTCGATGAGAGTGTTCGAACCTATTAGGCCAAAACATCAACACCAAACGTCATACTGTTATATCAAAACAAATATTTTATCAAGATTTAAAGTTAAAAACTAAACTAAAGGTCTAAAGCAAGATAAATTGCACAACATAAATTAGTAAAGACACACTGATCATAACAAATATGAGTACATTGACTCTAAAACTAATGCGAAGACGTTAATCATTTTGCATATGATTTACAAATCAAACGCATGGATTGAATGGTTTTCAAAACGTTTGATGCGTAAAGGTAATATATTAAAAAGCATTTAGGCCATAAGTGCACGTATAGTTGGATTTAAGTTATAGATGTGTTACAGATGAAAGTTCGTAACATGGCTAGTAAAGAGACTCAGTTGTAGGCATACGTAAAACTATGGTTAATCACTTAATCTGAGTAAAAAGACTAGTGTGCTATGTGATTGTACACTCGGGTGAAACAATCACCCTGAGTATGTAGATATACTAATACAACTTACGATTAAACGAGTTTTAAATTCTTGCCAACATAAAGGATTTTGTGTATTACTTTTCCAACATTTTCAAGTAATCAGTGGTAGTCAATGATAAATGATGATAGGTGCTGGCATAATAGAAGTCTACAACGGTGCAATGCGTCGCTTCCAAGGGACCTGACACGATCGGTGTTCGGGCGGTTAAAGAAGAATTTGGTGCTCTCCGTAATACCACATCGTTGCTCCAAAACATAAACACCAATATCGGCAAATGACACACCCACCCACCCCACCCCACCCACGTGCAACTGACACCTACACGATAGGTAACTTTTGATGGGAAAACCCATTTGTTATTCTACTTCTACTACATGTTTGTCTCTTTTATTGAACATGTAAGCTACCAACTAACATGCCGACTATCAACTTGCAGGTCATTGCTCACCGCACACAACAAACATTGAACCCCAAAAGCTCCATCAGCTCCCATGTCAATTATTGTTTTTTTCCTTAGATATATTTCGTTCTCCAATGCATATTGTATCAGGATTCTTTGGATTACGTCTTCTCCCAGACAATGGTGTTGAATACCCATGGTTAAATTTGACGCTTTTGTGTTACTTAAGACTTGAAATTCTATGTTATGATTATACTTTTTTCTTACTTATATTTATGATCGGCATTTGCATCTCCATAAAATAGCTTGGTTAAACCTAGCGACGAGCGGCGACAATTTCAGTCATTTTACCTAGATGGCCCTTGATATCAAGATTCATTCTTTTCAAACATATGCATATACACACATTACACTTACATTTTGATTTCATTTGTTGCATCCGTTGTTTGCTTTTGAACCCTGCCATATAATAATAGTTATTATTATTAACTTTTTGCTAATTAACGCAGTCTAACCGGGAGCACACAAATATGAAATTTTGTATATAGGCCTCATCTACTTATTTGATTCTAACAACTCATACACTGACATGTACAATGGGCCGAAAATTTTGAATGAATATATAAACAAACTTACATTACGTAAACGAACGTATAATAAAATAAATGTAAACGTATAAATAAATAAATATGTACGAACATAAGTGAGTGTAAACGAGCATACATGAACGTACGTTCAGATATGTGTTCATGTTTGTTCGTTTAACTAAATGAAATTCTTGCCGAATTGTTCACAAACGGGTTTGTTTTCATTATCTTTTTTAAACAGCTTGCCGATTTTTAGACAATTTTGGGCAATTTTTAACAAAAATCTTACCAGCTAATATGCAAGATCCGAATTTTTTTGAAACACTAATTAATAACAAATAATAATGAAAGAATTAACTACTTTGTTGGACTTGATTTATAATTATTAAATCAGGTGTGAAATAAAAACAATGAAAATTTAAAAAGTTTTGGTTTTTTATTAAGTAAAAAAGTTCAATAAATTAAAGAGCTTATGAGTTTTTAATAGGAAAAGAATGTTGACTTGCAGTTAGATAACTAAAAATGATTTCAATAAATAACATTTATATTTATTTTAAAATGGACCCTAGCAACCCATCGTCTTAATGGTTGTGCAATCCAACATGAAATTTCCGAGAAAAAGATGGTCGGCTAAGCTTCATTTTAAAACATAGCTAACTTTAGTTTGTTGAAATCGTTTTTAGACATCTAAGAGAAAGCCAAGATTCATTTCTTTTTAAATATTCATAAACTCCTCGATTTTTTAATCTTTTTCAATAATTTGAACTGCTTTAAGTATGATATCATACATTGCAATTTATTTGGTGTTATCGATATTAAATTTTTGGTGTGAATACGACACATTTGATCATTCAACCTCTTTTTATGTAGTATTTTATTTATTGAACTTGTAGCAGACCACTCCAAAAATGATAAATTGGTTTCTTATCCTACTTAGATATACCTGTTCAAGGCTCCATGAAATCCTCCCACCTCGTGTTTACGATGTCTCCAGACGCAGTTGTTCTTAAGATACTCACAAGACTACCGGCAAAAGTCGTTGGCCGGTTTAAGGTTGTATGCATGGAATGGCACGACATACTATGAAACTGAAATTTTGAAAAGCTCCATTCATATTGATCACTTCTTCCGAGTAACCAAAAAACACTTGTCATCCATCGCCTCATTGGAACTGTTCATCCAATTGAGTTCACAACTGGTGAATACGGCCCTGGTAAACCCATCACATGCCCATTCTCCCCGGATATTACATGCATCTCCATCCTCTCACACATGGATGGCCTCATATGTACTTGGGTACATGATACATATGAATTGTTCTTGTGGAATCCAACCACTATTGCCTACAAGACATTATCACTCTCTACAGACCGAAGCATATTTGTAGACTTCACAGATACAGTTCCTTTGTTCAAGGACCATTTGAACGACTACAAAGTCATGCACGTGATCCGAAAATCAAATGCCTTCGAAGCCCATGTATACTCCCGTTTACTAACATCTTGGACGGAAATCCCATTCCCAGCAAAAGTAGAGTACCTAGACCGCAAATTCTGTTGGTCCATCGGGACTCAATGTGGTACGACCATGTACTACACAATTACCAAATCCATGATAGAAGATAAAAATGTCGTCATTGCATTCGATGCCTTCTCTGGGCATGTGACAAAGCTACAGTTCCCACCAGTCCAAACAACTGGTGTTCTCGAAACCAACATGCTTACTATTCAATATGATCTTTACATGATTGTTACAAATGGCGACGCTCCAGTTATGGATCCTAAGACAAGACCATTGGATCAATCTCTTCACCCCTCCTCCCATCCCTCCTATACCAGAGCGTTTATGGTGCCCAATCACACACTACATGACAAATGGGGAGTGGTTTCTCATGAGTAACTCACGGACACTTAATATAAAAGCAACTGATATGAGACTCCCTCAATACTTCCACGGCGTCAACTCACTTGATTGTGGTGTAGGTGCCATGTACTTGGAAACCATTGTTGCACCGGCTATATGATGTCACTTTCTTCCCATGTTTAATGTATGCCAAGTGGTTTATGTTAAGATTGAAAACAAAGCATGCATTAATTGTGAGGTCACTTATGTTGCATCATTTGCACGTTATATATTATTTTTCTTTCATTGGCCTTCTCACCTCATATATATTGCTTTGGACGGATTTTCAACCTCATATTATTGGAAAATTGGATTTTAATAATCCCAACTTAATGCGGTTGGCCGATAATAATCCCAACTTTGAAAATAGCTGTCACTGATCCCAACTTTCACACTATTTGTTTTCATTGGACCTCCGTTAAAAAAAACTTAACGACGTTAAGTTTTTTCCAAATTTCAAACTGATATTTTAGGGCTTTTGATCGGAATGAGGATACGAGTCGATTGATGTAAAACTTACCATCAAATGGTGGTCCAAACGACTAAAGGATGCTTCAATTCCGATGTTTAAACTTTTAATTAACAAAAATCAAACTGTTTTAAAGCGTCATTTCAAGTTCAGATTTACATCAGTCAATTCATATTCTCATGTCGATCAAAAGCCCTAAAATATCAATCAGAAATTTGAAAAAAACTTAACGTCGTTAAATTTTTTTTAGCGAAGGTCCAATGAAAACAAATAGTGTGAAAGTTGGGACCAGTGATAGCTATTTTTAAAGTTGGGATTATTATCGGCCAACTGCACTAAGTTGGGATTATTAAAATCCAATTTTCCCATATTATTTCTAACATTGTTAAACATGATTTGAATAATGGCACATCAACACTATATGAGATTGCGGTCGTCACCAACCCGTTACGACGCATTCAATCCTGTATGTTGCTTAATAATCACTAAACCCATAAACCTACTTCCTTAACAAATATTTCAGAAAACACGATACATCCAATATATATCCATAGCTCAATATTTTAGTGCGCACCCCACATAAAAGAATCCAACAAACCATATGCACATGCGGCAACACGTTCTCACCGATAACCCTTTACGCAACACACTAGACACTGCAAACCAATACGAGGGGATAATTTGCGCAAACCCGCAGCAACACGCGGGCACTTTTACTAGTTTTTAATAAATGTAATATTTAGAAATAACTAATATCTTTAATAATAAGAAAAGTGATCCAGTCACAACAAAGAGGCAGGTAAGCGGGCAACAAGTTGCCCCGCCACCCCCTTTAATGGCAAACCCGATCCTACTGAAAACATAGTTATCGTTCTTCGGTGTCGCTGAGTTACTGTGCACGACCCGCTGAACTCTTTTTAAAAACGAAGCAGCATCGGGGGGGGGGGGGCGAGAGACCCAAATGTATCAAAAGCAAAAGCGATGAAGGCATGTTGATTCTCAACACACGCCTTATCGTGCTTAGTAATTTTTCCTGCTTCAGCTTTAGCACCGCTTGCCTAGCAACAAACCCGGTGTCCCTAACCCTGACGAAAAATACATTATGGGTTTGACTATTCGGGTATGGATTTAGAAACGGGTAAACTGGGGGGAGACCTAATAAGATTGTGGTCTGGTGACTAGTTATAAAGAAAAGAACAGAGAAAGGCAAAGGCATTGGAAGGGCGAGAGAGAGAGAGAGAGAGAGAGAGAGAGTATGATGGAAGAAGAAACCCTAAATGACAAGAACACAACCTCTTCTTCTGACTCAGACTCGGAATCATATGATGCTGATGCTATGGAGTTGGAATTGCAAACCCTAGCGACGGAACTGTCCACCAATCCGGCCAACTACGACGCACATGTTCAAGTAACTAATAACTATATTATTATTATTATTATTGAATTTGAATTTGAATTTGAATTTGTGTAATGTTGTATAGTATATAAGTGGTTTAAGGAAGCAAGGAGAGCTTGATAAACTACGGGTGGCAAGGGAGGCCATGAAGGAGTTGTTTCCCTTGACTCCTGCAATGTGGCACCAATGGGCCAATGACGAAATCTCACTCGTATCCTCTTCCGCGTAACTAATCCTTCCTTCCTTTCCATAATACATGAATAATAATAACACACAATCATTTCTTCTACTTAATTCATTGTAGCTATGAAGATGCAGTTTCCACTATTGAGAGCCTCTATGAGCGTGGAGTCTCTGATTATTTGGTAACCTCTTTTTCTCTTTCTATAATTGCTTTATACTCTTGATATAGCTATCACTTATAGTTTAACTGATAATAATCATTTTAACTTATTCAACTAGTTTTACAAGAATTATATGGTGTGACGACCTTTGAGATTATAGCTTCATATCACTGTTTTTGCTTTGCGGTTGTATTTGGGAACTAGAAAGGTGCGCACAATCTTTTTTTGAATTATATAAAAAAACTTTTGCAATACCATACTCAAATTTAAGGAAAAAAATTCTCGTATTTATAGTTTACAAAAAAATATTAGCATAATAAAGAGTTATGGCCGTTTAAAAATCAAGAAGGGGGGGGGGGGGCTAAAATGCATTTAAAAGACTTATATGGTTAAAGATGTGGGGGGGAAAGTGTAAGTAATCTTTAAATAACTAAAAGTTGAGAGCGACATTTACAGTTAAGTACGTTGATGAAGTAAAACAAAAGACAAATTTGCCCTCTCTTTACTTTTGAATTAGATGTTGTACCAGAAGCTCCAAGTATTGTAATTGCTTAAATTTTGTACCGTTTTAAAATGTCCATATGGAATGCATTATATAGTGTTATAGATAATATATAATCTGGTGAGAAACTTTTGTTGGACACTACAATTTTGTGTATACTGTTATATTAGCTCTCCATACATTTTGATTCAAGCATTAGCTTCGTTCTTCTTGTTATATTTGGTATTTTAGTAATGAGATTCTGGTATTGTCTTATTTTTCTTTACATGTCTGGAAACTACTATTATTAAGATGTTCATGTGTTTATTGTTTAATAGTATTGCAATTTATCAACTGGTTTATTAAGGTACTAAAAGACATTGAGTCAAACTTTTAATGATGGATAAGTTGTCTCATACTGCTTTATGTCTTCAGTAGTGAGTTTAGTTATCAAACTTAATGAGGTATTCTTTCTATGCAGTCTGTCTCTCTGTGGTGTGACTACTTGAATTTCATTCAAAAGTATGATTCTTCTGTTCGTGAACTCGCACCCACTGGAATTTTGAAGGCACGTGACCTATTTGAGCGTGCACTCATTGCATGTGGTTTACATGTTGCTGAAGGCAGTAAATTATGGGAAGCATATATAAGTTTTGAGAAAGCTATTCTCAATAGCATGGATGAGACGGATTTGGAGGTATATATTTATTTTCTTTCTCTAACTGTAACTGTAAAAAACTGGGACCATCTGTCATATTCTTTTGTACTATTATTGTTCTTCTAACCTTAATTATCCAAAACTGGGATTGTTTGTTATCATATATTTTTGCTGCTATGGTTACTTATATTTTGGTTTACAGGCAAGGGAAAAGCAGGTTCAAAGAGTTGGTAGTATATATCATCGCCACTTGTCAATTCCACATCAGGACATGAAGTCAACTCTTTTGACCTACAAGGCTTGGGAGTCTGAACAAGGGAATACTCTTGATGCCAATAGTAGCAGTACAGATGGACTTTCATCTCATGTTGCTTCTGCTTATCAGAAGGCTTTAGACATGCTGACTGCGCGTGCCGATTTTGAACGAAAAATACTAACAAGTGATGTGCCTGATACAGAACGGTTTCAAAGTTTTATGGTAAGTTAACCTGATTTTTTTTTGTTATTTAGATTGTTATTGATTAAAATGGGTTTTATAATCATATTTGAAACATCAATTATGGATAGAACTTTTGGACTATGTGTATAAAGTTGCACAAAGTGCATTCTCATGCATAAGAACCTTCTCAATCAAATTCTTTTTTTTTTCAAAATTTAGATTATTATTGTACCAGTATAGTATTTGTAATCATATTTGACACTCTAATTACGCATTGGGCCAAAAGCGTTTCAGGTCAACTTAACTTGGTTTGATACTTGCAAGAAGATTGTCCGTTTGACAATAACTCGTTTTGTTACCTGCATAATATTGTATGATTGATGATCCATGTTTTGTTTCTGTAGGCTTATTTGAAATTTGAACAGTCCTCTGGAGATCCTGCTCGAGTTAAAAGCTTGTATGAACGGGCAATAACTGAATTTCCTATATCCGGTGATCTCTGGATTGATTACACGAGCTACCTAAACAAAACCCTGAAGGTTTTAGTTAACATTTTTTGTTTCTTTTGGACATTGAGAGTTTAACCTTTTAACCGTTAATTATTTTTTAAATGGCAGACAGACAAAACTTTGAGGGATATTTTTAACAGGGCTACAAGGAACTGCCCTTGGGTTGGAGAACTATGGGTTCGCTTCATGCTATACCTTGAAAGGAGTCATGGTTCTGAGAAAGACCTTTCTGATGTATGTTCTGTTTTTCTATTTTGTTTTTTTATATTTATTTAAAAAATGAAGTGCCCACTATTTCTAAAAGGTGTGTATGATTGTTGCACCACTGATACCAGATGTCTCATCCATTTCAGGTTTTTGAAAGATCTCTGCAATGCACATTTTCTACCATAGATGAGGTATAACCATACTTATTCATTTTTTTAAATACTTTTATCATCACTTGATGTTGTTTTCTTAATTTCATATGTTTGACGGTGTGTGCATGGGTTGGTTTGGGGCTAAAACCGAGCCGAAAACCTAAATTTTCGTTTTTGAGTTCTTAAAAGTGTTTGGTTTTGGGTTTTTGGTTGGGGTTCAGTTTGGTTTTTTTGGTTCTTGGTTGGGGTTCGGTTTTTTTTTTTTTTTGTTTTGTCATTTTGGCCCCAAAATTTTGGGCCAAAAAAAACTTAACTAAAAGTAAGGAATTTGGGCCTAAGTTTGGTTGGTTAATAATTAATTGGTTATTATACATTTGGGCTAAATTATTTGTGTTAAACTTAATATAAATTACTTAAAGTAAAAAAAAACGAAAATTTATAAGCTCGGTTCGGTCTTTTTGGTTTAATTACACGTAAAACCAAAACCCAACCGAAAGTTTTGATTTTACGAAAACATAAAATCAAACCGTTGGTTTTTGTTTCAGATTGGTTATATTGGTTTGTTTCTGTTTTTTTGGTTTCGGATCGGTTTTTGGGTTTCATGCACACCCATATGGTCTAATGAAACAGTTCTCTTATGTGACATTAGTTTATTTATATGTTAGTGAGAGTTTTGAGGATAAGGTGTTCCAAAAGTTCTAGTTTAGAGAAGTGATTCTTATTTAACGTCTTATAATAGTTGAAATGTTACCATGAATGTTTTTAATTAATAACTGTATGATAATTTCAGTACGTAGATATATTTTTGACCAGAGTTGATGGTCTGAGGAGGAGAATCTTGTTTGCTAAAGAACTGGATGATGGCTTAGATATTTTCTTGATAAGGAATACTTTCCAGGTTTGTCTTATACTCTTATTAATCATATGGTTATTGCTTCATCCTATTTGATAATGTTACTTGATTCTTCACTAAAAAGACGTGCTTAAATGACACATGCGAATTATTACATTTTTAGGCAACGTACTCGGTTTGGATTACCTTATATTTATTTACCCTTAGACTTGTGTCATTGTGTGGTTGTCCAAGAAGGCTATTTGGGGCTCTCTTAAATGAAGAGAAATTTTTAAGAAATTGTAATTTGATATGCTTGGAAGTTGATATAAAAATTTAACGAATTGTATTCTTTCTTTGCACACTTTTTGGATTACTTGAATGCTTTATTATTTCATATAAATAGTAAAATTATTCAATATATTATTTGGCCTAAATTGTGTTACTTTGGATTGACCGTTGTAAGTATATTATTTCACCTAAAATAATGGTAGTTGTAATATCTTTTGGATTGACCGTGTTTAAATCACTTTTAAATATGTAGTTATTGTCTACATCCTACGTTTATCGCTCTGGTAGTCTTTTTGGGCTTTCGATAGTGGATACACATTCATCTACCTATGTAGCTTTTCATCAATCAGTTTGCAACTATTATCTTATATATGATGGTTTTCCAGAGGGCATGTGATTATTTGTCACCACAATTAAAGAACACATCCAGTTTATTGCAAATACATAGCTATTGGGCCCGTCTGGAGTCTAATGTCGGGAAAGATATAGCTGCAGCTCGTGGAGTGTGGGAAAGCTTGCTGAAGAACAGGTTCAGAGTTGTATTTATTTTATTTAATATAACAACTTTTGCCAGTTTGCTAATTGAAAGTGTTATAAATAATTATAGCGGGTCTATGTTAGAAGCTTGGCAAGGCTATATATCAATGGAGACTGAGATGGGACACATAAATGAAGCTAGAGCTTTATATAAACGATGCTACAGTAAAAGGTTTCATGGGACAGGTTCTGAGGTATGTCTTTTATTGTAAACATTATATGTTTTTGTTTCATCGATTCAGTTTATAACGTCTTTGTATCCTAACATTCAGGATATATGCAACTCATGGATACGTTTTGAGAGGGAATTTGGTACACTAGAAGATTTTGAACATGCTTTACACAAGGTACTTTTAATTGTATGTCACAGGGCTGTTCACAAGCCGAGCCCGAGCAAGCTCGGGCTCGTCCCAGTTTGGTTTGCCTAGGTTTATAAAAAATATAATAAACACATTGAAACAAAATAGAATTGAAAGTACAATATTCAAACACTCAGTTTGTAACTTCAAATTGCAATTTGTTAATGGAGTCGTCATCATCATCATCATCATCGTACTCAGTATATCCCACCAATAGCAATGCTATGGTAGGGTCTGAGGAGAGTAAGATGTAGACAGCCTTACCTCTATCCCATAGGGATAGAGAGGCTGCTTCCGGTGAGATCCCCCGGCTCGATAGTAGTTTTGCATCAAGCCTTGGACATAAGGCACATAACACTCAATCATCGGGACACCGGCTGATTGGTGCATGTGCCCTTGTCTTTCGGCTATCAACACCACCACATGATGCCTGATTAACCTTCCGCCACTTTTAACGTTATTTTCACGTGATTAGTAAAATAACGTCAAAATTAGTGCAATTTTACTTTTGCCCACCCAAGGGTTCACACATATATACATTATATGCGCGCACCGCAAGCAGGGCGTAGAGTCAACATAAGGTAAAGGTCTTTAAACCCATTTGAATCAACAAAATAACATATACCCATTTGAATCGACAAAATAAATAAACTCGTTAAACAAATATCATCGTCATCGTACTCAGTATATCCTACCAATAGCAAAGCTATGGTAGGGTCTGAGGAAGGTAAGATGTAGACAACCTTACCTTTACCCCGTATGAATAGAGAGACTGCTTCCGGTGAGACCCCCCGGCTCGATAGTAGTTTTGAATCAAGCCTTGGACACGAGGCACATAACATTCAACGATTGGGACACCGGCCGATTGGTGCATGTACCCTTGTCTTTCGGCCATCAACGCCACCACATGATGCCTGATTAACCTTCTGCCACTTTTAACGTTATTTTCACGAGATTAGTAAAATAACGTCAAAATTCGTGCAATTTCACTTTTGCCCACCCGAGAGTTCACACATATATACATTATATGCTCGCACCGCAAGCAGGACGCCAAACAAATATCATAATATGCTTGTTTATTTGTGAATTATCAATGAATACAATAGGATTTATGGCTACACAAACTTTTGAGAACGATTATAAATCTAGTCCAAAGACGAACTACTGTAGGGATTTTATTTAAACCTTGAATTCTGAATATGGTAAAGTAGCTCCTGGGTGGGGAACGACCTACATACATGTACGTATACACTAGCTGGGCGCCTGGGTGCCGCGCGACGCGGCAGGTTAAGCATGCAAATGCAGCATCGAACACCTAACAGTGTCGGTATGCGTGTAACCTAGCAACAGTACGCGTGTAATTTGAACCAAATTAACTCTATTTTGTATCAACCTGTTCTGACCTGAACCTGGTCAGTCTTAGCTGGTAACCACGTAACATTTAAGTTTTTTAAAATTAAAAAACTATATCAATATCATACATAAATTAAAGAGAATAAAAATCTCGTTTTTATGGCGTAATATTAAAAACAAATATTAACGTGTGAAAAGTTATAGCCATTTGAAAGTTGTGTGGGCAGTTGGTTTAAAGTAAGGGGTAATGTGTAACTATTATATAAATTAACAAAATGTGATTGAAGTTGAAGGACCAAACTTGTAATTGTTTTTAATGAATTATAATTCATCGTATAGATGATGGTGTCCTAATGACAAAATTGCCCCTAAAGTCTGAAAGTTTTATGCATGGCGTGTTCTAATTTTTACATAGTTTATTGTACCTCTTACAATTTAAGAGGTCCCTTAGTCCTTTAAATATAGTATAGCTATAGATATAGCTATATATAGATATAGATATAGATGTAGATAATAAAATAAAATAAGGGTAAAATAATTTGAGTCACTCTTGGCTCAGGCTCGGTTCGGTTTCAAAGCATGTCAATTCAAGCAAGCCACAAGCTTTTTGGACTTGTATGTCAGATTCTCAATGACTTGTTATAATCAGCCAGTTTGTTTTAGTTTTGTTGTGACGGCCCGGGTTGGTGTCTGGGGTGTGTGATGCAATATTTTGTTATTGTAGGTGAGTCCTCGGCTGCAGGAGCTACAGTTATTTAGGTTACAACAAGAGAGCAAAAATGTTACTTCATCAACAGTTGAAAAAGACGATCCAGCTAAGAAAGTTAAAGGTGAAAAGAGAAAGTCATCTTCAGATGCAGCAGCAGCAGCGGCTAATGAAGAGTCACCAGCAAAAAAACAAAAGGTTAAAGCTAATGATAAGACTTCAGTTAAAGTGGAAAATACAAGAGACCCTGCTCCTGAGAAATTGCAATACACTGACCAATGCACTGCCTTCGTATCAAATCTAAATCTCAAGGCAACTTTTCTTCTTATACGTTATACATTTGATAAATGTTGTGTTTGTGCTTTGTAAAGTGATTGTATGACATTTGCAGGCAAATTCTGAGGACCTACGTTCTTTTTTCAGTGATGTTGGTGGTGTTGGTGCTATTCGAATACTGTTGGACAAGTTCACTAAAAAATCAAGGGTCTCTCTCTCTCTTGTTAATTATCATTATTATTATTATTATTATTATTTTATTATTATATTATTATAATGACACTTTGACTTGTGTTGTATAAAGGGATTGGCATATGTGGACTTCTGTGATGATACACACCTTGAGGCAGCTGTGGCAAAGAATAAGCAAATGCTTCTCGGAAAGAAGTTGAGCATTGCACGTTCGGATCCTAAGGGCAAAAGAAAAGGACCCAAAACTTCAACGGCACAAACACAAGGTTAGCTCATATATTAAATACATGGTTATATTGGATGAGTAGTAAGTATTTGATGTTTGGTTTGTGACGATGAAGATGGAAAAGTTGAACTAAAGGGGAGAAACACTTTTGCTGTTCCTAGAGCCCTAGGTCAGCCGCCTAAACAGGCGGCATCTTCTTCAGGTGCAGGAGAGGAGAAGCCTAAATCGAATAAGGAGTTGAGGGAGTTGCTCCTAAACAAGACATCAAAACCTGTCTAAATCATGTTTACTAAACTATGCTATCCATGTAAGGTGTCTTTAGTTTTTACTAGAAAAATAGGTGTTTTATAATGGATTATGCAAATTGGTTATGTGGATAATGGATCCCTTTGGAGTTGGTTACTGACTCATATCTCGACCCAAACCCATTCAAATGGGTCAATTTGGGTTGTTTTAAAATTTAAATGGGTTGATATGGGTCATAGATTATAATTAAATGGGTCAAAATGGGTCAATTTGAAATTTCACTCTTATTTTCGGGTCAAAATGGGTTGAAAATTTAACTATATGGGTCGATGTGGGTTAGTGTCTTAAGGAAAAGTGGCATGCTCGGGTTGAAACGGGTTTTAGATTGGAACGATATCGGTTTAGGTTTCGGCTCGGATCAAGTTTCGTGCCGACTCGAGTTTTCGCACTGGACGGGTCGATTTTGGTTTTTGTTTCGTTTTCGTCGACTTTTCTATTTTGGTTAATTGGTGGGTTTTTTTTTTGATAAACGAAGACAATGGCGAAAACATTTTAGTTTTTTTACTTTTTTTTTATTTATATTATAAGTTATGATTTTTTTATTGTTTTTTTTGAATTTTTTTTAGGGGTTTTAATCTTAACAAAAACCCTCAAAAAAATATTCCAAAAAAATAATAAAAAAATCATAACTTAAAATATAAAAAAAACTAAAACGTTTCGTCTGTTGTCCTCGTTCAACACAAAAAAAAAACCCGACAAACTAACCGAAACTGAAAAGTCAACGAGAACGAAACAAATACGTGCTGAAACAAGCTGTTAAGTGCTGAAACGAACTAAAAACTCGCTTAAGCGAGTTGTTAAGTGCTGAAATGAACTGAAAATCGCTTAAACGAGCTGTTAGGTGCTGAAACGAACTGAAATTCGCTTAAACGAATTGTTAGGTGTTGAACGAACTGAAAATTGATTAAACGAGCTGTTACGTGCTGAAACGAACTGAAAAATCGATTAAACGAGCTGTTAGATGCTGAAACGAACTTAAAAATCGCTTAAATGAGCTGTTAGGTGCTGAAACAAACTTATAAATCGCTTAAACGAGCTGTTACGTGCTGAAACGAACTGAAAAATCGCTTAAATGAGCTGTTAGGTGCTGAAACAAACTTATAAATCGCTTAAACGAGCTGTTACGTGCTGAAACGAACTGAAAAATCGCTTAAATGAGCTTTTTATGTTAAAACAAGTTGCAACGTGTTGAAAACGCGCTGATTCGTTGGTCAAAAAAAAAAACGGACCCGAAACCCGTTTTGACCCGTTTCGGCCTTGACCCGTTCTAACCCGAACCTGTTGACCCTAACCCTTTCCAAACCGAACCAAAACAACCCATTTTAAGTGACCCGTTTTGACCCTAACTCGATTCGACACTAACCCGTTTCAACCCTAACCCGTTCTGACCCATGACCCGTTTCAACCCAACCCAACCCATTTGCCACCTCTAGTGGTGTTGATGGAAATCTCTTTTATTTGTTTCTTTAAAAAGTTGGTAATTTTTTTTTCTTTCTGTATAACTTTTTATCATTTTAAATAAACAATAATTTAAAAAATAACGGTTTTAGTTTGTCAATTTTTAAGTAATTCTTTATAATGTAAATAATTTTTCTTTAAAAGGAGAACGTTTATTGTCATGATCGATGAAAATATTTCTGAATCTCAGTTAGGTTATGGAAGGGATGAGATTTGTACTGTACATGTATCACACGTACCGATACCACATTTAAGGAAAAGTAGGTACTGAATATAACGGTTCAGTACCGGTATTTTGATAATTTACCATTTCGATATCACTTTAGAATTTGAATTTTTTTAGCGTTTATTTGGTTAAAATTAGCGTTTTATCTTTTGTAGTAGAAAAAAAAACTTTTTAGTTTGTTATATGTTGGCAGAACTTCAGTTGTCATATATGATCGATTATCATTGAGATATTGATGTTATAAATCAGTCCTTATGACAGACAATTATTATTACATCATTACTCCTCATTGCTCGCTATTATGTTATTACCGTTTTCTTTTGACGGGTCTAGTATATGTACATGTCCTTATAGTTAACACATCAATTAATAAGATTTTCTCTCTACTATTCTCCCTAGTTCGTAACAGGTTATCATCGTGCTTGCTCTACTAGTAGCATTCCCCTCTTATCTCTATTTTCTCACTCATTGGCACACAAGTTCATCCAACACCACACGATCCGTTGCACTTGCGAACTATCATCGTTGCTACAGCCACAGCTACCCTCGATATGCTTTTAAAGCCATGAGTGTTGTTTTATCTATTCTCTCAGTTATCATCACAATAGGTATCTCTCAGTTATTATTTAATTTGAATGTCCAAAATTTATTATTATTCTTTTTTGGAAATAGAGTTTATGCACCCTAGAGTTACGAAATGTTCAAGAAAACTACCATCACATCTTTATAACGACACATCTTTATAACGATCTTGAGTTAGCAATCAAATTCTTTGTTTACTTGTTATTTCGATGTATTTTTTACTTGAGCCCGGCCCAACATTTGTTGGTCCATCAAACTATTTGAGCTTAGTTTTAACAAAATATTGTTTTTATAATTTAAATAAGTTATAGGCATTATATAGTTAAAAATATTGCGTTAAGATACTTTATTTAGTGAGCATAAGGCTCATCAAATTTGATGAAACTAAATCAGAAATCAAATATCGGTAGAAAGTAATATTTTATTTTGCCCAGTTTCGTAGTTGGCTCTATCAAGAAGAGTTAGTGATTTTACAGAATAAAAAAGGAAAAGGTGTTAGGGTTTGATAAACATTTAAATACTTTTTATTTGTGATGATGATTATTGAATTAATATTTTTATACCTACGAATCCGGTAAAGGTATTAAACACAGTCAGTAACCTTTTTTTTTTTGCTAGACATTAATAAAATAAACTTTCTTTAAAAAAAGTAAACATTTATTTATCAAATTAAACTCATTAAATTATATTAATTAGTGGTTTAACCCATCTTCATTTGGTTTATAACTTTGGATAAAGGATACAATACAATAATCTCTTATCGTACATTACGTACGCGACACCCTCAACCCTAGATTTCAAAAAACACGCGGTGGCAAGTTTGTATATTATTTCAAATAGTTTCCATCCTAATTAACCGTTGCATCGATTCAACCATCGTCACCGACGTCATTTGCAGACACACACTTCAATTGATTTGAATTGAAATACGTCATTTGCAGAACCCAGTTGCAGATGTTCCATATTTGTTCATATGATGGAATCGATGATCAAATTGACGGTCGATTGATAATTGTTTGATGATTACGAGATTATATGAAGTGATTTCAGTGTTCAATTTCATTTTACAGGTGTTTAATTTTAGATATAAACTTCTGAACATTTATTAAAGGTGTTCGTTTAAATGTCTGAATGTATAAGTTGAACGTTTAATTTTTTTTTTTTTTGCCTTTTTTTGCCTTGCCTGAACGCTTAAACTTTTAACCTTAAACGTTTAAAGGTTTAACATTTGAATGTTTAAGGGTAGGAATTTGGCTTGTTCTGGACTTTTAACTTCTAAACTTTAGAAGTTCTGAACTTCTAAACTTTTTGAACACCCAAAACTTCTAATTTTTTATCGTATTAATTGAACGTTTAAAGATGTTCATTTTTGGTCTAAACGTTTAATGCTCATTTTGGTCAGAATGTTTAAAGGTCTTCAGTTTTGTTCAGAACGTTTAACTCACCCCTACAAATTTGAACACAAATTATCAATGAATTTTAATTAATTGATTTGTCATAAATCAATGCTATTTATTACATATATGAGATGCTTATTGTTCATGTTTTTCTCATATATATATATATATATATATATATATATATATATATTGGGTTGAGATACTGTACAATAATGCCTTAACGTACGATGGGTACGCGATACGCTCAAAGGAAAAAAACAAAGGCAAAATCTAAAAACGCTCAACCAAATCCTAAAACGCTCAGCCAAAACCTAAAACGCTCATAAAAAAGCTCAAAAACGGTTTTCGTGAAAAAAAAAGTAAAAAAATTAATCGATTAACGATCCAAAACTGTTTTTTCGGTGAACCAATGATTAATTGGATATGTATTGACGATTCCGAGATGTTGGGATGTGATTACATGGACCGATTTCGTGCAAAAAGGGGATTCGCGTACATATTGTACGATAAGCTATTATAGTATTAGATCTTTTCCCTATATATATATATATATAGGGGATGGATCTTGCGAGAAGTGATATTACAGCGAGAAGTGCGCGAAGTGAATGTATAACTTCATTAATCCCTAATTTCAATCCCTTTCATATGATGTTACATACATATATGTAGGTTGATTGTATTTATGTCTTAATTACACATTCAAACCTACCTACAAACACATAAATGTACCGAGCCACATTCAAACCTATGTACGTACACACATACATATTGCACATACATATAAGAAATGGAGTGAAATTAGGGATTAATGGAGTTACACCTTCACTTCTCGCTGTAAAAAAACTTCTAAAATGATCCAATACCTATATATATATAGATAAAGGATCCAATACAATAATCCCTTATCGTACAATAGGTACGCGAGTGTCTGGAACGTCGGCTTATGAAAACACACGGTGGCAAGATTGTAATTTTCTTCAAATCCTATTCCGTCCCTAATTAAATCCTTCGCTCATCAACCACAATCATACATCGACTCCTAAATTGCAGACCAAGATCAGAAACATAATCAAATTTCATTCACAGCCATCGTCTGCTGTTTCACAGGGTTTCACACAAAACATCAGATACTTGTACATGATAATCAAAATCGATGAGAATTGATCAATTTACATCAACCTAATTGATCAATTAACCTTGAAATTGATCGAATTGATCATAAATTTAAAACTTCAATCGTTTAATATTTTGAACGTATTAGTTCATTTGGTCAGAACGTTTAAACTTGTGGTTTTGGTCAGAACGTATTAGTTAAATGTTTAAACTTTTTGTGTCATTTTGGTGTTCATTTTGGTCAGAACGTTTAAACTTGTGGTTTTGGTCAGAACATATTAGTTGAACGTTTAAACTTTTTGTTCATTTTAGTGTTCATTTTGGTAAGAACTTTTAAATTTGTAGTTTGGTCAGAACGTATTAGTTGAACGTTTAAACTTTTTGTTCATTTTTAGTGTTCATTTTAGTCAGAACGTTTAAAATTTTTGTTCATTTTGGTCTAAACTTTTTACTTTAGAAATTCTAGACAAAAAATTTAGAAGTTCTGCACAAAAAGTTTAGAAGTAATGTACAAAAAGTCCAGAACGTTTAAAGTTTTGTGCAGAACGTTAAACATGAACTATAATCATAGCTCAATTAAGTGTATTATTCTGCAATTTCATAATCGATTGATGATTCTAAAGCCTCTTACACATCAATTCAATTGATTAAATCAACAATTTTTGATCAATTTGAAGACTATTAAACTATAGCAAAAATGGGTTTATCGATTTTGATTATGCTTTAGTTTTGTGGATGATTTGATTATGGTTGAAGGCTTGCAACAAATGACGATCTGTTGTGCGAGAAGTATTTTTTGATTTAATTACAATTATGTCACCGCGTAGTTTTAATTGTAAATAGGATCGGGTGGTGCAGGGCCTCGCGTACCTAATGTACGATAACCTATTATTGTACGTTAACCCTACCATATATATATATATATATGGGACCGTTATTATACAAAGTAAAATTTCATACTAACGTGCAAATCAAACAAACTAGCGGTGGCAATCATGTAAATTACTTAAACTCACCTTTTTCCACATAAAACCCCAATTTCATCGATACCAACGATCAAACCCCAAACAAATTCACTCATAACCCAAACATATCTCTTAAAACTATCTACAATCATCGATCATTTTCACTTTTCAGACGCCAATATCATTTAATAAGGATGACGATGAAAGGTAAATTTCATTTTTCTGATTATATGTTTTTGATTCGTATAACTAGGGTTTAGGCCGAGAAGAAATGGATTTCAAATCTCTAATGTTTAATGCATCTTCTACACATCCATACAGATACAGATGCTGAAGCACCTAATTATAGTGAACGAATAAGCAAAAAATACAATGATAGACCAACAAGTAATTACTCTATTTGTTGCTTTTATAACTTTTTCAAGTAGTGTAATTATCATAGTTGTTTTTTTGTGTGCAACTTGTCTGTTTATGGCTTTTGTAATATGTTCTTAGGCTGTAGTGTAATTATTTTCATGACTAGAGTAATTGTCATAGTTGTAGTAGTTGTTGTGTATATAGTGTATTTAGTGTGTATAAGTAGTGTAGTTATTAACATGTTTCTAACTAGTTATTTTTTGTGTGTAATTTGTATGTTTATGGCTTTTGTAATATGGTTTTAGGTTGTGGTGTAATTATTTTCATGACTAGAGTAATTGTCATAGTTGTATGTAGTTATTGCCTATATAGTGTATTTAGTGTGTATAAGTAAAGTAATTATTAACATGTTTCTAACTAGTTTTTTGTGTGTAATTTGTCTGTTTATGGCTTTTGTAATATATTCTTAGGCTACAGTGTAATTATTTTCATGAATAGAGTAATTGTCATAGTTGTATGTGGCTGTTGTGTATATAGTGTATATAGTGTGTATAAGTAGAGTAATTATTAACATGTTTCTAACTAGTTGTTTCTTGTGTGTAATTTGTCTGTTTATGGATTTTGTAATATGTTCTTAGACTATAGTGTAGTTGTAGAAATTGTTTTGTATATAGTGTATTTAGTATGTATAAGTAGAGTAATTATTAACATGTTTCTAACTAGTTGTTTGTAATGTTAGTTAAATAGTGAAAAGGAGGAAGAGTGAAAGAATATCCGTGAAAATGGCTTGTAGATATTCCAATGATGAATCATCACCTACCAATTGTTTTAGGTGATGATGGAGAAGAAGATACCGATGCAAATATTAGAGTAAGGAAGAAGGTTGTGAGGAAGAAGGATGTGAGGAAGAAGCAAAAGAAGGATATGGTGAAAAAGGATGTGGGGAAGAAGATATTCTATGTAAAATTACTCTAGTTGTATACTTTTATTACTCTAATTATTAGATTGCATGTGATTGTTGACTTATAAAATTGTGTTTGATTAATTACCAAATTGTCACCACCCAATTCTTTGATTCGTACGGTTTTTTAATTTGTATTTGATCCATCTCCAGTATATATATACATCAAAAGGAACCACATGAAAGTGGGGAACTAAGAAACTATATTCTTTACATGTAAAATAGTAATAAAAAATTCATTTTATATGTAAAAAAAATATATTTTTGCATAATCTTTTATTGGGGTTTTACATATAAATACATATAGTAGCCGTTTTCATTATAAAAAAAATTAAAATCAATTAGAAAAAGGTAAAAATAAAATCTTTTTTATTAGAATGTTTTTCACATAAGATAAAAACTCCAAAAAGGTTTATGTTAAAGCTAAGTTTTACATGTGAAATCAAGTTTTATATTAATTTTTTATATCAAAAAGGCATAGTTCACTTTTTTGAAGTTCCACATTGAATCGTGACGAATTAGTATCAGTATTATCTAAATCAGAGTTACACGAGTTGTGTTAAAAATAATCAAAATAATATACTGTGTAATGAAACCATTATAAACAAACATTTTCTTTTTTATTGTACGGGTTGTGTTCAGAATAATACAATTTTTGTGTCATGCTATTTAAACAAACCGACCCCGACTAAAATTCCGCCATGTAGCGCTGAGAATCCCACTGGTTTATGGTAAAGAGTATAGTTGGAATACGTTTTAAGCCGTTTTCTTTGAGGTAGCTAAGCGTTATTAGAGTAGAGATGAGAATGAACCACAATAGCATGAGCAACAAACAGTTTGTGATGAAAATATTTGGTTTCATATAATTCTTTTACAGACTAATAGCAGCTCTTACCGATTCAGCACCCTTGTCGTCGTCTTGTGTTGCTTTCCTGAAAATCGTTAAATATCAAACAATATTGCTACAGGGTATTTAAAAAAAATAAAAAAATTGGAAGGTTTGTTCATGATACCAATGAATATAGGTATCTTTCTAATGCACCATTTCCATAAAGGATCTTTGCACTAGTTCCTGATCTTATGACCTCTTCATCAACCACGACTGCATCAATTCCTTCGTCTGGAACCTCAAACATAGAATCCACAAGAAGATTTTCTAATATGGCTCTTAGACCTCGTGCGCCTGTGTTCTTCACCATTGCTCTCTTTGCAATCAATCTTAGTGCACCACCAGTAAAATGTAACTTCACCTAAATACAAATCATTAATAATTAATTAGTATTAAATAATTACCATTTAGTATAAGCATATGACTACATACATTGTTCATGGCAAACATCCTTTTGTATTGCTTCCCTAGAGCATTTTTGGGCTCTGTTAGAACCTGTCAGAATAACAACGAATCTTATTACAAACAAATGTTTTTTACTTCACATAAATGTAACATAAAGAATACCTGAAGAAGTTGGTCCTCATCTAGAGCAGATGAACTGACTAAAATAGGAAACCGACCAACGAACTCAGGAATTAACCCATATGCAACAAGGTCACCACTGTCTACCTAGAAGTCAAAGCAAAGTATTATTATTATTATTATTATTATTATTATTATTATTATTATTTAAAATGTTGTTAAATAGTGCAGAAATGGTTCATAGTTCTTACAGATTGTAACAATGAAGATGTAACTACAGCATTGGTTAATCCTCCATCACCACCACCTCTCAAATTAGCCCTAACAGGTGCCCCAAAGCCAATAGATGAATCTTGTCGCCTGGGACAAAATTCAGTAACTAAGATATATATATATATATATATATATATATAAACTGAATCCACCAGTGAAAGGTGCATACCTCTCAGAAATGGTTTTTTCTATATCAATAAATGCCCCGCCACATATAAAAAGGATATCTTTTGTATCTACCTGCAAAAATAACCAATCAATTCAAATCCCAATGGCAGGTAAAACAAGGCCTCGATCGGATGGGAAACGATGATTTGGCACCAAATATCCGGAGGTGTGGAAAGAGCAGCTGTGAGGAGCGGTTCACAGTCTGTAGACAACCAAAGTTTTATCTTTACCTTGTACTCTAGAAGATCACTACTTTTAAATTTTATGATCATCAATGAAACGAAACATAATACTTTGTCTTCTTTACACATATATTGAATCATTTAGCTCATTACACACCTTCAATATTAAACAAAAACTACAGGGATATAAAAAAAATAAAAAATACCACTATAATCAAAGATAGCAGCGGTTTGTCACAACCGCCTAATATATGAATCAAAGGAGATTTCAGATCACTCTTAACTCGTTTTGTAAACCAGCCGAGCCCGAGATCGAGTTATTTTTTAAATAACTATATATGAAACAAGCCAGCATGCAGCCCAAACATCTATTCTTATTTCTTCTTGTTGAAACTTGAAAGGGTCCAGGATATAACGTTTTAAAACATTAATTCTGTCATCGACATTTAAGTTTTCACCTTTTTCATCTTCACAGCAATCAGCATCACAACCGACAACTAATTGCTCTTTCAAGCCATGGAACTGCTTACCCATCACTTGTTTGGCATGGCTTTGTGATGCACTTTCGAAAGCGATCAATGGCTCGCGAGACTCATGATTAATCAAACACGATAAAACGAACCAAAGGTTCAAAGAACAAAGTTCTCTTCAATTAAAATTCAACCAAAAACTGAATAAAACTAACAACCATAACCCTATTTATACTAGATATGAAAAGAGATCATCTTGGAAACGAGATAAACACAAAATAATAAAAGATAAACTAATAAAATAAAAGATTCTAATTAAATATAAATGATCCTGCATCACTTTGTCTACATCAAACCACGGACTGCTTCCTCAATTGGCGAACTCGTTCGCAGTTAAGGTAAGTTGGTCATACCATATGGTTCCACGTTTTTATTTTTCACACAACAAAGCTCAATTTTTTTGGTTTTGTTGAAGTTGACTATTAATTTCCTTTTCAAATTCAAGCCGAGCTCGAGCTCAAAGCTTCAGCTTGGTTTAAGATTCAAGCTCAAGCTAATAAGCCGAGCCAGCTCAGTTTAGAATTCGATCCGAGCTCAAGCTGGCCATGACTCAGGCCCAGCTCGTGAACATCCATGTCATGTGGTGTTGACAATAAGGTCGAGAAAAGTCTCAATAAAGAGCTAAGAAGGGTCGAGATGGGTCCAAAAGCATGGTGGTCAGCTTGGAAAAGAGAGTTTTGGGAGCTTGAGTCATCCATGACGGAGTTTATTACACAAGTCGATATGTGGACATTGAACGAGGTACGTGCACCATCAGAACTTAGAATGAGTTTGTGCAAGAGCTTAATAGACCATGATATTCTACTAATGCCATGGCAAAGCATTGGCTACACAAACTCAAGCATGATGTAACGATGTAGTGTGTGAAGGACTCCACAACTCTTACTCTTGAGATTGTGGATCCTTCGCACGAGGACCCCGTGCTCTATTACTCGAACGGGTTACAACCAAGTGCATGTACAGAACTAAAGCGCTTATTGTAACAGGAAGAAAAATGAGAAAGGTGGTTGAGACAAGTTTGATCATGTCTGAAAACAAGGGCACAAAAGATGCCAAGGTATAAGAAAGTAACGTCCATTAGTAACGGGTTTTATCAATGTGATAATGGACGCGCAATAATGGTTAAGATAGAGGCCACAGTGAAAATGAAGACGAGGTCAAAACTAATACAAGGAAAAAGAAAGCAAAACTAATTAGGAAACATATTATTAGAGGTCAAAACTAATACCAGGAAAGAGAAAGAAAAACTAATTAGATAAAAAACCTTGACCCTTTAACTAAAAACTTTCAAACCGTTTCAGTATTACAGACAAGCCCCATAACTTACTTATATTGATGATCTTACACTTTACCAAATCATTGGTCCATATCATAGTTGTGAATAGCGAATAGCGGTCAACAGCGACAAGCTTATACGCTACGTGGCGATAGCAATGAAATAGCGGGCGCTATTTGATGTTTAGCGATAACATATTAAAATTTTTGTTATTTTTTTATAGGGTTTTATTCATGAATATAAGTTTTTACGATGCAATTGGTGAAGATTGGTGCTGTTTGGTCGATCAATATGCCTAAAAATTCAATTTTTAATATTTATTAAAAAAATATAAATAAAGACCACAATTGTCGCTATTGAGCGCTAAACATCAGATAGCGCTGGATCATCGCTTCGCTACGCTATTCGCAATAGTGCTCACTATGAGCACTATTAACAACTATGGTCCATATCATCATCAACCTCGATTATGATAATTATGATCTTAGTGTAAATTCATATTCAATTTGACTATCAGGCTATCAGCATCCAAGTTCATGAACTTCTGTGTGAATAAAAGCTCTTTTGTTTGATTTTATTTGGCGCACCTAATGAGCATCATGAGTCAAAAGGGGAAAATAGTTTCACATGTAGAGAAATGCATATAATATTGCATTTCAGTATTTTGTTACTCGTGTTAAACATGGGAAAGTTATAGCACTCAAACTCATTAGAGAATAAACACAACTTAGGAAGCAAAGGCAATTTACCTGAATGCCATTACCATGAGGCTGCTTTCGAGATAGATTATCAGGAACATTTACGATCTGAAAATAGACGATCACAAACATTTTAAAAACCATCTATCTAGCCATGCGAAAATTTCAAAACTTCCAATAAGATAAAGAAGACTGAAGAGTGCTCACAGTTCCTTCAAGCATTCTAAGCAATGCTTGTTGAACCCCCTCTCCAGATACATCCCTCCCACTATTTAAACTTTGAGCCTGCATAAATAGATACCCAAATTACTCAATTGATATATACATAAAAGCATTAATAAATCTAGAGAGTACCTACCTTTCTAGTGATCTTATCAATTTCATCTATGTACACAATTCCGTGTTGAGCCGCTTCAACATTGAAGTCAGCAGCCTGAAAACCAAATACAACAAACAAATGATTATTAACATAAAATAGAGATAAGTCAGCATGCAATGCCAAATGAGTATATATGTATATTACCACAAGGAGTTTATATAATATTGATTCGACGTCTTCCCCAACATAACCTGCCTACACAGGTTTTATAGCATTACATATACATAATATGTGTTCAGATTGTAGACATTATGATCAAACCTGCCTGTGTCAATGTAGTAGCATCTGCAATAACAAAAGGCACATTGACAACACGAGCTAAGGTTTTGGCAAGTAGCGTTTTCCCTGTCCTTTCAGTCACATTATAATAAAAATATCAGAAGATATTTGAAAATGAAATGATGAAATGAATATACTATTTATTTAAAAAGTAAGTGATAACCAACCTGAGCCAGTTGGACCCATTAATAGAACATTGCTTTTCTCTATTTGAACATCTTGGTTTTGTGATGGCCTATTTTATGATGCCATAGAAATATTATTAGGATATAAGAGTAAAAATGAGTAATAACAGGTAAGTTACTGACTTAGTTTGATGAAAAATTCTCTTGTAATGGTTGTAAACGGCAACAGAAAGGATCTTTTTGGCTTGTTGTTGGGCAACAACAAAGTGATCAAGGCCTCTGGAAATCTCCTTGGGTGTGGGCAAACACTTGGAGGAAGCATTATTCTGATCATTCTTATGAGTAACATCCGCAGTCGCACCGTAAGTCCTTAACTTCTCCCACATTTTGACACCATCGTCAGGGGGTGGCACCTTCACCCTGCCGATTTCAATAAAGGTCCCCTGAAGAAGAGGGTGGAGCTTAAAGGGCCTGAAATAATAAGCGGTCCGGCAGTTGGGGCACATGTTAAGGGCGTGGTAAATCCCCACATCGGAGCTCACTGACAGCGGCCGGTTAGAGAAGAGGAGGCTCATCAGCTGGCTGCATCTCGGGCACCTCACTTGCCCTTTGATCTCGTCGTACTTACTTCCTCCCCATTTATGCCGCCGCTGCTGAAACAACCCTAAACGCTTTGATTCATGATGATGAAGCAACGCCACTGGTGGTGGTGGTGGTGGTGGTGTATGGTGGCTGTAATTTGAACACAACAACCTGATTGCTCTTACTAGGTACTTGTTGTATTCTTTCCGTCTTAGCATCGCCGACATGCCTCTGTTTCTTTCTTTCTTTTCTTGCCTCTTCCTTCAAACCATATCTATCATAACACTTTACCAACCCAAAGACTGATCAAGTTTATCCAATACCTGAAACCCACCAACACTTTTCACACTTTTACTTTCTAAGCCCATCCCCCCACACCACCCTGGATCCTCATACATCATTTTTCGTCCTCGTTAGGCCTGTTCACGAGTCGAGCCGAGCCCGAGCCAAGGCAAGCTCAAGCTCGGCTCGATATTCAATCGAGCTGGCTCGGCTCGAGCTCGAACTCTTAATCGAGCTAAAAATTTGAGCTCAAGCTCGGCTCGGTTTTAAATCGAGCCGGCTCGATTTAGCTCGATTTTACTTGTAATAATAACAATTATATACAACCATCAAGTTAAACTAAATAAATATGATATTGAGATCAACACCAACCAAATACAAACTAAATAAATACGTCTAATAACACAATCGAAAACAAAATATATTCAACAAGTCTAAACCAAACCAAATACAGAATTAAGCAGAGAAGTATTATCTATGAGCGGCGGCTAGCGACGGAGGTGAATATGAGCGGCTAGGGTTAGGGTGGAACATGGAACATATACTGATTATTGAGTGTGTGAATTATGAAGTCTCATCTCCCAGTTACTTAATATATAGAATTATGAATATGGACTACGAAGTGAGAAAGGAAATTGGGTTGGATTAAAGGAAAGCTCATGAGTTAAAATAATTGGGCTCGATAATTATATGCATGTATGTATATATATATAATAAATTAAAATAAAATAGTTCGAGCCAGTCGAGCGAGCTCGAGTCAAGCCGGGGCTAGCTCAGGCTCGGTTCGTTTAGAAATCGAGTCGAGCTAGGCTCGGCTCATTTACAATCGATCCGATTTCGAGCGAGCTTTCTCCGAGCTTTTTTCAAGCGAGCTTCGAGTCGTGAGCTTTTTGAACAGCCCTACGACTCGTATAGGGCTATACGGTCGTATAGGACCTGGATCGTGTCAGTTTGTGTCTGAGGTTGTCGGTCATCGTTTATAGTGCCTCGTATAGGCCTATACGGGTCGTATAGGCGTATACGGCCGTATAGACGCATTTTTCTTAAACAAAATGATGACCGCATATACAATATATGTGATTTATACGGGTCGTATTTGGCTCGTTTATCTTAACGGCTTAAATGTTGAGCTCAAGCTTAGCTCATTAAAAGCTCAAGAATGTTTGGGTTGGTTGACCCAACTTGTTTATCATTAAATTTTCTAAAAAAATTGAGGTTTTTTAATATTCTAGGCATACTTGTTGCTTACATATAATAAAAATTTGAGGTTTTTTTAACATCTAGTCAACACATATTAAAATAAAAGTGCACCCCAAAATACATCATGTTCCAAACACATGGTCCACATACATAAAAATAACCGGTTCACCCAAAATACATCTAGTCTTAAACGTGGTTCACATACATAAAGTTCATAATAGTGCACATTAACACATAATGAAAATAAAATAAGAACTACTGTGGTGGTAGCCCTTGTGCCTGTGGCTCCGATGCTGGTGGTGAACCAAGTGTATCCGCTCGTATAGCACTATACGGCTCGCATAGGCTTGTAAAGTCGTTTTCCGGCAGCGATTAAGGCAACCTGAATGTTTCTGCAAATGTTTTCTATACGGTCGTATAGCCCTATACGACCATATAGCTTTTATGGTTTTGTCAGAAGGCAATACGAGCCATTTAATGCCTATATGGTCGTATAGGCTGCAAAAAGTTGTTTTTTCCCCTTGTCAGGCATGCGTACCCTATACGGCCGTATAGGCCTATGCGAGCCGTATATGCATGTGGGGGGTGGTGTATGAGGATCACATCCCTTTTATTAAATTAAACTTCCTCCCTACAGGTTATTGTTATAAGTAAACTAACGTTTTGATGGTTGTCGGTCTCAACTAACAAATTGGCTGCTGACACTCCGAACTTTTAATATATTTGTTCACAACGGTCCGCAATTAACAGATACTTATCGTCGTTAGTTGTAGGTCGCCAGAAAAACATTTTTGGTCGGAAAACTCGCACTTTTTTCCCGGGAAACTCAACATTTTTGTCATAAACATCTTTGTAACTTTGTATAAGAATTTTAAGAACCTTTTTCTAGTAAAAGCCCCAATTATTGAGGTCGCCAGAACCCTGGGACTAGAGGTGGCAAATGGGTTGGGGTTGGGTTGGGTCGGAACGGGTTAGGGTTGAAACGGGTTAGGGTCGAAACGGGTCACTTAGAAAAATGGTTGTTTTGGTTCGGGTCGGAATGGGTTAGGGTCAACAGGTTCGGGTTAGAACGGGTCAAAACGGGTTTCGGGTCAGCTTTTTTTACCAACGAATCAGTGCGTTTTCAACATGTTACAGCTCATTTTAACAGCAAAAGCTCGTTTAAGTGATTTTTCAGTTCGTTTCAGCACTTAACAGCTCGTTTAAGCAATTTTCAGTTCGTTTCAGCACCTAACAGCTCGTTTAAGCGATTTTTTTAGTTCGTTTCAGCACCTAACAGCTCGTTTAAGCGATTTTTCAGTTCATTTCAGCACCTAACAGCACGTTTAAGTGATTTTTCAGTTCATTTCTGCACTTAACAGCTCGTTTAAGCGATTTTTCAGTTCGTTTCGGCACTAAACAGCACGCTTAAGCGATTTTTCAGTTCGTTTCAACACTTAACAGCTTGTTTCAGCACGCTTTTGTTTCGTTTTCGTTGACTTTTCAGTTTCGGTTAATTAGTCGTGTGTTTTTTTTTGAACGAGGACAACGGGCGAAATTTTTAGTTTTTTTGTTTTTGTTTATATTTTGAGTTATGATTTTTTTATAAATTTTTTTTTAATTTATGTTTGAGGTTTTTTTAAGATCAAAACCCCTAAAAAAATTCAACAAAAACAATAAAAAAAGCATAACTCAAAATGTAAATAAAAAGCGAAAAAAGTAAAAAAAATAAAAATGCTTTCGCCGTTGTCCTCGTTCATCAAAAAAAAAAAAAGCCCCGACAAATTAACTGAAACTGAAAAGTCGACGAAAACGAAACAAAAACCAAAATCAACCCGTCCAATGCGAAAACTCGAAAGAAACCGAAACCCAACCCGTCCAGTGCTAAAACTCGTGTCGGCATGAAACCTGATCCGAGCTGAAACCAAAACCGATCTCTTTCCAATCTAAAACCCGTTTCAACCCGAACATGCCACTTTTCTTTCAGACATTAACCCACATCAACCCATATAGTTAAATTTGTCAACCCATTTTGACCCGAAAATAAGAATGTGAAATTTCAAGTGACCAATTTTTACCAATTTAATTATAACCTATGACCCAAATCAACCCATTTAAATTTTAAAACAACCCAAATTAACCCATTTGAAATGGTTTGGGTTAAGATTGCCACCCCTACCTGGGACAATCGTCGGAAATGGTTGGTGGTGCTCAAGTAGTAGTGAGTCAATTGGTGGTAGTGGCGGTGTTCATGTGGTGTTTTCTAGAACAAAAAGTGTGACTTTTCCGACAAAAACTGTGACATTCGTCAAACTTGAGTCTCGATTTATATTCGTTTTGTAAACTTTCATATTGTAAACCCGACACAATACTTTTAAAAGTTTATATAATTATTGTATAACATTATTATATACCTTGACCATAAAACGATGTTCGTCATATTATAGTGTCGTTAAGAAAATATAGAGGGTTTAAAATGATTTTCGTAAACCAGTTATAAGCTTTAGAAACCTTTTAACTCGTTTTAAACATGATTGAAACTTGAGGGGCCTTTTGTGAAAAATATGCATACATATATAAACCAAACTAAACCTAACCCTACCATATTATTCAAACAAACTACCAGCCGCCACCCCACCTTTGTAGCCGTTTTTCGGCCGCCGGAATCAATTCCGGCGACGCCAACCTCAGACGCACCACCACCGACCTCCGACGCACCATCACAAACCCTAACTCTAACTCATCTAACCCAGCCGCCACAACCTAGCCCTGCTCCAGCAGCCCCTCTCTCCCTCCGCTCGTTTTCCGGCGAGCAAACCACCACAGAACCCCCGCCATCATCCATTCCCCTCTGTTTCGCTTTTTGCGGCAGCCAGTACCCCTTCCCGTCGGTTTTTGTTTTTCCGGCGACCGGAATTCCGGCCGCCGTGGTCTCTCTCCGCCTCCGTTTTCTCTCTCCCCGTCTCTCTCTTTATCTCTCTCTATCTCGCCGTCTATCTCTATCTCTCTCGGCTCTCCCTACCTCTCCGTCTCTCTCTCTCCGTCACTCCGTCTCTCTCCCGTCACTCTCTCTCTCTCTCTTTGGCAGCAGCTCGTCTCTGGCAGCCCTTTCCTCACCTCCGACTTCGAATAAGGTATTGAAAGTTAGTGTGTGTTAAACTTGAGGTCACGGGTTCGTTTTCCCTCCGTGACCAACCTTGGTTTGTTTTTATTAACAAACTACTCAAGTTAATGTTACCAATTTTTATTAATATGATATTAATTATCTAGATTTTATTATTATTATTATCATAAACAAGATAGTTTTTATTATTATTATTATTATTATTATTATTATTATTATTATTATTAACAAAACAAATATTATTATCATTATTTTCATAATTTATAGATTATTGTTACTATGATTATTATTATTATCATTTTTATTATGATTATTAAGTAATATTATTAAATTCTATTATTGTTAATATTATCCACTTGTTTTATTGAACCAAAACCCATGTCGGGCCTAGTTGTCGTTTAACGTCAGTGATACACGAGTTATATTTTTATCACTAATACTATTAGTATTACAATATTATAAGAATAAATTATTATCTTTAATATGGGGCATATAATTATCATAATAATTATTATTATTAGTAAAATTTCGTAAACCTAATAATAATGTATTCAAAATAAATTAATAAATAAATAATAATAATAATAATAATAAAAAAAAAAAAAAATAAATTTATTTTAATCTTTATAAAACAAAAATATTTGTGTGATTCACACGCGCGGATCTCAAAATTTCTATTTATATAATATATATTTATACATATATTAACTTGTAACTTTAATTATCAAAATTTTCATAGATGTTTAAAACATTAGTTATAAATTATGATATTTTCAAATTAATATTTATTACTAATCGAAAATCTCCCTATACACAACCACAAGTTCTCAAACACCCGTATCCCACCTCAAACTACCGCCTTAAATCAAACCACCCTCCCACTTCAAAAATTTCCCGAGCATTCAAACCTTTCCTCAATATGAACGAAACCTAACACATCAACGTTATATCCTCACCTACCCAAGCCCCATGCAAAATCCAAGATGTACAACATTAACCCAACAAAATGTCTTAAATACCAACACTCCCACGCCACGAAAACCTATCAAACTCACTATTCTAATACTTCAAAGACACCGACAAACACACTCACAAATGCCTTGAACATATACAAATCAAAGTTTACCCAACTATGACTCAAAACCCTTCGACCCACGCTACGTCGAGTCACAACCCATATCGCCACACCGTTCCCATCCAACATGGAATTTTATATCAAATAGCAACCTAAACGCTCTTTACAAAATACATGTATAACCAAACCTCCACCCAAACTAGCCAATATCAAACTAGCCAACTTATCAACTTAACCCGAGCTCAAATAAGCAAAAACCTCACCCATTAGCCCAACCACTACTCACACAAATCATCCAAGCCTAACTCACTCAAAAGACCTAGACTCAACAAACCCCATCGATTCAACTCAAGAAAAAAAACTCAACTATCCAAACGGACCTAAACACTCACACTTACCACAAAAAAATAAAAAATCCAAACCATTCACCATACGAAGCTTAAAACCTCTCCCTACACATGCAAGCTTCGTTTTTCTCAGATTTTATTTATTTATATATATACAACTAGTGTATTTATAACAACCTCATGTGTTCAAATAATCACTTTTAAATTATAAACTCTAAAATATATATATGGTATTGTCATGACAACAAAATTTTAATATGAGGAATTGTTTTCAAAAAGATTATTAAACGATTATATGCGTGATTTCAAGGTTTTAAATATTGTCACTTAAGGTGATAAATCTCTTCATAATTTTTTTAAATACGAGGTTTCATTTTGATTGTTGAATGCGAGATTTATTCAATAACAAATTACAACTCTCATCATTTTGCAAAAACTCAATGATCATGACTCTACAAATCTTTGGGGACATGTTTATAAATATTTTACATTGTTACACAAATTTTGTCCAATAACGACTTATGCGAATTATAACATCTTATTATCGTAAGCATCATTTCTTCATAAATTATTTTCATCACAACCGCTTTATGCATACAAATTCCTTTAACAAATTTGACTTACAAGATTTACACTTGATAATGATCAAAACGTTTCTCTAGCGACGCGATACAGCGATATATTGATATTATTATATTCATTTTCTTGGAAACAATAAAACGACTTTACTTGATATTTCATTTTCGATGTTATTCTTATATTTTCATTGAGTATATAAAACGCGATTTACATATTTAGTCATTAATTCGAGTCACACAATTATTGCGATTTTTCTTCATTGATAAGATGTTTCGACGACAATATTATGCACATGAGATTTCATTTTGGTGTTTTGATTTTGGCCGAATTCAAGTTATTCTATGACAATTTGTGTGATACTTTTGAAACCTCAAGTTCGCTAAAAAATTTTTTGTTTATTTTTCAAACGATATTTCATAAATTTTGTTAGTCATATTTGAGCATTTATGCTTTTCAAGCAAGACAAGATTCTATGCATTATTTTACATCATTTCATCTAATCCATTAACGGCCTATGTGTGGCTGTCTACAAGTTTTGGCGCTATTAGAAACCGTTATTATAATGACGATTATATAAATAGTTTCACAATAGTGGCCGTATTCATGTTTTATCACATTTCATTGATTGTTTTGGTTGTTAATCAAATACTATTTTATTTATATTGATACACGTATGTGTCACTCCAAAGAAACTCACCTCATTCTCGTGATTTCACGCAATCGTATTCTAAATTACTTATAACCCCAAGATTTTTATTATTATTATTATTATTATTATTATTATTATTATTATTATTATTATTATTATTATTTTTTCACGTGTGAAACTCATCGTACAACGTTATTGTAAGTTGTATAATCGTTTATCCCAACCTTATGTGATCATTTATTGGACTTTTCATTCCTATTTATCGGGTTTCATCTTATCAATTTTATTTAGTACCTCGATTTATAGACTTTGGTAATTATCTTGATGACTTCTGACTTCGAATCTTATTCCATATTGTTTACCCTAAATTTTATTTATTTTTATTTGTTTGATCATGTTTACTTAATTTAAGCCGAATTGTTATTTTCGCCTTGGTTTATATTCTAAGACTTTAAACTGTTTCATTTATGTATCCCATTTTCCTACTTATTAAAAAGTCAATCCCGAAATTCTTAACCGCTAGTACTGTTTTGTCAATATTGGAAAAATTCAACAAATTTATTTACACATCTATTATTTAAAGATTTCAAAATAAATATGTCTCTTAAACCACACAATGGAACGAACCATGTGGACCATACGATGATCGAAATAATTATGGGTGCACACTTAATTATCGAAATCCCGTATGGAAGTCGTAGTAAGTACGCTTGTGTGCGATAGCTCAGACCCGAGAATGATAGCGGAAAAACGATGGAAATGCGAATCGTGATAAAGGCATGGTGGATACGCCGCTGGTACATCCTATATATAAGTGCCTTTATCGTGTTTCTCATTTGTAGCGTTTTTCGAGTCATGCTAGGATTTGACGTTATTCTTTTGCTTAAAATTTGTTCATGCAATTATCTTACTAAAGACAATGTTCGTTAATAATTATTTTTTTTCTTATTTAAGTTTATTTTAATTTCGGGACGAAATTTCGAAAAAGTTGGGGATACTGTGACATTCGTCAAACTTGAGTCTCGATTTATATTCGTTTTGTAAACTTTCATATTGTAAACCCGACACAATACTTTTAAAAGTTTATATAATTATTGTATAACATTATTATATACCTTGACCATAAAACGATGTTCGTCATATTATAGTGTCGTTAAGAAAATATAGAGGGTTTAAAATGATTTTCGTAAACTAGTTATAAGCTTTAGAAACCTTTTAACTCGTTTTAAACATGATTGAAACTTGAGGGGCCTTTTGTGAAAAATATGCATACATATATAAACCAAACTAAACCTAACCCTACCATATTATTCAAACAAACTACCAGCCGCCACCCCACCTTTGTAGCCGTTTTTCGGCGGCCGGAATCAATTCCGGCGACGCCAACCTCAGACGCACCACCACCGACCTCCGACGCACCATCACAAACCCTAACTCTAACTCATCTAACCCAGCCGCCACAACCTAGCCCTGCTCCAGCAGCCCCTCTCTCCCTCCGCTCGTTTTCCGGCGAGCAAACCACCACAGGATCCCCGCCATCATCCCTTCCCCTCTGTTTCGCTTTTTCCGGCAGCCGGTACCCCTTCCCGTCGGTTTTTGTTTTTCCGGCGACCGGAATTCCGGCCGCTGTGGTCTCTCTCCGCCTCCGTTCTCTCTCTCCCCGTCTCTCTCTTTATCTCTCTCTATCTCGCCGTTTATCTCTATCTCTCTATCTCTCTCGGCTCTCCCTACCTCTCCGTCTCTCTCTCTCCGTCACTCCGTCTCTCTCCCGTCCTCTCTCTCTCGTTCTCTTTCTCTCTCTCTTTGGCAGCAGCTCGTCTCTGGCGGCCCTTTCCTCACCTCCGACTTCGAATAAGGTATTGAAAGTTAGTGTGTGTTAAACTTGAGGTCACGGGTTCATTTTCCCTCCGTGACCAACCTTGGTTTGTTTTTATTAACAAACTACTCAAGTTAATGTTACCAATTTTTATTAATATGATATTAATTATCTAGATTTTATTATTATTATTATTATTATTATTATTATCATAAACAAGATAGTTATTATTATTATTATTATTGTTAACATTAACAAAACAAATATTATTATCATTATTTTCATAATTTATAGATAATTGTTACTATGATTATTATTATCATTTTTATTATAATTATTAAGTAATATTATTAAATTCTATTATTGTTAATATTATCCACTTGTTTTATTGAACCAAAACCCATGTCGGGCCTAGTTGTCGTTTAACGTCAGTGATACTCAAGTTATATTTTTATCACTAATACTATTAGTATTACAATATTATAAGTATAAATTATTATCTTTAATATGGGGCATATAATTATCATAATAATAATTATTATTAGTAAAATTTCGTAAACCTAATAATAATGTATTCAACAACGAAAGTAATAATTATTATATTTATTATTACTACTACTACTATTAGTTTTAACTACATTTCTCATTTGGTTGTATTACTATGTATTATTATCATTATTATCTTATATATATATATATATATATATATATATATAACATATTCTAAAATCATTGTTATCATTTCTATCTTTATCATTAATAATATTATTATAAACTTTATTATCAATTCATTTTTATAAAACCGAACTCCTGATTTAAATCCGTCTTGTTTCTATTTAATATTGGTTTAGTTATTTAAAAGCTCAATCATATAATGTTATTTTATTTTAATTATCAATTAAGTACGAGTCCCTAATCGTTAACAAATTTACCGGTAACTTGATTAACAACCGAACCTTCTCGTTCAATTTTTCAAATGGAGTTTCAACTAAAAGTTCAAGTTCATTAATATATTTTGTTTATTCGTTTTCATTTAGCTTTCAAGTTGGATTCGTTCGTTTCGTTCGCAAGCATTCTACATTTCGATCATTTATTATCTCTCGATTGGTCAATCGAGGTGAGTACATTTCATCCCCCGTTTTCCCTTTTATGTTTTGGGGGTAACATGCATACTTATTCAAAACAAGGATGATTTATTATATATTTTTCTCAAACCACAAACTTTAGGGTATATGATACTTGGAATACTTGCTCTTTTGTGTGTTATATGCCTCATATGCTTTACGTGCGCGAGTGTTTATTTTTATGTTGTTGTTGAGCCTCATTAAGTATGATCATACGCTCCCCTAACTACTTAGCCTTGTGCTAGTAGAATAGAGCCTCATTATCCGAGTATGTCGGTTGTTACCGAGTAGAAAGGTTCCTCATTTACATATGTTTTATATGCCACGATTGATGCTTTTATTTATAGTCTCATATACGTTTGTGGATTTCGCTCATATTATATATACTCAAACTATGAAATTGCTCACCAACATACGTGTTGACAAAATATTATTTTATGCATTGTTACAGGTTTGACTTTTATCGACTTGAGGACTTGACGGAAAACGTTACCAAGACTATTAGGATATTAGTAAAACGATCAATATATTTTTTTACTTGTGTTCAATTTGTTTGTATGACTAAGATGTGTTGTTTATTGATTTGTGAAATAAATGAGTTAATTAAATATTTTCACTTTAATAGTGTCTTGTGTATTTGTCCAATCACGTTGCACCCCGACATGTTCCGCCTTTGGTCGGGGTGTGACAAAAACGTTTTTCCGGCGACCTGCAACTAACGGTGTTAGGATTCCGTTAGTCGGGGACCGTTGGAAACAAATACGTTAAAAGTTGGGACCGTTAGCAGCCAATTCGTTAGTTGAGACCGACAACGACCAAATAGAGATATTTGGGACTAATAAAAACTAATCTATCAATTTTATTTGACATATTACTTTTATTATTTTTCTTATGTAATCTTTTTTCACATTCTAGGCATCCTTTAAAATATATAATATAAAGTTTTTATTTTATTTATTTTTATTTTTCTCTTTTTAGTATTTATTATCCTGGATCATAATAATACAATATTGATGCATTATTATATTTATATAATATATATATATACACACACATTTTATAGAATTTATTTACAGTATTAATAGTAATAAAAATAAATTAATAATAATAGTTTTATAGTTTTTAATTTACCTATATTCTTATAAAGTAAAATAATTGTAAACACGTGTCAGTTTGTGATTAATCCTTACAATTTTTTTCTTTCCAAAACTAATATATGTCATAGATTAATTATTATTCACTTTCCTTTTACACTTCATTTAAAATTTTATTTCCAAACGTTTTGTAAATCCACACGATGGGACGAATCATATGGACCATCCGACGATCTAAATAATTATGGCCAGGAACATAATTATCGAAGTCCTCGCATGAAAATCATGACGCGTAAGATTGTGTGTCATAATGTAGAATTGAAAGTAGTTGGGATAACGGTACCAATGTAAGATGACAAGGACATGGTGGATACGCCACTGGTAAATCCTATATATAAGTGCCCTTATCGGATTTGCATTTGGAGCGTTGTCTTAACTATTCAAAGTTCTCTGCCATGATAAATTTTTAAATTTTATTTTAATTTTCTTTTTCTCAAACTTTAATGGTTTTGTATAATGTGATATTCGTCATTTTCGGTTTAACTTGTATTTGTTTTTGTATTGGAAACCTGACCCATTTTGGTCTTTCGGATCATTTGGTATTAATAAAATGTTGGGTTTTATGTTCATTTATGTTACACAAATGTTGGATCAATAAAACACCCTTTACGGTGCCTTAAAACACCCTTTTATTATTAAAAACGACTTAAAACGAACTTCAGGGACTCAAATCGCCAAACAACCAAATCTAAAGGGGTCTTTTAAACTAAAGGATAACCCTTACTTTTTCCACCACCATCCACCTAGTTTGACCATTTTAACCAATGAAATGCAAGTATACCCTTTATGAGTAAACTATACTTTTTCCACTAAAAACAAGTCTCATACACCCATTTTGGTTGCTCCTTCTTCTCCAAACTCTCTCAATCTAAGATCCAAGTATCCATTCTTCAAGTTCTTAATAGTTTGACTCTTCAAGGTCAAACTAATACTAATCTTTGTTTCTAACTAATTCTTGTTACTTAAAGCTTGATATTATAGCTTGTCTAAAACATATTCCCCTTGTTTCTGTGGCTTTCCCATCTCCGGCCATGGTCGGTTTCGGTATTGGTAGGCAAGGTTACATGGAGGACTATTATATTCCTTGATAGACACTTTAATTTATGTTTTAATTTTATTTAAGCTTATTAATATTGTTTAGTCCTTAATTACTTTTGTTTCCAAATTATTTTATTAGTTCAATGGTATTTGGGTATGTGGTAGCCATCCTCGGTTTCATCCTGAGTCAAGAACCGAACCAAAACCGAACTTTTGTTTAAATACTTTATTGTTAACATATTGTATGTAAAACTTGAGTATTAGCATTTCTAAGTTTGTTTTCATGAGTTCTATGGTATTGGATATGTGGTAACCATCCTCGGTTTTATTCCGAGTCAAGGACCGAACCAAGACCGAACTCTCGTTTAGATGCTTTATATTTAAAATGATTTAATAATATGTTACATGTATATTATAATTTTTAAGTTCATTTTAACAAGTTCTATGGTATTGGGTATGTGGTAACCATCCTCGGTCTTATTCCACGTCAAGGACCAAACCAAGACCGAACCAAATCGAGTTCACTCGCTTAAGACACACTAGTTGTGTTTTGAGCCACCGAAACTCATGTTTTATCTAGAACTATATTATACATAATTTTAATTGTTTTCTCCAAACACTTGGTATGTTGGATCTAACTAGATCTTATAACAAGTTTGGACAGACAAAACCAAACACCCGCTTAACGGACATCGAGATTCTTCTTAATAGAACTACACACTTGGATAAGCTTCTTTTGATTTCATTGAGTTATCTCTTAACATTTAATACTTTGGAATCTCGGCTTTGAGCTTGACCAATTATCAAGACTCGAACCGACAAATCCGAACACTCGTAAAATCTCATTTGGTATCTATTTAACTTTGCAATATTGCAATTATACCCAAATATTTACTTAACAAAGGTTAAGTAAAACCTAATGAATAGAATACCAAGACCCGATTTCGAGTAAACTTAATTTTCAAAAACCAATTTCTTATGTATTTACATTTTAGCCTTCAAACTTTAATTATTTATTTTACTTGTCAAGTTATTTTACTTTAAAGGTTTTAAAACCATCTACTAACTCAAGAACCTTTTTAATATAGGTCTTGCTCGTTGAACATACCCTTACCCGTTTTATCGCAAACTAATCATTCAAGTTACCTATTTCATGTGAGTACATTTCATCCCCCGTTTTCACTTTTATACTTTGGGGGTAACATGCATACTTATTCAAACAAGAATGATTTATAATATTCTATCCTCAAACCACAAACTCTATGGTGTATGATACTTAGAATACTTGCTCTATTGTGTGTTATATGTCATATGCTTTACGTGCATGAGTGTTTTATGTTGTTTTTGAGCCTCAATAAGTATGATCATACGCACCCCTAACTACTTTAGCCTTGTGTTAGTAGAATAGGGCCTCATTATCCGAGTATGTCGGTTGTTACCGATTATAAAGGATCCTCATTTACTTATGATTTATATACCGCAATTGATGCTTTTATTATTAGTCTCATATACGTTCGTGGATTTTGCCTCATATTATATATAATCAAAACTATGAAATTACTCACTGACATACGTGTTGAAAAATATTATTTTATGCATTGTTACAAGTTTGATTATTGGTTGATTGGAGTTTGAATATGCTATTTTATTTGAGACCGTTTAGGTTATTAGAAGAATGAACACTTAAATTCTTATATTTGGTGTTATTTGTATGAACAAGATGTGTTACTTTTGGTGAGTGAATGAAATTAATGAGTTGTTTAAATATTGTCACGTTAATAGTGTCTTGTGTTCTTAGGCAATCCGTTGCACCCCGGCATGTTCCGTCACCTTTGGTCGGGGTGTGACATATAATATCCTTTAATTTCGGGGAGAAATTACCTAAAGTAGGGGAGACTGTAACAACTCGGATCTTCTAAATTTATATTCATTAATCATAACCCGACCTGTTTTGTCTGGGAAAATTTTATCAATAAAAAAATATATCGCGTGTATCGAGTTATCATTATGTCACACCCCGATCAAAGGTGGCGGAACATGCCGAGGTGTAACGATTGACCATAAGCGCATGACACTAATTAAAGCGACGATATTTAACAAACTCATTTCATTTGACAATATCGAAAATGTCATATAACAATATTCATGAGATAGTCACAAGAAAATATAACAAAACATAGCAAATTAAATATTGTTCATTTTCTAATAACCTAAAGGTCTTGACAACGTTTTCACCATGATCTCGAGTCAACCTAGTTGCAAACCTGTAACATTTCATTAAATAAAGTTTATCAACACAAAGGTTGGTGAGGAATTCATAAGTTTGAGCATATAAGTATATAGTAAGAAAAGCCACAAATCTCGTATACGAAACAATAAATAATAGCAATAACTTGGATAAATAGATATCGCTAAACACATTAGCGAAACCTAGCTATAAGGGGATGCCAAATAGTCTAGGATTTTATAGTTATCGTTAATAGCATACGTTAATGACACCTTGCTATAAGGGGTTGCCAAATAGACTAGGATTTATAGTTCCACCAACCAAAAGCGATAAACAAATTGGCATTTACTCATGTAAGCATAGGACACCAAATCGAGGAATCATTTAAGTAAAGTATAACAACGTTTGCGGTTTAAGATTCAAGTATAAAGCATTTAGTTGAATAGGTATGAAATGTCACCCCCAAAACGAAAGATGGAAAACGGGGTATGAAAGTATTCACATATAAGTAAGAAACTTGATTTCGGAAAAAGTCGGGTAATCGGAAGAACGGGTCTAACGAGCAAAGCCTAAAATAAAATAAAAGCCTTGAATTAGAAAAGTTGATTTAGAAGTCTTTTAATAAATTAAATGCTTGAGAAAATAAACAATTAAAGTTAAAGGTTTAAAATGTAACTTTTAAGAAGCTTATGACAATAATCCTTTAAAAATGTAAGTTTGCTCGAAACCGGATTAAAGTATCTTACTTTATTATTTACTCAACCTATGTTAAGTAATAAGGTGGTTAAAAATGCAAGAATGCAAGTCCCTTTGGAATAAAGATACTAAAACGGGTCTTTAACGAGTGTTCGGGTTGTTGGTTCGGGTCTTGATAATTGATCAAACCCAAAGTCAACTTCCCGGAATAATAAATGTTATGAGATAACTCAATAAAATTAGCTAAGACTTAACCAAGTATGTAGTTCTATTGTTTTAGAACTAACAACGCACGTTAAGCGAGTGTTCGGTTTTGTCGGTCCAACTTTGTTATAATATCAAGTTGGATTCAACATTCTAAGTATTTTAATAAATCATTTAAAATCAGTTTATAATGTAATTTTAAAGAAATATACAAGTCTTGATAGCTAAAAACACACTTGTGTGTCTTAAGCGAGTGAAAATCGGTTTAGTTTGGTTTGGTTCGGTTTCCATCTCACAATAAGTTCATAGATGGTTTCCACATGACCAAATATCAATGAACTTGTATAAATGATTTTAGAAATTTAAATCTAACAATAAGCATGTCTAAACAATTTATTTAACAAAACTAGTAAACAAGTTCGGTTTATGGTTGAGAGCTATTTACGGTTAAACCGAGGTTAGTCTCTTCAATCCCATAACCATGGAACTTCATAAATGTGATGTACAAACTAAATGAGCAAGAGTTAGACATGGTTAGTATGTATAAACAAGTTATAAGTATATATATATCAAGAACACGAAGTTCTCCATAAAGCCTTGCCTTACGAGGCCCGAAACTTAACCAACCGGAGCCGGAAAAGTAACCACCAAAGGTAACAAGGGGTGTATATTATATATATGTTGTGCCATATACTTCAAGTATTAATAAGAGTTAGTAAGGTACACATACGTTTGACTTTGAAAGTCAAACCCGACATAACACATGAATATAACCTTGAATGATTCTTGAATTTGAGTAAGGAAAGAGTTTATGAGCAAGGATTTATGTTAGAGATGGCCTTGTATTTATAGGAAGAGTTAAATTTGGTTAAACAAGTGATTGAAAAGTTAAAACTCGGATTTGTTGGACAATAAAACCAACAAGGAGACATAAGGGAACATAAGAAAAATTTTGGTCTAGTGATACTTTACAAAGTTTCAAAAATGACAGTTTGGCCCCCGAAGTTCGTTTTAAGTGATTTTAACGTGTTTTAAGGCCAATAAAGGATGTTTTCAAGACCCAACAAAACAATATTGTAACATAAAAACCATCATTTTGATTATATCATAAGTTTCGGTTTAGAAAACGGGTCGGTTTACATGATAAACGAATCATAAACGAATATAAACGAGTACAAACGGGACCCGATTTTGACGGATGTCACACATTATATTATTTTTTTATTTGTTTATTTTATTTAAAATATAAAATTTACTTTAAAAAATGTACATTTTTAACACTATTTTAAAGTTTAAACTCTTTAGTATCCCACTTAATAGCTTAGGGACTAAACTGCAAAATCCTCATTATTATTATTATACGATCATATCAGCCAAACCCGGTTACCCATTTAACCTATACTCGTATCCATGTACAACCCGAATCCAATTCTTGAGCAATACGTTTACTAACTTTGGAATTGATATATGCCTTTGATCATTCTTACCTTATTCAGCCTAACCGACTTAGTTGATTAGGAAACTAGATCGTTATTGATGCGCATTTACATATTAGGACGAACCAACTTAGCCCGTCATGAGTAACCTAGATAACCATCATAATAAATCAATTAAATATTTATATCTCACCCTCTACGCGTCGCCAATAGTAACCCCATAATCAATTTGATTATCACAACCTCTAGATAGCAGTTCGTGATCTTGTATTGGCCGTCGGGTTTATTCCGTATTACACCCTCAATACATTGTTGTTAAAGATAATTAAATTATGCAGCAAGTTCGTCAATAGTCATAAATCATTAACCCTAACCTAAATTAATTGAACATTGAGCCGTTTGAGCAATTGATTATCTAGGGTTTATATTGATTTCAGTTCGCATCAGGTTTGTTTAAGTTGTATCTGTTGCAGGTTGTAACCAAGTTACACCCTAACCCAGTTGGCCAGGGTGGTCGTGTTATTGGTTGAACCTCTGGGGGGCGCAGGTTCGAATCCCCCCAGCCCTTATTTTATTAAATCAATTTTGTTATTTGTTATTTGATCATATAAGTATTTATAAATATTCTAACTATTATAAATCAATAACAGATTTATATTTTTTTTTAAAACTGACACATTAACGAGTTGTTTTCCGAACTTTGGTTAAATCATATATATATATATATATATATATATATATATTAGTTGTTAAATTATTAAATTTTTTATAATAAAGCTTTTTAATATATATTTAGAATATTCCGTTATTTAACATATTGTATAAATCCAAGTGTTTTATAAAAAGATAATAATTTACGTAAATATTATTATTTATTATTTAATAGAAATCTTTATTAACAATATATATATATATATATATATATATATATATATATATATATATATCGGGGTGGGATCTAGAGAGAACTCCTTTTAAAGAGAGAATTAGAGAACTCCTCTTAACACCATTGATTTTAATAGATGAAAGGCTAAAAAAGAAAGTATGGAAAAAAAAGTGCTGGGGTTTTCAATGAGGCAGGGTAAAACTGGAATTAACCAAAATTCTAAATCATTGTTCTCTCTTTCGTCATACATAATCCATATATTCATCCATGCTTCAACGTTGATAACTAGGGTTTCTTCATATCGTCTATTTCGTCCAAATTTGCTTCAATATCAAGCACAAATTAGAAGAATAATAGCAGGTAAACAATTGTAATCTTCAATTCAAACATTATCTCATCGATTAGCATACTATACATACGATTGAACAATGTTGGAATCGATCTACCCAAGACACATATTAGAGTTGATGTGGCTAGTACGTATTGATCCAAGTCGGGTCATACCCAATAACAAGCTAGACAAACACCATGATATTTATTCAAGATATAATCTAAAGTAAATATCAAACACTTAGAATATTTAGAAATGGGTTTCTAGATATTTGCACTTGTGTAATATATAAATTATATGGTTAATTTATATTTTGAGAGAAAGTATTTTATGTTGTTTAAGTTGGTTAAACAATAAACATAAAAGCCATGTCACATAAGTAACAAATAATAATGCTTGACATTTGAATTGTTGGAGGGAAACTAAAAGTGGGGCCATGCAATTAATGTAATTAATGTTGTGGAGTAAGAGCTATTATTCAACAACACTTTCTCTCACACACACACAAGAACTCTCTCTTTCTCTTCTCCTTTGATTTTGGCCATAGGAAGAACAAGAACGAGGAGAGGCTATCTAAGTAAGGATCTTGGCAACCAAGGTGTTTGTTGGAGCTCGTTGGGTATACAAGCTTGAGGCTTCCTCCTTTGGAATCTGGCCGTTCATATCATTCACCCCTTCGGTTTTCTGGACTTGAAGGTAGTATGCCAAACACCCTATGGTTGTTTGATAGTATGTATTTCGTATTTGGATCCGGGCATTGGGTTTTATATAAAACGGGTTTTATATTTATTGGTAAACAAGATTTAAAACTAATTATTTCCGCTGTGTTTTTCTATATAATGGGTTATATGGACTTTGTTAATCTTGTTAAAACCCAACAATGGCATCAAGAGCCGCTTATACGGATACATGCTTCATAGATCTAAAATTTTTTGGGTTTTATGGTGTGGTTCACCATATAGCCGAAAGTTTTTGCCTTTTGGTTACCCCTTGGTTCCTCAAGATTATACTTTACATGCATGTTATAATCTTGAAGAATTAAGTCATATGGATGATTAATTATTTTGTTTGGACAAAACCCGAAACTTTCGGTTTTGTTTCTCTTGGCCGAAAGTTTTATGGGTAAGAGGGGAACCATTTTGGTCTTCTAAGACCTTGCATATTTGGATGTGCATTTGGATGTTCATAACCTAGACATGACCTTTGGATGTGTGTTTGTGTTGTGATTTATTCAATATTCAATTTGGTTGTAATATTCTTTTATTTGGGTTTGTAATCTATTTATTTAATTCATATTGGTTTGTAATAATAAGTAGATTAGTTGTATTTCTTTTACTAGAGAAAAATGTATTAGGATATATTTTTTGTAAAAGTAGATGCGTCGAGGTTACGTTTTTGGTTTTGGGCTTTAATGGACTTCATAGTCCAAGATGAGATTTTAGCCCAAAGGCCAAAGTCCAAACTTGGAGGCCCATGGAAGCAAGGAGCTGAAGTTGGAGCCCATTGGAAGCCTAAATAAAGTGGAAGAGTCACAACATAAGGTGGACACTTGAAGCATATGGATGCGGGATCAAGTGGGAGTTCACCGACACATGCCTTGTGTCATTCTCGTCCCTTAGGAGAGACCTTTTGACACACTTCATCATCATCATCATCATCATCATCATCTTACTCAGTATATCCCACCAATAGAAATGCTATGGTAGGGTCTGAGGAGGGTAAGATGTAGACAGCCTTACCTCTATCCCATAGGGATAGAGAGGCTGCTTCCGGTGAGACCCCCGGCTCGATAGTAGTTTTGCATCAAGCCTTGGACATAAGGCACAGAGCACTCAATCATCGGGACACCGGCTGATCGGTGCATGCGCCCTTGTCTTTCGGCTATCAACGCCACCACATGATGCCTGATTAACCTTCCGCCACTTTTAACGTTATTTTCACGAGATTAGTAAAATAACGTCAAAATTAGTGCAATTTTACTTTTGCCCACCCGAGGGTTCACACATATATACATTATATGCGCGCACCGTAAGCAGGGCGTAATTCTCGTCCCTTAGGAGAGACCTTTTGACACACTTCATCATCATCATCATCATCATCATCATCATCGTACTCAGCATATCCCACCAATAGCAATGCTATGGTAGGGTCTGAGGAGGGTAAGATGTAGACAGCCTTACCTCTATCCCATAGGGATAGAGAGGCTGCTTCCGGTGAGACCCCCTTTTGACACACTTGTTTTGGTCAACAAGTGTTGTCTATTTAGGTGGCTATGGTTATGGACATGTGCTTGTATTTTATGCTTGTATGGTTGTTTTAATTTTATTGTTTTATCATGTTTGGATGTTAACAATTAAAATCGACAACTAGCATAAAAGTGATTCCTTGAAATCATTAAGTGATAAAATTGGTTTTATTAACTATTAATGATTTCATAATAAAATGGGTTTTATTAAAAGGATCTTGAAAATTGGTTTTCAAAGGTACCATACATTTGAATGCATGCAAATGGAAGGTACATTAAATAGTTTTCCAATCTAGAATTTTGCAAACTAAAATCCCTTTTTAAAATAAGTTGAACACCATCCTTTTATACGACACTTAAATCACTTGTAGACTTAAATTGTGGAATAGGGTCACCTAACCACATTTAAGAAAACTTGTGATCTTGAGGTGGTTTTACAATACTTGTGGGATGAGGGTCACCTAACCACTTGTATGTGTAAACTCACACGTGTGTGTAAGTAGGACGACTTGATTTGAAACCATGTGAATAGGGTCACCGGCACATGACGTTCAAAGGTGTTGATGGGATTAAACATGCTAACTAAACAAATGATGTTTTACCGATCACATAAAACTAGAAGTTGCAAAGGGTTGCAATTGTCAAACGTTGACTACCTTGTTAATTTGAATAGAAGGATAAGGGTCACCTAACTACTATTTGAATGAAACATTGGATTCTAGATTTTAATCATTAATTGTCTTGGAGACATTAAAGGGTATTAAAGATTAAAATTTATTGATATCGAAAATACTAATTTGAACTTTTGTTAAATTCTTTAATAGATGGCCGCAAACAATCCACCGAACGCAATTATCCCTTACGTGCATAATCTATCACTTAGATCCATTCTGGACAAGGATCGTCTAAATTTTAATAACTTTATGGACTGGTATCGAAACTTGAGAATTGTTCTCAAGCAAGAGAAGAAGTCCTATATTTTAGACGATCCTATTCATGATGAACCCCATGTCAATAACTTGGATGCCTATGCGGATTGGCTGAAATACACCGAAGATTCGGTGCAAGTTTCTTGCCTCATGTTGGGAACAATGATTCACGAGATCCAAAAGGATTTCAAGAATCATGGGGCGTATGACATGATCACCAAGCTTAAGAAAATGTTCCTTACTCAAGCTAGGATGGAGCGCTTCGAAACGGTTCGAGCACTTCATGCATGTCATATGGAAGAAACCAATCCGCATCATCTTATGTGCTTAAGATGAAAAGCCACATTGATCGGGTTGAACGGCTTAACTGTCCCGTCTCAAAAGAGTTAGCCACAGATTTGATCCTGAACGGCCTAACTAAAGGTTTGAGACATTCGTCATGAACTACAACATGAACGGATGGGACAAAAGCATTGGTGAGCTTCACGCAATGCTTAAGACAGCCGAAGCCGGCATGGGTAAAAAGGTTTTACCCGTTCTTGCGATCAATGAGGGTGGATTGAAGAAGAGGCATCACCCGGAACCAAAGGCAAAGGTTGTCATGGGTAAGGGGCAACTCAAATTGGGGTTCAAGGGAAAGGCAAAGGCGGAACCAAAACTCAAGAAGCTAAAGGTTAGCGCTGAGGATCCGTGCTTTGGTTGTTGGGAAATAGGTCACTGGATGAGAAATTGTCCGACCTATCTCAAGGAGTTGAAAGCTAAGAGGGATGCGGGGCAAATCTCAGGTACAACTTTCATGATCCATATTGATCTTAATATTATTTCTTTTAACACATGGGTATTGGATACCGGATGTGGAACTCATATCTGCAATTCATTACAGGGGTTCAAAAGAAGAAATGATTTCAAGAAAGGAGATATAAGTCTCTTCATGGGCAATGGGGCAAAGGTTAACGTCCAAGCCCGAGGAGATTATGTTTTAAGGCTTCCAATTGGTTTGGAATATTTCTTGAAAAACATTCTATATTCTCCTAGTTTGACTAGGAATATTATCTTTGTTTCTGTGTTAAGACAATTTGGTTATGATTTCAAGTTTGTAAACAATGGTTTTTATGTATTCATGAATAATGTCTTTTATTTTAAAGCAATGCCGTTTAATGGCATTTATGAATTGGTTCATGATAACACATCCATTGATAACTCGTTGTACCAAGCAAGCACCAAAAGACTCAAATTGGATTTGAGTGAAACATTTCTTTGGCATTGTCGCCTTGGTCACATAAACAAGGATCGCATTCATACACTTCAAAAGAATAGTCTTTTGAAATCAAGTGATGATTCATTTGATGAATGTGAATCTTGTTTATTGGGAAAAATGACCAAAGAACCATTTAGTAGAACTAATGAAAGGGCGAAAGACTTATTAGGTATCATACATTCGGATGTATGTGGTCTTTTTTAAAACAATGACAAGGAATGGTGAAAGATACTTCATTACCTTTACCGACGATTATAGTCGCTATGGGTATGTGTTCTTGTTAAGACACAAAAATGAAGCCTTTGAAATGTTCAAAGTCTTCCAAAATGAAGTACAAAATCAACTCAACAAAACAATCAAAGTACTACGTTCTGATAGAGGAGGTGAATACCTCAATGATGCATTTCTAGAACATCTTAGGAGTTGTGGGATTGTCTCACAACTTACTCCACCTGGAACACCACAACATAATGGTGTGTCTGAAAGGAGAAATCGAACTTTATTGGATATGGTTCGATCCATGATGGCTAGAAGCACATTATCTCTATCATTTTGGGGTTTCGCACTGATCTCTGCTGCCCGTATTCTAAATATGGCACCAACCAATAAAGTGGAAATGACACCTTTTGAAATATGGCATGGAAGGGTTCCATCATTATCATATTTAAGGGTATGGGGTTGTGAGGCTTATGTCAAAATCTACACCCAAGACAAATTGGAAAGCCGATCCACTAAGTGTATCTTTGTAGGATATCCCGAAGATTCGATGGGATATTACTTATACAATCCAAATGAGCATAAAGTGTTTATAGCTCGCAAGGCTAAGTTCTTGGAAAGAAGGTTCCTTATGGAAGGAACTGAAAGAACTATGGAACTCGAGGAGGATCGAGAACCACAAGCTGATACACGTTTGGTTGACACTAGAAATCAACAAGAGGTTGTTGATGATGATCAAATGGTTGATCAAAATACACAAAACGTTCGCAAATCTGGTAGAATTAGCACCCCACCTGAAAGATATGGATTTTTCATGGATGGATGCTATGTGGTAGATTCCGATGAACCAACCACATACCGGATGCAATGTCACAATCTGATTGTGACAAATGGCTGGAAGCCATGAACGTTGAGATGCAATCCACACATGATAACCAAGTATGGGACTTGGTTGCTCCACTTCTTAATTCCAAACCGGTTGGAAGTAAGTGGTTTTCAAGAAGAAAAACGATATGCATGGAAACTTGGATACTTATAAAGCTGACTTGTAGCAAAGGGTTTCACTCAAACTCAAGGGGTTGATTATGAAGAAACTTTCTCGCCTGTGGAGATGCTAAAGTCTATAAGGATATTGTTTGCCATATCCGCATATTATGACTATGAGATATGGCAAATGGATGCCAAAACCGCTTTTCTAAATGGACATCTTGAAGAAGATTTCTATATGGTTCAGCCTGAAGGTTTTGTCGATCCATAACATCCTAATAAAGTATGCAAGTTGAAGAAATCAATCTATGGATTGAAACAAGCATCTAGAAGTTGGAATCACCGTTTTGATGATGAAGTTAAGAAATTTGGATTCATCAAAAACGCTGATGAAGCTTGTGTGTATAAGAAAGCTAGTGGGAGCATCATTACCTTTTTGGTATTATATGTCGATGACATATTACCATTTGGAAATGACATTCCAACTTTGGAAGGTGTAAAAGCCTGGCTTGGAAGCTGTTTTTCCATCAAGGATCTTGGTGAGGCCGCCTATATTCTGGGAATAAGAATCTATAGGGATAGATCAAGGCGGTTGATAGGTTTGATACAAAGTGCATACATTGACAAAATCTTGAAAATGTTTAAGATGGACATCTTGAAGAAAGTTTTCGTACCCATTCAAAGAGGAACAATATTGAGTGCTTCTCAATGTCCAAGCTCTAAGGATGAGCAAGACAAAATGAATGAAATCCCATATGCGTCTGCTATAGGATCCATCATGTATGCCATGATTTGCACTAGACCGGATGTGTCATGCACTTTGAGCATGACAAGTCGATACCAACAAAATCCGGGAACTAGCCATTGGATGGCAGTTAAGAGCATATTGAAATACCTTAGGAGGACTAAGGATATGTTTCTAATATATGGCTCTGGTGAGGAGGAACTCGTTGTAAAGGGTTACACGGATGCGAGTTTCCAAACTGATCGAGATGATTCTCGATCACAATCGGGATATGTCTTCGTTCTAAATGGTGGTGTTGCCTCTTGGAAGAGCGCAAAACAAGACGTGGTAGCCTTGTCCACCACTGAATCAGAATACATCGCCGCCTCCTTGGCAGCTCAAGAAGCTGCGTGGATTAGAAAGTTCATTGCCGATCTAGGGGTAGTCCGTACCATTCAGGACCCTCTAGAAATCTTTTGTGACAACGAGGGTGCGATTGCTCAAATCAAGGAACCCCGTGCACACCAAAAGACTAGGCACATTGAGCGGAGATTCAACTACATAAGGGATGAAGTTGAAAAAGGAAAGATATGTATTCGCAAAGTTCACACTGATCAAAACATTGCGGATCCACTCACGAAGCTCCTCGAAAGGCCGAAGCATGAGGGTCATACTTGCGCATTAGGACTTCGATATTCTAGTGATTGGATTTGATCAAAATTTGTATTTGGATATCGGAACAATTTATTTTGACTCATTCATATGATTATGGTTTATGATTATGACTCTTGAGTTATGTTCCATTTTAGCATGTTTAAATCCGTGAATAGTTGAACTATTCTAAACGTCCGTAGTCGATCATACTTGTGGGAACAAATATGAAAGTAAGACTATTATGAACTTGGATTGGTAGATATTCACGAGATATGAATATAGCAAGGGTTTGCTGCCAAGATTCATAGATATTTATGGGATTAATATTGGACATGACCCGCCCTCAATTTTACTGCATGGAATCCTTGTGATTTGTGATCATAAGTAAATTTGAGTAAAGGCGAACATCATAGTATCCTCCGACCTGAGATACATATTGGGTCTTGATATTCATCGACTATTATACTTTGACTTAGTTCTTCGCTGCTCTGAAATATGTTAGTACATAAGGCTAAGCTCAAGTATAGTACAAGGTGATAGTGAGAGACGTATGTAGTCAATACGGGATTTGTCCCTCTTATTCGTTGAGAGTTAAATGTCTAAGGCCTGAAAAGTTAAATCAACAGAGAATGATCACTCTGTGTCTCTATATTTAACATGACATTTGTGGCAAAAGGATAAATGATAGTTTCACCTAAATCATTTCAAGTATGGGACTTGAAGGGGATGATGTTATTGAATGACACTTCGTCATGCGTATTAGGGATAGTAAACCGTCGTTAGGCGGTATTTGCTATTTGCTATTTGCATCAATCTTCTATGAATCTTGTGCAAGTGGGAAATTGTTGAATCGATCTATCCAAGACACATATTAGAGTTGATGTGGCTAGTACGTATTGATCCAAGTCGGGTCATACCCAATAACAAGCTAGACAAACACCATGATATTTATTCAAGATATGATCTAAAAGTAAATATCAAACACTTAGAATATTTAGAAATGGGTTTCTAGATATTTGCACTTGTGTAATATATAAATTATATGGTTAATTTATATTTTGAGAGAAAGTATTTTATGTTGTTTAAGTTGGTTAAACAATAAACATAAAAGCCATGTCACATAAGTAACAAATAATAATGCTTGACATTTGAATTGTTGGAGGGAAACTAAAAGTGGGGCCACCCCTTTTCCCCCTCTCTCTCTTGTCTTTATTACTTTTGTTATTTACTAGGAGCTCATTGGGTATACAAGCTTGAGGCTTCCTCCTTTGGAATCTAGCCGTTCATATCATTCATCCCCTTCGGTTTTCTGGACTTGAAGGTAGTATGCCAAACACCCTAAGGTTGTTTTGATTGTATGTATTTCGTATTTGGATCCGGGCATTGGGTTTTATATAAAACGGGTTTTATATGTATTGGTAAACAAGATTTAAAACTAATTATTTCCGCTGCATTTTTCTATATAATGGGTTATATGGACTTTGATAATCTTGTTAAAACCCATCAAGCAAAACAGAGGCTGTCATGTTCGATAGGATCTGTTTTTGTTTTTTTTCTTTAATCGAATAACAATATAGCGTATGTGAATGTTAATTTGTACACCGATTTTGCATAAAATCCATCAAAGATGCATAATGTTAATTACATGATTTTCCAAGTATTACATATATGTATTGCTGATGTAATACATGTGTATGCAGTGCTAATGCAGTACATATATGCAGTGATGTTGTAATACATGTATATGCAGTGTTGATGCATTACATGTATGCAATAGTGAATAAATTTTAGTTATATTGCATATATGTAGTGTTAAATGCATCAATATTAATGTAATTGTATACGTAAAGAAACTTTAGTCGTAATACATGTGTATAAATTCACTTGTTTTAGTTATATTGCATATCTTATTGTTCAATTTTGGTGATTAAATGATCGGTATATGCTTTATTTGTCATTTGATTTGGTATGCCCACCAACTGTTTGATGAAATGTCTAAAGGAATTCGTTTTTGCAATCACTTGTCTGGTCGATTATTGTTGCATAATTCTTGTTTAAGACTTTAAGCTATTTATACTTCATGGTAAAACAGCTTGAATAAATCTTACTATTGTTATGGTTGTACATTCTAGTTGTTGGTACTTGAATTATAACCTATTGTCATGTTAATTTTCTCCATGACTTTTACATTTGTATTGTGTTGTGACATTGCAAATATGATATAGACATGGAAACAAATGGGCTATAAAGAAGCAAAAGTAAAACATGGGAAGTTATTGGACAATGAAGACAATGTTTATTTGGAAAAAAAGGTCATAAAAAATAAAACAAATGACACCGGTGGTTGATGAATACAAGCTTGAAGAGCATGGGATGAAAATGAGGAAGAAGAGGACGCCATTTTGAAATATATGGTATATATAAGTTATCCAGGTGTTTACATATATGCAGCATTGATGCATTACATACATGTATTGCTTATGTATTACATATACCCCTGCACATTTATGTAGTGCTAATGTATTACATTTATGTATTACATGAATGACACATTTTAATGCATATTTTTGTTATAATTCTTATATGTAGTGCTGAAGTAGTAGTGTTAACATATATGCATTATGTCTGTTTGAACAGCTAAATGACAACTTCACGGATTTTCACGTGTTTGGTACGACACATATGGAATGTTTCAAGGTATTGTACTACATATATGCAGTTTTCAAGTACTAAATGCAAATGAACTATGTTGTATTACATATATTCAATAGTATTGTCTTATATAGTACATGTATGTAATACTTTTGTTTTAATAGGTAAATGTCATCTTCATGGATTGATGTGTGTTTGTTATGAGGCACATGGAATATTTAAAGGGTAATAATGAAGTTTTTGCTTTTGGTTTCATTGGCGATATTAAGCTTCTTAGAACATTATCTGATTCAAGTATTTTGCTTTAAGATGCCAACATATGCAAGCAAGAGGTGCTAGAAGATGCAAGAAAAAACATAAATGAAAGATCCAACAATGGGACTAGCTAAACGGGTTCCTTTTTAGCAGTTTTATATTGTTATTGTGTATCATTGTTTAGAACATATAATAGGATTTGTGTATGACTGTTATGGTACAATTATGTGGTGATTAATGTATGAAATTTGAAGCCAATTGTTACGGTTAAAACTTGTAGTGCATAAATGCATTTAATACATATAATGTTGAACGAATCTTGTATATTGTGAAGTGCACGTATATAGTGTTTAAAATACAAGTAAAACAACCAATACATGTATGTAGCTCAAACTTAGAATACATATATGCAATACCAACATAATGACCAAAGCATTCAAAACCAAATGAGTAATTCTTGTAGAAATACTTAAACAAAAAAAAGTATTCCTCGTCGACAAATCAACCACGTCTATTTATCTCTGAATTCGTCAGGTTAATACAGTTTTTCCAACACCTGATTTATGTGTACAGTTGTCTCGGAAGGAATTATCATCATTTTGTATCTCCAAAAATTCCCTTATGCTTAGGTTTTCCTTTGTCCAAAACTTTAGAAGTATCAATGCATGACCGATAGTTATGTCTACACTTGGAATGTTTTGTAAATATATGCAATGCAACAAATTTGCAGCAGCCTAATTCAGTACCTGATTCAACCAACCACCAGCCAAACAAATTGTAGCAGCCTAATTCAGTACCTGATTCAACCAACCACTTTAAGCTATAAATTTAAAATGTAAACACAATTTAAATAATGGAAACCAGCCATAAGAGTGGTAGGGTAACCAATGGAAAATCACATTTCAGTGTAGTACATGGTAACCAACAGGCGATCACAACTTATATATAGTAACAAAGAAACAGATCATTGCTAAAATGTTACCATGATGTCTACGGCAGGGGTGTAAAATCATGAAAAAGGCCCTCAATTTAAATATTAAATTTCAACCCACCCTAGGCTCAGGTCTGCAACACGGCTAAACAAGTTTCTACGCAAAAAATGGAGCATCACACAATCTAAATGAAAACAATCTCAAGAGGTGGCATCACAATAGTTGTACAAACACCTAAGGTATGGATAGTGAAATTGCAAATTTCTATTAATACCCTGTTTGCTAACAATTTGCAGTTGCCATTTAACCATATCAGATTACCTTTTATAGTATCCCCATTTAAACAAACTCAAAATTGATATATTGGCATGTAAAAATCAAACTAAAAGCGTGTAATACAATATGATCATACGCATACGCTGCTACTGAAACATGTTATCGAATGGAATCTTTGAGATGCCCTTCGTTTCGTGAATAATAGAGAGAATGTATACAAAATGATGCAATGTTGACCAACTAATTTCAAACTAGCATATGTAATTATTCATTATTACAGATGACAAACTAATGGAAAACTAACTCGAAACTAACATACAACATTCCAACAAAAGAATTATAAAACCTTAAACTAGAGGTAATTCCAAAAATAATGGCAAAATAAGAGTCTTTAAGATAACTACTTTTAATGTATCAACAAATGACAAATGCAACTGTAGAGCTCAGGTCGGTATCATAGCTAGCAATAAGTGTTATCGACACGTACAACATACATACATCTAAAAGTTAGGATTATTCTAAACACTTTTTGTATATTACATAATTTGTAATAATAGTAATGCATACATGCAATACACGATATTACACAGTATTACACATATGTAATACTCAATACTCGATGTTGAACATATTTAATACCCAGTATTACACATATAGAACAGTGTAATACTGCGTATCATGATATTTCTTTTATTATTACATATATGTAATATTGTTAGTATTACACATATGCAATTTTGTTAGTATTACATATATGTAATACTCTGTATTACACATTATTACCCATTCGTAATACTCATATGTCTTCTAATAATGTGTTGCCTCATGACTAATCAATTAAGCCATCATATTAATACATGAAGCATATAAATTGTGGTTTTTTCTTGAGTAATAGTCATTTTTGACTTTAATTATGGCCGATTTTGACATAGAATCACCTAATTATAGTTGTTTTTGACCTAGAATCCCCAAATTCTGGAATTACAGAGTCATTATTGATTGCAGAATGTGCATATAGAGCAATATATAATCTGGTTAAAAGTAAAACGATGAAAATCATTAAAAATACATGTGATTATGGAAGATAAAAGTTTGAATTCAAAAATACCTTTAGATGTCATGTTCAATGGTTGAAATCAGAGTCGATTAACGACTGTATATGCATACCCACACATAAACCGAAGATCGATATTCAATCTATTTGATGAATTAGGGTTCTTAATCATCAAGTTGTAACGATTAACGATCTGTAGGTGTAACGATTGAAGATCTGTAGGTGTTTGGGGCTAGTCGCATAGAGGAAGGTCTCACAGGGGAATGTCGTACACGAGAAGCCACAAGTGTTTGAAGATGTATTTGGGGTATTTTACAAAAATAACCCTACACTTAAGAGTTCTCTAGTTCTCTCCCTAACAATGAGTTCTCTCTTGATCCTTCCCCTATATATATATATATAGGATTGATTTCTTTTGAGAACCACTTTGAGTTTTAAGAACTCGAAAGAACTCAACGTAACAATTTTTTTTTCGAATATTTTTTACACATGTGTAATACGTAAGTGTAAGTGATGTACAAAAAATTACGGTATTTTTTACACACCGAATCGACTTTTTACACATGTGTAACTAACGCTTAAACTTGTGTAATTATCAAAAATACTTATTCTCTCTACTGCTTCATTTTTTAAGTGAATTTAATCTCAGCCACATATTTCATATCATTTAATTAAATGTGTGGTTCAAAATTTAGTTCTTAAAGTTCTTAAAACTCACCATGGTTCTTAAAATAACCCTCCCCTATATATATATATATATAAATACATTTAAATACATTTAAATATATATATATATACATATATATATATACATACATTTAACATATTTTTAGATTTAAATAAACAAATCTCTTTATATAGACTATTTATAAATATTTATTTAAATATTGTTATGTATTTTATTTACAATTATAACTTTATTAAAGATATGCTCTCTATTATAAAATTGATAAGTAAATGTGATGATTCAAAGTAAAAAATTAATAATAGACTAAAGTGATAATTAACTTTTGTAAGATTTCACCCGATCATCAAATCCCGAACCTCAATCTAGTTTTAGATTCGCTGTTGAATTTATATTAAATTATCTGCAACTATTCTTTATTAGGCTATCTCTTAGGTACTTCCCGAAGAGCTCGATATACCTTTATATCTTAAAGAATTCATTATCTCTTACTTAATTACAAAAGTGAGTAATCACTCCTGTAAGTCCCGAATCTGGATCACTACAATTATGATATCAATAAACCAAGTATTGGTGTGGAAATCCAATACTCGGTGATTCAAGAACACAAACACAAAACAAGTAACACACACGAACTGCTTCAAAACACACGTATTATATTATACGTCGGGTGCTTAAGCACAACAATTACAACCTCGTCTAGTAAATAACTTAGACGGCCAAAACCAAGAACTAAATGAACAACCCTAAACGCTATACAACGTGTTCTATATATAGGGAACCAAAACCACACTAGCCCAATGACCCAATAATCACCAAAAGCCCACCGAGATCCCTTAGGATCTCGGTTTACGTACGCGGCCCTATACACACACATAGACTAAGTACAAACCATTCTAATTTAGGCCCAACAATATCCCCCTTGGTTTATAGCTTGGTCTTCAATCATGCTCCATGTAATCAATATTAGCATCTTTCAACGCACCAGCCCAAAAAAAGCACCTGATAATAGAAGCTACCATACTCGTGTATTCTTTTGCAGCCGTCTCAAAAATTGGATCAGCAATTATCTGGAACGTGCTGAGAGTCTTGATATCCTTCTCCCCAAACTTTAACATATCTCTTGGATCAATGAATCTATACTGCCCTTTGCCTTTTTGTAATTTGACAACCATAGTGGCAGTAATACTATCAAACATCCAGAACCTCATGTTGTCTAATGTGCCATCTGGAATCGCATCAGGTACAGGAATGTGGGTGGCCTTCTTTGTAGCAGGCCACATAACGTTGACCATTGTCTTCCTGTTTTTGGATCCACAACCCCCTTAGCTTTATTCAAGAACGACTCAACGGTTGGCATTGTTGGAAAGCCTCGATCAACCTGACTTCTCAGAAATTTCCAGAAATCACTAGCACGTTTATCATTAGACGGGTTGTGGAATGGAGAGTTTATCAAATCACTTAGATCCACTTTTGTCCAGGAACCGAAATCTTTCATCTTCTTATATTACTTAGTGGTCCCTGACTTACTCTTTACACACCACATGTTCTTTTCATCATCAAAGCCCCATGACATAACTCCCGATCGATCACCATATTTATCTGAAAAACCCTACTAAAAAGTAAAAACGAATTTATCTGGATGGTCTGATGATTCAACATTCTGATTTGAGTTTTTCATCACCAGCAGCTTTCTATGAACTATATCTGATTTTTCTTTGGTGATTGGTGGTGCAGACATGTACTGCTGTTTCAAGGTCTCAGATTCATATATGTTGTCAGCTGGGCGAATAGTAGAGCTACCACCTTGATCGACGTTGGACACCTTTGAGGTTATATGAGTACTGCTTTTGAATACATCTCTAAATTTTTGAACAAGCTTTTGTTGGAAATCTAGATATATAGCACTTAGTTCTCCCATGCTGGATTGGAGCTCTTTAATCATGGAATCTTTATCAGTGTTGCTAGCTTCCAATTCTTGAATACGTACGTCTTTAATAACAAAATCTTGTTCGAGCTCAAAGACTCGACGTTGAAGAGCTTGTACATCAACCGGGGCATCTTCTAGCACAATGCCCTTGCCTTTGTTCTGCAAAAAGTTTCTTGCATGGCAAGAATATGGGAAACCTTATCAGGAATAGTTGAGCTTGACTGACCTTGGTCTGCTGGGCCTGATGAGCCTGAGGGAGCAGCAGTGAATGGTACATTATCTTCATCAGTGTGAGGAATATCTGACTCAAGATCAAAATCACGATCAATGTCATCTAATACCCGATCTTGAATCAGTGGCTCTTCAGTGAATGAACTTGGTTCAACATGAGTCTCTGGAGCATGTGACTCAGGTTGTTGTGGGCTGGTGAATGCGGCTGTTGTTGGTGTGGTGGTTGTTGGTGGTGTAGCAGTTGTTGTTTCAGTTTCAGGAACTAGCGCGTCTGACCTAGGGTCTTTCTTTTTCCTTTTTCGTGGAATGAGGTCATTGGAAGGTTCCTCAAGAGTATCATCTTCTTCATTTACATCAAATGCTTGAGGAGGCTTCAGAGCCATTGATTGTAATAATGCTTTGACAGCTTCAAGATCACTTAACTCTCAGCATTCGGAACATTATCCATCTCATGGTGTTCTGGTTCATCTTCTTCATCTGAACTAATCTCAAAGGCAGCAGAACGCCTTTGAACTGTTGTCGCATGTTCGTCGGCGACTTGAGCACTAACTTGAACAGCTTCAGTTTCAGCAAATTTGCCGAATTTTCCAAAGTATGAAGGCCCTTATAAACTATCTTGGAACCTTTTCTAGACTGTTTCATCAACATGGGTTCTCGGTTAAGTCCTGTGATTTCGGTCAACGAAAGTCAACCGAGAACTAGAGTTCCCGGTCAACATCTAACCGAGAACGGGAGTTCTCGGTCAAGGCTAGGTGATATTGGTCAACGTAAGTCAACCGAGAACTTCTTGACGGCTGTGGACAGAGAACCCTTTGGATTCCTTCTTGGAATATGTGTCGTCTTCTCCAAATCAGCGAGATCTCTATTAAAACTGCAACAAGTTCAGTAATTTCCAACATATAACTCTTAAACATCCGATCAAAATCCTCAATCATTGATCCTAATGATCCATGACTCCTCTTAATCCATAAAATCCAGCTGTTCATCTCTCAATTCCTTCAAGAACACAAATTTCAAACAAAAAAGTTTAGCTTGAGCTTTTGCTCATTTACCTGTGAATCAAAGAATACCAACAATTCAATTAGAGCGATTAACTTATGCAAGGGGAGTTTTCGGCTAGCAGAGAGATTTGAGAGAGGTGAAAGGTTTTTGAGTGAATGGATGATAATAATGGAGTTGGGGTCAATTTATACCCCAACTTTCATGGGCCGAGAACCCTTAACGGACTCAAAACAAACAGTCAACCCAAAATCATGTTGACCCAAAAGTGACAAATAGCCCAAATCCTTTTAAAACCCGTATTGAAAATAACTTCAGTTAAATCACATGTTTCGAGGAGAGTAATTTCGAGATAAAACAAACAAAACGAAATAAAATAAAATACGATGAACTAAATAAAAGAAATACAAAAATTAATGTACAAAAGAACCCCCTTGAATTTTGTAAATTGGGATCAAATTTCAGTTTTTGTAAAAACACCACCTTTTTATGAAAAGATCCGAACATGGAATCATATCTCTTAAGAGTCTGTCACTAGGATTCATGTTCAGCGTTATTATGACATAAAGAGACAGGTTGATAGCAGGTATAACATAGTTAGCATGATTTTCATTGCATCAGTGATATGATTTAGGTTCAGTTCGGCATAAAGGTTAGATGGACATCACTCATGGACCTGTGTTGCCTCTTATCTCTTCTCAAAGCGTATTTGGCTTTCCCCAGATCACCCCAATTTGACTCCAACCCCCTAGTGCTTGATCAAAAGATTTTATAAATAAATCATAATTTAAGCTTTAAGGTTGAACATTGGACTTACAAGCCGTTCGGACTTACATGCCTTTCATTCGAGATATGACAGGACTTACTTATGTGCCCCCATCTCTATAGTTCTAGTTTGACCCTCCAAGCTTTTAAAAATATAAACTTTAACAATATAAAATAAACTCTTTTGTAATATTTTTTTTGCTTATTAACACAATATTTTTGGTGATCAAGACACTAACGGGCTCGTGTATGACTGGGTAATTGCTTTTTTGCCTATCATTCCGAGAGATGTATATGGAGACATGCACATTTCTTCAAAATGACTCTCCACAGTAAGTTTAGCAAATTTAGTTTATATCACTTCAACTTTTACGCATCATGGAAAGCTACCATACAAATCAATGACTGTTCTAGAGCGTTTTAAGCTTAATAACTTCACCCGTTAGGCACAAAAAAACAATTTACCTATCATTTTCCAAAGGTTGTATCAATTTTCATTTGAAAATATTTTGAAGCTTCTAACAATGATAACTGAATAGTAATATCATTTCCTAAGGAGTTACATAAGACACATGTGTTAACCGAACCAAACATGTATGAAGACATGTATGAAGATACATGTCCTTCCAGCTCAGAGTTACCGACATAATTTTAAGTGAAAGAGTACAAAACACAAAAACACATCATAGTCGCCCCGGGTGCTTTCAGCTTTTAGGTAAATGGCTATCCTGTGAATCAACGAGTAGAACACCAGACCAACCATATACAAGTATATGTCCTTCAAAATTGAGCAACCGACATAATTTTAAGCGAGAGTGAATCTTGAAAAACAAATATATATTTTTTTATTTTTTTTAAATAAAACAACGCACACACACTATTTTTGACTTTTTGATTTTTCTCCCCCTAAATTTGTGCAAATTAAACAAATATGTATAAATTTATTCCCAAAAATACTCAATCCTCGAAACGAAGCATTTTAAGAAAACTCATAAGCACATTAAATTTGGCTGTTCCGACTAGTTTTGTAAATAAGTCCGCCACATTGTTGTCGGTGTGAACTTGTTCAAGGTGAATCAATTTTTGATTGAAACAGTCTCGGATAAAATGAATTTTAATATCGATGTGCTTGGTTTTAGAGTGTTGAACAAGATTTTCACAAATTCAATGGCTGCATCATTATCACAAAAAATGGAGTATCAAGAAATTCCAAACCGTAATCCAGCAGTTGTTTCTACATCCAGATAACCTGAGAGGAGTAAGCTGATGCGACAACATACTCCGCTTCGGCGGTCGAGGTAGACACCGTCTGTTGTTTCTTACACTGCCATGAAATGAGATGATCTCCCAAGAACTGGCATCCTGTGGATGTGGATTTCCTGTCAATGTCATCTCCACCATAATTGCTATCAGCAAAAGCATAAAGATCAAATTCTGATTGTTTGGGATACCAAAGACCTAACTTTGGTTGTCCCTTAGATATCTAAAAATACGCTTAACAACAATTAAATGAGAGAGTTTAGGATTGGCCTTGAAACGAGCACATTGGCAGACTGCAAACATGATGTCAGGACGACTGGCTGTGAGGTACATCAAAGACCCGATCATTGATCGACAGTACGTTTGATCTACAGGACTCCCTTCGAGATCAGATGACAGTAAAGGCCTTTCTGCCATGGGAGTGTTGGCACTTTTGGAATCTTGAAGTTCAAACTTTGCCAGCATATCCTCAACATACTTCCCTTGATGCAGTGAAATTCCTGCCGAGCTTGGGCGAACCTATAACCCCAGAAATGTTGTCATTTCACCCAACGAGCTCATTTCAAATCTTTTCTTCATTACACCTTCAAATTCTGTGCACAACTCAGCGCTGGTGGATCCAAATATAATGTCATCTACATAGATCTGGACTAGAATCAAATCTTTTCCGACAGTTTTCCGGAACAATGTTTGATCAATGGTTCCTCGCTTGTAGCCATGATCTAGAAGATGTGCGGTCAATGTAGCATACCATGCCCGAGGAGCCTGATGTAACCCGTATAACGCCTTGTCTAGCTTGTAGACGTGATTTGGTTTATTAGAATCAATAAAACCCGGTGGCTGATCCACATAAATCTCTTCTTTGACTTCACCATACAGAAAAGCAGTCTTGACATCCATCTGATACACTATGAACCCCATTAATGATGCATAGGCAAGAAAAATTCTAATGGCCTCAAGTCTAGCCACTGGGGCATAGACTTCAGTGTAATCTAGTCCTTCAACCTGACGGAAACCACGAACTACCAACCGTGCCTTATTTCTAACAATAACCCGGTGTCGTCTTGCTTGTTTTGGAAAACCCATCTTGTATCAAGACCTTTCTTTCCTTCCGACAACTTGACCAATCTCCAAACCTTCAACTTATCAAACTGATTCAACTCTTCGTGCATAGCATCAACCAAACTGGGTTCCTGAAGTGCCATTTCTACTGTCTTTGGCTTAATTTGAGAAATAAACAGGAGAACAGGCAGCTATTTATGTATCATGTCTGGCTTCTGGTGGACACGCTCGTTTCAAGAGGACCTATGACATTCTCAATTGGATGATTTTTCTGAATTCTTGATGGAATTAATTGATATGGAACATCACCGGTAGGTTGTAGGTTTGACAAGTTCTCATTAATATCAGCAAGAGGATTCTTCCATCCAGAGGTCACCGTACTGTGAGAGTACGAAGTGCTGGTAACATATTCATTTGGAATGGCATCGGGAAACAGCGTGCTCCTGAAGATTTGATGAATGAAACTCTCCCCCTCAAATGCAACAACATCTTCAGACGAGTTCGGCGAACATTCAGTTTCTGTAGTTTCTTTTGGTTGAGCGTCGGTTTTGGGTGAGTCATTAAGTAATTAAGTGGCATCATAATCCAGAAATAGTGAGATGTGAGATACTGCATGTGGGTCATCTTTTGCAGCTTCCACTGTAGGACCACCTGAAGGTTTTGTGTTGACGATTGGAAACACATTGAATGGTTTAAAGAGTTCATTATAATCAATTAACAAGTTCGGACCGACACGAGCATCAGTCTCATTTTCTTCCAACCAACGAACCTCATAGGATTCTAGAATCTGCTTGGTTGACTTATTGTAGACCCTGTAAGCTGTATTACCCACATAACCAACAAAATAACACTCATAAGCTGTGGCCCCAAATTTTGGAGTAGACTCGAGATTCAGTAGTGTGCAAGGATAGCCAAAAGCTCTGAAATGTGCAACAGTGGGTTTATGACCATAAGCAATCTCAAATGGGGTTTTCATATTGGATTTGTTGATTATCACCTGATTCTGAACATAACAGGCCGCATTAATAGCTTCTGCCCAGAAGAACAATGGCAGTTTAGAATCGCACAACATAGTCCTTGCCGCCTCGATAGGAGTTCTGTTTCTTCTTTCAGCTACACCATTTTGTTGTGGTGTTCGTACGATTTAATGATGCACCCCCTTTTATGAACAGAAATGATTTAATGATGCATTCTTGAATTCCGTTCTATTATCACAACGAATTCCCTTCAACTTCAAGTTCAGTTGGTTCTCTATGAGCATAAGGATTTTGTAACTATTGAAAAGTGTGTGGCTTGTGCTTTGGGTAAAAATCATCGAAAAACTCATAAGCCGAAGTTGATAAATACTATCTCATCTGTCTTTCAATTGCTTCATATGGATCGTTTTGGACCAGTCCATGTCTTGAGTCTCTCTAGTAGCCCTTATTGTCTTGTTATTACTGATGACTACTCACGTTTTACTTGGGTGTTTTTCTTGTCAAATAAGAGTGAAACTGCAGATTTAATCAAGAAGTTAGTAGTGCTTAAACCACGTGTAACGATTCCGACGAAACCAGGTATACCCTAACCGGTAGACTGTAGTTACGTCATATTTAATGTCGGGTACATGAATTACCATAGTAATCATACGAGAATACATGGTTCATGGTACTGATTGTACGTGAATATATAATTCACCGTATTGAATATGCGATCAATCGATCGATAGTTATTGAAACCCGAATGGATCGAGGGTTCAATTATAGACGAGATATATGATATTTAGTGATGTTACGAAGTATTAAAGCTTCGGGATAAGTGGATTAAAGCACAGAAAAAGGATTTCGATTTAATAGTGCGTCGGTACATTAAACGAAACCTTTAATACCAAACCGAGCAAGAGATGATCGATCAAGCCGATAAAGATGCACAATTATTAATACTATGATGTTTTAAGTTAATAAATGTCATGGTTTAAGTTTTTAAATCGGTTTTATATAAATTTCATTTTTAGCCGAAAAAACGACCGTTTTAGCCTCGTTTTAAGCCGAATTAGACATTTAACCGAGAAACGAACTGAACCAGATTATCCAAAACATTATCCAGATTTCGGAAATCCAAGTTTGTGGCCAAGAATGAAGGAGTGGGCCCCACCCCACCCCATTCAAATCCCGATCGGCCTAAAGGGGTTTCCCCTTGGCTTCATTTTCTTTTTTCAAGCGACAAACACCCAAATCCTCTCCACTCTCATCAATCCTCATCCAAAAACCCGAGATTGTAGCAAGAAAAACAAGGTAAAGGTGGAGTTATTTACGTTTCCATCTTCGTTTCTTGAGTTTATTTGCAAGAAAATGAGGTTTCAAAGATGAAAACCGATTCTTGCATGATCAAGTGATGTATACAAGTTATACAAGGGATCTTGGTCCAAGAAAGGAGTTAAACGAGCCAAGAACGAATTTTTACGGTTAAAACCTTTGTTTTTATATCATAACCGAAACTATAGTGTAAGAGGCTTGATCGTGAATGTAACTTGCTTGGTATTGTGGTATGTTGATTGTAGGCTCTGTATTTAGTGGTAGATAAGGCGGAAAGACGAGTTTGTAGCTCGTAGTGGCGGAAAACAAAAGGTATATTCGGTTATGTTCGGTTTTGGGAAATTTGGACAGATTGTTGATGCTTTAGAGTTAGGTCATGAAATTTTACAGAGGTGTTAAACACATGAAAATATGAGTTCTGTTAATTTTTGGTAATTTTTGGATAAAAGATGAATATTAAGTGAATTTAATGCTCGGTTTTGGCCAAAAATGGTGAAAAATAGTTAAATATCATGAAAAATTCTGGAAAATTTCAGATAAGCTTTTCATATCATGTATAAGTTACACACAAAATTTGAGGTCCGTTGGAGGAGTCTAAGTAGGCTTTTCGGTTAAACGAGTTCTAGGAATTTCTAGCTCGGTTTTAGTAAAAAGGGCATGTAAAAGTAGATTTCGGTTATGGAAAAATTACAGGGGACTATGTGGATGGCAGGGGACATCCAGGAAAAATTTGGGATTTTTCTAAGATCGTTTGGTATTTACGACATATTTAGTGTTTAAATGGTGTTTAAAAATAGATAAATAAATTTTAAATATAGAAATTAATTCTGGAAATGTTTTTATAAAATTCCCCACTGTTAAAAAGTGATTTGTGCAAAATTTCAAGATCCGAGAGTGAACGGATAATTATTTGTGCTAATTATCAAACTTTTAAAGTTAAAACGCGTAAACCGGTGAAGTTCGCTTAAGCGAGCTGATTGGTGTATAAAAACCCTAAAAATGAACTATTTTCATATAAATGAATTAAACAAGTAAAAATAAATCATCCGAAAATAATTCGGATGATTTGAGTAATTTTAACATATTTTAACAGTTTCCGGTACGCTAAAGACGGAAACGGGTCCCGCGGCCAAACGGGGGGGCGTCTAAATCGAGCTCAAATTTCACAACTTTACTTAAACTATCAGTCAACGACAATTTTCGGGTCGTGTGTGACCAAACTCATTTTTGAAACATAAAAACGAATAACCGTGCTAGGCACGCAAAACGAGAAAAAACGACTAATAGTAATTGTGACCATGGAACTCTAAACGACATCACAATCTGAGTCCGGAGAAGTGTTTCTGGGTTAACATTGCCCCCGGAACAGGTACAGTACTGGGTTAACAGTGTCCCCAGATGTACCAATTAATAAGGTTAAAGATTATGTAAACAATAATTGTATAGTAGTGATCGTAGGGATCATATTACAGATTGGACGGGTTAACTGATATTGATTGTTGTTACCTGCTTGCATGTGCTAAGGTGAGTTTCACGAGCCCCTTTTTACTGAACTGTTTTAAATATTTTCCCGGGGCGGGAAGCATGTTCCTATCAAAATGTTTAAGTACATACTGAACGCATGGATTTGCGTGGATTTTACTGAAGGCATGGATTTGCGTGGATTTTACTGAACGCATGGATTTGCGTGAATTTATATATATTGTTTATTGTACGGGAATCGTACGGAAATGTACTAAGATGGTAGTTGTCTGAGTTGTTAATATTGTAAGGTCCCGCAACAGTGTTTCTGGGTTAACAGTGTCCCCAGAGGATATTAAATGGGTTTCTGGGTTAACAGTGTCCCCAGAGGATATTAAATGTGTTTCTGGGTTAACAGTGTCCCCAGAGGTTATTAAATGGGTTTCTGGGTTAATAGTGTCCCCAGAGGGTATTAAATGTGTTTCTGGGTTAACAGTGTCCCCAGAGGATATTAAATGTGTTTCTGGGTTAACAGTGTCCCCAGAGGTTATTAAATGTGTTTCTGGGTTAACAGTGTCCCCAGGGGTTATGGGATGTGTCTCTGGGTTAACAGAGGTTGCACTTGGGGGCTCAGCATAATTACATCGCTAATATATGATTATTATAATAATTTGTCATCGTTTACTTAACTTAGTGAAACTCACCAACTATTCGTAGTTGACCCGTTTTCTCACATGCTTTTCAGGTACAATTAAGATGAACTGATTGCTTACGTGCTAAGTGTTTGATGTGTGAAAGATTTGCGTGCGGGATGTTAGGATACATTATGACAGATAGAATTATGTATCGTATGGTATGATGTGTGTATCACCTAGACGGTAATGAAATACGAGATAATGTAATTTTGAAGTATATTAATGCATTCAGTTTTCTTTATAAACAATGTGGTTGATATCAGGGGTGTCTGTCGCATCCCGTTTACGTTTCCGCTGCGGTTGCGGGGTGTTACAGAAGTTGGTATCAGAGCCATTGGTTATAAAGAATTAGGATGTCTTTAAAAGATACCTAAAATATAACCAGTAGCTCAAGTATTATAGGATCTGAATATCAACTAATAATAGATAGTGACGAGTATCGGGATGAACTCGGTCGAACAAGTGAGTTATTATGGTCCGGAATATAATAACAGACTTGTCTGCACGAGGGAATTCAGAGGAAATCACTGGGAACATTAATAGGTAAAAATGGCAACATATGTGTAAAGTATATAATATTATTGATACGTGCTAAGGTGTATATATATATGTGCGTATATTGTGGGTACAAGTATTGAGAAATAGGACCCGGATAAGGAACCGGGGGATGAAATAATAAAAGTACCGAGGATGCTGAAATTTCTAGAGCATCGGTTGATGATAAGCCTGACTTATCGGGTCACAGCTATGATAGCACCAAGTTAGACCTTCCGTTTGACATTAACCAGAAATATCTAGTAACCGTCACTCCCAACCAAAATTGATGAATCCCTTACCTTACCAACACCGGTACCGTATATCCTAATAACCCCGGATGTTCACCCGAACCGTCGAACCTCACGTACGGACGGATCCGTACTTGAACCCATTCTTATTCCATTAAGGTAAATAAATAAATAAAATAATGATAATAATAAATTTGATAATTAATCAGCAGATAAAAATAATATATAGAAATATATATATATGTATTTCTCACTCTCAAACATATGAGTCATACCCCTCCAGATCGAGAATTACCGATTTCAACGAACCTAGAACGCCTGAGGACATTGACTGAGCAAGTGTAGAGTTTCCCATAATAGTAATTAATAATATTTGAAGGCAACCCATGTTGCGCAATTACCTTGAACCTGGCAACTCCCTATGTTATCCTTACATCCGTTAGATGTTTACACCCATGTATGCTCGAATAGAATGATTACCTATACACAAGGAAGTGTTGGAATCATTATAGCATAGTTGGTTGTTCGTTCGTAGGAGGTATATTGTGTATGCCGGATATACGAATAAACACGGATATTATAACTCCGTGGTATGTAATCGTTTGGTGCTCACGGTGAGCATGTATCGGTTATGCTGACATGCAGGAGGATATTGAAATCAAGCATATTAAACATTGATCTTTGTTGAGAGGATCTCTATTTCAGTTGGTGACAAGGGTTATGAAGCGTATTTAAAAGTTAACCGACGTCAGGTTAAGTCCCTATGTTATTATACTTGTGGGACATATATACTAGATACTGGTATGTGTAATATGTATGATAATATTTGGTGTGTATGTGTACCTGCTGTTATGATTGAACTGGTAACGAGTTATACGGTGAGATCAGTATTGATTACTGCGTACGGGATGAGTACGGCAGAATGACATAAAAAGAGTAGCTCCAATGATGGAGATTGATATGATTCAGTTGATTGCTCAAAGATAGCAGATAATGATACCGAGTGACGTATCACAGATCACTGCTAGTGTTGATGCAAATGTGATCACAGAATTACAGATCGAGCAATCACATGATTATGAATATTTCAATTCTTAGTGTTATTACTAAGAGTGATAATGTCCCACCGAATGCTATTATGACTACAAGTATTAGTTATATACTAAACATGAATAGTAGTCGTAATGAATTAGATCCGGTATGAAGGATTTGTTTATCGGTTGTGTTAAGGAAATTATTAATAGTTTACTGATGGTAAAGGGAGGAATAGATTAGCGAGTGGATAGAAAAGATCGAAATGGTCAAGGATTTTGGTAAGAGCCTAGAACATTGTGTAGTGAAATATGCTACAGATATGTTGGTAGATTATGTTGTATCGTGATGGAACACGATGGTACAAAATTATAGTTAGAAAATTTTACTCAGATGATATGGTCAGAATTTGAAATTCTTGTGCTAGAGCACTTTTATTCGAGTAATTAAGTTCAAAGATTGGGAACTGAGTTATGGAAGATAGAAATGTTGTGTGCTGATCATTTAGAACACGCTAATTGTTTGAAGGAATTGTCATGTCTGGTAACATGGTTAATTACTCCTGAAACTAAGCGAAGCGAGCGCTATATTGGGGACTAACTCCAGCGATAAGGAGTATAGTCAATCCTGTAAAATATACAACCTTTGGAAGGGTGGTGTCACAAGCCAGCATTGATGTATTTGACTCTATGGGAAGCGGACTGGAAGGACGTTGGGTGAGACGTCGAGTGTTAAAGAAGAGAAGTGATAAAGGCATGGTGCAAGATAGACTTTGAATAAGTAGGAAGAAGAATGTCGAGTGATAGTAGGCCACAGGTGTGGTAAAGATGGACGTAATGCCCCAATTGTAGAACCAATTGAAGCCATATGAACCGGCAACCCCAACCCATTCGTGTACAACCACTCCGAACCCAACAGCCTCAACAACAATCCATCCAAAGAAATCAAATTATGCCAAACAGTTGTACTTGTTATGAATGTGGCAGTACAGAATGTTTCAATAGAAATTGCCCAAAGTGAATCAAGGTGTCATTGGAAGACGAACCTCAGGACAAGCATCAACCTCTGACCAAGCAAGGAGCCGAGAATTCGAATAAAGCACGTCATGATTCAAAGGTGATATTAAGTATGTTGTAGTTTTAACTCAATAGACTCCAGTAATATTTTTATGGTCACCGATAGAAGTTAGTTCCTGTTAACCTCCTATCATTTGGAAAGATACCGATTAGTGAAACTATAGACCCCGATACTGTAGAATCGCTAACGGTAAACCCCTAATGGTTAACTAAATTGTTCGGAATTGTCCTATTATTCTGAACGATTAACCTTTCCTTATTGACCTACGACCAACAAAGTTAAGAAGTTTTGACGTAATAGTTAACATGGATTGGCTAACTCAACATGAAGCTGAGATCAAATAGGAAAAGAAGATGATTAGAAGCTCTCTTTCGGACGATGAAGCGATTAGATACAGAGAAAAGTGTACGGTATTATGTTACCACTCTAATCTCATCTTGAGATGTTATAATATTTACGACAAGAAGACGTGGTGTATTTAACAAACGCGATTGCCAAAGTATTTAAAAGGAAACATATAGAAGATATCCCGATGGTACGCGAATATCCAGAAGCTTTCCCAGAAGAACTTCCTGGATAACCGCCAACCCGACAGGTCGAATTCAGAATCGATTTAATGCCTCAAGCTAGCCCGGTTGCTAAGCATCTTACCGACTTGCATCAACCGAAATGCAAGAATTATTGGATAAGGTTTTATACGACCTAGTTAGTCACCACGGGGTGCACCAGTGTTATTTGGGAAATGAAGGACGGAAGTGTTAGGATATGTATGGATTAGGGAGAATCGAATAAAGTGACGATCAAGAATAGGTATTCACTTCTTCGAAGTAAATGACCTATTTAACCAATTGCAAGGGGCGATTTATTTTTAGAAAAATTGATCTTGGATATAGTTATCACCAAATGAAAAATCCAAGAGGAGGACGTTGCAACAACAGCGTTTCGGACTCGTTACGGCCATTATGAATTCTTAGTTATGCCTCTCGGGCTAACAAATGCGCCGGCAGTGTTCATGGACCTCATGAACTGAGTCTATAAACTTTATTTTGACAAATTTGTCATAGCATTCATTGATGATATTTTGATATATTTGCAACGTAAAGAAGAGCACGAACGACGGTTAAGAAAATTGTGGAAGTGTTGAAGCAAGAGGAGCTATACGCGAAGTTTTCGAAATGTGATTTTGAATAAAGAAGGCATAATCCCTTGGTCATGTTGTAAAGCAACAAAGATTTCATAAAAATCCAAATAAGATAGAAACCATTAAAAATTGTGCCAAGCGCCGATTTTAAGCCTCCCCGATGGGGACGATGGTTTTGTCGCGTATTGTGACGCATCGCGTAAGGGTTAGGATGCGTGTTGACGCAGTATAATAAGGTTATAGCCTATGCTTCCCGACAGTTAAAAGTACACGAGAAAAAAATTACACTACTCACGACTTAGAACTGGGAGCGGTTATCTTCGCATTTAAAATGTGGAGACATTATCTTTACGATACGAAGTGCACCATCTTCACCGATCATAAAAGTTTGCAGCACATATTCGATCAGAAAGAACTGAATATGAGGCAACGAAGATGGGTCGAGTTGTTAAGCGATTATGACTGTAACAGCCGTTATCACCCCGGCAAGGCTAACGTCGTAGCCGACACTTTGAGTAGGAAAGGTCGGGTTAAGCCATTGCGAGTGCGAGCGCTAGGGATGATAGTCCAGCCGAACTTTTCGGACCTGATTCGAGTCGCTCAACGTGAGACGTTGAAGGAGGAACAATTGGAAAAGGAGGGACTTTACGGCAATGAGAAGAATTTCGAACAGCGCGTGGACTAAATTCTCTACTTCAAAAATCGGGTTTGGATCCCGACCCTCCATGACCTTCGTGAATTAATCATTGACGAAGCGCATAGATCGAAATAATCCATACATCCGGGATCAGATTTGACTATTGATGATACGGATATCTGAAAGGATTTTTATTAATGGTCGAGTTTGGAGAAAGATATGGTCACGTGTGTTGGTGAATATTGAGTGATGCAAGAGATAAGGCTGCACACCGAAAACCCTAGGGAACGCCACAACGACAGAAAATTCGCCAATGATAGTGGGAATAAATTACAATGAATTCTTGCCCAAATTCCCGATGGTGAAATGGTATCTCGTCGTGGAGTGCCATTTTCAATTATCTCAGATCAAAATAGTCATCCTACTTCCATTATTGGAAGGCGGGGAAGGAGGCATCGAGAGCTTGAAGCTCTCTATGGGTGAAGTAGTTATCACCAAGTTGTTAAATTGAAATTGGGCGTCACTCAGGCCATAAGATTTGAATTGATTCGAGAAACAACCAATCGGATTTATAATATTTAAGACAAGTTGAAAGCAGCGCGTGATTGGCAAAGGGTTTATGCCAACGTTCAAAGGAAACCATTGTCACTTAATAGAGGTGACAAGGCATTTTAAGGCATCACCTTAGAGGGAGGTGATATCAGGTTTGGCAAAACCGAAAATAGCTTCTTAATATATTGGACCCCATGAGAACTATCTCCATGGTTGGTCATTTAGTTTATCGATTAAAGTACTCTAGGGGCTAAGAACTATACATGATGTTTTGCCATGTATACGGATTGAAAAGTGCCTAAGCGGTGAGGCAACGAAAGTACTAGTAATAGAGGTACTCATAGAAGACATGCTTGATATCATAACTAATTCCGTAGAGATAGTAGACGGGAAAACTAAACAGTTTGAACATACCAAGCTTTATTGATTAAAATTAAGTGGAATTCACAGCGAGGACCAGATTATACTTGGTAACGCGAGGGTGAATTCTGAAAGAAAAACCCCCCACCTTTCTCTCGAAAGGGGATAGTGGGCGTGTAAAATTTCGAGGACGAAATTTCTTAACGAGGGGAGAATGTAACGATTCCGACGAAACCAGGTATACCCTAACCGGTAGACTGTAGTTACGTCATATTTAATGTCGGGTACATGAATTACCATAGTAATCATACGAGAATACATGGTTCATGGTACTGATTGTACGTGAATATATAATTCACCGTATTAAATATGCGATCAATCGATCAATAGTTATTGAATCCCGAATGGATCGAGGGTTCAATTATAGACGAGATATATGATATTTAGTGATGTTACGAAGTATTAAAGCTTCGGGATAAGTGGATTAAAGCACATAAAAAGGATTTCGATTTAATAGTGCGTCGGTACGTTAAACGAAACCTTTAATACCAAACCGAGCAAGAGATGATCGATCAAGCCGATAAAGATGCACAATTATTAATACTATGATGTTTTAAGTTAATAAATGTCATGGTTTAAGTTTTTAAATCGGTTTTATATAAATTTCATTTTTAGCCGAAAAACGACCGTTTTAGCCTCGTTTTAAGCCGAATTAAACATTTAACCGAGAAATGAACTGAACCAGATTATCCAAAACATTATCCAGATTTCGGAAATCCAAGTTTGTGGCCAAGAATGAAGGAGTGGGCCCCACCCCACCCCATTCAAATCCCGATCGGCCTAAAGGGGTTTCCCCTTGGCTTCATTTTCTTTTTTCAAGCTACAAACACCCAAATCCTCTCCACTCTCATCAATCCTCATCCAAAAACCCGAGATTGTAGCAAGAAAAACAAGGTAAAGGTGGAGTTATTTACGTTTCCATCTTCGTTTCTTGAGTTTATTTGCAAGAAAATGAGGTTTCAAAGATGAAAACCGATTCTTGCATGATCAAGTGATGTATACAAGTTATACAAGGGATCTTGGTCCAAGAAAGGAGTTAAACGAGCCAAGAACGAATTTTTACGGTTAAAACCTTTGTTTTTATATCATAACCGAAACTATAGTGTAAGAGGCTTGATCGTAAATGTAACTTTCTTGGTATTGTGGTATGTTGATTGTAGGCTCTGTATTTAGTGGTAGATAAGGCGTAAAGACGAGTTTGTAGCTCGTAGTGGCGGAAAACGAAAGGTATATTCGGTTATGTTTGGTTTTTGGAAATTTGGACAGATTGTTGATGCTTTAAAGTTAGGTCATGAAATTTTACAGAGGTGTTAGACACATGAAAATATGAGTTCTGTGAATTTTTGGTAATTTTTGGATAAAGGATGAATATTTGGTGAATTTAATGCTCGGTTTTGGCCAAAAATGGTGAAAAATAGTTAAATATCATGAAAAATTCTGGAAAATTTCAGATAAGCTTTTCATATCATTTATAAGTCACACACAAAATTTGAGGTCCGTTGGAGAAGTCTAAGTAGGCTTTTCGGTTAAACGAGTTCTAGGAATTTCTAGCTCGGTTTTAGTAAAAAGGGCATGTAAAAGTAGATTTCGGTTCTGGAAAAATTACAGGGGACTATGTGGATGGCAGGGGATATCCAGGAAAAATTTGGGATTTTTCTAAGATCGTTTGGTATTTACGACATATTTAGTGTTTAAATGGTGTTTAAAAATAGATAAATAAATTTTAAATATAGAAATTAATTCTGGAAATATTTTTATAAAATTCCCCACTGTTAAAAAGTGATTTGTGCAAAATTTCAAGATCCGAGAGTGAACGGATAATTATTTGTGCTAATTATCAAACTTTTAAAGTTAAAACGCGTAAACCGGTGAAGTTCGCTTAAGCGAGCTGACTGGTGTATAAAAACCCTAAAAATGAACTATTTTCATATAAATGAATTAAAAAAGTAAAAATAAATCATCCGAAAATAATTCGGATGATTTGAGTAATTTTAACATATTTTAACAGTTTCAGGTTCGCTAAAGACGGAAACGGGTCCCGCGGCCAAACGGGGCGTCTAAATCGAGCTCAAATTTCACAACTTTACTTAAACTATCAGTCAACGACTATTTTCGGGTCGTGTGTGACCAAACTCATTTTTGAAACATAAAAACGAATAACCGTGCTAGGCACACAAAACGAGAAAAAACGACTAATAGTAATTGTGACCATGGAACTCTAAACGACATCACAATCTGAGTCCGGAGAAGTGTTTCTGGGTTAACATTGCCCCCGGAACAGGTACAGTACTGGTTTAACAGTGTCCCCAGATGTACCAATTAATAAGGTTAAAGATTATGTAAACAATAATTGTATAGTAGTGATCGTAGGGATCATATTACAGATTGGACGGGTTAACTGATATTGATTGTTGTTACCTGCTTGCATGTGCTAAGGTGAGTTTCACGAGCCCCTTTTTACTGAACTGTTTTAAATATTTTCCCGGGGCGGGAAGCATGTTCCTATCAAAATGTTTAAGTACATACTGAACGCATGGATTTGCGTGGATTTTACTGAATGCATGGATTTGCGTGGATTTTACTGAACGCATGGATTTGCGTGAATTTATATATATTGTTTATTGTACGGGAATCGTACGGAAATGTACTAAGATGGTAGTTGTCTGAGTTGTTAATATTGTAAGGTCCCGCAACAGTGTTTCTGGGTTAACAGTGTCCCCAGAGGATATTAAATGGGTTTCTGGGTTAACAGTGTCCCCAGAGGATATTAAATGTGTTTCTGGGTTAACAGTGTCCCCAGAGGTTATTAAATGGGTTTCTGGGTTAACAGTGTCCCCAGAGGGTATTAAATGTGTTTCTGGGTTAACAGTGTCCCCAGAGGATATTAAATGTGTTTCTGGGTTAACAGTGTCCCCAGAGGTTATTAAATGTGTTTCTGGGTTAACAGTGTCCCCAGGGGTTATGGGATGTGTCTCTGGGTTAACAGAGGTTGCACTTGGGGGCTCAGCATAATTACATCGCTAATATATGATTATTATAATGATTTGTCATCGTTTACTTAACTTAGTGAAACTCACCAACTATTCGTAGTTGACCCGTTTTCTCACATGCTTTTCAGGTACAATTAAGATGAACTGATTGCTTACGTGCTAAGTGTTTGATGTGTGTAAGATTTGCCTGCGGGATGTTAGGATACATTATGACAGATAGAATTATGTATCGTATGGTATGATGTGTGTACCACCTAGACGGTAATGAAATACGAGATAATGTAATTTTGAAGTATATTAATGCATTCAGTTTTCTTTATAAACAATGTGGTTGATATCAGAGGTGTCTGTCGCATCACGTTTACGTTTCCGCTGCGGTTGCGGGGTGTTACACCACGTACCAAACCATTTTTAGCAAGACGATTAAGGTTTTTAGAATTTGCATGACCAAGACGACGATGCCATATCATGGCGTTTTGTTCTGACACTTTTGAAAACAAACATGTTATTTCATCAGGAACATTTTTGTTCATGTTGATCATATAAGCATTATCTTTTCATTGTGATCGAACAAGAATCCATTCTTCTGGTATAATTATACCAGGTTTCAAAAGCAGACACTCTTTTTTAGTAAAATGAGTAGAAAACAATTTGTCACAAATTTGTGACACGCTCAAAAGACCGTGCTTCAATTATGAAACCAAGTTAACGTGTTTAAAATTTATAACACCGTTACTTATAGTACCCTTATGAGTGATCTTTCCTTTCTCTCCTCCCGCAAAAGACACATACCCAACATTAAATGTTTGAATGTCGTGTAGGGGGGTAATGTCCCCTGTCATGTGCCTGGAATAGACACTATCAACATACCAGGGTCTGATGATATTCCTCCATAGCTGTCCCTACACAAAGCGCGAGATTAGTTAGATTTCGGTACCCAGTCCATAGTTACTCTGGGTGACCCTGACTCATCTAAGGTTGTTACCGGTTGCCATGACATATCCTTTTGTCTTCTTTGATTGAAGACTTAGGCAACCATTTATGCCTATTATTGTAAGATTTGACATTATAAGTGCGAATGGTTGACTTCGTCTCTGGTGTTTTTGGGTTTGAAAGACATGAATTTTTCTTCTCAACCTGTTTAGGTTTAGAATGTGCGTTCATTTTTGAAACCGACGCAGCCTTTCTAACCCTTTTCCGAAACATGTCAGGCTTGGTCTGATGAGGACTAAACCTGCCAGATTTGTTTCGATTCCAATCATCGTTAGAGGGACTAGCCTGATTATGCCTGAATCTTTGCCTGTATGAGTTATGAGACATATAGGGCATATTCCTCTGATAGAATCCATAATAGGGAATGTATGGACGATGTGGAAAATTTCTGGCAATGTGACCGAGAGTGCCACAATTAAAACAAGTTTGTTATTTTATGAAATCATTTTGGGCAACTCCTCGTCTGAACTAGTTGTGTGGACCAGTTTGTTTCAAATTACGAGGGTCGTTCTTCACTTTATTGAACTTACCACCTTGTTTGTTGCTAGAGCATCCCTCTTTCACAAATTTTGGTGGTAAGTATACGTTCGAATTTTTTGAATTTTTACTTTTATTTGAAACCACATTATCAGAATTCAAAGTTTTAACAGAATCAACCACACAAGAATCCTTGCTCTTTAAAACAGAGCCCACACAAATAGTCAAAATAACATAATCCAAAACAGGTAATTTTAAAGAAACATCAGAAACAATGTCATTATGAAATTCAAAACAAGGGTCATCATCCTTATCAGTCCATTCCTTCACAATTACTTTTTCTGCACATGAAGTAGACACGTTAGAATCGTTCATATCTGAAGTGGACGGACCAGCATTCACAGGACTGGTTCCATCACATTGGTCTTGTTTACCGTACTTTATGTCCTTTACCTTTTCCTCCTGTTCTTTGGTAACAGGGGTATGGACATAATTTTGGTTGTAGGGTGGGGGAACTTGATTGTATCCTACTCCCTCACCTTTATTTTCTTTCCACCACAATTGATTTTCAATCATTGAGTTGACTACTTTACTGGAACCATCGAATTTTTTAAAATCTAGTTCAGCCCTTTCAAATTTACTAGTTAGATTCGAAATTTCTAACTTGGAGGCTTCCAGTTTAGTAGTTAATTCAGCGATTTCTTGTTTGGCATCAAGGTGGTGACAACACTTTATACTAAGCTTAGAGATGTCCTTTTGCTGTTCTTCTATTTTATCTAGGAAAGCCTTTTAATTCTTCTTAAGTTTGAAATTTTCCGATTTTATTCTTTCCATATCTCTTATTAAGTTGTCGTTATGAATCTTATATAATTCTATTTAATCAACACAATCTAAAGAGCACGGTTGAAAACTTACCTCAGATAAATTTGGAGAAGTGAACGCCCATATATGCGAATTGAAGTTCCTTGATCTTCTCCTCGGTAGCATTTTCTTCTCCAATGTCCTCAACAGTTGTGAAGTTTGCGGTCTGATTTCCAATGTTGAGCGCAGCCATCTGACCCTCCCAAGAGAATTTTTGAGCAACCATTCCTCTTTCACCGTTTCCTGAACTACCTCCAGCTTCACCTCTAGCATTACCAACTGGAACCAGTGCCCTTTCCATGTTTACATCCTTCGCTGGGTTAGTACATTCACGAGCAAAGTGACCCGGCTCGTGACAGTTGTAGCATCTAAGAGTGTCTTTGTTGAAACCCACCTTCTGATTGTTAGGCATGTTCCAATTGTTTCTACCCGTCCTCTTAGTGAACTTCTTTGCCCGAAATACTGCCATGGCGATTTGCCAAGAAATATCCATTTCTTCAACATCATCAGGATGGATCTGATCTAGTTCAGCAGCAACCATAGGTTGAACCAAGTCTCCAGCTAAAAATTCATTGTAACAATTCATGAATCCCTCCATTAGAGCTATATTCTCCTGAGTCTCTTTTGGGATGGAAGGAATCTGACTTGAGTTCTGACTGGGAGTTGCCCCTGAGAGTGAGGTTTTTCCAGTTTCAGTTGAAGATTGACCAGACTTAGTGAAGAATACTGGAGTTGGTTGGGGTGGAATGGAAGATGGTTGGCCTTGAGTGGATGTGAACATTTGAAAGTTTCCCTAAGGTGGTTGTTGAGTAGCCTTGAACATTGAAAAACTGTCTTGAGAGATGAGGGCACTGTTGGAAGCAACGTTGTACCTAGCTGCATTGTAGGAGTTTGCATGATTTATTGCACGTTGCTTATCATCCATATCACATGCCTGGATTGTAGCCATCATCTCAGAGAGAGACATTCTGTTGAGATCCTTAGTCTTTTTAATAACGGCAACATTCATATACCAACTCTTTGGCAATGAGTTCACCAGCTTGTTGTTTATTTCAGAAGTAGCCAGATAAATACTTGCTGATCTCATTTCAGTCACCAATGCTATGAACCATTGAAGTTGAGTTTCCAACGTTTCCCTCAGAACATGATTAAACATGTTGAACTTTTGTTGCAGCAAGTCTTGGCGACTTCTTTTCATATCTTCATTTCCCTCATACACCTCGATCAATGCCTCCCACAACTCTTTAGCAGATTGAAGTTCTCTAAAGCCAAGGGCAATCTCAGGTGAGAGTGCCATGGTTAGGGTAGAAAGAGCCTTTTCATCTTCTTTGACTTTAGCAAAATCATCATCGTCATACATTGAAACAGGCTTCACAAGAACCTCAGTTGAATTTTCCCTTTGATAAGTGATTCTTTGAGCCCCCCCTAACAATACTTCTCCAAAATTTGGCATCTTTCATCTTAACATATTTCTCAAAACAAAATTTATATTCACTAAACCCCTCATGAGACAAGAGGCGGGGTATACGAGTGGTGGTCCCCATGATAGAGTCGAGTTCTTGATGGAGTGAAGAGTTTGTGAAACCATTGCTAACAGTTAATTGATCCACTTTAAAACAGTCCAAAAGATTATTATAAATCAGATTGTCTTATAGTCCAAGTAAAAAGCATAAATCTAAATTGATCAGGCCCAAACAGAGTTCATAGCTTACTCAGCCGAGAACAAAATCACCAAGAGTTGACCGAAAACTCAATGTTGATCGAGAACAACGAAAGTCAACAGATAACTACTGATCTTGACTGAGAACAAGTAGCATTGACCGAAAACTCACACCTTTGACCGAGAACAGCTTAATGATGACCGAAAACACTTGTTTCAGACCGAAAACTCACGTTTCAAGCCGAAAACGACCAAACTAGACAGAAAACTCTAGTCTTTTGGTCGAAAACCTTGAAACTCAGTCGATAACACTGATTACACCGAAAATCAGTCTAGATCGTAACAAACTCCCGAGAAACCAGATATTTGATTTTTTTCCAAACCAAAATAAATTGTTCACCAAAACAAACAGATCCTTCATCTCCGATTAGTAGCTCACCGGAAATAATAATCCATCCACCAAGAAACACAATTCTTGAATCTTTGATATCACAATAACGAGCCTGAATAGGTCTAAGGCTCTGATACCAATTGTAAGTCCCGAATCTGGATCACTACAATTATGATATCAATAAACAAGTATTGCTGCGGAAATCCAATACTCGGTGATTCAAAAACACAAACACAAAACAAGTAACACACACGAACTGCTTCAAAACATACGTCGGGTGCTTAAGAACAACAATTACAACCTCGTCTAGTAAATCACTTAGATGGCCAACCAACAACTGAATGAACAACCCTAAACACTATACAACGTGTTCTATATATAGGGAACCAAAACCACACTTGCCCAATAACCCAATAATCACCAAAAGCCCTCGGTATACATACGTGGCCCTATACACACACATAGACTAAGTACAAACCATTCTAATTTAGGCCCAACAACTCCCCCTTTTACTTATTTTAAATCTTTTAGGGACATATGCGTATTTACAGTATTTATCTATTATCTAGTATTCAAAATCGCAACTGTTTAATCCTTGTGTGTATATCGGTTTATGTCTAACTTGCTATTTGCGTACTTGCTTTATTTGAACGCATTTTGGTGATGTTCCTCATTTATATTATGATCATACGACTATTTTCGGCAACCGATGTCCATTTTTATGGCACGGTTAAGTCATTGCTTGGTAACCAATGTCCATTTATATAGAATTGGTTGAGCCCTTTCTTTATGGTTTGATTGATTGTTTATGTGATATGGCCAAAACTGTTTACTCTCACAGGAACAATTTGCATCTTTCTTTATTTATGATATATTATTATGGTTGTGTCTTAAACTGGTGTTTTACTCACTCAGCATGTGTTGTTGACAAACCTTTCTATTTTATACGCGTATATAGGTTATAGTTTGAACTAGTTGCAAGATTTGGTGAAGACTTAGTGAAGAATTTATGTTAGAAAACTTTTAATCGAGATCATTTGTGATATAAATTGTATTGTTGTATGATTATGGATTTTGTACTTTGTACTTGATTTATTTAAATCATTTAATCGAATTAAATAGATATTGTCACTTTTAAATATTGCATAATAGTACCTTGAGAGCTGTGAGCAATCAGCTCACGCCCCGACATTTCCGCCTTAGGTTGGGGTGCGACAGATTGGTATCAGAGCCGAAGGTTTAAGATAGGTCGTTAGTGGTAGCTTAGTAACGTGCTTAGGAGCCCATACGTGCTTATTTGTTTACCTGATGTGTTCTATTTAAGTGTTTACAGCTTACGTAATTACTTGCTAGATTAAGTACTTATTTAACTGTTTAAATAATGATTATTCTTATTATTATATTGTTATGCACACACACACAACTCTGAGGCTATGCCTCAACTTTCAAAGAAAATTTTCTTAAATATTTTAAATCAAGTAGATTGCTTTTATTTTGGGAAATTCCTTAAGAATTCCCTAGTTTTGTTTTTACTCCTAACCTTAAGGCTAGGTAGTATGACAAGTTCCTTTAGGCCAAAGTTGAACACAACTGTCATACGACTGACACCTTAAGTTGATTTTAAACCGAATTCACGGTGGTTCGTGACTAAACTCGGTATATTATTGTGTTTTTTTATTTAATTGGTTAGTTGGGTGAAAAATCCATGGTATCCATGGCCACTCCTACTATCCATTCCTCATCTTGTTTTGAATGTTATTTTTGTTGGAGTTCATCATACGTGGTGATTCATGGGATGCTCCAACTACTCATATTTTTCTCTCGTTTATTCGTTATTTAATTTGGTCGGTTAAAACGTCATGTAACGCTCATGGGCCGACAAACTCTATTGTATTTCTAATTCGCTAATTAGTTGGGACTATAAAAATGCCATGTAACGCTCATGGGCTTTCCAACTCAGTTACTTTTATTCGTTAGTTTCGTTGGGTCATTCAAACCGCCATGGAAAGCTCATGGGAGGCCAACACATAAATTATGTTTCGTTAGTTTGTTGTTAATCAAATAAAAAAATTAACTTTTAAACTGACCTCATCTTCTCGTGTAGTCATCGCACATTAATCATATTGACTACATCATATAATAACTATTTATGCCATGTACCCCTTACCTTACAACTTTTATATATATTCCTCATGTTACGACACAAATCCCTCATTTATGGAAAGCAAAATTATTATAAAACAGTTAAACGTTTATTATTTAAATGATTTCCTCAACTTATCCTTCATCTTATAATCTTTATTTTTGGTTCTCATAGAATGTCTCATCTAAGAAACCACCGTCGTCCTCGACATCAATAGTCTAGTTCTCATGACCACAGCGTGTATAGCCAAGGAATTAACTGCTGAAACCTCTAAAATATTAACTCAAATTCAAAACATTAATACAACCAATTTAAACTTCTTCATTAACTTCCTTGATTAAAATTTTAATTCGTTTACCCCTACTCATCCTCGCAACAACAACAACGACAACAACAAGCGCAAGTCTAATAATAAAAACTATGTTGTTAATCAAATCAATCATTAGCCTCGATAAAATCAAAGTATCCCGAGCAAGAAACTATCCATTGGTATTCACTCGTTATGCCCCACTAGTAACTTTCATCATTTGACTCAATCCTCATGTCATTTTTGCACCCAATGGAATCGTTTCGATCATCCTTGCCCTACTCCGCCTAATGCACAAACCGTCCCGCAACAGCCTACCCCTCATGCTCAACCTGATGGACCTACTACCCTTGCTTGCTACCATTCAGGATACCCTAATCCTCTCCGCGATACGTGCCCTCATATTATCCAAACTAATCAAGTTCAAACTATAGTTACACCCTACTACACTTCCCATAAAGTCCAAACCTATTGATCCTTTGTCCTTCAAGCTCCTCTCGTCAAGCAAAATCATTCATACATAACCCAAACTTATCAGATTCCGCAACCGCAAGCTCAAGTCTACCAAGCCTACTCTAACCAATCAACCCTCTTGCAAATCGTTCGAGCTCTAGTTACCCAAGCTATGCCGAATCAACCTACCTCGACTGTTCAAGCTCGCATTGATGAAATCATCCAGGATGCTCAAATCCCAAGGTTCCAAGTCATGCGCAACTGGAGATTTAAACTATTAGAAGACTTTGCTCGTATTCTATCTTACTTGAATCTAAATTTTCTTCCTTGTATCGACTATTTAATAAATTTTGAATAAAAATTTTTGTGAATTGTTGAAGTACTAATTGAGATTATCTATTAATGCTCCTCGAGTAAAGTTTAAAATTTTAGAAAGGTGATTTTATAAAATTCCCCATTTTTAATAATCAAACTATGAACTTTTGTCTATTTAAGGATGTCTCACTTAAAACTCCTTTCCCTAAAGGATTTCTATTCTAAAAAATATATATTTTCAACCGTTTTGTAAATCAACACGATAGGACATGTGGACCATCCGACGATGAAAATATTTATGGTTCGGAACATAATTATCGAAGTCCTCGCCTGGAAATCATGATGAGTAAGATTGCGTGTCATAATATAGAATTGAAAGTGGTTGGGATAACGGTACAAATGTAAAAATGATAAGAAATGGTGGATACGCCGCTAGTATATCATATATATAAGTGCCCTTATCGGATTTTTATTTGGAGTGTTGTTTTAACTATTCAAGATTCTGTGCTATGATAAAATTTTAAATTACATTTTAACATTTTCTTTTCCTCAAACTTTAATAGTTTTGTTACAATATCCTTTAATTTCACAACGAAATTCCCTAAAGTATGGGAGACTGTAACAACTCGGACTTTCAAAATTAATATTTATTAGTTATAACCCTACCTGCTTTTATATTTGGGAATCTTTACCAATAAAATATCGCGTTTATCGAATTATTGTTACTTTATTATTAATTGCTTATCATATTTATTTAATATTAATATATACATATAAAAAACCTTCAAAGATATGCATTTTATACCCTTAACAATACTTTAACCCCTTTTGTTTCTATCTCTAAAGTGCAAGGACTCAAATGCATTTGCCACATATTATAATATTTAATCCATTTAACCCAATTACCCATATCTCTGACCCGAATACGCAAACCCATATACCCGTTTTGATTTCTTGGACCTTAATTCTCGTTCTATTCAAGGAATTGATTTGTGATTTTTGTTCACCTTGCTAAATTCGGCATCATCGACGTTTTGTTTTTGGCAATAGCAATCAAACTGATAAGAATTTTCTATTATACAAACTGTCCTTAACTCATAAGGTCTTAATGCATCTAGAGTCAAGATTAACACAATTATTTTGTTCTATACAAACACACAGACGTCGCGAACCATTCCCCAATATCTAATTTCATTATGGCAGCTTGCTTCGGACCTGGCTTAATCGTGCTAAGGCCGACGATTGATGGACCAATTAACCTTCATATAAACCTCGCTAAAGGTAATTAATTATGCTATTATGTTCGTTTGGTATCGCTAATCATTAGCACTAACACTAAATAATCCAACTCGTAGCAGATAAAATGATTGATGATTCTAGGGTTAGGTTATGAACTGGGTTGTTGGGTATATTGCTTATAAGATTTCTGTTCTGGTTCTTAACTAATTGACACACCCAGCTCAGTTGGCTGGGTGTGTGTGTTGAGTTGAGCCGGCCTTGCTACGTGGTTTCGAGTCCCGGCAGCCTCATTATGCATCCATTATTTTTTGAAATAAATTTTGTTATTTATTAAATAATCATATTAAATCACTAATAATGTTATAAATATTATAAAATCATAAATAATTAGTATTATTACAAAAACCGACACCTTTACTAGTTTTTTTCCGAATCTTGGTTAAAAGCTATATATATGTATATATTTAATATATATGTATATATTAGTTTATTAAAATTTATAAAGGTTTTAATGTTTAAAAGGGGTTTTAACCTAATATATATACTTAAAACTTACTTGCTAATTAACACATTAATATATAGTATTTCATAAAAAGATTATATTTTATATAAATATTATTACTTATTATCTATTAATTATTTACAATATTAACTTGAAAAGAAATATTTAACAAATCACTTTATATAAACTATAGGATCTTTATAACTATATATGTAAGTATTTTTAAGTATTTTATATAATTAAATCATATTATTTGCAATAAAACTTCGATAATAAAGCTAATAATGAATCTAAGTAATATTAAGATTTCGTTAGAATGTACTCGATCGTTGAATTCCAAACCTTCATCTAATCTTAAGTTTCGTTATTCAAGTTATATTTATTGCCGCAATTATTCTTTATTAGGATATCTCATTGTTCCCAAAGAGCTTGATCTATTCTTATATCTTATCAAATCATTATATTTTGCTTATTCATCAAGGTGAGTAATTGTTGGGGTTTATACAAGTTTATCAAAGTCAAGTTAACCATATTTAACTAGAAAACGCAACGGAAGCTTAGATTATAAATCTTGTTATGAACATACCATTATGTTAAAACTAAAACCCAATTAACAAGGATCAAAATTACAAGAACATAATGCTCACAAAATGTAAGTGTACCTTCTTCTACCTTTAGAAGAACAAGCAAGATGTTGAAGATGATGGTGGATGAATGGCAAGCCTCCAAGGAAGAAGACCTCAAGAGTGTGATACCCCAAGCTTTTGCAACAACACCAACTTGATTGCTAGGAATTATGAACACTTAAACAAGCTCACCAAGCTCTCCCAAAATGCCAAGGTTGGCCGTGGGGTGTGTAGAGAGAAAAAGAGTTTGAAAATTCAAAAGTTTACTTGAGAATCCAAGAAAGGGACAAGACCCAAATGCATGTAATTTGAATGGAGATATAAAGGGATGGTCAACACAAAAGGACAAAACATTTGGTTGGACCAAAACCTCCACCCACATGGGGTGGCCGGTTTTTTTTTTTTTTTTTTTTTTTTTTTTTTATATTATTTATTGTTGTTTTGTTTTAACATTTAAAAAACATCTCCATTTATTTTATAAAACTCATTTTTATAAAATGCACATACATTTATGTAATTATTTAACCAATTAAATAATTATTTTATATAAACAAATTATCCAGATAATTTATTTAAATCCTCAAGTGTGTTTGTTTAGAAAACCAATTTTCTAAACACGTAGTGTTCGGTATTCGTTTAAATGATCAAATCACTAAAAGAATACATTTGGTGTTGTCTAGCTTGTTATTGGGTATGACCCGACTTGGATCAAACACAGTTAGCCACATTAATATAAGTATGTGTCTCGGGCATACGTAATTCCAACAATCTCCCACTTGCACGAGATACATAGAAAATTAATGCAAGTGGTGAATACCGCCTAACAACAGTTCACCACCCCTAATGTGTTTGACGAAGTGCCATTCAATAACATCATCCCTTCAAGTCCCTTACTTGATATGATTTAGGTGAATCTATCATTATATCCCTTTGTTACTAGATGTCATGTTGAATCTAAGAGACATAGGTGATCATTCTCTTTACAATTCAACTTTATCAGGCCTTAGACATCTAAACTCTCAACACATAAGAGGAACAAATTCCGTCTTGACTGTATACGCCTCTCACTATCACTTTATACTCCACCTGAGCTCATCCTTATGTACCATCTTTTACGAATAGCGAAGGGGAGAGTCAAAGTGTAATACTCGGTGAAAATCAAGACCCAATATACATCTCAGGTCTAAGGATAATATGAAATTCTCCTTTACTCAAGATTACTAATGATCAAGTCAATCGACTCCATGTAGTAATATTGAGAGCGGGTCAGTCCAATATTTGTATCCCACAAATATCTATGAACTTTGGCAGCAAACCTATGCTCCATATTCATTTCTTATGAATATCCACCAAACCTAGTTCATAATAGTCTTGCTTCATATTTGTTCCCACAAATGTGATCGACTACGGACTTTTAGAATAAGATAACTTATTCATGGATTAAACATGCAAAATTAGAATTTAACTCAAGATTCCATAATCATATAAAAGAGTTAAATTACAAAAGTCTTTTAAACTTTAATACAAAATAGATCAAATCCAATTACTAGAATATCGAAGTCCTAAGCCACTCGCATGACGCTCATGTTTCGGTCTTTCTAGGAGCTTCGTGAATGGATCCGCAAGATTTTGATCAGTTCCAACTTTGCGAATACATATCTTTCCCTTTTCAACTTCATCCCTTATGTAGTTGAATCTCCGCTCTATGTGCCTTGTCTTTTGGTGTGAACGAGGTTCCTTGATTTGTGCAATCGCACCCTCGTTGTCACAAAAGATTTCTAGGGGGTCTTGAATGGAAGAGACCACCCCTAGATCAGTAATGAATTTCTTCAACCATGCAGCTTCCTGAGCTGCTAATGAAGCGGCGATGTATTCTGATTCTGTAGTGGACAATGCTACCACTTCCTGTTTTGAGCTCTTCCAAGAGACAGCTCCTCCATTAAGAGTGAACACATACCCAGACTGTGATCGAGAATCATCTCGATCAGTTTGGAAGCTCGCATCCGTGTAACCTTTTATAGCGAGTTCCTCCTCACCAGATCCATATATCAGAAACATATCCTTAGTCCTCCTAAGGTATTTCAATATGTTCTTAACAGCCATCCAATGACTGTCTCCTGGATTCTGTTGGTATCTGCTTGTCATGCTCAAAGCGCATGACACATCCGGTCTAGTACATATCATCGCATACATGATGAATCCTATAGCAGAAGCATATGGGATTTGTTTCATCATGTCTTGCTCACCCTTTGAGCTTGGACATTGAGCTGAACTCAATATGGTCCCTCTTTGAATAGGTACAAAACCTTTCTTGGAGTTTTCCATCTTGAACCTTTTCAAGATCTTATCAATGTATGTACTTTGGTTCAAACCTATCAAGCGCCTTGACCTATCCCTATAGATCTTTATTCCCAAAATATAGGCAGCTTCACCTAGATCCTTGATGGAAAATCTACTTCCAAGCCAAGCCTTAACGCTTTCCATGGTTGGAATGTCATTTCCAAATAGTAGAATGTCATCGACATACAATACTAAGAATGTAATTATACTCCCACTAGCCTTTTTATACACACAAGCCTCATCAGCGTTTTTGATGAACCCAAAACTTTTGATTTCTTCATCAAAACGATGATTCCAAGTTCTAGATGCTTGTTTCAATCCATAGATTGATTTCTTTAACTTGCATACTTTATTAGGATGTTTTGGATCGACAAAACCTTCAGGCTGAACCATATAGACATCTTCCTCAAGATATCCATTTAGGAAAGCGGTTTTGACATCCATTTGCCAGATTTCATAATCATAATGTGCAGCTATGGCAAATAATATCCTAATAGACTTTAGCATTGCCACAGGCGAAAAAGTTTCATCATAATCAACCCCTTGAGTTTGAGTGAAACCTTTAGCTACAAGTCTTGCTTTATAAGTATCCAAGTTTCCATGCATATCGGTTTTCCTTTTGAAAACCCACTTACTTCCAACAGCTTTGGAGTTGAGTGGTGGTTCAACCAATTCCCAAACTTGGTTGTCATACATGGATTGCATCTCAACGTTCATGGCTTCAAGCCATTTGTCACAATCATTCTTGGACATTGCATCACGGTATGTGGTTGGTTCATCCGAATCTACCACGTAGCAACCTTCTACAAAAAATCCATATTTTTCAGGTGGATTGCTAATTCTACCAGATCTGCGAACGTTTTGTGTGTTTTGATCAACCACTTGATCACTTTCAACAACCTCTTGTTGAGTGCTAGTATCAACCAATTGTGTATCATCTTGTGATTCTTGATCCTCATCAAATTTCACTGTTCTACTATTAGTTCCTTCCTCAAGGAACTTAGTTTCCAAGAACTTACCCTTTCGAGCAATAATAACATTTTGCTCACTAGGATCGTAAAAGTAATATCCTAAATCATCTTTAGGATAACCTATAAAGATACACTTAGTGGATCGGACTTCTAATTTGTTTGGGGTGTATTGCTTTACATAAGCTTCACAACCCCAAACTTTTAAGAATGATAGCGATGGAGCCTTTCCATGCCATACTTCAAAAGGTGTCTTCTCCACTTTCTTGGTTGGAGCCATATTCAATATGCGAACAGCGGAAAGTAAAGCATAGCCCCAAAATGATAGAGGTAAAGTGCTTCTAGCCATCATCGATCGAACCATATCTAATAGGGTACGATTTCTCCTTTCAGACACACCATTATGTTGTGGTGTTCCAGGTGGAGTAAGTTGTGAAATAATTCCACAACTCTTAAGATGATCTTGAAAAACACTACTTAGGTATTCACCTCCTCTATCACTACGAAGTACTTTGATTGTGGTTTTGAGTTGTCTTTCTACTTCAGCTTTGAAGTCTTTGAACATTTCAAAAGCTTCATCTTTGTGTTTCATTAAGTACACATAACCATATCGACTATAATCGTCAATAAAGGTAATGAAGTATCTTTCACCATTCCTAGTCATTGGTCTAAAAGGACCACATACATCCGAATGTATGATACCCAATAATTCTTTTGACCTTTCAAAAGTTTTATTAAAGGGTTGCTTTGTCATTTTGCCTTGTAAACAAGATTCACATACATCAAATGAATCAAACTCATTGGTTTCTAGAATACCACTCTTGCGAAGAGTTTGCATGCGATTCTTGCTTATATGTCCAAGGCGACAATGCCAAAGATAGGAATCACCCAAGTCCTTCTTGAGTTTCTTGGTGTTGACATTATACATTGAACTATTATGTGACATACCACTTTGATCTATTTCATATATACCATTCATGGGTATAGCTTTAAAATAAAATATGCCATTCATCAAAACATGAATATCATAATCAATAAACTTAAGATCAAAGCCACATTGTTTTAAAAGAGACACGGAAATAATGTTTCTCCTTAACTTAGGAGCATACAAAACATTCTTCAAAATTACTTCCAAACCACTTGGAAGCTTTAATATGTAGTCTCCTTGGGCTTGGACTTCAACTCTTGCTCCATTGCCCATAAAGAGACTAATGTCCCCTTTGTTGAGTTGTTTACTTCTTTTGAACCCCTGCAACAAATTGCAAATGTGAGTTCCACATCCGGTATCAAGTACCCATGTATTTGAAGAAATAACATTTAGTTCAATATGTATAGTAAAGATAATACCTGAGGTATGCCCCGCATCCCTCTTATCTTTTAACGCATTGAGATAGGTCGGACAATTCCTTTTCCAATGACCTATCTCTCCACACTCAAAGCATGGATCTTGCGCCGCAACCTTTTGCTTCTTTTCCTTCGGTTTGATGGGCGTGATGGCTTTTCTCTTTCCCTTTCCTTGGACGTGGCCCTTGCCCTTAGCAACACTTGCTTTGGGGTTGGAGTTATGTCCCCTTTTGCCTTCATTGATTGTTAGAACGGGTAAAACCCTTTTACCCATTCCCGCTTCGGCCGTTCTTAGCATTGCGTGAAGCTCACCAATGCTTTTGTCCCACCCGTTCATGTTATAGTTCATGACAAAGGTTTCAAACCTTTTGGTCAAAGAGTTGAGGATCAAATCCGTAGCCAACTCATTAGAGACGGGACAATTCAACCTACGAAGCTTTTCAATGTAGCTTTTCATCTTTAGGACATAAGATGAGACGCTTTGGGTTTCCTCCATACGACATGCATGAAACGCTCGAACCGTTTCGAAACGTTCCGCTCTAGCTTGTTGAAGGAACATTTCCTTCAATTGAGTTATCATGTCGTATGCCCCATGATGCTCGAAATCCTTTTGGATTTCGGGAATCATAGTCCCCAACATGAGGCAAGAGGCTTGCACCGAATCTTTGGTGTACTTGACCCAATCGTTATACGCCTCCTCATCTTCCACGTTAGGCTCATCGGGAATGGGATCGTCTAAGACATATGATATCTCTTCTTGTTTGAGAACTATTCTCAAGTTGCGATACCAATCCATAAAGTTATTATGGTTTAGACGATCCTTTTCAAGGATGGTTCTTAAGGATAGGTTACGGGTGTTATGGGTAGAGGTGTTTGCATTGTTAGCGGCCATCTACAAAATTTAACAAAGTTTTATTTTAGTATTATAAACAATTTAATTATTAATACCCTTTTATTCCAAATTTTAAAATAATAATTAAATTCTAGAATCCAACGATAAATCAAATTTCGGTTAGGTGACCTTTATCCCGTTATTTGATTTAACAAGGTAGTCAACCTTGACAATTGCAACCCTTTGCAACTTCTAGAGGTATGGGACCATTCGAAATCCTTATTTCGTGTTGGCATGTTTATCCCATCAACACCATTGGACCCCATGCTTAGGTGACCTTTATCACATGGTTTCCAATTCAAGTCGTCCTACTTGTATAAACATGTAAGATTAACATACAAGTGGTTAGGTGACCTTTATCCCACAAATATGTTAATATTACCTTAAGTATATTAGTTTGCTCTAAAATGGTTAGGTGACCTTTATCCCATTTAAAGTTTCCTAATACGTTAAGTGTCTTACAAAAGGATGGTGTTAGACTTGTTTCCTTGGTAATTATGAAAAAGGGATTTTAAGTTTTCCAATATTCTAGTTTGAAAAACATTATGCCATATCCTAACATGCATTTAGTAATATGGCGATTTTGAAAACCAATTTTCAAGGTTCAAGTTATAATAAAACCAATTTTATTATATGTGAGTAATCGCTTAGTTTTAATAAACCCATTTTATTAACTAATTGACGCGATATTACCAAATATATATAGAACCCGTTTTATGCTAGTTGTCGTTCCTATGTGACGGTTTGGATATCCTAATATCTATCAACCACACATTACATAAAGTAAAACAAACAACCAAGCATACATGCAAAATATAGTCATAACCGAGAACCGCTAAGTTTGACCATACTTGTTAGCCGAAACAAGTATAGGTCATAAGTCTCACCTAAGGGACAAAACATGACACAAGGATGGAATGTTGACTCCCACTTGATCTTGCATCCAAATGCTTCAAGTATCCTTTCCAAGTTGTTGTGTTCTTGTTGGGCTTGTAAATGGGCTCCAAACTTCCAAAAGTCTTCTTGGGCCCAAGAGTGAAATTTATGGGCCTAATGGGCTTGAATCCCATGATGGGCCGGTGAGGCCCAACAAGCCCAAAATTTGGTCCAAGGCCCAAATCCACCAATTCTTGCATCTTCAATTTTTACAAAATGTATCCTAATACATATTTTTCTAAAACAAAGAAAATGCAACTAATCTATTTATTACATACCAACTTATGAATAAATAAATTACACAAGCCTAAAATATGAATTATTACAACCATATTGAATAATAAATATAACCAACATACACATAACAACAATCAACACATCCAAGGTCTCGGTTTCGGTTATGACACATCCAAACATACCAAATGTTCTAAGCATGCAACCTAAGCAACCATTGCCCAAAAACATCAAAGGAATCGGCCCCCCCCCCCCAAGAGGCTACGGCCCAAACCCCCCCCCCCAAAATTTTACAATTTTCAACATGCAAATGTTAATAATGGTTTCCTAAGATCTTTCCATGCATGTCAAGATCTTACAAAACCATGGGGGTTAAATCCACCAAAATTTCGGACCCCTTTTTCACCCATGAAAAAACCCGAAATTTATGAACATGCAAGGAGCATAAGTCCTTGTAACCGGCTCTTGATGCCATTGTTGGGGTTTATACAAGTTTATCAAAGTCAAGTTAACCATATTTAACTAGAAAACGCAACGGAAGCTTAGATTATAAATCTTGTTATGAACATACCATTATGTTAAAACTAAAACCCAATTAACAAGGATCAAAATTACAAGAACATAATGCTCACAAAATGTAAGTGTACCTTCTTCTACCTTTAGAAGAACAAGCAAGATGTTGAAGATGATGGTGGATGAATGGCAAGCCTCCAAGGAAGAAGACCTCAAGAGTGTGATACCCCAAGCTTTTGCAACAACACCAACTTGATTGCTAGGAATTATGAACACTTAAACAAGCTCACCAAGCTCTCCCAAAATGCCAAGGTTGGCCGTGGGGTGTGTAGAGAGAAAAAGAGTTTGAAAATTCAAAAGTTTACTTGAGAATCCAAGAAAGGGACAAGACCCAAATGCATGTAATTTGAATGGAGATATAAAGGGATGGTCAACACAAAAGGACAAAACATTTGGTTGGACCAAAACCTCCACCCACATGGGGTGGCCGGTTTTTTTTTTTTTTTTTTTTTTTTTTTTTTATATTATTTATTGTTGTTTTGTTTTAACATTTAAAAAACATCTCCATTTATTTTATAAAACTCATTTTTATAAAATGCACATACATTTATGTAATTATTTAACCAATTAAATAATTATTTTATATAAACAAATTATCCAGATAATTTATTTAAATCCTCAAGTGTGTTTGTTTAGAAAACCAATTTTCTAAACACGTAGTGTTCGGTATTCGTTTAAATGATCAAATCACTAAAAGAATACATTTGGTGTTGTCTAGCTTGTTATTGGGTATGACCCGACTTGGATCAAACACAGTTAGCCACATTAATATAAGTATGTGTCTCGGGCATACGTAATTCCAACAGTAATCACTCCCATTTTTTCTTATTTTAAATATTTTGGGGACATATGCGTATTTACAGTATTTATAAATTATCTACTATTCAAAAACACAACTGTTTAATCCTTGTGTGTATATCGGTTTATGCCTAACTTGCTATTTGCTTACTTGCTTTTTTGAACGCATTTTGGTGACATTCTGTAACATCATATTTAATGTATTATTTATGTCGAGGGAATTAATCGAGTTAGTGGAATAATGATAATATAATAATAAAAGTGGGCTATGGACTTGGGTTAGTAAGAAAGACCATGGGCTTAAGCCCATGACCCAAGATATAAAAACATTAATTAATCCATAATCCCTTCATTTTCATTCATTCCATACACCACCCAAAACACACTTAAGCTCTCTCTAGTTTCTTCCTTTCTCTAAACCGAAACCAAGAAGGAGAAACAATCCCGACCCGAGCTAATGATGTTGTATGGACCCAAAACCCGCTAGATCTAGTCGCGAAACGATGAGCCGACACCTTAAACCGTTAAAGTCACAAGATCCAGATGGAATCGGGTATAAATCGGTCAAAAGATGAGCTTAGGGATCGCCCTAGCTTAGATCTGGATCGAACGGG